>NC_141392.1:81813697-82413697 GCF_034619465.1 Leptosomus discolor | reverse complement strand
TTCAATGTTTCACAGTGTTGAGAAAAGCTCCTGGGAGGGCATTTAGAAGGGCAGTAGGCATGATTTTCCATATCTGTATAATCATTCTTAAACATGAATGTACACATGACTGTATATGATAGCACTGATCTTCCCTATGGAATGGCAGACTTAATCCTATGGGTCAAATTTTACCCAGGCATGCCTGTTCCAACTTGCTGATTTCAGAAGAAATGACAGTCTACCTTTGACTCCTCTATAAAATAATCTAAACCACATCTGTGAAGATAACACTGCAGAGTTACTTTCCTTGGGTTAATCTTCTCTCAGTTGTCACGCATTTCCTTCCTGTTCTTGAACAGCTGGACTACTCTTAATTCAAATAATATACAGTCTGCCAAGACACAACAATATCTTTCACCTTCAAAATGTCTGGTAATAAAACCCAATAAAATATTAGCTCAGTGACATCAGGGAGCTTAGCATGCCCAGGTAGAAGCCTCTTTTGATTTTGGTTGAATAAATATGCAAATAAAGAAAGTTTGCTGAATTTGCTTTTACCTTGCACCACACATAATTCTGTTGAACAAAAAACGTCACTGGGCTTTCAGCAACTGAGCATGTCTTCAGACTCCTACAAACCAAAGCACTCTGGCAATAGTGGGCTCTTTTTTGGGTTAATTTAGGCAATTTATTCCAAATCCCATAATGATCCTTGATGTCTGATTTAGCTCTAACAAGACATGGTACCTGCAGCAAAGCCACCAAGTTCTCAGAAACCTGTCATAGAGCTTGGAAACAGTCTTCCCCAGCCCACTGCACAGGCTAATTTTATCAGCTGTTTAAAAAATACTGATAGCTATAAAGAAAACCAGCATTTAGTCCCCACTGTTGAATTCTTCCTGGAGGACAGACAATTATTCCACCACTTGGTCATAGTACAATGGATGCTATCAGCTCATACAGATTCCAGCAGTCCACATAGCAGAAAGGAAAGTTTTGGTCCCAGTAAGTGACACACTGCTGAATTCAGGAGCCCAGAAGTCTGTACCTTCTCAGCTGCACGCTCACTTGTTACTACACTTTCACAAGAAGTCCTACAGTTTCATGAGATACTGCATAGAAAAAGATGTAACAAGTTACTAAGGGAGGCTACTAAGGTCCCAAGATACAAATTTGAACTGGATTTCCAGAGTATTCAGAAGCTTTTCTTCAGCTCTAGGTCTGGTTTTGTTTTGTTTTGTTTTTTAACTGAAATGTATTATTACTAACATTTTACCATTTTACTTCATAGAATATTAATTACTTTCCCATGAACACTAATGAAGTACTACCAGGAAAGAGAACAGAAACTATTGTAGAATATTGTTCTTCCTCTAATGAAGGATTCCTGTTTGCCTTAGCTGTGCATATGTTGAAATTGCATATGTTTGCTAATGGTGCCACTAAGATTAAATTCTATTTCAGGCCTTCTGTAAACTGAATTCTTACTTTATCTTTAGCAGATAAAATGCATATTAGCATTTTCAGGATTTGAGATAGAAAAAAATGTCTTTCTCTGGTATATAGGGTCGATCAAATTATACTGAAATGTTTATCATGACGTCTGCAAGATTTACTGTTTTACTTTAAAAATTCACTCCTTAGGACTGGTGATTTTATGAGATTCTCTGCTTTCTTGCTCAAAAAGTAGAGGCCTGGTACCATCCCTCTGTACCAAATCTAAGTTGTGATTTAAGAAAAAAGTTCCACCCAAATCACAGATAACAATCTGGACCATCTACATCCCTGCGTTACTCAAAGTCTTCAGTGCTAAAACCCGGTATGTTCTTCCACAGCCCGTGGAAATCTACCGAGCTGTCTATGGTTAGAGGCAAATGTACTCAAAAACACTCCCTTCATGCAGGATAGGAACCTGCTTCTAAGAAGGAAGAAATTTAGATCTAGCCATTGAGTCACTTACATTCTCTCAGCTGCAACTGGAAAGTTTAGTTGCGGTTTAACATAAAAGCTCCTCTTGGGTCTCTCTTTTTCTACAATTTAGCAGCTAAAATGCCCAAAGAAGAGAAAACTAGATGCCAGATCCCCCCACCTCAAGGGATATGAACCTAAGGTCCACAAAAATGCCTCAGACATCAGGCCAGGGCTATGCTAGGTGTGCACCTCTCTCCCTGCAAGCCAGACAAATACAAAGAAGCCTGAGAAGCCTCTAGGTTAGGACTTCTGCTGGGAAAGGTAGTCCTGGGAGTGCCAGTGTTTTATCAATGATGGTGTAATGCTAAACCTATATTCATTTCAAGGGCCAAGGTCTGGGAACTCTAGCTATGCACCATCCCAGGTAGAAGTCTGCATCCTACTTTCCCGCTTTCCCTCCAACTCCATATGGGCCTCACATCACCTGTTGGTGTCTTTCCTGCCTCCTGTTTGAAATTTCCACATCCAGCATATGGGTATTCAGTCCCCTTCAGCTCCTGTCAGTGCCTCCATTTCTCATAAGACCACCTTGCTCCATGAGATCCCACCTGCATGAGAGGCTGGAGAGCTTGCATTACAACCTGAGGGAGGCACTGTGTTGGTTTCCTCCACATTCAGTGGAATTGCAAAGACTGATCTCTCAGGATCTTCAGAAATGCCCTTCCCTCCTCATTCTTTATGTGAATAGGTTTCCTCAGAAGTTCTTTTGGGACTTCCTACCTGAATTGTCCCAGATGTTTCGGTCAGACAAAAGCTGGAGCTCAAATTGCAGACTCTGCTAGGCCTTAACATTTACACAGCTCTTCTACAGATTTAATTGGAAGAAGCCTAGTATTAGCCAGATAAAAATTTCAGGGTGTATGTTTCTACTATTTTCTCAGTTAAAATTTATCACATCACAAATGACAAATCATAGTGCTCTTGTTGAATCACAGCATTGCATCACAGCATCCTCACTAAAAATGACAGACCAGTTACTTTTCTCTGAATAAAGTCTACTATTTCATTCTACTAATAGAGAAGGTTTCTTTCAACACTGTGTGCAAAATCTCTGTTAAGACTCGGTACGGTCAGATCAGGTGGGCATTGCTGCTAACGGGCAATCTGAGTAATAAGAATTTGATGGGTTCTCTCTCCTGATTTTTCTTAGAAAATGGTGATTTTGAATATGTTTGATAGTAAAGATACTGTTTCCACAACTTGTCACATGTTCAGTGTTCAATTAAAGTAATTGTTCAGAAAGGAGACTGAATCCTTGCTAGATTTCTATTGGATAATGAAAAGCTACATGGCATTTCGAGGCAGAGTGTGAGAAGTGACCCGGGATTAAAATCAGATTGAAAGAAAGCTATCTTCTAAAGAAGATGTGGTCTGCGGCTGGCTTTCTCGGTGCTGCTGATAAAAAGACCTGATTCAGCTTTTTCCCCTTGTAAGTCCGTTATGAGAGGAGGGTATCAGGCCCAGGAGCAAAGGCCAGCATGATAGGATGACTGCTGATGGCAAACCTCCGCCAAATGTGTCAGAGAGAAGGAGGGTTAAAGTCTGTCTCTCTCTCAAGTAGAACAGATCGCAGACAAAAGGCTGGTCCTGGACAAGTTCTCGAAAGATAGTTCCCAGGTGTGTTACTTAATAAAGCAGAGGCTTGCCCAAATTATATTCCTGATGTGTCTATTCTTTGATGGTAGGGAAGTCCTAACTTTTCTCTTTTTTTTGTGTAGGATACCACTTTTTAGAGAAAACAGCTGTCACTTTAAGTGAGCCTGGAACTGTGCATTGTAATTAATTTTCTTTTTAAATATATCTGAGTCTCTCATTTGGAGAAATTCATGCCTGAGAAACAGTTCATCATGCACTTTTAAAACCATTTAATATTCATTATGTACTACAAAGGCCTTGAGTTTATGAGCTATTTTTTTTAGGGCTGTGGACTTTAAACACAGTACGCTTCTCAAAGCAAAAGAGACAATGAATTTGAGACTTCAAGTAGACAGCGTTAGGGCAAAGCTAATGATTCTGCAAATATTTTCTCCAGCATGTGGCAACTTCTGAAGAGAACCATCCCAGACTACAGCTGTGCCCTTTAAAGTGGCAAAATAACTCCTATAGAGCAGGGAACTCATAGCAGAGAGAAGTGGTGGTGTTTGGAAAGCAGGCTGTGTTTGGTAAAGACGCTCATTTTATAGTCCTAGTGTCAGAGGGTAAGACGTGTTGGGCTTTCCAGAGCACACAGCTCTGCTTCATGACAGGAGCAAGCTGCCACCGTGTACTTTCTTGCCAGTCTCACAGCGAGAACCAGGAGAGCAGCAAAAGTTGTTAAACGTAGTTCATAATGCAGCCATATCTTTGGCCCTAGCTCCGGCAAGCCCAGATGAGAAATAAGGGTCATTTAGAAACAGAGCACTTCCCACAAACTAGAAAGAGATGTAAAATGTACTTACCTACTCATAATTTTCTTTCTCTGAAGTGGATACTGGGTCCTCTGTGACCCATTAGAGCTGGATTATTCTTCCACTCTAAACAAAGAAGCTATCTGACTTTTTTTTGCTAGCTCCTCAAACTAGTGCCAACCGCCCAAAATGGGAAGACAAACTACAAATCCTGATGAATAAACATTCTGCAAGATTAGCCATCTCCAAGCAGGAGATGTTCGCTTTTATCTATTTAATTTATCAAAAAAAAAATGGAAATGAAGATGGTAAAGCAAGATACCAAAATGAAGGAATTGCAGGATTTCTCCCTTAGCTCTCAGCAGGAGTGCTTTCTGAGGGACAAAAGGACGATTAGAGACATGATGCAAATGAGACACTGTTCTGGGTGGGGTCTCTCCACAGCCACTGTAGAAAAAGGAAAATTCCAAGCAGGTAAATACATTTTAGCTTGCTCCCTTGTGGGTGTCTGGTGCTCAGTGATGCATCACAGGTGGGACGTATCAAACAGTAAAACAAATCTCCACAAGCATAAGAGACGTTTAAGATATCAGGAAAATTGAACCCAAAGGAAAGAAAACCTTTATTTGAGGGTGGCTGTGTGTTTTATAGTGTTGGGGATTTTTTTCTTTACTGCCTTCCCACAGCATAGGAAGAAAGCTTTTTTTTAAAAATGAACAAACAAGTCCTCTAAATACTGTAGAATTTTGTACCTACAGGTCATGGTTGGTTTAAACAGTACATACAGGAAAGCATAAAAGAACAGGTATACAAGAAGAGAAGCACAGACCTGGTATAGCCTTTTCCGTGGCAGCTTCTCAGAAGAATGCGGGTCTTAAATAAACAACCTGATGGACTAGCAAACTTTTGAATTTATACATCAGGAAATAGCAGATGCGGCTGTTTGCCACCCCTTCTTAAAGTTGCCCACATAATCCTAAAATTATATCTGATGTTCTTCAATGATTAATTTTTGCATAGACAGAATTTTTAAGTTTCAACCACATCTCAAGTGCTAATGCATATAAATGACTGATCTGGAAAGTCAAAGCACAGGAAAGGAAAGTGTTTGGTTCAGATGACAACTTAAGCATGATAATATAAACTGAGAATCAGTCAAAGAAAATGCTATTATTGGAAGTGGAGCGTGGCCTCACACCTATTGGCTCTCCAAGTGCAGTAAATACCCGTCCCTTTTGTAAGTGACAAAAAGGGATATGAATAACAGAAAGTTTGATCAACATGTTTACAAAGAAGTTGTTCTCTGCAGTCTAAAGCAGCCCGGTTTCCAATGGAGCCCTGCTCTCTATCATCATTCCTTTAATATCTTCCCCTGCAGAAAGTCCTGTTTCTGCACACATTCATTCTGACAACACCATACCGCAAGGGAGAGTCTACACTGGGACCAGTCTGGACTTAGCTGAATATCTAACTGGCCAACCCCACAACTATGCTAACACACACAGCTTGCCTTTCCTTCAGAAAGTGTCAAATATAGGTCTCTCATCCAGCTATCACTTTCTGTAAAACCTGTGAGAATTTGATTAATCTTGTCTCTTCTTCTTAAATAGATTTCTTTTTTAACAATTTTAGCAAATTTGATTGAAAATAGATCACAGATTCAAGATACACTTGGAGAAAATCACAAGACAATCAGATTAACAAAGTGAAAACACAAAGGTTAATAAATTAGGAAAAAACCAGTAATAAGTGTTAAATCATACACAAAAACTTTTTGAGACATGGCTTCAAAGAACTGGCAAAGATGATGCGTCAAACTGAAGAAGACTGTAATGGACTATTTTTGCTGCAAAATCTGTATCAATAACACTTGGAGATCAGGACTAAGATCTAATCGAGTTCCTACTTAACAGGCAGCAATATTACATCCTTAACAATGAGATAAACCCCCCAGTTGCCCTTTTTAAGGCACCATTAACAGAATTTTCAGAGCTCTGTGAAAACCATGAAATACATGCATCACTTGTATGAAGTCCCTTAGTGGTCTTGCATACTCATGCTGCAGAATGCAGAAACCTCTCACTTTCGAACAAAGTTAAAATCATCAGAAAGTTTGAGAAAACCCAGAAATAAACACATACATTGATTCAGGACCATTAAATACTCTGAGTGACTATAAAACATCATGTAAAAGATTAGTAGTTACTTTGACTGCATGTTCAGTAAGCCAGTTGGCGATTCCCTGTGGAATTCACTTCACCCGGTCACAGGCACCTACAGGTTATATGGTGGCTCTCAGAGCTGAGTCCACAGTCCACGGGCAGGGAGACAACAACTTCCAGAAAGCAAGTCATTCCACCCCTAACACTTCCTATATTATCTGGAGGTGCTTAACCATTTTCATTGGCTGCACAGGGATCTTAGACGCTAATTTGTACCAACTCTTAACCTCCAGATGACTGTAGTTTAGCAAAATGAGCTCTAACAGTAATGGATAACTTGTCCTTCTACTCAGATGCAGGTAATCATATTCATCTGATTTATATTTTGAGCTCATAAGAGTAGAAACTATCCCAAGGCCTCAGAAAGAACTTGGCACTCAGTATTTATTTACTGACGTTCACCATTCCAAAAGCAATTTTCCTTTTCTTCATATCGGATTTTCATCATGAACTTTCACTTCCAGCTTGTCTTATGAATGGCAATCAAATGCAGAGGCAAAATATCAGATAACGCTACCCTCTTCAGTGCTTGAAAGCTGAAGAAATGTTTAGCTTTTGATGTTGTTTATGATGTTACCTTCAAGGACTGGAGCCTTTTTATTTAAATTCCTCTGACAATTCTCCAGGTGGTCATGTTGGTCCAAACACAGAGGTGTGCTTCCACCATTTCAACATCTGTTTACTTGATATAAGGGCAAATGGTCAAGGTTTCCCAAGGAGAACAACAGAAAAACAAAAACACAGGTTGTAAAATGCCTCCTTGGGACTAGAAATGGTTGCAGTGTTTGGCAGATTGGTCAGGTACTTGGGCTTTCTAAAAATAGCTGGCAAAACTGCGGAATACCAGCAGCTGAAAAGTCTGGTCAGCACATACAGAGATCACTTCTATGATGAGCCATCAGCAAGCGATCTTGCTGTCTCCTGGACATTGGTGTGAAGCCAAAAGGGCAAAGCACCCAAGTTGCTTCTAGCAAAGGCAGCAAATTGGCGTGGAGCTTTTTTGTTATAGGGTGCTGCAGTTTTGACATGAAATGTCTGTCTACGTAAAAGGCCTCTGCACAGCCAGAATGTGTAAAACCTTGTTTTTCCCATCAAGAAGATTAAAGATACACTGTGTGTCCCGGTGAATTTTTTTGTACTCAGGAAAGTGTCCGCTTGTGGCAAGATGCAGCTGCAGCAGTGCCCTTCAGAAGAGAGGGGGAGGGGGAGAGAGAGGGAGAGGGAGAGGGAGAGGGAGAGGGAGAGGGAGAGGGAGAGGGAGAGGGAGAGGGAGAGGGAGAGGGAGAGGGAGAGGGAGAGGGAGAGGGAGAGGGAGAGGGAGAGGGAGAGGGAGAGGGAGAGGGAGAGGAGAGGAGAGGAGAGGAGAGGAGAGGAGAGGAGAGGAGAGGAGAGGAGAGGAGAGGAGAGGAGAGGAGAGGAGAGGAGAGAGAGAGGGAGAGCCAGCAGGGTATGTGTGAAAGCTCAGTTCTTAGCACCTGACAGGAATTTCAAGCATATTTGGAGAGTTGGAGATGCTTTAAAGGAAAGCTGTGGCTCAGTGAGAGAAGTGGTAAATATATACATATAATTCCACTCAGATATTTATTTTTCATAAACTAAGAATATTTTTTTATTTCATCATCACATTCTAGTACACTTAGTATTCTCTCTTACCCTTCCAGAGTACCATTCTGCATGAAGACATTGCAAAGTGCAAAGCACTATCAAGAAAGAATTAAGGGACCTTATCAGGAAGAATTTGTAAGCAGATATGTCCTCCTAGCAGAGGGGAAGCAAGTGTTGCACTTAGATGCTACACCTTTTGTTTGTTTACTTGTTTGAATAACGAATTACCCTCAGCCACTTACCAAAACCCTTTTTGGTAGTGTATTGTTTCTATACTGGCAAGACTGCCCACAAGCAATTTACCGAAAATGAGATCTAACCCTCTCTGAAAGACAGCCCTGCTTAGGCTGTCCTGCTCCACAGTTGCAAAGTTTGTGTTGTTCCTACATCTGCAGCCTTGCTGCTGCCCCAGCCTGAGAGCTGCTCCTTGATGAGACAGGGAATACCATTTAAAAAAATAAAGAAAAAAAAAAAAAGCATATTCGTAGAAGCAAGGCTGACAGGAGGGGGGGGGAGTGGGGAACAGGGCATGAGCACTCATGCTTGAAACCCCTTGCTTGTGCAATAATGAGCTTGAAAGCCTTGCTGAAGTGGTTTTACAGCTGTGCAACAAAATGGTGCACTCTCCTCCCTTAATGCTGACATTTTAATGTAGGATCACAGCTATTCAGATTGTCCATTGGAGCTGGCAGGCTGATGGTGTGAGCAACTACGCACTCTCATCAATGTCGCTTGGATGAAAGCTGCTGTCAGGCTCAATAAAATGGCAGGCTAGGCCAATCTGGCACACATGAAAGGAAACTGGAAGAAAGGCTTAATTGCACCTCCAGCAGATTCCAGTTATTCTGCTGGTCTGTTAACAACACGCAGCCTGGCACTCCAGTCCAGCCTGCCGCGCTGTGTTGGTAAGAAAAACTCCTTGAAGGTATGGCACAAAGGCAGCCTGGGTAAGGCCATGCCAACCAAAGCCAAAGAGAGCTCGTCAGCCTTCTCAGCTGGGTTGGCAGCAGCCACCACATCCAGCAAAAAACTAACAAAGAAAGGGAACCCTAAAACGGGAGGCTGGGTTGGTCCATGCTTGAGGCACCAGGGCAGGGTCCACCAGCACTGGGAAGATGCCAGGATTGGCTGGATGCTCTTTTGAGACACCTCAAGGAAGATCCAACGGAAGAGTAGAAAAAACTAGGTGACATTAAGCCACGGGAGAGGGAGAGGAAAGTAGGCATGATCGATGAAACCAAACACTGTATCAGTGACTCTGAATGGAGCGTTGGGTGGCATCAAGGATGGAAAATCTAAGCATGTGTGTCTTCAATGGCTTGGTAGGGGATTGAGGAAGGGCAGGAGACTGAGTTTTATTGCATTTTCTCATTTTTGTTCAGTGGTCATGGTGGTCATGATCTGTTGATGGAATGTTTGCAAAAAAAGTTTTATGCTGGTGGAGGGGAAGGAGACAAGGAAGAAAAATAAGAAAAATATACTGGATACAAAAATCTTGCCTAGGGATAAGAAGCAACAAGTCCTTGAAGCAATCTTTTGCCTCTTAAATGGGATTGAGATAATGGGAAGTAATGAAACACCTCTGGATATCTCCTTTGCTAGCATAGGGTTGTGAAACTAAGGAAAGAAATTCTGTAAATTAAGATGATACATCTAAATAGATCAACTCAGTACCAGGTGGCCACAGGGAAAAGATTTAGAAGATTTTGTTCATCCATTCAGTCTGTCTTAGGTGTATAAGTATCATGTGACTTCTTAATATTTTTATTTCTTGCTTTTTTAATTTTTACTTGCAGGCATGTCCAAGGACCACATAAAACAGATCCAAGACTGCAATTTTATTACTTTTTGAAGCATGATAAAACCTAAATACTCTGAACAAATATTAACATTTTCTGTAGAGTTATTCTTTTGTAGCACAGTCTAAAAATGCTCAAGAAAAGTATGTACTGTGATACGTTGAGAATAAAGAATATATCCCTGTCCTGTTATGAACCCAATTTCAGTTGCACAAACCCTTCCATTTCTAACTCTGATTGGATCACAACCCCCACTGTCACCTATACTTTGTGTTCTTATACTATCTGGGGATGAATAGATCTTGTTCCTGTTAGGCACTGGGTACCTACATAACTAGGCAGGAGAGACACTGTGGTCATCAGTACTGAAATTACCCCCATTTCTGGAACTCCCTGCATAGCACATTTGAGCACATGAACTCAGGAGCTCATTCGTATAATGACCTGCCAAAAATAGAGAGCACAGGAACTTCCCATAGGATGCAGGTGGCTAGAAAACTGAAAATCCTCCTCCTGTCAGCCTGAGAAAAATAAAGATAAATTCTTACTTCTTCCTTAAGGAACAGCCTCTCTGTGAAGTAGGAGTCTCCCATGCTTATACATTAAAGAGACAAGTTGCCTCAGCATATGGACTCTGCCTATCCTTAGGATCACAGCGGTAAAGGAATTAGACCAAGGAGGCTGCCTGTGGTTTTTCAGCACTCAGAGTAGGCTGTTTAAGGGAACTTTGCTTTGGATAAGTAATTCGTGTAGTGAACTAGTAATCCTGCCTTGCCTAGTTCCCTTTTTTCCAAAGTACATGGCGGTTCCCGACTTCCACAGTGAAGTCACAAGCATCTGTCCAGATCTGGGGATGCTGAAGCAATACGTTCGTTGCCTTGAGAGCATGCAATAGAGGGTTCCACTTCTTCAAAGTGTATCTAGTACTTTGGATCATTTCCCAGAGATCAAGGCTTGGAAACATGTTTGGGGGGCTTGGAAATACATGGATCAGAATTTTTGCAGCAGGCTAGTGTCTACTGAGGAGTTTAGAGCTTGGCAGTGTTGTAACAGACATTAAAAATACATGAAGCTTCTTTTAATGTAAAGTCCTTTGATGGTAAAGTGGATGGGCATTGAAACGGCCAAAGCCATTCCCTTCAGCAACAGATGAAGTCAGGAAAGAAACACTTCCTTAGTTCAATTGCATACGATCCAGATATTCATCACCCTAAAAATGACATAGGGATCAATAAAAACTGGAAGAACTTCATAGATGCATCCTTTCCTAATTGAAAAGTTTAACATGACGGTTGCAATAAGAATAATATACCCAGTGTTGACCTACCTCAGAAAAAGTCATTTTATGGCTGCTTGCTTCACTCTGTCTACTTGTTTTCTTGAAGATAGCTTTATATAAAACATAAATATTCCTTGCCAGCATTTTGATCCAAGAGAAAAGTTTCATCCTTCAATAGTGCACATAATAGAATTGGTCAGATTTGAAGCATGGGAGCACTTTTTTATCTTGGATCTTTAATATTTTACAGTTCAGGCAACTGAATTTAACCAAATCATTAGAGATATAACTAATAAGCTCTCCACATACACACAAAAAAAAATCTCACACTGTAGCTGTCATTTTGTTTCTTGCTTTCCTGATTTACCTGTAGTAAAGGCATGGTTTAAATAAGATATAAAATTTGCATTCTTATTTTATTATCTCCTGGGACAATTAACGCCCCTGAAAAATTTCAGTATTTTGGTCACAAAACAGATTTAATAAGAACAAGAGTGGCAGCACTGAAATCAGAAGAAAGGCCTATTAAATCAGTAACCCTACTGATTTAAAAAGGACTAAGACTGCACCCTATGACTTTACCGACACTTATGCAAATTTTCAGAACATCCTTGTAAGCTTTTCACTCTAAGGCACTTACAAGGTCCTGCCTCCAGCAAACTGTTTCCCAGAGACACACATGTCACGCGCTTACACCTGAACCTCTTCTCCACCCTAAACTCACCAGGTTCTAGAACACGATGAGAGCTTGGATCATATAATATCACTCCATTTTCCCAAACCTCTTAAAATTACTAAATGATGTGGCAAATTTTGACAGAATAGGTTTATTTACAATATTTTAGTGGTATCTTTCACCATTCTTACGGCATAAGAATCATTTGAAATCTTACAGAGTATCTATTCTCATGAAGTTTTTATTCTCATTTTCTATGCTATGCAACATCACACATTTTTCTAACTCACAACATACTTTGAAGATCAGTCTTCAGAAAGATATTTAGGATCATACATTCTTCTCTTTTTGGTTGACGAACCTCCCTCACAAATAGAGCTGCCATGATTAATAGGAAAGTCCTATAAAAACAAGATGTTGGTGATAATGAGTATGATATTTTAATAGTTTAGTTTACAATGTTGTATGTTGCAAGATTTATTTAAGATAAAGCTAGGAACTGACTAATCATCAAATGTAGAAGGCAGGGAAGGACAAATTAAATGTAGCATTCAAGGATGTATAATAATTACCAAGCTAAGACTGATCTTACACAAAGTTTGGCTGAAAATGTAGATGTACGGTTTAAGCTAATGTGGATTTCCCCTAGAGTAAACAAAGAAAAACTGCATTTCAGCAGGTGATTCCTCTCACTCTAAAACGGTTTCTGAAAAAGAGATTCATTGCCTTTTGAAGGTGCCAATCTCTCACCAGTTACTGACTACTGATGGCATCAAGACATCTAGGCTAGAGTGGATATCAAACTCCTGACCACCTAGTGATATTAATGCCATCTCCACTCATTAACTGCCTGGCAAAATTAGTAGGAATCCAGTGCATTAGTAGGAGTCTGGATGTACATGATTTGTGTACAGAAATACCTGCACCTCTCACAGAGGCACAAGGTAACAGTGATGCCGAAAGAAACTCATGTGTAGTTCTGGGTGAGGTCTTTTGAAGAGAAGCACTTGCAGTACCTGGCTTGTGGCTGACTTCAGTGAGTAGCACGTCAAGAGAGCATGCCAGCTGCAGGTGACAAGGAAGATGAACCCATGGCTGATCCTTGAGAAACCACATGCAACGGGCAGTGGAACAGGATAGCTAGGAAAATAAATCATTTGGTAAAGGATAGGCAAAGCACCCCAAAGTCGTGCTCTAACCACTTCAGCTGGCTCCTGCTTTTCCTGTCTGAAAAAATCAGTTTCTTAGAATCATAGAATGTATTGGGTTGGAAGGGACCTCTAAAGGCCATCTAGTCCAACGCCCCTACAATAAACAGGGACGTCTCTAACTAGGTCATGTTGCTCAGAGCCCCATCAAGCCTGACCTTGAATGTCTCCAGGGAAGGGGCTTCCACAACCTCTCTGGGCAACCTGTTCTAGTGATCCACCACCCTCATATTAAAGACTTTTTCCTAATGTCCAACCTAAATCTATCCTTTTCTAGCTTAAAACCATTGCCCTTCATCCAATCGCTACAAACTCTTGTGAACAGTTCTTCCCCTGTCTTCTCATAGGCCCCTTTCAGGTATTGGAAGGTCACTATAAGGTCCGCCTGGAGCCTTCTCTTCTCCAGGCTGAACCCCAACTCTCACAGCCTATCATCATAGGAGAGGTGCTTCAGCCCCCTGATAATTTTCGTGGCCCTCCTCTGGACACGTTCCAACAGGTCCATGTCCTTCTTGTGTTGGGGGCTCCAGAGCTGGACACAGCACTCCAGGTGGGGTCTCACCAGAGCAGAGGGGCAGAATCACCTCTCTCGACCTGCTGGCCACACTGCTTTTGATGCAGCCCGGGATGCCATTGGCCTTCCAGGCTGCAATTGTGCATTGGTGGCTCATGTCCAGCTTTTCATCCACCAGTACCCCCAAGTCTTTTTCCACAGAGCTGCTCTCTAGCATGTTGTCTCCCAGCCCATATTGATACTGGCAGTTGCCCCGATCCACGTTCACCTGGGCCCACCTCTCCCACTTGTCCAGGTCCCTCTGGACAGCATCCCGTCCCTCTGGCAGGCATATCAACCGCACCACCCAGCTTGGCATCATCTGCAAACTTGCTGAGGGTGCACTCAGTGCCACAGTAAATATCATTGATGAAGATATTAAACAGCACTGGTCCCAGTGCGGACCCCTGAGGGACCCCACTTGTCACCGCTTTCCATCTGGACATGGAGCCATTGACTACTACTCTCTGGATGTGACCATCCAGCCAATTCCTTATCCACTGAACAGTCCACCCATTGAACCCATATCTCTCCAACTGAGAGAGATGGATGTTGTGGGGGACCCTGTCAAAGGCCTTGAAGAAGTGCAAATAGACATCTGAAGTTCTTCCCTTGTTCTCTAACGCAGTCACTCCATTGCAGAAAGCCACTAGGTTTCTCCTCCTGTAGTTTCCTGCCTTAGTCAGGCCTGATGACAATCAAGAGAATGTATACTCCATATTTAACGACAAGAAGCTGCAGCGCATACTAATGGTGCCATAGCTCCTAATATCATCCAATATCCCCTGCTGGCTTTGCAATTACATACACATGGAGCAGGGAAGTGGCATGTGGCACTCCCAGTGAGGATAAGCAGGTGTCTAGAATTACCTTCTGACATCTCTCAGAGGAAGAAGGTAAGTGTGAGTTAACTGACCCCACACACAGCTCCAAATGCCTCGAGGCCCCTAATGGCAAAGGCTGTCCTCAGAGTAAGGAGAGTCTGCAAGTTCTCTCAGTGACTACCCTAAAATCCCTTCCCTCTTTCCTGGTCGGGAGGACAATCCCTACACCAACAGGACATGTTTTGTAACCCAGTATTGCACCTGGTGTAAAGGTAATTAATCAGACCATATTTAATAAAATAATAATCAGAGAGTATTTAATCAGGGTGTTCATCCATGATTTTATCCTCACAGCTCAATTTCCTTTTTTGAATTACACATCTAGGAGCCTGTAGTTCTGGAGAAACAGGAGTGTTCTCACCTTGGGATTACAAAGACAGCAATTTTATTTCTCCCCTTTATTTTTTTCCCTTGGAGGAGAAAATGGGAACAAACGGACAAAGAGGCAACATTTTAAGAATGGCTTAATAGTTTCTAGGGTTGACAAACCAACAATATTTTGTGTCCCTGCTGTTACTTAATGCTGCAACCTGTGCTAGATTAAATTACACGGCAGAGTACTACAGCGTATTGGACAGCAGACAGACTATGCTCTACTCATTACTGTGCCCTTGACTCAGTATGTGAATTTGAGTGCTCCTCCGTTCTATAGTATCCTATATCCACACAAGAGAGAATGATTCCTGTTTAGAGACTCAGTTATTAAGACTAGGCTTCTCCCATTAAATGTATAAGGAAATACTTGCTTTGGGTCATTTTTTTTTCTTTTGGTTTCCTGGGTTTTCACAGGAAATCCATTGATCTGCTTGGGTTTGTATACTCGCAGGACCAAATTTGTTCGCTTTTCAGATTTTGTATGAAATAAATTATCGGAGAAATGAAGTTAGTTTGCCAAAAAAAATTAATTCATCAAAATGATGTTTTTCATATAAAAATTCAGATTGTATAGTCTAACTGAAAAGCGCTGCTTCATATATATTTATGCGTATACATCTACCTGTCTCTTAAACACCTCCAGGGATGGTGACTCCACCACCTCCCTGGGCAGGCTATTCCAATTCCTGACAACCCTTTCAGTAAAGAAATTCTTCCAAATATCCAGCTTGAACCTCCCCTGGTGCACCTTAAGGCCATTTCCCCTTGTTCTATCGCTTGTTACTAGGGAGAACAGACCGACCCCCGCCTTGCTACAACTTCCTTTCAGGTAGTTGTAGAGAGCGATAAGGAATATATAAGGAATATATATATATATATACACACATGTATATGTGTGTGTTTGTATATATATATATGAGAAGTGTTACTATTCAATGTAGATATGATTGCATGCCTTGGATAGTCATTGCTTCTGCATTACTCTTTTCTTCATAGAAGCTTCACACTTTACTCCTGAAAGTGTAAATTTAGTCAGCAAGCCTCAAATTTCATTAAATTCCATATTTCTATTTTGGCATGAAACCGGGAACACCAAATCATGGACTGAACAAGTTGTTTGGGTACAGTGATCTGGCGGTTTTCTACTCTTCATCTTGTAAGGTTCTTTAACTCTGTTAGCTTTTTAATTCCTCTAGAGTCCAGGGAAAGAGGAGGTTTTTTGCAACGAAAATCGGCACAAGAACGGCACTGCGGTGTGATGAAAGACCTTGTTCGAGGCAGGCACCTGCCTAGGTGATGCGTGAAAGGGATGATGGATTGAACACTGCCACCTTTTGGCTGTGACCACGGCAAGGGCGTTGTGAGGAGGAGATTTTGCCAGGCTTCCTTATAACGCGGGCTGGGCGTCTGGCACAAGCACGCTTTCATGCCAACCCAACGCTGAAGCGCTTCTGACTGCTAATCTGTAGCACTGCGCATGCCAGCACACACCATGTTGGCACCACGTCCCTCGGGTTTCGTCCCTTATCTGCGAGGTCCTCAGAACTGAGAAGATGGGCGCATAATGCGGAGAGTTGTTAGCTTTACTAAAGAATAAGTGCAATCAGGTTGATGTAAACAGTCACTTCAGCCTGACTGTGGTACACTCTTCCTGCCTCAGGAATACTTGAGAGTATCTCGTATTGTGTTGTGCTGAAGCAGTGTTTTCTCAAGCGGTGAATTATATACGGTTTGTACTTCAACCTCTCTTGAGCACTTAGCTGTGAATGTTTGTATCGGTGCCAGTGAGTGTGAGGTGATCTCATTAGAAAGCGAAAGAAAATATTATTAGCCACAGAATTATTTCCCAGTGATTGACTAATTCTTATTCACATGCAACCTCTGCAGTTCTTACATAGGAGTAAAAAAAAAAAAACCCAAACATTTGCTTGAGAGCAAGAGACCGCTGTCTGTCCTGCCGCCCGGGCAGTGCCTCCTGCCCATGCAGCCTCGGTTTGGCGTGGGTGGCTTTCTGCAGTCTCCATCGCTCCAAAAAGTGCAAAGCTGTAGGTCGGTGCCACAGCAAGGTGCCACCACAACCCGCTCTCCCCACGCCAGCCCTACCCACCGAGGCGGGGGCGGCTTGCGGGCCCTTCCCTCGCACCCTCTCCCGCCCCTGCAGTACTACGCAGGCAAACCCCTGCTTGCTCAGGGGCTGCGGGGCTCCTGGCGAGACGTCCCTTAACGGGGCCGGGCTTTCACCTCCACTTTTGGGAACCCAAAATACGGGGCTGCGGGGGTGATTAAGCGGGCGGGGGCGAGGGGTGGCATTCCCCGTCCAAACACCGGGCGCTTTCCGAGGGCGAGCCGCCCGTGGTCGGGGCACCGCTGCCCCACCGGAGGCAGCGCTGACCGGGAGCCGCCGGTGCCCGGGCCCGGGAGCGGCGGCCCCGCCACGCTTCCCTCTCAAGTTTCCAGGGCGCTTCTGGCGGCCGGTGTTTCCGCGGGCAGCGCCACTCGCTGCCTCCTCCTCCTCCTCCTTTTCCTCTTCCTCTTCCTCCTCCTCCTCCCTCGCAGCCCCGACGCGAGGGGCGGCCGGCCGAGCCTGCGGCGCAGAGGGGAGCGGGGCCGGGCCGGGCCGGACCCGCCGCACCGCCCCCCGCCCTCCCCGCTGCCCAGCAACACTGCGGGGGGGGGGGGGGGGAAGGAGCCGGAGCGCGCCTGCGCGGCGGCGAGGAGGCGGTGGGCGGCCTGTGGGCCGGCCGCCGGCCCCTTCTCGCCGGGTGGGAGCGCGCCGGGGAGCCCCGCGTACCCGCGCCCCCCGGGGCGGCCGTGGGTCACAGCCGGCGATCCCCAGGCGGCCGTGGCTTCCCCGGGCGGGAGCGGGGCTCGCCGCGCGCGTGCCCACGGCGGGCCCGGCGGGCGGAGGAGGGGTCCTGGCCTCCGTCCATCGGCTGGTGTGCGAGGGAGGAAGACAAAGCCCCCTGGCTTCCCGGCCCCTCCTTGGCAGATCCCAGTGTCCCGCTGCTTTCATTTGTTTTTGATCTGCCTCATTAAAAGACTATTGATGGCTTTAACTATTGTCCTTGTTTAGGTGCTGATTTACAAGCGCTAATATCTGACTGTGCCGAGATTAATGGGAGCCCGTGAAGTTTACAATTATCCGCAGGTCCCTTGACCACACATGGAGGGGTTTGGGTTGGGGTCACGCACTCTTATGAAAAACTCCAAAGCAGGCTTAAACCTGGGAACGTTTTAATAGGATTGAATTTGTAATAGGATTTGGCAGCTTGGTCTAAGCTATATGGTAGGGGGTTTTGCTCTCGTTTGTTTTGGAGTTGAGTTTTGGGATTTTTTTAACATGGGGTCATTACTATTGCACAATAAGGTGTGGGGTTTAACGTTATGAGTTTATTTGTCGTGACAGCCTCAGCACTAACATCTTTGATACAGAGTAGTAAAACAAAGAGGACTCTTACCTGAATATATCATATGGTCTGTGTGCAACAGAAGCAGATTCCCATTTTATGCATTTTCTGATGTGAATCTGTGCATTTTATATGAGCTTATAAACCCTCCAATTAGTGACAACATCTATGGCATTTATTAAAGAAAAAAAAAAAAAACAACAAGAACAAGTGTGACCGTTCCTTCACTGGAGCAAGAGTTCTGCTGAATAACAAAAGATTCCCATGCAGACTCTTGCCTTATTCAAACAAAGGCATGTTAGGAAACAGTAACTGGGCAATAAATTAGATTTACTGAAAATAGTACTGCAAATAGAGGGGAAGTTATGTGAGAAGGTAGGGGAGAACCTAAAAGTGAATCATAGGAGCATTTAGTTCCCACTTAGAAGTTGACAGCAGCGAGTTTCGGTGGTAGCACGTGCTCTATGGCTATTAATTCATTTTGCATCATTTTGTGCTTTGCAATAATGCTGGTATGCTGTTTAGACTGCTGTGGAACAGGATCTTCTGAAACACCTCATTATTACATAACCTCATTCGTCTGGGTTTGTGTCTTACTGGGGTCTTTTGTTGGGTTTTGGTGTGGGGTTTTTTTAGTAATACAGCAAAACTGGAAATACGTGATACTTGTCCTCAGGGTCATGCAAGTGCTTTCTTTCAGGATATAAACTGTAAATCCTACAGCACCAAGGAAGTTACAGTGGCTAGGAGGTATCATGAAAAAATTATGGGAAGCTAATACAGATTCGGTTTGCCTCACGTTAAAAGTTCTAGTACAGCCAACTTTAAGGAAATGGGAGCAGCAGCAAATCCTGCACTAGCATATAGCCCGTGAAATGTCAGAGCATGCCCTTGGCTTTCCTGGAGTAGCATCAGGCAAAAGACATGCAGATTTTGCCCCTGTTTAGAGGCTCAAAGCTCCATTTTTTGTAGTCAAGGCTGACATAGGAACACGTCAGTGCCAGAGGTATGTGTATGTCTGTATTCTAGCTGCCCAGTCATTTACATTATTGCACCTCCAGATGCTGTGCATCTTTCCTGTCCTTACAAAATCAAGGGCTTGAATATTCTGTGGCAAGGTTTTGTACATCTGGCCCCTCTAGCTAGATTTCTTCATTTCTACAGCAGTCTGTAACAGCTCCTTGGAAATTCTGAGGCAGGCTCAGATAACAAAAAAAAAAAAAAAAAAAAAAAAAAGAATGTTTCTAATTAACTTAAATATAATAATCATTCCAAAGACCATCCGTGGTTGTGTTATTTGCTAACTTTATTCTAGTGTTGATTTTCAACAATATGCTACCTATTCATAACCACAATGTAGGATTTGAGGAGATACTACATATAAGGGTTTCCTGACAAGTGAGTGGGAGTTTTATAGTGCAAAATAACCGCCCCAGTAGCCTTATAGCTGTAGTTTTATTAGGAGGATTAACAGCTGAAATAATTCAGTATCGAAATGTTTATCATCTCTGTTAGCCTTCAGGAGTAACATCTGGAAATGAGTGGGACAGTTCTCACTTCCCTGAGAAATGTTGGTTTATGCTATTTGCAGGTCCAAGAGGACAAATCTTCTTCAGTTTCAATTATTCTGGAAGGCTTAAAAATCCCATCGGGACTAATTGTATATTGAGTCTTTTCAAGCAAACGTTGTAGGATCATAATTTTGCAATCTACCCTGGATCCTATGGCACATTCAGTGGCCACAACTTTACAAGAGACATGTAGCCCAGTGTATAAGGTAATTTTGAGAATGTTTTAACCAGGAAAAATGTTTTCTGCTCCGCTATTTTCTTTGAACTCAGATTACGCTGTCTCATTAGCAGTTCCTCAATGTCTGACTGAAGTAGGAATCTGGATGAAAATGAACTGACAGCAACTTAATCTAAACAAGTAGGACATGGTAATTGCTCACAGAGAGAAGTACTTTAAAACAGTTAGTAAAAGCCTGTGGGGTAGGAAGGGGGGAACTGTGGGAGGTGTTGCTCCTGAACTAACCAGGTAGGGCTGATTGCTGCTTTGTGCTGTGCTAAATACAGAGATACAGCTTCTTCTAATATCAGCTGGAGTTTAAGGCTCAAACCCTTCAGGCTGCCTGGTGCTCTCCTCTGTGTTTCTTCCCCCAACCTTTATCGATAAGAAACTCTTCCATTTTCAGCATTAGCTGCAGTGCTTCATTCTGGAGCAGACCAGGGGATAATGCACCTGACACTGGGAAAGTGAGGCCAGATATGTACACTTTCATTACCACTTAAATGTGTAGCTTCATAGGCACTTTACATTTGCTAAAGCCAGCATTGCCACCAGAAGAAGCAGTCCTGCCTGCCCCTGGCCCCGAGTGGGCATTTCCATCCGTCCTCCTCATTGCTGTCAGCCCATGCCATCGTACCTGCAAGCACAGGTCAAAACAGCTCCGACAGCTGACCTGTGTAACCTACCCCATGGACGAACATGAAATGGAAATAGAAATCACCGCTGTCGCTCATCACGGTCAGTCCCCTGAGCCGGCTGCCTGCGGGGCTGCCCCAGAGGAGCTGGGGATGAGGAAAGGAGACGATTGCTACTTTTGGCAGCGAAGCCGATGCTGTTCTCTCTGCCTGCACAATGTAAAGAGCTAGGCGCCCCTAAAAGCCTCTCAAGTGTGACATTGGGGTGCAAAGCAGAACGCAGAGGGGTGAGGTAACAAGGGTCAGCTGTAGGCCACCATAGTTGTGCAAAAACTTGCGAGGACCGATAGGTCCAACCCAGGGAAAGGGAGAAAAACACCTTCTGTGTCTGCCGGATGGGACACAGATGGAAGAAAGATACTAGGCAATCATATGGATTAAATCTATGTATCCATGTAGCCCATAATAAGAAGCACTGGCTTTCTGCGTGCATCCTCTGTAACAAAGCCAGGTTCTGCAATTGCCACAGGGAAGACTGACTTTGAAAGTGCTGGTGACAATGGCAGCTGCTTTCAAGTGTGTGCCTGCGAGACCTTTAAAAACACCAGCTTGGAAAAAAAAAAACAGATTACATGTTTGAACATAGGCAGTTGCCATGTTTTTGCAGTTATTACTTTGTCTTTCTGGTATGACAGAAATATAAAAGAAATGAACATACTTTTTAAAATTATGACAGGCACAGTAGACATCTGGGGTGGCATTGCGATTGTTTCAAGAAAAGGTATTTAAGACGTAAAGATATTGTGCAATTTTTGATCAAATGACTGAAGCTTATTTAGGGCATTTTATTATTTGTTTTATAATGATTGATTCTGACTAATAAAGAAGTTTTACATCTCAAACTAGGGGTGAAAAATCTCCTCCTTACATCTTTTAATGTTTTTAGTGTGACACCAAAATTATAGACAAAAGCCTTATTATGCATGAATGTGAAAAGAAAAGTGGATAAGAAAGAGAGATTACAGTCACTTAATCTGTACCACTTACACTAGTTTAAAATTAGAAAGCTATAGCTAATTATCTCATTTGGAAAGATTGAGCAAAATCTGACCAAATATCCATGACAGGGTCTAATTTATCATGTATCTCATATGATATCTTTTCCATAATAGCTAAATCAATGAGATCCAAGTGCCAGTCATTGATCTAATGGACAGATGGTGATTTCCATTTGATAAGGATTAAAGTTTTGGCAACGAGGATGGCTAGAGGTAACAATTTTTCTTGTGCTGAAGAGATTGTTGAGAATTGCCTTCAAATATTTGTACTGTAAATGAAGGCTGTGTTTTTGTACACAGAGAAGCCAGCCCTGCTCCTCACAACCGTTGCCGCTTGTGCTTGTCAAGTCACCAAGCCACAGTGCAAATGCTCCACGTTCAGCTTCGCTCAGGAAGTACGCGGTGGGGCTTAAAGTGTCTGTCATTTGCACGGAACCAGAATTTACATTCTGCCATGCTGCACGGGCACAGCAGCGTATGCTTGAAAGTTGGCACCTTCATGAGTAAGCTCAGTAAGCATTTTTTTCTAAATGCGCTTTGTTGCTTAGCCTCCAGTCTTTGCAAGACCCACTCTCTGAAATTTCAGGACCACTAATGACATCCTAAAAGGCTGGGTCAACCTTACACAGAGGGCTGCTGCATGCTGAGGACATGACTGGGTCACGGAGGTTTTTCAGCCAGACAAGCAGGGGTGCCTGGTCCCAAATCCCTAACAGCAGTTTTCTCAGAGAGAAAAACAAGCCCAAGTGTCCCACAAGACAAATTTTTATCTTCACCAGGTGCCACTGATTTGGTTATGTTCTCCAGCTGGATTGTAGCATGGAAGCCCATGACATGAACTTAAGGGGAGAGACTTTTGGGGAGGTCTTTGGTTGATGTCATTGGTTACAGGCCTTTTAAAGGCAAAAAGTGCTTGTTTCTGAAGTTCTTGATGGAGAATATCCTAGCTAGCATCTGTCTAGAAAATGAAGGAAATCATGACAGTTTCCTTGTGCGGCTCCCCACAAGAAACAATGAGAAATAAAAAAGCAACATGATATAGTGTTTCACATTGTGTTTGGCTTCCTTCTGCTCTTACTTTCACATTTCTGCTCCTCTGACTGCTTAAGTTCCCATGATGACTCTGGTCCCAGTCTGGTCCTAGAGCTGCAACTATGGACCAGGACAACTGGAAAAGGTCCTGGACAAACACCAATTTGAAAATAATAATAATTAAAACAATCCCAAAATGTTTCTGCCCCAAAGATGTTACAAGCTGAGGAATAAGGTAGTTGCTGCATTCTTTTCTAGTGAGCTGCTAGCTCAAGATACTCTATCATTGTGCCAATGTGATTTTCCATGGAGCTACAGTGCAAGCTTTCTCTTTTACTAGAGAAAGTGTTAAGTGTAACCATATGCCAAGCATGAAATAGGAGCTAATAATAGATGCTCAAAGACAAGGGGGTAGAGTTAAACAATAACCTGATACCAGCTGGGATGGTCAGTCATGTTCTAAGCACTGTTCTGTATGATAATTAATCTTTAGGTGGCTCTGGTAAAGTCCTGATTTAAATCCAAAGGAGAACAAGTTCAGCAAAGAAACTGTAAGAGCTCTGTATTGCACTGGATTAAGGCAGACAAAGAAAAATCACATATATAAAGGCTGGGACAAACAGTGAATTACAGTTAGTGGAGTCTGCTCTATCAGAGACTGTGTGGCTGTAATGTCTTCCGAGCCTGGAGGAGCACAGCTAGCTCTGACAGCAGGGTCACAGGGCACTGGTGTTTATTATATGGTGAAACCTGCCTTAAGTGAGCACACAAGGAAGTGGTGGAAGAGGTTGGTTAGCAGGAAAGACCATGAGCTGGGACAAAATTATACTTAACTTGGGGAGTATTTTAGAGAAGTGTGTTCAGACTCTGCCAGGCGTGCTGGGGTATGCGCGTCAACACTGTTTTGGAAGGACAATCTACGTGCTGTGAGAGCAGCCTAACCAGTTCATAGTATTATTTAGACTATGGCATTCGTGTAAGCGGGGGGAGAAGATGCAGGCAGGGAAAGCAGGACTGCAGCTAGGGAGCAGAGTGGATTTCCTCGTCATTCCCTATTCATCCTGTTGCTAGTTTTTGTGTTAGGACTCTGGGTTAGAATGAGAAGGAGGCAGAGGAATTTATTTTTTCTCCAAATAATGTACCAAAAAAACCTTTGAAGAAAACCCAGTGTCTGATTTGGGTAGTGGAATGGCCTAGCTGTAGCAGGCTTGGATTAATTGCCATGAGACAAAAAAGAAAATTGATGAAGTGATAGCTGCCATCTTGGAGGTGCATTTTTGTGTTGAGAGCTCACCACAGCACGCTGCCATCATCTAGCCTTCCTGTTTGCTTTTGCTGTCAAGCCCTGTTAACCCAGAGGTGTCTTGTTTCCCTGCCACCACTCCCATGGTTCCCTGAAAAAGGGACTGGACACCCCAAGTTTCTTTCCTACCGGATCCTGCGCCTTCTACCTCACTTGGTGACACTGATGCTGCCTGCCAGTCCTCTGGACACTGGAAATCACTATTTGTGCAAATTTTTGCATTATTTACACGATTTGTCTTTTTAAAAAAATGTTAGGCTACACAACAGAGTTTTTTTAATTAGCTGACAAAGGAAATGGAGCAAAAGAAAAGCATTTTGTTAGGTATCACCCTACAATAGTTGTAATTTTTTTCTTACCTAAAATGAAAAAGAAAAAAAAGTTGTCCTGTGAGTATCACAGCTCATGGAGCCTGGTTTCCTACAGATTTGTATCCCGTTTCCTTCCCTCACTCCCACCACAATAGTTCTGTCTCCCCCTGTAAACCCTCTGACATCTGTCAGGCAAGAAATAACACACACCCTGGCTAATCTGGAGCCATGCATATGCAGATTGGGCAGCTGGCTACTACCAAGCCACATAGCATATCACATCTGAGTTCTTCCTGCCTTCTTTTCAGTGGTGTTTTCATGCTGGGTCTCTCCACTTCCCAGCTGCAGATTTAAAAAAATGCAGTTAATTGTCTCTAAGACTTCTGCTCCTCTTTCAAATTTGGGTTAAATTGCCCAACAGACTAAAAATTTACTAAGAAGACTGACTGGCAGGGAAGTGGAGAGCCAAAAGGACAGAAGCCTCATTTCCTTAGCAAACCAGCCTGAATATTTCACTTAAATCATTCTCTTTGAGGCTAATACAGTATTTTGCTGTACTTTTCTGTGGCACAAACACAGGTTGTGAGAGGCTGAATCAAAAATCATCCGCAGAAGATGGCATCTGTGCCCCTTTACCCCAGGGTGTAATCACTAGATTAACCTTCTGGGAGGTACGAGGTGCAATGCTTTCCTCTGTACTGGGAACTGAGCCTCAGCCTCTCCAGGGATCATCAGCTGTTTTAGGTAGGGATTCCCCCAGTACATCATGTTGGCACTTCCACCCCAAACTGGCTAAGGCGACATTGAGTGAGGCAAGAACTGATTCTTGGGTGATGATGATCCCTGTCACCAGGTCAGAGAAGCATAATCAGCACCGGTATCTGTTTCAGTATGGAGTACAAAAGGTGGGCAGCACTGCCAGGGGCTTCTAGTTCAGATCATACCCGTTGCTTGAGAGGGGAAGCAGCTGGATTCTCTTTTCTTCTTTGCTTGTTAGGGGTTTGAAGTAGGATCCTAAGTTAGTGCCTAGCTGTTCAGCTTGGTCTGGCTTTAACATTGAAAGCCAGAGCATAGTTCTTGCTTGTCTTTTAGCCTGCTGGCTGAGTCAACCATGGAGCTCGAAGTTTCTTGTTACATCTTAATGAATATTACAGTGCAACACATTCAGCTGTGGAGACTCCTCCAAGAAGCATCTGGAGAACACATATACAACTTGCATGTAGGTTTTCTTCAATGGCTCTGACTTGTCCAAGTTCAAGCAAATTTTTCTCAAGGAGAACAGTAGGTACATTTTTTACCCCAAAAAATTCACTGACAAACATCAAGTAGCTGCCTGAAAGCTTACATTATTGAACGCTTTTTAAGCCACTAGAATTATTTGACATATAAAAACGTATTTTTCACTAGCCATCTCTTCAGAAATGATCTGCTAGTTTTAACTGAAACCTAGAAAAAATATATCATCTCTCCAGCATGGAAGGTTCTAGCCACATAAAGTTTAGCAAAGTTACTTAAATGAATCTACTACCATAATACTGAGGTATAATACACAGAACAGCCAGCTTTGCATGTGTAAAAGACTGGTGGTAAAGCAAAAACTCAATTGAATCTTACAACATACTTTGCAAAAATTAAGGCTCATCTGGCATTCCTGTACAGAATTCATTCTGCCATGAGACAGTCTTCAGGTTTCATATTGACTGTATAAATCATGGACTCAGCATAACTAGGTTCCGTACCCCAAATACCATATCAGAAGGGAAAAAGGGCAAAAAGATAATCAGAACTAATACTGAGATTGTCCCTTGTGTCTATGTACCTATATTTAAAACATTTAAAAAATTGATAGGATCTGAAAAATATGTCATTGTTGTACATAAGCTTATTAATCTTACACTTTAAATGTATTTGAGCATCCTTTTGCAACTTCTTTTTCCTATCCAGAAAAAATAAAGGGGCGAATTGTGGGGGGAGAATAAAGGGGGATCCCAGCTACACTGGAAAGCTGGAAAGGCTTTGACATGGGGGTTTCATTATCACTTCCACTCCCTCCCTGTAGGGATTCATTAAAATGTCAACCATGTGAAGGTATACCTATAAATATATAAATAATACATAATAATTTCATTTGCAGATTCCACTCGGGAATACTAGCCCCAAACCATGTTAGTCTTGCTTATACCAGGAAAAATCATAAGCATTATTCTGTTCTGGTGTGGCTGCACTGGTAGTGATAATGTTGGTGCTCCAATACAAAGTGGCCACGTGGCTTTTTCTTCAGTATCATTGCACCCACCTAACATACTGTGGTATGTGAGCCCTGTTGACTCTATTGCCTTCCACACCACAAGGTTAAAAGTTGTGGTCTTAAAATAACACCAGCTCAACTGGATGTAACAGTGGTCTCCAGCTGATCTGTCCCTGTGTGTTTGGACTGGGTAGATAATCTGTCACTTCAGATCCTCCCACAGCCAAGTATAAGAAGGCAATGTTATTAAGAAAGTACAGTTACGAGTTTGTGCAGGCCACCTTATTTATGATGTTGCCTAGCTTTACCCAGCTTTAGCCGCACATGGGTGTCCATGTATGCACAATATATGTTTATCATGATCCATTTATCATGGTCCATTTTGCATACAGGCAAAGGTGAGAGAGCTCTGGCTGGCTGCAGAGAGAGGTGTCATCTGATAGACGACTGCGCCGCTTCCCTTTAGGATACCAGCGCTAGCCAGTGTGGACAAAACATTAACAACCTGGGGATGGCTGCTTGGCAGTCTATGTGAAAGGAGTGGGTGGTCTCAGCCTTGCTCATGGCAGCCTATTGTCTACATGATGAAAACTCCCTTGCAAGTGGCATTAATCAACACCCAAGTTGGCAATCTCAGAGAGTTTAGGAGCTTAATGAACGTAGAGACTGGATTACCCTCTTGGCCCTCCCGGTGGCCCTCAAAGAATAGGGCTGAAGGCAAAACCCGTGGACAGGGCAGCCTGGGAGGCTTTGCCTAGCACAGTCCAAATAAAACCCATCCCATGGGATTACAGTCTCCAGTGTTGTCAAGTCACTACTTTGTAAAACCAGTAAGTTGCCTTTTAAAGGATGTTAAAGGAATCTTAAGGAAAAAACAAAAAAAAACAAAAAAAACCCCAACCATAATTACTATAAATGCGAGTTTTCTATTGTCATACATCTTCATTTAACTTAGTGATTTAGTGATTCCTAAAGGAAATGATTACAGTCCTTTGTTCTTAAACAAATAAGTTGTGTTCTTTATCCTCCGAAAAAGCTGATAATATGATAGGTGCAGCTCTAAGGAATAATTATACTAAATGGCCGTGGATACCTCAAAAGACAGAATGCATCTATTATGCAGAATTCCCTACAGAAATCTTAGAAATCTTATATGCATTGATTGCTAGTTAGCATTAGAAAGACTTTTGCAAGTTGACTTTACCAAAGCAGCAACTATTTGCATTAGCAAACAGGCAACATCAGCTAGCTGATAAGAATACAGTGGAGTAATGCAATTAATATAGCTATGTCTGTTAATTAGTGTTTGCTGACTGTCAAAAGAAGATACTGTTAGGAGACAAACTTATTTTCCTGATTAAAGAGTAGGGCCCATCTTGTTGAATTGAGCTGGACCCACTTTTGATCTAATTAAAGCTAGCGGAGTACTGTGTACTGGAAACTTGTGCCACTCTGACATACATTTGCATATTCATAAGTGAGATAGATTGATATTTTGCAATTAACATGGGCCAATGAGAATAAAGCCTAATTAGTAAACATGCTCTCTTTATTAACTTTCAGGTCAGGCTTTTGTTGTACTATAAAGTAATAATGGAACAGGAAGTCCTTTTTAAGAAAAAGAGTTATGTCATATATAGTTCATTCCTTTCTCATTCAAGCTCCATCTACTTGTTACTCTACTATTACTCATAGCCATTTAGTTAATGATTGGGATGATGCAAAGGAGAAGGAGATGTATAGGAGCAAAGAGGGAATATTAGGTCAAAGAAGGAGTGGAAAATGTTGGTAAATGCAAAACTCCTGGGCAGTTTAGCTATAGACAAGTTCATTACAATGCGCTTTTTTTCTGGTTTGGGTTTGCTTCATTTAAGGCAAATCTGCAGGTTCTGAATGTTCTACCAGATCCTCAAATGACAAAAGTGAGATTACATCAAGAAGATGCAAAACAGCGGTGTGCATGCAAGAAGCTGGAGTATGGGGTGTACATATGGGGTTTAAGAAGTTTGCATAGCTACATGAAACATAGAAATTTTTAGGTTTATATACAAATAATATTTTTTATATAAATAGTAATTTTAAAGATCAGATTGTAGAAATAATGATCTGCTCAGAATCAGCTGGCAAAAGACTTAGAAATAAAATTATGTCTTTATGTAGAGCTTACTACACGTGGTTTGCAGAAGCAAGCCATACTCTCACATTACTAACTTATGTCCTCATTATGATTTAGTAAAATTAATTCTGTATGCCAGTGTTTACAAATTCACTGATCCTAGCCGTCGTTTTTTCTCTATTTAAAGCACACAAGAATAAGGCATTTAACTAGATGTAACACATCAGAAAATGGCTCACAAACAAATAATATTATGCAGTATAAACGCCCATTAACTAATAATTTAGTTGACATTGATTGAAAGTGATTAACTCTAGTGCTCTTTTTCATGTTGTTAGTTAAAATAAATACCAGTGTATAAGGGAAAAGTTGGCATCTTCTCATTTTGCAAATGGATTGAACAAAGCTGATTTCTTCTTCATATTAAGTTAAACTAAAGGATTAGTAGATGCATTAAGGAGACACAGGAATCCAGGTAAAGCAATAATAGTCAATGAGGCAGTCTCACTCCATCATTCACCTTTCCTACTTAAAAGAGGTTAGTTACCTAATGATAAAATTTCATGGTCAATTTGGAATATGTAATTAAATCTGATTGTAAACCTACTGCTATTTCTCTCTTCTTCAGAGGTCAGCACAGCAGTATAATCCCTGACCCCTGTCCCTGAGCATTTTCTTATAACGGGCACCAAATATTTTGGAGGAGATATCTCTTTTCTCTAGCCTTCAGTCAGCAGCTTGCTTCTGTGTGAGGTCTGGCAAATGAGGCACACAAATCCTCATCCCCAAATGTAAGTCGTGGCAGGAGCCCAGGTCCCTTCCCATCACAGCCACCCCACTGGGAATTCGGCACTGGCTCTGCTGGTCTTTCATCACTCAGGTCTACAGGTGTTTGGTCATGAGCCTGCCTGAATCTGGGGTTGTAAATAGTATTTTGAGGTGGATGTGCCCAGCTTAGTGACATGCTGTCTGTGCTCCCACAATGTGCAGTCAGGCATATGTTGGAGTGGTTGCAGGGGTCACAACCTGCACTGTGTCCGCAGGGTGCCATGTGGGTAGAATTCCTCAGGCCATGGTGAGAACTGGATGTGGAGTGCAACTCCACCAACGCCCTTCCCGTTTCCCAGTTTCCTCCTTCACCTACTCGTCCCTGGCAGATATGCCTGTCGATAAGACTAGGGCTGCCATGTTCCAAAAATTCCTGAGAGAGGGCAATAATCTTGTTTGCTCCTCCTGCCTTCAGAGCAGGATCCCAGCAGTGATCCCTGGGCAGGTGATGCACCATGGTCACCCCAGTACTTCAACTTTCCAGCGTGGGAGCTTTCGAGACAGGACTCTTCTTCTTTCACTCTTTCTACACCAAATCTTCTCCTTTCTGACCCAGCTGCTGGGGTGTGGGGACCAGGTATGTGCTATAGATGTCCAGCCTCCCTTCTGCCTCCTGCCACTGCTGTCCCTGCAGAACTGACACTTCAGGAACTGTATGGATGTTAGCTCTTGCTCCTGGGACTATGGCTCTACCCACTGGCTTTTTTTTTTATCAAAGAAAAATAAAAGAATTCTGTATTGACAGGGACCAAAAAAAGTCATGAATATTGTCTGCAGTCAGCAGAAATTAACTGTGACAGGACCATAAGATCAGAAAATGAGGATGCTCCAGGAAAAAACAATGCAGTAGCCTATGATAGTCTGTAAGTGATGAAGTTAAGGCAAATAGTGATTACCCTATCTGCATAATGGCAGTCTCAAAGGCTAGAAGGATACCCTACCCTCTGGAAAATCATAGAGTTAGATAGAGATAGGGTAAGATTGAATCTCATGAGGCTGAGAACAGAATTCATGAAGACTTCCTGCATCTGGGAACAGTCCTCTAAGCAGAAACTTACCTGGAAACTTAGCTTAATCTGGACTTGTAAAGAAACGGCCTCCTCTTGGGAGGAGAGCAATTTGGTAGGTTTATCCCAAACCTTGAGTGAAGCTAAGAGGAAGAACATCTTACTTGTGGAAGATAATAGGCTTTAGGCATGAACAAGGCATCTGATCGTTCAGACTTGCCAACGTTGAGGCACTTGTGAGAAACATAAAGGTGAAAAATGGCAGAGACTGTAGTTTCTAGTATTTCCAGTGTTAGGTGATATTTTCAGATGTGTAAGCTTAAGTGTCCTTTAAATACGTAAGTCCTTTCTGTGGCTAGCAGTTGGGTTTTAAAGCAATTTATTTTAAAGTCTTTCTTTTATTAGCAAGCCCTACATCTTCCAGGCGCCCAACTGAAAAATCACAGTTTGAAGTCTAAACCATTTACTATAGCCACCATTCGTTCAAAATGTCTTAGGTGTTCAGATGAATGGCTGAGTGTTAAAACTCGATAAATTCAGATTAGGGAGGAATTATAATTATCTAATATCAAAAGCATCTGACCACTGGAAGAACTTATTAAGAACTGCTTTTAATTCACTATCTCAAGTAGCTTTTTATTCAAGATTAGATTTTCAGAAAAGGAAATGCTCTAGTTCAAACAAGTAGTAAATACAAGAAATAGGTATTGTCTGTACTCTTGCTATATCACAGCTCAGATTAGTTGCCCACCGTGGTCTCCCCTGAAACGTGAAAGTTAGTCACTAACTTAACATAACCTTAAATTGAAGCAGTTGGGGAAAAATGTCATTGATCTCTATTAGCTAAACACAAAAAGCGAACAAGAAATATTTCTGTAGGCTTTTAGTTACCATAATCATCTTTGTGAGATGATTAAGAAAGAAGAATATGCTCCTCCTGGGTAGCTGCAGCCTTAAACAGCCCCAGCCTGGCCCAGAGCAAGTGAATGAGCAGTGCATAGAGGTCAGCTGCTTGGCCCTGACAGGTAGAAGAGAGCACAGAGGAGAAAGTGGTAAGTGAAAATAAAGGGATGACAAAGATGCTCTGGCAGGTCATCTTTCCTTCTTTGATTGCTAAATAACTTAGGAACTGGGGAGGAGGTGGCAGCTCCCACAGTTTCCCAATCCTTGTTGTAATGGTTCATCTTCACTGGAGGAGAAAAGTAATTTTGTTCCTCCTCCTCAGAAACATTTAGGCTCCTAATGCCCCTTGAGCACTGATCTCTCATTCATTTTGAATAGAAGCAGTCAAATTAAAAAAAAAAAACCTAAAAAAACCCCCAAAATTAGCATCTCTATTTCCAAACTCTCCTGAGCACAATGACAATCGTGGAATTAAGTCCCTGAGCAAACACGTAACTATCGCAAGCCAAGAGAGCTGAGTACGAAACAAGAAGTGGGACTGCACAGAGATGTTAACACGTCTGAAAATCATGTCCTCGTAGATCTCAGAGACTTTAAAGAGTGCCCAAGGATCCTACTTTCTACAGCAATTATGGAAAGCTTTTGCTATGACTTCATGAAAAGCAAAACCTCAATGAGATGCCTTTTCTTACGTGACTTCATCCATCTCACTGACAGCAGAGACCTGTAGTGGAGAATGAAACTTTTACTTCAACACCTCCTCCAGTATACTCCTGAGTATTCAGATACCAACACTGTATGGTTTTATTTATACAATATGGTTTTATTTATAACAAACCACAATTTTTTTAAAGATCTGTTGTGATGTTATTTTTGATGGGGCTGTTCTACAGCCTCTTTTACAGTGAGAAGGTCCTAGACTGCTGACTATTTTCAAGGTTCTTTTAAATTGTGGCTTCTAATCCTACTTACCTTGTCAAAAGAAAAATGAAGGGCATTAGGTACGCTTCTACTGCGCTATACTATTCATCTTACATGAAAAGACAAAACAAAATGGCTGCCTCTCATGCAGCAATTTGCACTCTGAATTATTCAAATGCTTTTTCTTTCTTTTCTCGTGGTTAGATGGTCCCTGAATCAACTCAAACAAATCATAAGTGGATAATAAATCGATATGATTTCCCATCAGTCTTGCAGAAAGTTTCATTCAAGATAGCTGCAGGTTTGCCAGTCCATCATACTATGAAGACTTCCAGGGTGGTACGTCTGATACCACTGAGTTACCAAACTCTTGTACTGGGGCTTCTTGCACTTCAGTGGTAATTTTTGTGCAAGGGTGCTTCAGATCTGCTAACCAGTCAGCAAGATGTTCTTCTTCAGAGTGGCAATAATCCCCCTTACTGCATATCTTCATCATTCTTGAGGGTGCAATATTTATTTAAGAGATTTGACATCCCCATGCCGTTGTTGTATGCCATAATTCTCTGTCACAACTTAATTATCATGCTTTGTGGGTTTTGATAATGATTTAAGCATGAATAGAATACTATAAGTGCAAGATGCTTTAGTTTGCTCTTGCCATACTATAGAATATTCCAAGTATCTGTGTGTGAGGTGTAGCATGTATAAGCATCCTACGTTTTTCCAAATCTTGCCAAAAAACAGATGCAAAAATAAAACACAGACAGGTGGAAATTTCCGTGTCTACTAAGCACTCATCAGCTGCTAATGGATCAGAGGTTCTTGGGAAGGACGGCCAGCTGCCTGACCTGCTGGAGATGTATCCAGGTATCAGAGAGTTAAAACACTTGCTCATTGGTTTTCTCCGCTCCTATTTTAATTTGCTCTCTTTTTTTCGGACAGCTCTGTGAAGGCAGTCTGGTTCGCTGCTTCGCCATACTAATGAGACTCATCCATCTGCCTCTGTCATTGCCAGGCTCTCTTTTCTGCTGGAAGTCAGAGATGAACGCTCAGGACAGGTCCTTTCTAGGCTGCAGTACTTAATCATTTCTAAACACGCTAGATGGCCTCAGGCAGTGAAGGCAACAAGCATTTAACCCAGGCTTGGCAGCTCAGGCTTCCACATAGTCTGGCTCTAAGCCTTGATAATGAAAAGTAGCTGTGCTTTTACTCTCCACTTAACCAGATGCTCTTTGCTTCTTGGGGCAAAAGGTTAAATAGATATAAGAACCCATGCTAGTTTTGAAGCCTTTTATTAGCAGTCCTTATAGAAGTGGAGTAGAGTATTCTGCTCCCCTGACTATGTCTCTCGGGATCCTGTATTTAGGACTGTGTCCACTAACTAGAGGAATGTAACCTCCTCACCCACAGCTCATTTCTTGTTGAAGTAACAATAAATAGAGCCTAAAGCCCACTTTGCTGCTTAATTATTTAATGTTCTATTTTTATAGTAAGAATGGATGAAGGAGACATTATCAGTTTTGTTTAATGGTGGCAACACCTTATATTAACAGTGCAGATAAAGCATTTTTTCCACTGTGGCTGGGACAACTGATTTATTTTTCCACTCCATCTACTGCTCCATATGTCTCTGGAATCTGCCTTTTTCCCAGAGCTCATGTTAGTATAAAGCAATTGTCTGGGATGTGTAAGAATTAAGTATCCCATCATTCAGGCTAGACATGCAATTAGAAGAGTTGCACTAATTTCCACTGCTGAGACCCTGTCACTTTAATTTATCCTTACTTTCCTGCATTTAGGTCTTCTCTGGTTTGAGGCCAAGGATTTTATATAGTTTGAGGCAGTGGTTCTATAATGCCAGAGGTGGGGGGGAGGAGGAGTTGGTGGGTGTGGGTGGGAGGGGGAGAAGAGCGTCAGGGGGAAGCGGGGGAAGCGTTGAGGGCAGGGGAAGAATAAGAACTGGCTGAAAGGAACAAAACCGACACGTACACACTTTAAAGTTCTAAAGCATGTGCCAAATAACGATGTGTGGAGCGGCTGCAAAGGAAAGTAAAGCTTTCAGAGAGGAAGTCTTTACTGAATTGTAGCACTGGACGTGTGTCTCACCCCAGATTATTTTCTTTTTTACATAGGTGTTTAGCATTGAATCTCAGTGCTGGGGTTGGGTTCAAACAGCTCAGTGGGCAGCACCACCCAATCTGTCCTCTGCTCTGCTCCAGCTTTCCCAGGTGAGAGCCAAGGGTGCAGGAACATCAGCCTCTGCTCAGGTACCATTTCCCCATGCCTGCTGGCTCCTGTGCTTGAGCAGGAGCCCTCAAAAGAGCATAAATCTGCCAGCGCACTAAGTTCCTGGATGAAAGTCCAGGAAGAAGTCAAACAAGAAGTTTTTTATGCATCTAGTCTCTGCACACCATTCCTGCTGCAGTCAGAATTAAATTATTCCTAGATCCAACTGGTAAAGCTCTGAGAAAAACCTCAAACTTTCCAAGCTTCTGTGCAGTGAAAAATCTCTAATTACATATCTTTATGGAAAACGGTGAATAGCTTTCTAATTAGGAAGAGTTTTGTATCAGGTTATTTATATGGAACTGTTTGGGTTGATTTGTGTGTTTGTCAGTCCAGTGTAAGGAAATGTGCAGAAAATATGTGTTAATATTGAGTGATATGGAAATACAGTGTTATAGTAAGTAGTTCTCTTGCTCCAGTGTTTTTTCAAACAGACAGTAAACAGTACTGGTACAATGTACTTCAGTAAATTTAAAGAAAAGTATAAGGAAAATTGTCAAAACCACATTCACACTTATTAAGCTTTTTTTAATGGGGTAATGAAAAAGATGATACAAGCTGCTATTCTGTACTTGCATTTCAATGGTGACGTATTTATAATTTGTCTTCGTGTTTCTTGCTACTGGGGAATATAGGACACTGTATTACATATACTTATTACTAATACAGTGCTGCAGAGGACTAAATAGTGCTGATAAACTGTTATTCTAACTTAATTAAGTCAGTCACTTCCTATCGTTTCTATCCATTTGGATCTTCTTTTCCAATAAGTCCAAGGCAAATGTAGCATCTTAGTAGTTAGAAAGAAGCTTGCTGCAATGGATTTAAAAATAAAGTTGCAAAATTATTAATTTCTAGCTGATTATAACCCACATTTTAGTGAAAGATGATGGAGACCTAATATTCAAAAGGGAGTCTGTAAGCCACAGATGTTACTTGGCACGGTGAAGTTTAGTGTGTCAGAGTCAGGATTTCTGTGCACAGGTTGTAACTTGGCATCTTCTCTGACAGCACTTTGAAGCCATATTCGACAAAGCCCCAAATACCACTGGAAAGAAGCAAATGTCCTAGTCCAGTGATTCACACATTGAGCAGCTAATGATTTAGACATGTGACTTGAGACTGAATGGAGGCCACATTTGTGGGCAAACAGCCTAAGTTCCCATCCATGACATTATAATGCATTTTAAAAAAAATACTTAACTTGGATTCAGTCCTGTAGGATAACTGCATTCATGTGTGTTCGCTTCTGTGGCCCACTTGCAAATCCAAAGCTGGAATTCTGACACAAGGACAAAATAAGGCATGTCAGGGGAAGGGCTCAGGTGAAATCCAGGTGTGATGTAGATACTGAATGTTGGATATAGAAACTTAGCTCAATTTCCTCAAAGTTATTTGGTGAAATGAAAGGACAATTGGCATCTAAGTGCCTTTGAAGCTCTGAGAGTTTGTGAGGGAAACTTAATGGTGTGGAGCCTGACAATGAAGTTGTTCATAGTTAGTATAGTTTTAAGCTAAGAAAAAGTTTAGCTTATACTGCCTATGTGCATACCAACTGTAGCTGAACTGTACATTTTTATTAATTGGGTTTATGCACTTATACCTGGACAGCAGCCAAGCACAAGACTCTGCTGTGCTGGGCCCTGAACAAACACAATGACAGTTTCTGGCTCAAGAGTTTAATCTCTATGGGCAAGATAGAGTAAGGAGAGGGGAACCAAAATGGATAGTGTAATCAGAGTGAATGTAATGATGGCTTGAAAATGCCGTAGGAACATTAAATCTTCTAGAGATTTGCTATCTCAACCCTTGCACTGCTTGCAACCAGGGCAACCTAGATTACCCACTGTACATGTGTGGCTAGTTTCTGTTAACCGGCTGTGTTTGGGCAGAGCAGAGAGGAAAGGGATGAAGAGCAATTCAAAGGAAACTAAGGTCAAGAAGCTCTAAGAGAGGGAGAAGATAGGTGGAGAAGTGAGCAGGCAATTTCTGGTATCTTCCTGAATCCTGTCCTCTCCGATGTTTGCTACCCCTCACACGCTCATCCCCCTTCTTTTACATTCTCATCCATTGTGGACATGATGAAGAGACCAGCCTCCACTCAAGCCTTGCGTGGTCTCTACACCATATGTTGCAAAGCCCACCTGCGTCTTCTCCTGGCAGAAAGACACAGGTGACCATTCTTGAAACAGAAGTCTTCAACCAGTTTATAGTGACTGCATAATGATTTAGACTGTTTTGTTGGATAGCTTGTGTGAATGTTATGCTGGACGCCGTGAGGATCTTACTAAAGTCAGAATTGTGTTTTGATGGGTTGTAAGTAATGGCAAGTCCCCTTCCCTTTCTGTGCTCCTGCGGTGACTGTCATTTAAAGCAGCTCAGCTGATCCCATCTGTTGTACCAGAAATTAGAAGGATTCTAATGCAGCCAAATCTTTTCTTATAGGGGCCATTTTTGTAAAAACTCAGTGCAAATAAAATCCAAGCCTCAGATAAGGTAGAACTGCAAACCCTCAGTAATCTCAAGGCGTCTTCACAAAATATTTAAGAAAAATTGTGAACTTGGTTCTTAGTCTGCTCCCCTGCATGTTCTATACTTGCTGCTTGTGTTTACAAGAGCAAGATGAGAATGGCTTCAGACACAAATAAGCAGTATTAGCAGGGCAATTCTTCAGAAGTACACTTATTCTCTTCCAAAGGCATTTGCATAATAATAAAGGAAGAAAGCTATATAAGGTAAACTACATATCAGCAGAATTGGTTCTAAAAATGAATGCTTTTCAAGGTTTTCCAAGAGGCAGTGGGAGCTCTTTGAAATCAATGAGGTAATTAAAAGTGGAAAAACAGAACAAGAGAAAACAAAAAAAGACAATTTTGAAAGCTATTAAATGGCCACTGGTCCAGTGATTACAGCATTTACCTGGAACTTGGGTGACTCTGGTTTGCATCCCTGCACTATTACAGTTTCCCTATGGGAATTCTGGACAAGTAAATTCCTTTCTGTGCCTCATCTCACCTATATAGCAAGAATTACAGTATTATCCTAATTCTGGAAGGTGTTCAAGGTTGTAGAGGACTGCAGAACAAGTTTCCCAGTGGTCCTGTAGTACTGGTAAATGAAGTAACAACTCCCCTCCATTACTACAGCAGTTGTAACTATGTAGTAACAGCTAAGTAGTCCCCATCTAGGTGGGTAAACTCAGCAGGAATTAGAAAGGAAAGAAGGAACCAGGAAAGTTTGTTCCAGGGCCCATGGTAGTGGTCAGCTGTGAAAGCATTTATGTAATAAGGTCCTCCATGCCCAGATGTTATGATGATGGAGACCTTTAAAAGTTCCTAACATAGAAAGATGATCTTCAAACATTCCAGATACCAGCATTAAATAAAAACAAACACTTTGTATTCGCACAGAATTCACTGTATAATGCATAATGTTCGAAAAGTGCTAGAGTGGCAGCACACATTTAATTTTCGGTAATATAACATTAAACATGCACTTTTGCTCTAATGATTCCATGATAAGCTGTATCACACTGCAGGTAAGAATATAATAATATAATTGAGGGAATTAGCAAAATTATCTGTCTTCCTGGTCCTGGCCCTGAAACCAATAGCACTGTTGGCATCTGGAGGCTGCACCTGTCATGAATTATGGCCCCTGTTTTTACAGGAAGGATAAAACTGGTATTTCAGTGCCATTCATCATATATAATAAACTCTCCACCTTAGTACAAATGCATTTATATGCTGGTATTGGAACCGAGTACAGAAAATACAAGCAGTCAACTGTATCTGTTAGGTACACTTTTTCTAATACTTTCGGTTGCTAATAAAATAAGTCACTAGCTCTGTTTTCCAAGGGTAGTTTGACAGAGTAGAAATTGCAGGCTCTGTGTCATGAAAGAGCACAATGCCCTCTTTGCCCTTTAAATCTCGTAACAATGTTAGAGCTTTGGCTATTGTACGGCCTCAGAATTGCCCGGCCAGAAACGTGGACCAGAGCTCATGTTATCCCAAAATATTTAGTCATACAACCAAACACATTCTGCTCACAAGGCTGTCAAGATATCTGAGTGAGATAAATGCCTTATTTTTCTGATGGTTTCTTATGAACGGTAGTGCTTGTGAGCAGCAGGGCACGGGAGGCAGCAGGACCTGATGTGCTGGATTTGATTTTGGTGCTCTCCTGTCAGCCCACACCACTTACTGGAGCTCATTTTCATACCAACATTTTGGACCACCACCTATCTGCCTCTTGATACCCTTTCCCACAAGCAGGTAAAGAAAGTCCAAGTGACCTCCCCAGCTAGCTTCTGGGATTAAGCCTCATCCATTGTCAAGCCTCATCTTCCTTAATGTAGGGCAATAAGTTTGCTCCACGGTTTCTCCTCAGTGATAGACTCCTGCCACTCCAGGGATGGGTCCATCCAGAAAGGACAAACATCACATTTCTGGCAAGGACCATCCTACTTCTTCCCATGTTTCTGGCCACGACAGCCCAGAGAGCAAGACTGAAGCAAGCCCTGAGCCCACATTTCCACAGGGCCTCACTCTGCACCACTCTGTCAGATTTGGCACGTGCTCTGGTTTTACGCTTGCCGCTACAGAATAGTGAGTAAAATGGGGATTTGTTTTATTTTTTTATTTACTGATGGCAATTCTTAAACAATACATATGAAGTAACTCTGTAGAAGTTGGTTTGCAGGTTTAATCATCAGGTTTCAAATAATTAAACACCGCAGAAATGTATTTTCAGATTACAGCAGGGTTGATTCAACCCTCCAGTTATAAGTGTCATTAATCAGTAATGCCATTAATTCCTTTTAATACTCTTACTAATTTCTGTACAAGCAATAGGAAATAGCATGAATGCTGCAGTGGAGGCTTTTAAAGACAGAATAGGGCCGTGACAAAATGAATCAGCTTCTTGATTTATCTAGTTCCTCTGAAATCCAGGCAGTTAACTTAAGTTACACCATACAACAAGCCAAGTAATTTCAAGCATTGTATGATTTAATAGTAGCTGTGCCAAACTTGGTTATGCTTTCATAGGAGTAACAGAAAATAACAACACTATGGAAGGGGAGCGTGGGGGTTTTTAGCCTTGTGCATATATACTCATTCTGTGGAATAACTGAGTAGACTGGCAATAGCTACTTAAACATCGGTTTAAAGCTTTAGCAGTGTCAACTTTTTAAGAAAATAGCTCATATTTCTGTAGGTATCCTTATATAAATGGTAACGCCGAGTAATATTGTCTAATTTTGTTTCTTCCTTTCTGTAATATGGTCTGACTTTAAAAAAAAAGAAATAAATAAAAAAGGAAGTAAGAGAACAGCAGTATATTTGCTCATAAGAATTATCTCCTTTTCAGGGACTTTGCAACAAACATGAAGCTTAGATCTTTCGTTAATTAGGACAGAAACACCATACAGGCACATTGGCCAAATGTTTGTCAAACTTTTCTAACACTTTTTTAAACATTGCTTGTAGAAAGGCTTTTTTTCCATTGTTGTTTTTGCCTTTCCTCTGTTATTATGAAGGACAATATATATCATTTTTACTGCAAAGTGCCAGGCAAGCCAGAATATTCAAATGAACAAACCTGGATGCTTTACAACTTTTGCCCTCTTGAAATCAGATCTGAAAAATATAGGACCTAAATATCAATATTGTAAGATTTTAGTTTTATATCAGGCATAAATCTTAACAACCCATACTTAACAATGAGCTCAGATTTTAACTTAATCTTTGGCAGGCTGAGAATTAAACCACCACACGCTCCGTTTTGTCTTCTCTCCCAGGCAGCTCCTTGAAAAAGGCACTGTCTGTGCCAGCCAGCTTAAAGGTTTTATAGTTTGTGAAAAGCAGATACAGTACTGCCTAGGTGGGCCACTGGCTTCTCCGGAAAGACAAAGAGTTGAGTCTTGTGCTCCCAAGCTCTCTTCTGCTTAAATAAAGTTGCTAGTTGCCTAATGAATGTTAGCTGTAATACTCCCTGTGGTCAGTGGGGCTGTTGTTTAATGAATTGCTTAATGTGCTTGATTACTGTTACTATGTGGAATGAGGGAAATAGCCAGAGAGATTTGAAAGACCCACTAGAGAATACGATGAAAATGAATTGGATCAATAAGAAGTTTTTGCTCATCTCTGTACAACGCATTATGTGCTGCATTGTTGGAGCTGGGGATAATGTAATTTTGTGGGTTGTTGTTGTTCTTTTTATAATTCAGAAATATAAATCTCATTTGACATTGGGTTTTAGGGCTGGCCTTCCTGGAGTTATAAATGTTCCCCTGACTCCAGTCCCGGTTACTCACATGGACAGATAAATTAATTAGGAAAACTTTTATGCCAATTACTTTATGCCCTTGGCTTTCATATGTTTCTGAAGAGCAGCAGCTAATTAAAGATATGATTCATAATTACTGGTCGATCGAGTAGTTGAGTAATGGAATCAGGAACTGTTCCAAAAAAATTATCCATCACATCATTACTAATTGTTACATAATACATAAGGATGTAGAATTCAAATAAAAAATTACTCACATTTGAAAGATTCATTCAATTAGTGGATTTGGGATATTTTTTATAACAATTATAAACACGGAGATAGTTCTCACATTTTTAAAGATCACAGAGGTTTTATAAATATTTATAATTTAATAGGAGCATAATTTCCAGTGCGTAAAGGACTCAAGAGCCTAGCTGGAGGAGTGGGTTAGTAGTATGTTGAATTTATGGAAGCTGGAAATCAAATCTCTGGGTCAAATTAGGGCTCAAGTGAAATGAATATGATGGTGTCTTCCTGGTCCTGTTTGCACAAGCTGCAAAACTGCTCTAGTTTGGCAAGCATTGCAGGCTAATCTCTAGAGAATAGAAGAGCTGTTGCAAGTTGTAACTTGGCACTGAATGATGCACAGAAATTTGCACAGAATTTGTCAACACTGATTTTTCACAGTCAGCATTTGCTGTCCCAGCAAGAAGATAGTAACAAATACCACAACCTGGTAAAACTGGTAAAATGGTGAAAAAAACCCACATTCCTCCAGCATTTCCTTGCTAAGTTTGCAGATGTTCTTTGTTATCCCAGTTCATGAGCAGTCATGTCACTTCTTCAATAAAAGGTGTCTGGAAGACTCAAGCGTGGGTTCATTCAGTAATTCAGATACCCCACATGTGAGCCTGGGAAACCTCTGGGTTCAGTTTCCCACTGGTTCCTTACAGCCTAAAGCAATTGTGTGATAAAGTCCTGTATAAAACTCTGTACCTGCTAAGCCTTGAAAATAATTCCTGAACCTGACAAAGCAGGGCCAGCAATACTTGCAGCATGAGTCCTCACAAAAGCTGTGAAGATGTCCCAGTCAGCAGTTCAAAAGTTATCAAGAGAGCACCTCAAGTACCCAGAAAAATTTCAGCTGACTCAGTATTTATTTGAATTTCCTGGATGGCCTGACCCTGCATATTCTTCCTCTTCTTCATGTTTTTAAGTATCTCAGATCTACAGTATTAGCATTTTCACCTACTCCGCAATAGGTTTTTTGCTATACTTGGTTGGTTTTATATTATTAACTTAACCTACCACTCATTAGACATATGGCATATGGTTTGGAGGAGGATTAATAAATGTTTTGCCGTATCTGAATGAGGGAGAGAAAATGAATGAAAACAAACTTCCATTTGCAGCTTGCAGCTTTAAATGGCTGTTTAGCTGCCATCCATCTGCAGGTACCATGTGCTGTCCTCCTGAATATCATCAGGGAACAAATACAATTAAACATTTTTGTATTCTAATTGACTTGGATTGCTATAGATATGTACAGTAGCATGTAGGAGAACCCAGCTGATAGTGGATAAGAGCATTCAGCAGAAGAATCTCCCAAAGACCTCAAAGTCCAGAGGGACAAGGCAGACACAAGACAGCAAAAGTGGAGAGGGACCAGTGGGAAGCATTTGGCAGCTTCTGAGAGTCAACACAAAAGCCAAGTCCTCTGAAGACCCCACCAGTTCAGGGCTCTTCGATGAACCTTCCTCTTCTTACCCTGTAAAGGTGTTCCAGGGGAAGCAGCTGGGGTTTTTTGTTTTTTTTTTTTTTTTTTTCCTAAGAAGCCCTTTTCTAAAAGTGCTACATTTTTTAAAACCATGTTTTGGTGTTCCAGGAGCTGGTATCTCCTGATGAAGTGAGTGGGAAGGGTTTTTCCTTTGCACCAGGTCAGCTAAGCACACAGGGGAGAGGAGGGTGACAACATGATGCATAGAAGTCTGCAGAGGCGTTAAGGATTGCAGCTGTAGAACTAAATGCTTTTAAAACTTCAAAGTTAACATCCTAGGGAATAATAAAGTGTGAAAACAAGTAATATACAATCATGATATTATATTAGATGGGAAATCAATACTGAACCTGGTACCCATGTTACAGTGCGTTTCTATTGTGATGGTTAGTCAGAAATAGCTTTTTAGGATGAATGGTGGCAGCCTCTGACCCACCAACGTTCTTATCAAACACACGCTCTTGCCTGGCAGAGGCATGTATGCTGCTCACCTGCAACAGCATTGAATTGTGAAAGGGCTGTCTGCAAGCCAAGTGAGAACAGAAATTCACAGCTAATGAAAAATCCTAACCCAAACGGAATAAAACCTTAATTCACAAAATCCATAGGAAAAATAAAAGGGGGGGGGGGGGGAACACACTTTGAAATGAATTAAAGCTAATGTCTCTGCAGAAGTTTTATTTTTAAACATTTAAACTGCCACACTGCTGGTTTATGAAATGTTATAAATGCATTTGCATAAATGGAGCAGGGTGAGGAAAGATATTTGAGTTTGATATGGTTAGGGGGGTTTATGGAAGTTTAATTTCTTCTCATTTTAACACTAGAATTAAATGATTAAGTTGTCTGGACATTTGTCTGGAACTAGAAACCCTGTGGACATATGTCAGACCTCCTCAAGATGCAGCAGGGTACAAGAGCAGTTCAGTCAATGCTGACTATCTCTGGGGGAAAGTCCTCTTTTTTTTCATTTTTGTACAAGAGAAAAGAAAGCGTATGGTCTATTTTAAGACATTGTAGTCCGTATCTTAGAGAAAATTTTGGTCTAGATTACTCAGTGTGTATGTGGTACCCTCTGACTTAAAAGGGAAATAAAGGTTATGTTCATACTATTTTTTGAATTACTGTACAAATTACTTTAAAGCAATTGAAAAGGAGCAGTTTGGAATTAATGGATGAAAAATTACACTGAATTATTCTCGTTACGAAAATAGCCTTATAGCTCTTGGTGAAATGGAGATTTTCATATTTTGGGTAAAATAATCATACCAGTGGTAAATGCTACCATGTAACAAATTCCTCCATATGTTATATATTTTATATAAATACATGAAAATACAGGCTTACACTACAGAAAGCAAAACCCCTTCAGCCATGTTTAGTGCTTGAAAAGTCATGTGACCAAGACTAATTAATCTCCTGGGGTTTATAAGATCAAATCAGTAGGCAATGGATTTTTCATAAATATTTGGGGTCACTTGATGCATTTTACTTTGGTACATTTAAACATTTCATAACAAAAGTTGTTTCAAAATTAAAAACTCAAATTATTGCAAGTGTTGAAATAGGAAGCTCTCATTTTTTTCCCCAGGATAAACGAAAACAACAATATAGACAGAACTTAATGAAATACAAGTTAATTCCATTGCAACAGCATTTTTCTATTTGAAAACCATTTTATTCAAAACAGAAACGTTTTCGGGCAGCTTCAAGAATAGCTGATGGGCTTTAGTCCATGATACTTGGAAGGTGCTACAGCTTCCCTGAACTACCTATAAGGATAGAGGTGTGCAGAGCTCCAAGAGTGCAAAAGGGAACAGAGAACAGAGGGGAGAGGTGAAACGAGGTGTACAATTTCCACATTAGCTAGAAATTTGCAACCTGTGTCACTTAGTACTTAGCAGCACCAAGTACTTATGAAACCGTGAAGGCTGACGTTTCTGTCTCTGAAATACTTCAAACTTGAGAATCTCATGCAGTAACTTTCAGGCAAGGTAAATATTTGTCACTTCTTGGATTTCAGCTAATTATATGCTTTCACTAGGAAGGTGCTATTTATTCTGCATGCGTGAACTTCTTTGTGGAATAAGTATTATTTGCAAAAATGCAAGATAACATGGTTCATGCCTGTCTGTATCCAATGTAACAGGCACTATTAAACCAGATGCACCCTCGGAGCACATTTCATCGTTAGTTTACCACCTTTCTGATGTCAAAGGCAAATGGCTGATGTTGCAACAGATTCTGAATAATGTCCTAATGCGCTTTGTATGCCATAAAACTTTTGTTACTAGCGACAGCAGCTGGGTTGTGTCACTATAGCCAGTGAAATTCTATAAGAGTTTATGAAGTGCAAACTTGTTCTATGAGGACAGGTAAGATCCATTATCTAAAAAGTGGACTAAATTACCATAGTGTCAGGGCTTCACCAACTGGTGCGAATTGAGCTGAAAATCTGCTAAGTAGCACATGTTGCTGTGACAGTTTCATCCTCAGACTCTGCTCTCAGAGCTATCTCCCTGTTGAGCACAGGTTAATATTAATACATAGTATTAAGAATATATGGTGTAAGACTGTAAGATCTCCCTGTCTCTGTCCTGATCCCCCAAGACTCTTTCCTCCCTGCCTGGCTGTGGTCCTCACGGGCGACTGAGCCCCCAGCACACAGGGACCATGACAATGACGGAAGGCTGGCGAGTGTAGGCAGCAGGACTTTTGCAGGGGCTGAGCCTAGGCATGAATGTCCTCTGAGGCGAGACAAGGTAAACAGCCATGGGATTCTTCACAAGGAGAAATAAATGCCTGTTTATGACAGCTGTTCTTCAAAATCACTACACCTCAAGCACAAGCAGAGAGAAAGAAGATTCGTTCTTTCCCTGCTACTTTTTTGTGCATGTGATAAGCGCTGAGATACTCTTGCAGTTTGGGGGTGGAGGTGGCATACAAATAGGTCAAATCAATAGGTGTTCCTTGCAGTAACCAGACAGCTAAATTATAAACATTATTTTCTGAAAAAGAAGGTGCTTGTTATTACATGATTCATGCCTGAAGTTTTCCAAGCACTTAAAACAGAGTCCCCATGATTTACAAGTAAGAACAGATTATTAGTGTCTGAGAACTTAATTGACTGCCTCCTCTTGGCCATTGACTTCAGCAGTAAATTTTTTTCCAGTTACCTGCTCAAAATAGCAGCATCTGCCCCTTAAATACCCAGCACGAATCAAGGATAGGAAAGTTCTGTGTGTCTATTCTCACAGAATAAATCAAAATTTGAGACTAAAAGCCTCAATCTTGTAAAACTGGCACTGTTGGAAATAAATTGCTGGACACCTTGAAATCTCTGAGGGGCAAAGAAAATCATAGCCAATTTCTAATATTTTTCTTACTAAAACTGCTCTCATTCTAAAATGAAGAGGCATGTGGAGTATTCAGGCTGAGGTGAAGGAGGTGGGCAAACACAAAAGAGCTTGTCTGCAGCATTGGGAGTCTCCAGTGGCACACAGTGACTTTCTGTAATTTATTCAGTGGTGAATTCCAGCAAGATCTCCTCTCAGCCCTGTTTACACACATATGTTCCAGTGTACGAGAGCCCTGCTCTCCCACATAAAAGCTGACACACAGACGTATAGCGTGCATGTTGTACTTTCCTACTTGGCAACTGATTGCATATCTCAGCTCCACTGTGGAAGTAATCCCCACATATGTATAATTATTTTTAATGAATTAAGTCCTTGAAGTGTGAAGATCCATAAAGATCTTTATAGTCTCCTTTGACACTTGAAGGTAAATATTTGCATTGTGCATTTCAAATTAGATGTGCAACGCCTGTTAAAAATAATGGGAGCGGGAAGTCTGGTCTGTCTAATGATTTCCTTCTTGATCATTGCGATAGCAGAGAAAATATAGAGAGCAGGTGCTTGAGTCCTCCTGTGCTCCCCTGAGGATGGAGAGATCTGTCGGCAAAGTCACCCCTAGGGTGGATGAGAACATCCTTCCCAGAGAGGGGCTGTGTTTGGGCATCTGCTAAGTAAATGGTCCCCTTCCCCAGTGCTTCCTGAGTGATAACAGGCACTCTTAGTTCCTCTGCATTACTCAGATACAGACTTTTTTTCACCTATAACTATTCTATAACTTACGCTGAAACATTTCTCAGGTCTGCGGGCAGCAGGAGGGAAGACTGTCAATGTTGTCACGGAGGGGAACACAGTGGCCACGGGGCAGCTCTGTGCACTGGGGACAGTGTGAGAAAAACAAACTTGTTGGGTTAATGCAAGGTGGAGGGGTGTGGGGGAAAGGAGGCTCCCTGAGGTCACCCAGAGCACTGTGCAACCCTGCTTATCAGTGTGAATTAGCCAGTGAGGAGCTCTGTGCCAGGGTGGCAAGCTAACCCAGCCACATAGAGCTCCTCACCAGCCTGCCTAGCATTTTTCTCTTGCCTCAACTCATCCATCTGGCACTAGTGGGGGTCTGTCCCCACCACAAAGTTGGCTTGGCAGTCATCGCCCTTAGTCAAACCTCTCAGATTTGGACCTTCCATTAAATTATTCAGAATTCACAAAATTAATTGCATCAAATCCCTTTGCTGATGGGGCCAAACCCTCCCACAATACTCCACATGTCTCAGCCCTGGATGGGTGGAGTCGGGGTTGGTGGGTTGAGCCTCATCTTCCACCTCAACAGCCAAGAGATCAGCTAGAGTAGAGACAATTCATTCCAACACAGCCCGCAGTCCTTCTGAGCTGTTGGGCACTGAGGCTGAAATGTTCATCCCGTGTGAGGAGCATCCAGCAATGCCTGATAAGATGGAGTTCCACCATCCTGCACTTAGTTCATCCCAGGGAGCCCTTAGCTTTAGATATCATGGGCTTGCCTGAGATCTTATAAGCCATTATGGTCATCTCTGCTGTGTGCTAGTGCAGCTGCATTGCCCACAGCTGTTACACCAAAGAAAAAAGAAAAAAAGGTACATATTCTTAGTGTAACAGAAGTCATGTCTCACCGAATATACGCTTTAAAAACTAAAACATCCAGTGCAGTGAAATTTCTGCTGTACATAAATTTCTGCTGTCCACAAATCAATAAAATAAACCCATGATTATTTCTCCTCTGTCCAGTGGTTTCGAGTAAGTCATAATTCTACAGCCAGGGTGTACACCGATACACAGTCATTCATTGACACGTGCCTGCTACAATATACACTATCACCAATTGCTAACCAAAAAAGTAATAGAACTATATATAATGTAAAGACTGTCTTGGAGCCTTATTGTTGGAGACTCAGGAGAGGGGAGAGTTAAAGAAAAGATATGTCACTCACTCCTAAATGTTGCGGTTGTCTGGTCTGTCGCTCCGATGCGCTGGCTTTGCAAGCATTTAGTTACCTGGAAACTCCCGTAAGAGGCTGGAGGGTGGGTGAAGAGGCGGGAGAAGGCTGGGGAAGGAAGAAGGGAAAGAAGAAAGGAAGAAAGGAAGAAAGAAAGAAAGGAAGGGAAAGGAAGGAAGGAAGGAAGGAAGGAAGGAAGGAAGGAAGGAAGGAAGGAAGGAAGGAAGGAAGGAAGGAAGGAAGGAAGGAAGGAAGGAAGGAAGGAAGGAAGGAAGGAAGGAAGGAAGGAAGGAAGGAAGGAAGGAAGGAAGGAAGGAAGGAAGGAAGGAAGGAAGGAAGGAAGGAAGAAAGAAAGAAAGAAAGAAAGAAAGAAAGGAAGAAAGAAAGGAAGAAAGAAAGGAAGGAAGGAAGGAAGGAAGGAAGAAAGGAAGAAAGAAAGGAAGAAAGAAAGAAAGAAAGAAAGAAAGAAAGAAAGAAAGAAAGAAAGAAAGAAAGAAAGAAAGAAAGAAAGAAAGAAAGAAAGAAAGAAAGAAAGAAAGAAAGAAAGAAAGAAAGAAAGAAAGAAAGAAAGAAAGAAAGAAAGAAAGAAAGAAAGAAAGAAAGAAAGAAAGAAAGAAAGAAAGAAAGAAAGAAAGAAAGAAAGAAAGAAAGAAAGAAAGAAAGAAAGAAAGAAAGAAAGAAAGAAAGAAAGAAAGAAAGAAAGAAAGGATTAAACTGAAGCACTCCTATCAGTGCTACATTTTCCCTCCAGAGATATCCTTATTGTGTACCAAGTACTGCCAAGTGTGTATTTTATTGAGGAGAGAGAGAAGGAACAATCAGAAACTCTGTCACATTGTATCACCGTGAAAAGTAGTTGTGTTTTTTTAAAGGAAGGTATGGCTGGCTGGAGCAATTTCTCACTCCTTTTTAGTATGTTATACATGGTTCAGGATGCTACAAGAAAGAGAGTCAAGCTGCCTTCCCGCGTACCATGATGTGAAGGAACAGAATATGCTGTGGCCTTTCTTTGACTCTAGGTCGCCCAAAGACGCCATCAGTTAATTCGTCCCTTGGCATAGGCATACATTACATGGCAGACTATATAGAGAGACCTGCTGAGGTCTAGTAGCTGCATCCATGTGCAGGGAGAAAATGTTATTGTTGGCTCCCTCAGCCCTTCAGGTTTTCCCTTCAGGGTAATCATTTTGGGAAACCCACGAACTAGCTCACTAGGGAAGGTTGGGGGAAAATCTTGGGCATGGGGGGACTGTCGCCTCTTGGTTTTCTGCAAACAATGGGCAAACTGAGGCTGTATTTGATCCTTTTACTGGACTGATCCAGTTGCAGAGGAATATGCTGGGTTAGCGCTTAGGTGGAAACTAACATCACAAGAGAGTATTTCAGGTTTCACGCTTTAATAGTTGCCATTTGTTTAACCAATGAGAAAGTGAATCTATTTTTATTCGTTAAGCATAAAGAGAAAGATTGAACTCTACCAGTTGTGGATAATTATGCCTTATGGCTCGCTGTGACAGTGGCTTTCTCTGAAAGTTACACCTCAGTTATGACTAAGAGATACCATTTTGATAGATCTCAATCGGGAAATACCAGAACAAATTGAGATGGATTCTTCTTCCTTTGTGTCAATACCTTGGTCTTTTTCAAACAAGAAATATGATGCCTCCGATTTCACTGATTACTAGTTTCAGTGTCAGTCTTATCAAGGCAATGATAGGCTCTATACAAATGTCCTCCTAATGTTATTTTCCTAACAAAAGTAGAACCTGACCTGCAGTTTTTAGAGACAACGTAGAAAAATAGATCGTATTTTCCTGATGGCTCTACCTCGTTTCTAGCTAGCTGCTTAAATTAATGTCACTGAGAACCCTCATCCAAGAAGCACTGCAAGACTAATACTGAGCATTTCACTATGCTTTTGTTGTGTCAGTATTAGGATTCATTTATGTTTAACTTATTAGGTTCTTTATCTCAGGAAAGCGGATCCTAGAGTTAAAGCTAAACTTTCTAAAGACATGGCTGGCCAGTACAGGAGAGAACAAAAATACTGTGCCTGACCGTGTCTGGCTCTGATGAAGCTTGATTGGCCTTTTCATGCCCTCCAGTAGCAAGGTTGGATTCTTGCAAATGCGCAGCCACTGTCATAGCTGCATAATTGAAGGACTGACAGTTCTCGAGACTTCATTATTATTTTTATTAGGGAATCTGTTGGCACTGACAGTTTTTTCTCATACTCTTCAAATACGCTGGATACTGGCAGCTGAGGATTCTGCATGACAGCTTGCATTGAAGTATCAGGGTATTTTTCATGTCGGTACAGAGACAGAAAAACTGTCAACAGGAACACAAAACAGCTCAGCGATGGTTTTATATATCTTAGTTTATTTCAGACTTGGTGCTATTTTGATTTTTCACTTGCAAATCATAATTTTAATTATATGTGAGCAAAGGTTATTGTTAAAAATGTAAGCAACAAGATTAATTTAATGCCTCTAAACAAATACATAGTAAGAGCATAGTCAGCAAGGGAAGACATTTCCTGATTCATAGCTAGCTTCCTTTATTTAGGTCACCACTAGAATGGCTTCATCTGAACCCATTTTTTTCAACAGTTCAGTACTGATGTCAGATCATGAATGGCCTTCTATATTCCTTCTTCATAAACAAGGAAGTAGAGCCTAGACAGGTTAGTTGCGATGTGGATCAAAAGCAAGGTCTTTAAGGATATATGAGGAAACCTGTAAGGTTATTTAAAGCGTGTATTTAAAACACAGGGAAGATTTTCCTTGACTTTGCTGTCATAAAGGATTGTGTTGAACATGACTAGCAACAAAACACTTGGCATACTGAGAGCAGGACTTTCAGATCCTGAACACCCAGCAAGGAGCAAATTGTGTTGAACACAGTAGCAGGAGATGTGGTTCCTTGGCAGACCTCATGAGCTGTGATGCCAAACACTGAGCTGAATTACCAATGGGGAATCAGTAAGTGTGAATAGCCCCAGATAGGGTTTAGAGGTCTTCCTTTCTGAATGAACACCGAGAGAAAATAAGCAGTGCCTCTACAGTACTGCAGAGCTTTTATAAAATCAACTCTTCAGAGGTACAGGTTGATTAATTAAACTCACTAAAGTGGATGTGATTAAAAAACATAGTGTCAAAGCAAGAGGAGAAAGATGAAGAAGAAAATATTGCATGTAAAAAATCATTATTTGCATGAAATCATTGTGAGTTCATACAACGGGTTTATAGAATGCGCATTGGCCAAACCTTATTGATGATTATGGATTTTCTGGACATGCCTCAAAACCAGTATTTTCACCCCTACATAATTGCTTTTTTTCTCCTGACCATTTTTATAATTTGATTATCTCTATAGCTATTTATTGAGAAATGCAATAGTCACATCAATAAAAAAAGTATTAGAAATAAAGTAAAAATAATCTAATATTTCCATTTGCATTTAAATTATCTGGATTTTTTGAGTTCTGTTTCCTTTCCATTACTAATGCCAAACAAGTCCTCAGAAGAAGATGTATATGTTTAAGTGGTGCATGCCTCTGTTAAAGGTACTGGGGGGGTCAGCCTACCCAAATATTACTTGTGTGCCCAGATGCTGACTGCTCACTGCATGTTATGACTGTCCCCTTGGTCTCCATGATGACAACCACAGAATCAGGTTCCAGGCCCATTTCCAGGTAAATATGTTCATGCTTTCAGACCACTGGAACCTCTCACCTTTCATGTCTGTTAACTATTTGAAAATAACTCTCCGCACAATAGTTGCCCATGATCCTTTCCTGTTCCTGAAACAAGTCCATGGAAAGAGGGAGGCAGTGGGATTGTATTTAAAAATTGTTACAATCTTTCAGGCTTTTAGCTGTCTTTTTGGTAGGATACTTGTTCTGCTGGATAGGGCAATGGACTGTCAGACAGGAAACTATCTGCTCCTCCTAGCTCTTCTGCTCTGCAACAACGCGTGAATCACCTCACAGTCCTGTTTCCACCATTCATCCATCCTCCATCAGTTCTGTATGTGCTGGCTTTAAGATGTTGAGAGAAGTAAATATTTTTCTGCTTGCTTGTAGGCTGCCTGGAGCACTTATCTTTTTCAGTTTCTCTAAGTGCTAATGAAACTGAAAATGAACATATTTTTAAAGCTTACACCAAAGAATTAAGAAGGCAATTTAAACTTTTCCTTCATGGTTCTTAAGTATCAAAACAGCTGTGTCAATTCACGCGCAGTGATATAAAGTCTCTACTATGCACATGCTGCCTGTGCTCCAGTCCTGAAAACAGGACTTGCTGTCAAACTAACAGAACTGGCCAAGGAAAGTGGAACTACACATACGTGTACATACATGTATGAGACAAGGGCTGTCATTACAGAGTGTTGTACTGATGCTGCTGCAGCTGCTCCTTGCTTGTGAGGTACTAGGATTTCCCACTGCCAAAACCAGCTACCTAGGATATAGTAACCACAAAAGCAACAACAAAAAAATAGGACATTTTTAATGAAGCGAAAGGGCTTTTGTAATTCTAGAAGTCTTTCTAAGTCCTTCTAAAACTTTAAATCGAATCTTACTCTACCTTATTTTGACAGAGAAATAAGACAATTTTTGCAAAAATAGCAAGAGACAGTAAATTGTACACTTAAGTATTGTAGAAGCCAATTCTTCTACAGAACAATAAAATATATGCTGTATCTATAATTTCAGAAGTGCTTAGCTGTATGGTCAAGAATCAGTGTGCAGATAATTGTTCTTCAGCGTATGGGGTCCCTCAGAGCTTGAGTTATGACCTACATATTCATTTGCAGCTCAGACATTTAGGGACTTTCTCTTTGGAGAGAGGCACAAGCATACCAGCGTCTTGCATCTTCTCCTGTGCAAGCCTCTGCCATTACCAAAATGGGGGGAAAATTTGATGGAGAATGAGCCTAAAGGGAGAAAAGCCAAGTCCATTCACCTGTGGAGGTGGTGCATAGGTGGAGAACAATCTTGTGGGAGCCATGCAGGATGGCATCAGGTAGGGTTTGCAGACAATAGCCCAGACAGGGTATTATTTGGACATACTTGCCAGACTAAAGTTAGAGATTGCTTCACATGTGAATATATACTGAATGGCATATACCCATTTGCAAGTTAACCCTGGCTTTATTCGTCATTTCCTCATGTGTATGTAGAGATATATAGATAAGCTAGAGACAGATGATAAAGATAAAGGTGATAAGGATAAGGCCAACATAAAGATAAGATAGAGATAAAGATAAAGATGATAAAGATAGATTATGAAGTGACTATATGTATATATGATCACTTTCTAATGCATTTATACATATATATACATAAAAAAAAAGTGATAGAAAATTATAGCATTCATGTGTTCTGTGTAAATTAAAATGCATCCTTTTGTCAACAGGTCTCCCCAGAATAGTTGTGCAAACAGTGTATGTTTGGCTGTCATGCAACTGTGGGTAATTAACATATGCAAAACACTACAGTCCTGCTAGAAGCTACCCAGCCCTCCCCTGAAATTTAGGCTCTATTTATTTACAACAAAATAAAGTGGACCCTTCTGGAAAGAAACATAGCTTTGTGGCTGCACCAATGCTGTCGCACAGATGCTTTAAATCTTTTATATCTCCCAGACCTCCAGGGGCTGGTGTTGGATGGTATTGAGCCAGGGCCAATAAATAATTTATGCTAAGTAGCAATTTAGTTGTTTGGCTTGGGGTAAAGAAATCCAAGAAATTCATAAATAAAGTTCCCATTTTTGCTGTGTTCCAAAGTTAATTTATGTTACTCTGCAATTAACTAACATAAAGGTGAAAAAATATGACAGGCCTAAGGTAGAAAATAAAGCTCATAAATCTGCCGTATCTTAACTAGTGGTGCTTTAGTGATAGTTGGTGCTTGCACTTGGTTTCCCGTTCATCTAATTCACCTGTATTTGCTCGACCCAGAAAAATGTAGTAATTGATTTCTAATAATTCCCCTTTGAAATACACAAGCAAACCCAACATTTTTTGTTTTGTCATTTGTACTAGGAAGTAGGTACTAGATTTTGGCAGATACTTTGGCAAAATACACAGAACTGGAAATGTATAATATGCGGATAAAGTCTGGTCAACAGATAGTCCCTGCATTCAATGGACTGTATTTTAAAAACAAATCCAGTTTTTCTTTAATGTGGTTTATACTTACACAAAAATGCATAAGATTTTGGTGTGATACCTGAATTCTTCCCCTTGACCTAATACAGATGTTTCCTGCCAAAGACCTTGAATTCATTCATCACCATTCATTAGCCTGTTTCACTGTGTGTACTGTTTAGAAGGACAGTCTCCCATATATGCAAGTGTGTGATGGTTGCTTTCATTAAGCACCTTCACTGCATTGGGAAGAATAAAATTAAATAAGTATCTGCTGTATACAATGTACAAAATAGAGAAGCTGGGTAAACTGAAGGAATGAAAGTTAGGCAAAAGACTGGATTCAGGTTGTTCCAGCATGAAAAGGCTGTGCTTCTCTTTTCTGCCTGGATATATGCTGTAAGATGTTAACCATACTATTTAGTGAAATTTTGCAATTTGTATTGTTGCCTTTATAACTTCAAACTGACCATCTTTCTAGTGGGGAAGGTTAGAGTAAAATAGTGCATGCCATTAATTTCACAGGTTTTCTTACTCACAAGTGGAATTCTGACCATAGGCCCAAGGAACTTATTTCAGGGAAGTTATCTATTATCTATTTCTGACTATCCGTAAATAGAGAAGAATTGAAACACAATTATGTGACAGAGAAGGACGAAGATCTCTGCTTCTCTGAAGCACTGTGTAGTCACTGATTTCAGTGAAACTACATTGATTCAAAGCAGCTCAAAGTCTTGTATTTTCAACTTTAAGGGCTTGTTTTGCAATTACTAGTAGTTTGAACAAGTGCATTCAACGTCCTTCCTTTCAGGATGTAAAGAAAAGGAAGCTTCTTTCCTCCCCTCAGTTTCACTCCTGCAGAGTACAGTGTTGCAAACATCCCTTGCTGAAATCAATGCCTGCTTATAACTTCAAGGAGCCTGTAAGCTTCAAACCTGTTCAGAGGTGAAGTGGCACGGAAGAGTTCAGGCTGCCTGTTGTAGAAAAAATATCTCTGACCATTATCCAAAAGGGTCTGGTTATGAAAGAGCTTGCATTTTCTGTGATAATGGGACAAGAACATGCTTCACTGTCCTCTCTAAATGTTGTTTTCTTTTTCTGGAGGTTTCTGCGTGGTGAAGATGAATTTAGCTCTTTACTTCCTGAGATAAATGAAAATTACAGGATTGATTTGTCTTTTAATTGTAATCCACAGTATCTTGACTTCTGACTCTCTTGCAGGCAGTGCTCTCTCTGTGTCGATGGCATAGAAGGGCTGTGAGGTGTTGCCACATGAGTGAGTTTGACCCCTTCCCCCTCTTTGGCAGACTATGGACCACAGGGCCTGGGCCCTGGAGAAACAGTCCTAAACTCTCCTAAAGTCTTCTTTTAGAAACAAATTTCAAATTTGCCAGATAAGAGTTTGGAAAAGACCATGTAATATATTTAATGGAAGACAAGGTGTGAATCTACTCATTAAAATTCATAATGAGATGCATCTGGCATCTTAACACTTCTTACTATTCTGCAAATAGACTTTGTTAAAGGCCATTTTGCTCTTTCTAGCAGGACTACATGGCACAGATAAAGGGTTTTGAATTGCAGAAATGAGAATACGTTTTCAAGTCTATTACCTCCAATTTCCAGTCATTAAATGATTCAGTGGCAAAATTTCTGTTTTAACTTTAGTGACCTCTAGCAGGGACACCGATCCAAAGTGACTCTTGAAGAAGACTGTAAGTCCCACATTTTCATATATACATTTAGAAACAAGTGGAAGGATGGCTAAAAAGCAGTTCAGCCTGTTTCTCCCAGTTTGATTCAGGTCAGATTCCAACCAAAATGTTTCCTCTAAATAGCCGTTTGTCAGTGTAGTGGGAACAAATGAGTAGCATCATTCCATTCTTTGCTGAATAGGACTCCTTCCACCTGAGAGGTGTCCATCACACTGGAGATTCAGTGGAGGCAAGGGGAAGCAGAGAGCTTTCTACCCTTTGGGGTGACCTATCCCCTTTACCCCATCAAAGTTAAAGGATTTGGGTGGCTCAGGACACATTTTTCATTCACGTATCTGGTTTTCACTTCAGTCTCTGGACCTGCCAGAGACTGGTGCTCTACATTTTCCTTCTTTCACTGCTGCTGCACATTTTCTTGTACATTGTCTTAAGAAAGTCGAAGGGAGCTTAGGAGGCAATTCAAGCCTTGAATTGCAAAACAGTTTCAAGCTCCCACCCCTCCTTACCACAGAGGCAGTGGGATAAAGAGCTCTCCTGACAGCAGATATTATGGTAGGGGTCTCCTCCATCAAGTTGGGCAGGTGGGACAGGAGTGTCCCATGTCTCTCCCTCTGCTCTCCTATCACTCTCTGGAAAAATCTGTTTCTCTTAAGTGATTCTTAACAGAGCCTAGTTGTTTGATTACCTGGACTTATAACATTTACACTGATGGTGGAGGATAAAATAACATAAAATCAGAAATGTGAAGCAAAAGGAAGGTATTTCTCCAGATGTAGAAATTTCAGGAGCATGCATAACTAGGACTGTGTATGCATGGACTTACATATAGATACGTAATTGTGGGAGCTTGATCTTGCAAAACGTGCTTTTTGTATTTTAACTGGATGCAATGTGAGATGTATTTGCTTACGGTCTTAAAGATACACTAAATTTCCAACACATATTTCTTAATTTAAACATTTCCTGGGTAAAATAGAGGCTTTATTCACAGAATCACTATTCACAGAATCACTGAATGTTAGGGGTTGGAAGGGACCTCGAAAGATCATCTAGTCCAACCCCCCTGCCAGAGCAGGACCACCTAGAGCAGGTCACACAGGAACACGTCCAGGCAGGTTTTGAATGTCTCCAGAGAAGGAGACTCCACAACCCCTCTGGGCAGCCTGTTCCAGTGCTCTGTCACCCTCATGGTGAAAAAGTTTTTCCTTATGTTAATGTGGAACCTCCTGTGCTCCAGCTTGCACCCGCTGCCCCTTGTCCTGTCATTGGACATCACCGAGAAGAGCCCGGCTCCATCCTCCTGACACTCACCCTTTACATATATATAAACATTAATGAGGTCACCCCTCAGTCTCCTCCAAGCTAAAGAGACCCAGCTCCTTCAGCCCTTCATCATAAGAGTGATGTTCCATCCCCATATTCCACAGAGTATGCTATAGGATAGCTTATGCATAAATTTGTTCAAAGTTACACATATGGCTATACGCATCGCCAGCTGATGTCAGTGAAGTTGCTTTGGAGGAAATGTGCCACTCACAGTCACTTACATGTGTGCTGTCTAGTCCCATGTTAGGTTTACACGGCAAAAAACAGTTTCCAGTAGCCTTGTGCAGAACACCAGTTACAGCGGTCACTTATCAGGGTGGTATGATGTACTTCACATAGCAGATTTGCACATCAGGCATCCTGATGAAGCTGGTGCTCAAATAATAAGGGGAGCAAGAGAAAAATAAGCAGACTCTGTCATTTACCAGAAAGAGACTGGATGCCAGTCTGGAGCTGTTGTCAAGAACTCCTTCTCTGTGGAAATAGGCATCATCCATAATAAAAAGAGTGTGAGTTATATTGTATCTCATCGTTGTTGGTCTACCCATTTCATTACTTACTACAGTTTTACTAGTGATTCTGATCATCTTCCTTTCTGCTATGACATTAGATTTTTTTAATTTATTCATCTCTCTGTAGATTCTCAGGTCTCGCACATCTGTATGCAGTAGGTAAAGATTATACATTAGCTGATCATTGCAATATTTTTGAGGTTGTACCTTTGCTGTACTGAACACCAGGAAAGCTAATACAGTCACTCAGAACAATTAGATATTTGCACAATATGCCCTAACCAACTATCCAGTTACTGAGGAGGGAAGTATGTACATAAATATCAGCTGGTGCTAGTAAAAGAACCTTAATTAGTAATATTAAAGTGTTAATCAGAGTAAATGTTCAGAAGCATTTATGCTGCTTTCACAGCATCTGCTCAGGCCTCCATTAGTAAATATTTTTAAAAAGAGGGCCCTCCTTCCCCTTTGACCCTTCTTATGTGCTATTGCTAAAATAATTAATTCATTTTCACAGTTCCCTCTCAACGTATACTCAACTTCTGCTTTCAGCTTTTAAATAAATACTGTATATCTATATACCTTGCCTGGTAACAACTCGGCTCTGATTTGTTGTAGAGCGGTGGAGCAGATCAGGACTATATACCTGCAACTTAAGCAGGACATCTTCTTGTGTGGAGATCACTGTTACGGTGAGCAGTGGTGTTTTAGGAGCAGAACACATGTTTCTGAGGAGATACAGGTGCACATCACCCATAGTAGGTCTGGCTGCTTTCACAGTGGTGCCTACATCACTGAAGAAGGTTAGAGGAGAAAATAAGCCTCAACTGCGTGGACCTATGCAGAATGAATAAAGAAAATTCTTCCTTACAAATTCACATAGGTGTATTTAATTCTTATCACAGAATCATTAAGGTTGGAAAAGACCTCTAAGATTATCAGGTCCAACCATCAACCCAACACCCCCATGCCCACTAAACCATGTCCCAAAGTGCCACATCTACACGTTTTTGAAACACCTCCAGGGATGGTGACTCCACCATTTCCCTGGGCAGCTTGTTCCAATGCTTGAGCACTCTCAGTAAACAAATTTTTCCAAATATCCAATCTAAACCTCCTCTGGCACAGCTTGAGGCCATTTCCTCTCATCCTATCGCTAGTTTCATGTTCTTATGAAACCGAATTATTTTCTTCCTTGTAAGCTTCTGCATCCTTTGGAGGTAGAATCTTGACTCACCTGAAGCTAGCGGAAAAAGTCTATTGAATTAAGTAAAAATCACCATCAGAATTTCATACATGGGAAATAAAAACTGTTATCTACTAATCCCTCTGGTACCTCACTTCATTGGTGCAACTTGGCATTTCAGACACTTCTGCTTGCAAACACAGCACTAATGCCTCTGGTATTTCTAGTGAAAACCACATTTTTGGATGCAGATTTTTGCTCTATGTTAACCATAGTCCTGTATTTCTTATGACTGTATATTCTAAATCGAGACAAGAATTTTTAAAGAATTTAAAGTACTTCAGCTAGTAAAATCTAGGGGTTAAATTTCTCTCTTCTAGGAAAACAAAAGAAAAACTATACAGTATATTCAGTGATACAGAATGTGAAAAATGTGCTAATAAATATTAATAAAATATGTATTGGAGATGAAGTACCTCTCACAACTGCAATATGCCATAGAGTCATTGACATTAAAGGTGTTAAAGTTGCCCACATCAACTCATCCAGATGATCCAGTGCAAAATTTTACGTTTCAAAACGATTATTCTTATTTGTTGAATTTAATTCCCTTTTTTTCCCTTTTTTTTCTAAATTACTTAAAAGCTAAAAAGAGGTGATCAGATGCTATGAAGTCATATGGAAAATGTTCACAAAGCATGGATTTTCTTTAGCCCAATTTCAAACATCTAAGAGTTGGTCTTCTACTCTGGGCCAGTTAGTTTCTTATAGTGAAAAGGAAAGACAGGTCTCTGGGCAATCATTCACCCCATTCTGGTGAGGGTGTCTATTAGTGAGAGAAGCTGCCTTCTCAAAGTGCCTTTCCATCTTCATTGATTAGAAAGAGAGCTTAGATAACTACGCTAGACCAGGTACCAACTCTTAGATGGCTAAATTTGGGTGATGCATAATCCATTCAAAGTTATTTTATTTTCTGTTGAGGCCTCTTGGAAATGACTAATTAAAAATAACCACAATTGTAACAATCCTTTCATAATTTTTCAACTAGTTCTTCCTATGGGCTGTTCTGGATTACTCAAAAACATTTTCAACTGTTTTCTCTTTGCTTTCCACGGCGTGCAAGCAGCTGTGTAAGTCTCACACTGTTGTTTCATTTTCCATCTCAGTGACTTTAATCAGAGCTATCTCTGAAGACCATGGAGCCTTTCCTCTGCACTCACTGAGGGCTGGTGGCTCTTGCTAGATCTGTTCCAATATGGGAATATCCTCGGCTTCTTTAGGACTCCATGCGGCTGTGGCACTTTCATTTGCAGAAGTGAGGTGTGAGCATTTCTGCTCATATAGTGACTTGGTTATTTAAGGAAAGTCAAAGGGGGTAAGAAATCCCAAAATAATCATGTTCACCAGGACTAACTTTAATTGTCTAAAGATTTGACTGTCTCAGTGGTCAACGGGAAGAGAGCAAAATCTTCAGGCAGTGGTTTGTGCCTTGCTAAGATTGCTCTCGGAGGTTTCCATGAACCTCAGCAAGTCACAGACTTTCTCTGTTGATGCCTAGCTCAAAGTGAATGCCTGATTTTTAAAGGGCTGCAGCTAAACGAGATGTACCCACCACCCTGCCACACCAGTGCCCAATTCAGCATGACTTTCCAAGGTCTGGAGAGAAGTGAAGTGAATCCTGCTGCTACTATACACTGAACACCTAACTACTATACACTGAACACCTAACTAAATGAATCCCAGCTTTCCTATTGAGACCTATTTATCTGCTATATTTGGTGTTTTATTAACACATGGTAGAAGTGTGGTTCTGACTCAAAGAGGTTTTTTTTATTTTATTAGAACATGATCCACTCTGTGCTTCTCCTATAAGTATATTGCCTACAATTTTTGTAGGAAGTATCAAGGACCCCCTACACTGTAGTTGTGTTCTTCTAATGGAACTGTGATATAAAGATGGTAAAATACAATTGGTTTTCCAGTTTTTCCCCTTCTTCAGCTGCAGACACATGCAACAGCCCATGATATGACCAGTGTAGATGGACCTTCAGTGTAATGCTCTATCTAATCATACCCAGAAGCCCACCATTATTATTGTTATTATTGTTACTATATTTACCTTTACTGCTATGTTAGCATCGGTCCTGAAAATTAAATACTTTTCCTTCAGTCCATGCTGTATGTGCTCAGCGTGTTGTTGATCTTTCTTTGCTATTACTTTTTGTAAATGGAGAACATGTGTCTTCCAACACTTTTTGCACCGTCACATTCTCTGACAAAATAGAGCAAAAGAACTTCTAATTTACAAAGATTTCAGAACTCATGCTAACTCTGAGTCTTTCAGGTCTCAGACGTATTTGCTATAATTTCCCCACATTTCTTATAGAAAATGCGGTTATTTTTTATATATTTCTTAGTTATGGCACAGTCCGAAATTTAGGCCGTTATCTGTCTGGGCTTTTCTCTCTCATTTATCATCATTTTCTGCTATGTATCTGTCCAGTTGTCTTTTTCTTTCCTTTAATTTCTATTTCTTGGTCCCCAGATAGAGAATGAAATATTAGGTTTGTCAAGCGTATATCATTGTTTAAATGCCTGGAGATGATGGGTTAAACAGCCCAATCAATGAAACAAACCTCCAGTGCATTGCAGCTACTGCAAGTGATGTTCCCTCTGGCTGTTTAAGACCTACCAAGTCAATAACCTATTAATATCATACTCTGCTAGGGTCAGCGCCAAAACAAGTCGCACATCTTTTGAAGGCGTTCAGCTTATGGGTGGATTAAATGGAAGGCTGTTGGTCCTTTGGTGGCCTTAAAAAAATTGTATTTTTTTTAATCTTCTTGCAAGATTAAACCTTGTTGACTGTGAAATAAATTAAAAATTAAAAAATGGATCAGATAGTGGTTACTGTAGCTACATAAAATCATAACTTAACACAAACTGCACCACCAGTAATTCACGTGGAACCATCACTCCTCTTTAGGATCTGATTATATTTTACTGCTATAGACTGCAAAATAACAGTCAGCAAATGTGATACTTACTTTGCTCTCTATATGTACTGTGAGAAAATGTTTAGTCCTATCCCTGAATGGAGCAAAATTTGAAGTCTTCTGTTTTTATAATACATCCAAAATAGAATCACAGAGCACAAATAGGTAAGATGCCATTTAAAGTACCATCTAGCATCACCATTTATAGTCAGTTATTTTTTCATACAAAAACCATTCCAACCATGAAAATTTAGGGCTGAATTTTAGCCAGGGTGCATTTTTAGGTCACAGAAGCTCTCTGCATGCATCTGGAGAAAATTTTTTCCTACTATCTCAAGCTGTAATTCATTGCATGAACTTGCAGACCTCACCATGATTAGTACAAGTGGTTAATAAATAGTATGGCAATGTGAAAAAGAGTTGTAAGACCTCGTGAGAAAGCAACATTTAGTCTGAGCATTGTGAGCACAAGATGGGATATTCCTAGCTCTGAAACAGATGTGGCTTGAGAAAATTATTTTTTAAATATCCAAAACATATCTCAGCAGGTTCTAATCAAGAAGGACTTTCACTCTGAAATGATCTGTTGGAATAATTTGTACCCAAGTTTTTTCTCTGGCATTTGCATTAAGTTGTCTACTTCCAAGCCTGTTGTATCTCATTCTGGACTAAAACTGGAAGATATTTTTCAGACTTCCTCATCACAATCCTCTCCCAAGTGTGAGCACTGGAAAGTTGAGGCACACAGCAGAGTGTCATTGGGAAGACATTGCTGGGAGGCATTAAAAGAGATCCCACTGCCCTCCCACATGTCATTAACAAACCACTCAATTCAAGGAGGTTAGCAAGGAAATTAATCACCTCCTCACAGGTTTTTGCTAAGGTCACAGAACCAAGGGGCCTGGGTCGCTGCACATGTCCTCTCCAGACCCTGTGGTCTCAAAGAGTATTCCCGCTACAGCCGTATGTGCAACAGGCATTTTAATTGTGCCCTGGGAAAGTACTGTATTACTGGATGCAGGTGTAAGAGAAGCATCCAATTCCAGTCCTGATCTTGTACAAACATTGTTTTCAAAAGACAACTGAAGGTCTCTCACTTGGTAGAGTTGTTTTTCATTCAGGTGGTCTTAGAAACCAATGAGGAGGAGGGGAGAAAGAGAGCTGAAAATTGGTGCAAATTCATTCCCAGATCAGGCCTTATGTCTGATGTTCCCTCGAGAATAGTGAACGTGGAAGTATCGAAAGGTTGGAGCTTAGTCCTGGAAGGTGGTGACTAATTCAGTCCGATACAGCAAAGCATTATGTTCATACAATGTTTAATGACAAAGAATAACTTCACTGCCTTCGAGAATAAATGCTGAACGAATGCCAAACCAGTGGTTAAGGTCTCCTTGTAAATATCCTTCCATGCTCAGTCTCTAATTAACAATAAATAAATAAGAAAGAAGCCAGATCAACACAGAAAGCGAAGAAATAAACAGCACATTCAGTCTTCTCTTCACACAAGGATTTACACAGGGTTCAAAATACATTGGCCCAAATTAAGCAGAAAAGAAAGAAAAAGTACCTATCTCATCCCTGATTATAAAAGAAGAACTTCAGGGGCTCGCGGTAAAGCCTTCTGGCAGAAAGAAACTTCAAAATCTATCCTTTTTTTCCCTTAACTGAGAACCCCCTTTGAAGTACACTGCAAAGGATTCTGCCTGTCCCCAGAAGCCCTGTGCAGTGCCGCTAGCCATCAGCTCCCACCACTTCTGAATTAACATCCCACAGACACTCCGAAGGAGCAGCACACCTACATTTCCTAGCAGATAACTTATTTAGTACACGAGCTCCTGTTACCCACCAGGCCAAAAGAAAAAGCACTGTACCCCTTTGGTATTATCCCTGATCCCCAAGAGGAGGGATCAGTTCTTCCATGAAACATCAAATAACACATTGCAGGCACAGTGGATTTGTGTGTGTGTGTGACTAGGTTGTGTAATTTACACAACGCTCCATGGTAGAGTTTGGGGCCACATCTCTTCACTGCTTGCAAGGTTTGCTCTCTGCATCCCTTTAAAGCTTAGCATTCATGAAAGCATTACACCAGCCCAAATTTCTCCCCTTTTTCTTTGCTATACTGGAAGACCTGTCCATCTCTTCACAATTCCATTTCTGGTTATTAGCTGGACGAGAGAAGCAGCACCCAGTGCTCACGGGGCCTTGCTGGGCTCCATTCAAAAGACAAATCTCTCCCCACACCCACTGCCCAAGGGCCTGCTCAAGACCAGCCACAAATGTGAGATGTGCAAAATTGAATTAATCAAATGGTTCATCTACTCCAGTTTTATTTTCTTCAGGAACAACCACCAGGGTGGACTTCAGGAAACGGAGAAATACAAAATTGTCGTATAAGGGTTATGACTAAATGTCCTCAGATGCAAAGTGTCTTCTGAAACCTAGAAAATTTGTGATTTTGTCCTGCCCTGCCACAGAAAATAGAAGTTACTATCAGTATAGTTAAAGTATACTGACTAATACCAGAGTGTTTGCATGAAAATAAATCCTTTCTTTGGATCCTCCCAAGTTCTTGGTCTCAGTAGCATCCTGAAGTAGAGCCAATGGAAGTTTTCTCCCCCCACCCAAGGGAGCAGGGAAGTCCTATTGCTAGTGCTGTTGCCTGCTGCACCAATTAAAGGAGCAGAAAATATATTCTCGAAATCTGTACTGAACAGTCAAGGTCAACCGAATGACGGCCAGGTCTCTATGACTGAAAGTCTCTGTGCCTCTTTTTACCCACACAGGTATTTTCCAGGTTGTCAGAGAAGGACCAAATAAGACACCTCAAAGTCACCTCTTTAGACACTCTCTGGGAATCATGACCTTCACTGTTATAGCTTAGCCATACCACCATGCGGTAGATCAAGACTGAGATATTTAGATGAGGATCTGCACCTGAAATGTTTTATACCTCTCTGTCATGGCTGCCTTTGCTCCAGGGACTACCCATGAATGTGGACACTGGCAGTTGACAAAGATCCTATTGTAAATAAAAGCAAAACATTTTAGTCAGTTGCCAATGTTGTGTCTTCCACAACAGGCTCCCTTACTTCCCATTGCAAGTCAGTAATAAATCCCTCACGTCTCATCTTTCACTGCTCTCTCCCAAGACAGCTGGCACCAAAGAGCACTCCATTCCCACAGGCTGCTGCACTCACAGGGATTTAAGAGTCCACCACCATCCCTTCAAATCCCACTCCATGTATTTTCCAAATATCGCCATATCCCTTTGCTGGGATGAAAGCCAGGTACATGCAAGCAGCTGGGATCTACTGCTGTTTCCCTTTTGTATGTTATTTGCCAAATCTATTAACTGCAATCTCAATCAGGCAGAACTAAACCTGCCCAATAAGACAAAGTCTGTGAATGATACGTTTATATGTGCTGTTTTTCTTGATCCTAGAGCTCCGTTCAACCTGCTGGAGTTTCCCTTGTGAGCCCCGTTTTTCCCCCTGCCTACTGCCTTCCCTCATTTCAGTGCAGTGGTGCCCTTTCCATGCTGGCTTATGGACCCTTTACTAAAGAGCTGTAAGGGAACATGGTCCACAACAGTAGCATACAGAGAAACAGTTAATCCCGTCGTTAGGAAAGTTTATCTTCTCATTAAAGTTTTTCACATCTGAGATATATGTCTTTCATCCAGTTTCTAGGAAAATAAGCAGCATGTGGTAAGGATAGTGTGAAAAAAGGAGCTCTTGAATCCATGTTACAATAGTGCACATCAGGTCGAGTTCCACCTCACTTTGGAGTTCTTTTCTTCCTCATTAGCCTGCTGTGTAATCCCCAGTTTTGTGGTAGTTTTTTTTTTAATCCATATATCAGCCAACTAAATATGTTAAGATGAGAGGCTGGGGAAGGGTCCACAAAAAAAAAAAAAAAATGAATCAAACACTGAACTAATCAACAACATGAATATTCTAGAGTTTGATTGACTGAGGATATTAAAAGAACATAATATAAATACACGTCATCATATTCTGATCCAGAACAACCAGGTATGATTTCAGTTTATGAGCTCAATTAATTTTGAACTATGTTCTCCAAAACATACTTAAATGTTACTACTATGTTGTATTCTGTCTTTTTAGAAATGGCATTTTAAAAAATCATACATTTGTATTCCATAAACTAACTTGTATCTAAGGTTTTTCGGATGCTCCACAATAGTTTTATGAACAAAAAGCAGAATTTCTAGAAGTGTTCAGTTTGTCTCTTTGCTGTACAGTTAAAGCCAGAGCAAATTTTAGCACGTGTTCATTGCACACCCAGTACAACATGATAGCCACTGGCAAAATCTAGCATTTATGAAAAGCTGTAACTTTATCAGGTAAAGAAACTCTCCTATCTCTGGTCCCATCGTTGTACGTGGTGGAAAGCTAAGTGAAAGGTGGTCTTTACGAGCATGAAACAAACATGCAGAAGGCTTATCTGCTCCACAGTATTTTGTTTTCCCTTCTGCAATTTATTATGATGTTTATAGGGGCATGCTTTTAAATATTAGTGTTCTGGAAAGCAAAGTGGTGGCAGATCTCTTTGTAAGAAAAAGCAAACTACTTCCAAGAAATAAACAAAATAGATGTGTTTGGTCAGTGTGTCCTCTGTCCCACCTGATGTTGGCATTTCTGCACAGTGAAAACAGGCATTTTATTCTGAGCAGCCCTGAGGACTTCTGGGGCTAAGGTTCTGCTTGTTACAGGAAAATCAGATGATGACACTTCAGTAAAGGGTTGATTAAAACTCAGCTGGGAAAATATTTATTCTTCACCTTGTCCAGAGGCAAAAGTCTCGGTCAGAATCTTGGTTCACATATTGCTCTGTCAAGGATGGCCAGGAGACTGTCAAGGTTGGCACTGGGAGTCTGACACCAAGAAATGAGGTCTCAGGTACTTTACCCTGTGCCAACACAGTGCAACTCTGCCATTCAAGGAAAGCTTTTTCTTTGTCCCTTTTTATTCCTCTTGAAAGTAATAAAAATGGAACCAAATCCCAAGTAAATCCCGGGAATACAAGCCCCTGCTCATTTAGGTGTTTTTCTACGGAGAAGAAAGGACTGAAGTAGTCACTTTGATTAAATATCTCATCAGGGGAATAGGTACTAGGGGCGACATGGGATTTCAAAGGAAGGGGACTTCTCAAAGAACAAAAATGGGTCACCCTATCGTGAGGGCCTAGGTGGCCAGTGTGCTTAGTGCGTTTGTTAGTTCCAGCTCTGGGCTTCTCATCTTCTGGGGAACGAAAAAGAAGGGTCCATACCCTTCTGTGTCGGTATGACTTTGGCCTCTAGTTCTGCACATTAATAGTCATGGTGATTCAGATGGGGTTGTTTCAAAAAAAAAAAAAAAAAACAAACGGTGCCTCCTATTTGCATCTGTACAGTGGTGACACGGTGGTGAATGCATTGCATGTGTTTTGTCATTATATATGCTTTGTATACGGTTTTATTGAAAAGTAAAGCCAAGCAAGGAGAAGAGAAATAGAAGTTAGGTGATGACCTTTCCTGAATGTTCTTTTTGACAGGTATCACTAATGCATTATTTTAAATTCGAATATTTTTGTTATGTACGAGTTATGGCAGCATGACTGAGAAAAAGCCATGTCCACAGCACTGGCTACAAGGTTTGGTTCATCCAGGATTGTCTTTTTTTTCTTTTTTTTTCCTCTTCCTGTGCTTTATACTCAGCAGATTTTGATTATGATGTCCTTCTTGTATTAAAAAGGAAGCTGTTGTTGAGTGTAATGTGTATAATGACACCGCTTTCATTGTAATGCAGAATGCATAGCTTCAAGTGTTTGCAACACTTTAGCCAGTTCCTTTCAAATTGAAAATAGACACAGCCGTTGTGAATGCAACCTGCTAGTTCCAGCCACCAATCTTGTGGCTGACATCTCTACAAACAGCTCAGCGTTCACCAAAGTTGAGGAAACTTCTAACAGCATTGCTCTTCAGTGCCTGAAGTTTTAGAAGTAATGTCCAAATGGTGATTTCTTTCATAAATCGCATTAAAGCAAAAGATTGGTTTTCCTAGGGAGAGAAGCACGGTCATTTTTCACAAATCGAAAGCATCTGGTCCGAACAGAGCAGTGCATTTAATATATCACTATTTTATTCACATCATTTGTAAACAGAAAAATATCCTTGGCAATGTCAGTATTTTTTCTCCTCTTTTGCCCTTTAAAAAATGCGTATAAATTAAGCTTCCCTCTGCATCTGTGAGCTCAAACTGAAGGGCAGAGACCCTCCGAGGCAATGAGGCACACAGTTTTCACACCTCAACCTCGCCAGGGACAGGTTGTATGGACTGAGCCCCAGGGGATACACTCCTTTTCCAGAGGCGCAGAGCCTGTCCAGTGGAACAGGGGACTGTCCCTGCGCCTGAGAAATCTCCTACCAGAGGCTGAGAGCCCTGAGCTCTGCCAGCTCAGAGCTGGGCCAGCGCCTCTGCCACCCACAAACATCAGCACCTGAAAAGCAGCACTGTGCCAAATCCATGCGGCACATACTGGAGGGGTCAATAAAGTAGCCAAATGTCAGGGGAACATTTTGAACAGAGAGTCACCATCCATTTGCTTGCTCCCCAGTTTCTAGAAGCTAGTGCCCAGACCCTGGAGACGAGCTTCCTAATGCATAATACAAAGTAATGGCTGGGACAACCTCAGTAAGAGAGTTTCTAGCACAGTGTTGCCAGGATCTGTTTTCTGTTCATTGTCATTCAGTACCTTTAACAGTGCTCTGGAAGAAAACACAAATCATTTGTGGTAAAGTTTACTAGTGATTCGAAGTTGGTGAAGTCCTAAATTAATGAAAGAGGCAAGTCAGTTGAACAGAGCAATCTAGGTTGCTTGATAAACTAGTCTCCTTTGAACATCAGAGGTTATTGATATTTCCAAACATGATGTAATGCATCTCAGAACAAAAAAAAAATAATTGTAGACTCACAAGATGCAAATCCCTTGGCCCGGACTGCACTGGCCCTAAAAACCCACTTAATGCTCATATTATATTCCATTGCAAATCTCCCAGTCCAGTGCTTTGGCTGTGAGGAATAGTAAATTTAAAAGCAGAGGAATATCAAACAGGAAAGTGAATTGTGTCTAAACAGCACCACTGAGAACATTACTGGAATATTGTCCCCATTCCTTCAGCCACTTCAAAAAAGATGTAGGAAAAATGTGAAAAGGATCCAAAAAAACTCTTACGATTCATTCAGAATTATGGAATAATCCACTCTGTGGTAAGAAATAAGATAATTCAGTGTGTTCAATTTCTTCAAAGAAGGGTAAGGCCTTATAAAGCTCTACCTGTTGAAAAGAAGGAAACTTTGCAGGTAGCACGATGGCTCTCTAGTGCAGCAGAGGCGTAACAGTCAGAACCTGAAAACTTACTCTTCGCAAATACTGACTAGAAATAAAGGACATTTCTTTAATGGTGCCACTAATTAACCAATTGAACAATTATAAAAGGATGTGGCAGACCTTTGAACACCATGGAGTATTTATCTGCTCATTGCAGAAATTACTAATGAATATGTCCAGATAGCGCCACACAACTCTGAGGTTAGACAATCAGACCAGTTCCATAAATAGATGAATCTCTTGCCTCCTTGTTGCCAAAAGAGTCATTTCTCTTTGTGCCATTGTGCATACCTTAGTGTATTAATCCAGGCTCTGAAGGATACAACATAAATGCATTGCTGTTGTGGATTTTTTTTGTTTTTAATTCAATGTCATTTCAGTCTGAAGACCTTTTGAAAATATAAGAATATGCTTTTTCTTAATATTTTAGGGGAAATTGAAGCCAAGGATTTGTTCAGGGAGGGTTGTGCCTTTCTGAGAGGAAAATGAATATGCTGGATAAAGAATAATCATCTTCTAGAAGATGAATAGTTGTTTACCTGGTCAGATGGGGAAGGAGCTGTATCTCCCTAGGCGTACAAATCCCCCTGCTCACAGTAGGTGCACAGGAAGGAAATTGCCCAGGGAGGAAAAAATGAGAGTAAAATGTGTAACTTAAGGACGCTCGAGTCACTTGACAAGTGACTTGAACACTTATAGCAGAAAAGCTTACCTTTGTCAGAGTACTGATGATGATGGTTTCCTAAGTTACAGCATCTGGGAAAGCGGGTGTGGGTGATGTAGCCCTGTGGTCCATTTAAGTGCCTGAACATACAAATAAACTTTGAAGGTCTTTTAAACTTAGCTGTGCAGTAACTGAGAGCTTGTCCTCTCACCCCTCTGCCCTGCTCCCCTCTCCTCTTGTTACTAAGAACATGTTGTAAGACAAATCTCTGTAGAGAGCCTATCTTTTAATCAGGCTCTGAACTCTCCATATGACCATGTGTTTGCTGGTTTTGATTTTGGTTTGCATTTTCTTTTCCCTCCATAAAATACTCCAGGGATATCAGGTACCCAGTCTTCAATGGGTTGGTTGGTACTTGATGTCACTGGTCTCAGAGCTATTCACTGTGAATAATGTTTGGTCCTTTTTTATTTTAATTGCTGGAATGGCTGTGGATATAAGTTGCTCGGCACAAAAGGGTGACAAATAATGATGAAAGACACTAGAGTGCTCTCATGTGTAGCTTGGACCAGGAGGAGAAAAGAGATTATTGCAGCTAAACTGGTCACATGGAATTTGCTGGACCTGCCTGCTCCCACCCCCTCCAGCCCCTCTCCCGGAATAGTGCTCTTACAAGCTAAGAAAGACACAGTTGACACAAAAAAAAAAAAAAAAAAAAAAAAAAAAAAAATTGATCCCATTAACAATGACCTTTAGAAATTTCAAGGACATAACGCTGCCTTTGTGAAGTGTAAACAGATGCATTGTCAAATAGTTAAAGAACAGAATTACTCCTGGATCTGTCATTTACCTCCTCATGAACTGGAGCTCCAAACTGTAAAGAGCCAGGAGGAAACCGCAGCAGCATGATTATACAGTTAAAGAGACAAATACTTATGTTGGTCTTCTCAGCGATTGATATTTCTATTATATTTTTAATTAACATTTTAATCCTTTAAAATCATTTTAATCCTCGGGAAGCATGTTACAGAGTGAAATCGTTGCTATGAAAAGTGTCAAACAGATAATAGCTAAAATTAATGGTTTTGTGATATATCAAGTTTTCAAATTGTTCTTTTATTAAAAGAGCCTGACATTTTTCATTACAGCGAGCGGGGCTTTCTGAATAAAAAGTGAGCGTGTACCCCAGATTACAGAGCATTTAACTATTTGCATGATAAAGTCCTTGTCCTGGTTTTCCTCCTGTTTGAAAGAGTTGCCAATAGACTAGATAAATATCTTTTGTGGTGGCAGAGTGGAGCGCAAACCAAGGTGTCCCAGTCTGCTCCTCCCGCTCCTTCTTGTTTTAGCCAGGGATCTTTGTAGTCCCCAAAGCCCTTTGTGAGGACAGGGCTCGCTGGGGAGTTCACCATGCACTCGGCTCAGCTGATAGTTGTTGCACACCCATGTCAGGGGCTGCTCTCCCTCCTTCTTGTGTCATTGGTGGTTTTCTCGTTTAAGCAGTTAGAGTCAACCTCTGAAAGGCTGTAACTCTTAATAGGATAAATAACTGTGTACATAATTGTGAAAACACTTCAGTAAGTGGACATGAGCTGCCACGGACCTCATCTTTAGACCTTTCAAAATGCACACATGCATAAAATTCCTTCTTTTGCGGTCAAGATCTTCCTTTCTGACATCTCTCAGTGTAGTACACACAGAAGCTGGCACACATATACTGTAAATCCCCTACTTACTGGGAGCCATCAATAGCTATACATACACATTGTGACCCATAGGAAATGGGAGCATTGTCTCAAAAGTAGAATAAAAAAGCAATTCCTCTAAGAACTAGTGTTTTCTTAAAATCACTTTGGTATTTGGTCTTTAGTACGTCTCCGTGGCAAACAACATGCTGGTCCAGCAGTAAGCAGAGCCCTCTTTCTGTGGGTTTTACAATGTTTTACTTGGATGCAGTTACTCTGCAGGTTTTCGTCTTTCCACTTTTTTTTGGCACAGAATCACAGAATGGTAGGGGTTGGAAGGGACCTCTGGAGATCATCTAGCCCAACCACCCTGCCAAAGCAGGTTCTTCTTGAAATGGACAGTAGAACACTTCCTGGGGTAGTAAAAAAGAATGCTAAAAATGAGAGAATTGAGTGATCCCATTAAAAATGGTTGATTGCCAGCAGATGTGCTACTGGGTATGTGTTAGATAATGCGGGGGCTTTTTGAAGAGGTCTGTCTTTTGTGCTGGGGAGGCCTGTGTAATAAGCTGAGTGTAATGAAACCACAAGTAATACGCTGCCCAATATTTAATGTCTGGGGTCACCAATTAAGGCAATGTGAGAAATGTTGCAATGAAATGTTTCCCCAACCCTCCCTACCTGGGTTTGGTGTAGAAAGCTCAATTGGGCATTCAAACAAGCTGGTGGGAGTTTGAAGATCTGTTTTAACAGGAACTTGCAAAAATGCTTTAAAGCATTGGGCTGATACTCCAGGACATGTGCTTTGTTATCCATCTCTGCTACTAACTTGCTAAGGGCCCCCGGACACATCAGTTCCTCCTCTCTCCTTCCCAGAAGGAGGATAAAAGGCGTTTCAGTTCCCTGGGGCACCTCTGTGACTTGTCACACGCAACTGATGTGACGTGGGCACACTCTGGCTGTGCATGCATGCTCACCTCCACACCCAGGGGACCTGGACTCTTGCAGGGGCTGCAGCATGAAAGGGTGAGGGCAGCAAGCTGGGCACAACAAACGCCCTCTTGGAGGGTACACGAAACTGGAAGGACAAACAGCAGGATTCACAGCTGGTATCTGTATGTCACCATTTCAAGTGAAAGTCAATCACAACCCAATCACATCCTCATGAAGTCGGCACTAGATCTTTCTCGAGGAGTCACAGCATGCACAAAACCTCCAGCCAAATTTAGCCCGTTTTTAGCCCTAACAGGGAGCCATGTGCCACGTCGGTCCTCACATCCATGCTGCCCAAGCTGCGTCAGCCTCCAGCTAGTTTTCTGATGATGTCAATGTTGTTGAGTTTGACCTCAGGAGCTGTGTCTGGTTCAGGGTCCTGGCAGCAGAGGTGTCTTCGCCACCAGTGGTGCCACAGGAGCCTGGCGAGTGGAAGCACCACCAAGCTCCAGGTTAAACTGGGGAGCTGGGGGGCAGGCAGCAGGTTGCTTTCCCTGCAGGCTCCTTGACTCTGGATTTTGGTACCCCCTACCCTTTCAAGGTCAATGCAGTGACCTTGAGGGCAGGCTGCAAGGTCTGTTTATTTTCCCAGGCTGTCTCTTGCAGTGGGAGTGGGGCAGGGGTGTGAGAACAGTAGGGAGAAGGTAGCATCCATGGTGGGGGGAAGCACAGGGGGGGCTACTTCTGCCTGTGGCCATACACAGCTTATGCTCCAGTGTATAAATGAATTAAGACACTTCCTGTATTAAATAATAAACACTCGTACATTGGAATCAGGCCACAAAATAAAAAAATGGGATAAATTCAATAATGCTAATAGTAGGAGAATTTTTTACCTAGACAGAAATTATTCCAAAATCAAAATGAGGAAATAGTGATGTGTTGGCTTAAAAAAAAAACAAAATCCATTTTTTTATCACAAAAAGTGCATGTAAGCTGTAAATCCTGATCCGCATTAATTAAATTTCACTTTTAGAAAACAAATTCCCCTTAATCCACAATGTCTGACTTAACTTGGGGGGGATTTCTTGATTCCCAGCAAAGATCTTTCTTGCATCCACTACAGAGCCTTACTCTTTATTCCTCCGTACAGTGAAAGAAATGTGAGGGGTTTGAACACTTGGAGAAAAAAAAAAAAAAAGCAAAGCAAAAAAAAAAAAAAAAAAGCCGCCTTCTTTGTGTCCTTATCTCTCCCGATGCGTGTTACATGTTGCAGCAAAAAGCAGGGGCGCCGAAGCCGAGCCCAGAAATCCGACTGGATTTGACGACGCCCCCAGTAAACAGCGTGGCACAAAAGTCCATTGTGCTATGAGATAACTGCGGGGCTGAATGGGGGAGGCTGTCAGGGGGGGATTGTTGGGCCAGTCACCATCAGATCACAGTCGAGGCCTGAATTCCTTTATGGTTCATCAGGGCCTGTTGGTACCACAGAAAGTGTCATGATCCTTTTTTTCACTGGGGCCAGATGGTGTCCTTTTTTGAGGCCTTCCTAATGCCCGGTTTTCCACATGTAAAACTCCTGGGAAAATGACCTAACTCACAGCTGCTTAGTGAGGCTTGAGCAGGTCTTTAGAAAGACTTCTGTCAGGAACAAGGCGGCCGTACCACTCTGGGGGAGCAGGGGGAGGCCGCCGCCACAAACCTACCCCTCGCCAGCTATATTTAAGCGGAAATAAAAACCCGCCCCGCCAGCACCAGCCCGCGCGGGCCGCGGCTGGGGCCGGCTGAAAAGGTAACGCCACCAAGCAGCTAACGGCCAGGAGGGGCTGTGGTGCCGGCGGCGGCCGTTTTCCCTTCCCCGGCGAGCAGATGGCCTGAATAAAAACGTAGAATGTGGTCCAGAAGGGTCGGGAGAGGACAAAAAGTGAGAGGTTCCCCAGACCGCGGCCAGCCGCCCGGGGAGAAGGGAGGGACCCGCCGCTGAAAGGGGTGAGGGAAAGTGGAAACTTTTGATGTCGGTAGGGTCATATTTGCTAGCGCGCTGAATGATTCCCCGAGGAATGGCAGTACCGCAGGTGTGATACTTACAAAGCCCAAAGCCTTTTATATTAACAAAATAATGCCTGGCCGGAGGAGCTCACTCAAGGCTGCAAAGGATGCAAAGCTGAAAAGCTTCCGTGTGGTGCTTATTTTCCCCAATCAAGGCATTAGCAATAATTATCTTGATAACTTTTAGCCGCAGTCGTTGACCTTTTAGCCTCCACCGTACATCACTGTATCAGGATGTTTTCACTTGCCTGGCTTTGCCAGGGAATTTTTTGTTGAGGGTTTATGAAAGCATCCGTATCCATCCTTTGCAGCTGAAGCACTTTGTTTGTTTAGTCTGTCAGTGTATCTGCAGGTATTTCAAGACCTGCTACACCTATCCTACAAGTTCTCCGACGGTACTTTTCAAAAGCCTGCAGATAAATAAGCACAGTAAAAATACTAACAGTCAATTGTATTTTACTTGTTCTGTGACTGCTTTAATCCCAGTGTTAAGTACATTTGCCCTCATATATTTTAAAGTGAATATGGGGAGCTCCAATAGCATTTCTTTCCTGGACATAGCCATCTGAGGAATTAAACAGAGCTGGCTGAAAAGTAGCTATAACTGTTCAGGGGAAATCCAGAGTGGGGGGAGAGGAGGGCCTCATAAAAATGTTATGTTTTTTCAATCAAAAACTGAAAGTCAAAAACTGAACAATTGTGCTAAAACTTTTCCAGTGCTGATACTTTAAAAATCAAATTTGGTTTCCAATATTTAATTTCTGGGAAAAAAAAAAAATGCAGAAAGATGCTTACCCCAACATTTTCCATTTTCAGACTTGCAGAGACCACTTCTATGAATGTTTTTCTTTTATGGCTAAAATCTTTTTTCACCTTTTTTTTAGTTCAAGCAGAATCCCAATCCTCATTTTTTGATTTTGCAGTCAGATCTGAGTGCAAAAGAAATACACCATTTGATGTCAGGTAGGTATTGTTCAAAGGTTTCTTTCTGAGCTTGTTAAGAATACAAGTTAACTTTGTTACAGAATTTACATCCAGGGCATAGAAAGATGATACAAAAGAAAACAAGTGATTTTTCAATCTCACCATCTCAGCTAAAAAAATAAAAGATGGAAGAAGTGTATGTAAAGATGCTCCTAGTTGCTCAGAGAAGGGCCATTTTTCAGTACTGTCTGGGCATAAAACAAACAAAAACAACCCAAAAGTGTTCGGCCACCATCATCCTGGAGCATCTGCCTTTGACCCAAAAACTACTGACATCCATGAGTTTCATTTCTCTTTGGTAACTTGCAGATTATTGATTTTATCGTTTGCCTGACATTTCACAGTGCATTGCCTCACTTACAGAAATGTTCAGCATTTACGCTGTGATGTGAACTGTCATAAAGTGAGGTAACATTCCATAAAATCCTAAGGGGAAAAACACTTTGATGAGATGCAGTCCAACTTGGAAGGACTGTATTTTTTCTCAAGCCGTTCTAGGCTCACTCACCCTGAAAAAGCACATTTCAGAAGGGACAAGATAATTTTAAATAAGGACTGCTATTCAAAAGGAAAAAGGAAAAGGATAAAATCTTTTCTTGTAACACGAACGAGAGTCATTATCAGTGTGTAATGTAAAAAAGGAGTAAAATGCGCACACGTTTGCTGTGCTCTTTGTAGCAGAGCAATGAAGTTCAAGAGAAACAGCTTGTGCTTTGCATTTTTGATCTGCTTATTTCCCTTCTTGTTTTAAAATGTACCACTCGTCCTGAACGCACCCAAAAAAATCAGGCAGACGCATCCGGCACGTACTTAGGATCTGTGTCTTGCAACATAAGGAGCCCGAGAAAGAGAGCCAGCCCTTCTCCTGCTGGGTCAGTCACATGCAGTCAGGCTTTTGCATAGAGCGAGCCTTCTGTCTCCTTCCTTTCAGGGACAGGGTAACATTTTGTAGTGACACAAAGAAATTCTTCCCTCTCTTGATCATAAAGACCCACAGCACTAGATCCTCTTTATCAACTGCTCTTTTCTTATAGCATACGATATATTTTATTTACATATGAATCAGTCGGTTTGTCCAGCAAACTTGGAAAGCTCAGTGGTTCGCAAAAACATTAACCACACTACTGGTTGTCATTGCTGAAACTTGAATAAAATAGCTATCACGCTGCTTTGTTTAACTCTCCATAATCTGTGTCCTGTCCATTGTACTTGTTAGTATTGTGCGGGGCTCATAGATGGGGTGTAATTAGTTAGATTTTGTGGGTGACAAAGCAGAGAAACAAACTACAATGACATTATAGTCACAGATGAAATCACAGTATTTGGCCACGTTGTTTTTCTTTTTGGAAAAAGATCACTGTAAAATGCCCAGATTTTCATTGCCTTTGAAAGTGGCTGTGCAGTCTGTGAGAGCCTGCAGACACATCATAGTAAGCTTTCCAAATCTCTTGTCTGTACCTACAGGTGTGCGTACGATACCAACATGCATTTGCTTCCAGGCTCTGCTGTCATTTCTTGTATTTTCCATATGCTCCTATTAGCACAATGCAGCTTACCAACACTGTATGGCTTGTAATGTAGTAGAAACCACAACAAAGATAAACGACAGGGAGATTTTGTGGCTTCATGAGTTTTCTTCCTAGTCCAATCAAATCTCACAGTTTCTCTTGCTTTGGTAATTGAGAAGCACCAAATGAAATTACTAGGCAGAATTATAAGACAAAAAAAGTACTCCTTCACACACAGCATACTCGGACTCCTTGAACCACATAACTCCTCCCTAGAAGAAAGTGTGGAAGCTGAATGGGCTCAAAAAGCAACTATACAAAGCCAGGAAAGAAAAATCCTGTGGATACCATGTCTGTGTCAAGAAATTCCTAAATTATGGATAGTTGAAAGCGGAGAGACTCTGCCATGGGAAGGGTCACTCCGTGCTGTCCTCATAATCTTTCCCTAAGCAGTTATTACTAGACACTGTCAGGGACAGGAGCAGAAGGACCTTTGGTCTGACTCAGTACAGCTGTTCTCTTGTTTCTCTGTTCTTATATTATTTCAGCAACAAAGTCTATTTTTATTCTTCTCCCTAGATCTGTGGCCAGCACACTGGAAAGGATTTTACTAGGAATCCAGACTGCTGTGACCTTGTTCATGGTGCTCACAGGGACACTCTTTTCTTTCTCCTTCTGCACAAGGAAGCTCTGTCAGAGGCATTTTCTGTCTTCCACAGCTCAAGACACTGAAATGCATTACAACCAAGAGGCAATATACTCATGGGCCTCAGTGGTTGTCCAGTAGGCATCAAAACAATACGTCATAACATGGATAGTTCAACACCTATGTAAAAAGTAAGGACGGCTCCTCACCAGAATGTATCTGTCACCAGATATCTTATAGTGAGAGCTCTAAAAAATGCACTTATTTCATTCACAAGGAATGATACCTCTTAAAATAACCCCAGTGTGTAGGATTCCTTTCCTTTCTGTTGACATGGATATGACTGGAGGAAAAGATGAGTCTGAACGTCATGGTTAAAATCCGTCATAAATGTGTGGATCTGTTGTGGAAAATGCAAAATAACTGACCTTCACACACTGAGCCCCCACTCAATCCAAGCAAAGGACTAGGCTTGGATTCAGCCTTTTTTCTCATCTCACGTTTATGGCAAAAGCCCACGTCTAGCAGGGAGCGTTTTACTGGATAAAACCATTCAGTTTTATTCTCAGAAGAGAATGGTTACAGGATGTGATGCACTAGTAACTTCACAGAGCACTCAAGGAGCGCATCAGTAGTACGCTTCTGATGTGTGCTGGAGATAGATTAGCTCCAGAAGGGCTCTATCCAAATTTGCTGTTCTCCAAGACTGCATGGGGGGATTTCACCTCCGTGCTGTGGTCGGTTTGTGGTAGGACTGCACAGGAATTCCTGCACGGTGCAGTCAGTGCCACATCTCGTGCCTGGGCAGAGAAGTGGGAGTAAGCAGGAAGGAAGCACAGCGAGGGCTGGAAGCAGGAACGGCTGAGGCAGAGGAGTTGCGTGCTAAGCTGATCTCCATTAGGACGAAGGCAATAGGTGGACAGCGCAATCCCCATGTAGCCCCAGGTCTGACCTGATGCCGAGGCCAGAGCAGTCCTTGCAGCCCCTGACAAGTCGAGGCGCAAATCACATTTCCTTAGTGTCTGCACGAGTGGCGCCATGTACCCAGGCCACAGGTCCCTCACTGCCATCGGCAGGCCTGTTTAGCATAGATGGATCGTGGCAGCACTGCAACCTTCAGTCTAATGCCAGATGAAATTTAGAAGAAATGTAATGCAGACTTAGAGAACCAATGAATCCTTAGTCTCTGCACAAAGTAAATCAGTCACCAAACACACACCCCCTTCAAGTCCAAATGTGCTGGAAATTGTCCTAAACCAAAACCTCAGCACCAGCTGTCTCCAAACTTTGCAGAAGCCTGGCTGAAAAAACATGGTTTTGATCTTTCTGATAACTTGACAAGCTCCCATATCCAAACAACCAAATTTAGGAAAGCCCGGATTTCCGTGTGAACACAGCCCTTCTGCTGGATAAATCCAGCCTTCTCTACTGGATAAATTGACATACTGCTGATGTAAATTAGCAATGATGACTGTATGATTATCAAATCAGCAAACTACACTGATGTTCAACCAGTATCAGCAGCAAAGCAAGCCTATAAATGCCTTTGATCGTGAATCTCAGTCTATTAGAGTAGAGGTTGTGCATCCCAGCGAAGAGTCCTGGCACAGTGTTCTGCAGCAAATAAATACCCCTTTTGCGCTGCTAACCTGTCTTCTTGGTACCTCACCCAGGCAGAGAGCTCCTGTCTGGGTTTATAAGAATAAGCAGTTTGATTTGGAATTTCATAACATACTTACATGTCACTCACATCCTTCTGTTGAGCTAAATTGATCTTTTTTCTTCTCATTTCCTGGGTAGATTGCATTTGGTCTATGAGTAAACACAGTGTAGCTGCCCCCTTTTCCCAGGCTTTCTAATGAGAATGTGCTGTCTGATCAGGTGCATGCACTCTGCTGTCATTTGCAGCCTGACCTGCAGGTCAGAGGTGATTTGAGCAGGCTCAGGGATGCATACAAATCACATCCTCTTGTCTGTCTGTTTTGTTGACTGGTTCTCCTCAGGGTCATGGCTATCTTAAGTAGCAGCCTGAAGGATAAAGTGCACCCTGTCTGAGCTGTAAAACTTTGACTTTGGACCAATTGCATCTGACATACAGCAGCATGAGGTTTGGTTTAGCCTTTGGATTCAGAACAAATCACTGGCTATCAATAGCTGATAGTGACATGCAGTTTACTGAATGTCCCCTTTTCTCTGGCAGCTGTATATTCTTTGGGAGAAACGGATGTGTTTTTAAGTTTCTAAGGTCATGTTTTAAATATGAAGTTGCACACACTCCATTAGAAAGTAAGTGTAGCAAATAAATAAATAGCTAGAAAATGTTATGCTATTTTGTGAGCTTGCTTTTGAGCTCCCAGGTGGTGGACAGTATGGGAGGTGGGGGGATAGATGTAAAATGGCATAAGACTGACCTACTCATAAACCGAAACATTTTTAACATTAGCACACTTGCTAAAAACTTTTCAGGAATGATATTGAGGAACAGCCATGCAGAATAAAGCACTCCGTGTCCTCAAGACTGATGTACTGCAGGGAGCTTCTTCTCCAACATGGTTGTACCAGCACAGCAGTCGATACCTGGAGTTACAGGTGCAGGAACAACATGCCCTACTCACAGCGCCCTGTTCTGCACAGACCACCAAACTCAGACCCACTGTCCCCATGCCAAAACTGCCACCATGAAAGCGCTCACCAAACCGGCAAACACCCACTCTTGCTGAACCCAACCAAGGGGGGAAGTTTTTAAGGCCACCAAGCAGTCATCAAAGAGTTACGGCTCTCAGCTGGCACTAGCCGGGGCCAGATTCAAAGCAGTGACCTGGAAGCAAGTGGCTCCGTATCACCCCCATGGGTTGCCCAGCCCCCTAACACTTCACTTATTAAAAGGCGACCCTAGGACTGTGTCAGTGCCCTTGTGCCTCTGCAGCGTTGCACTAAAAGTCCAGTCTGCCTTGTACGTACGTAAGTGGATTTTATCCAAAAGGACCACCTTTTTATAGGTCAAAATACTTTGGTGGCTTCTATTTATTGCATCTCTATTAAAAGTTACATTACTTTTGTCAACAGTTTTATCTGTTTCATTTTCTCAGCTCTGCTGTCACGGCACTGCTTCCAAATTTTTGCCAGGTCTGTGCTGCAGAATTATGCTGAGGGGTACTTTGTGTTCTCATCATATTGTGACTTGGTAGAAAAAAAGAAAAGGGTTTATTATCATTATTATTATTAAAGGAGCATAAGTGCCACTATAAAACCAGAATAGCTGAGGTGCCACTTTCAGGAACTATCATGTTACACTTCTCACTTTATCCACTCATAGAGGTTATCCAGGACTTATAAAGTTTTCATAGAGTTCGTGTGTAGGGCTCAGAGGGTTGTAAAGAAATGGCCCTGCCAAGCATTTTCCACCAAAATGGATTTTTTTCAGTGAACAGCCTGTTTATTTTATTACTCCTTTTTTTTTTCCCCAAAAAAGTTCTCCTCTGTTGTAATAGAAAATGTAAACCATCGCATTAAAAATGAAACATTTTCAGTTTTCAGCCAAATATGGTTTTGTTTTGGGTAAAAAAGGATGAAAGACAACTGTTTGCAAAAAATAATCTCCTTTTTCAGACTCATGAACAAGTTGTATCTAGTACAGTCTAAACTATTGTTAAATAATGAAATGTTATTAGTGCATGGAAACTGGTGAAGTCATGCTTGACAAGTCTCATCATATCTGAAAAGTAGTCCCAAGATCTTTCAGGTCTTATTGAAATAAACAAAGTGTTCAACATATGGTAGAATTTCAGCCTTAATGATACCATATCTGTGAACTGTGAAGTGATGATACAAGACGAAGAATTGATGGCAGCATAATAGGATATGTTCCTTCCCCAGCAAAATCCAAGAGAGGATTGTAATAGTTCACCAGGGGAAGTAGGGTTAAAAACCTCTGACCCCTGATAACACATAAACATTGCCAAAAAAAAATAAAACCCTTGATTGACAGTGAAATGCGTGACTACCTCAGTCTGGTCTGAAATCTTTGCTGATAATTACTGGGTTGAATGTTATGAGAAATGGGCAAGAGGGGTATCAGCCACATGAGTGTACATACTCAGAGACCTGAGCATCTCTAATAAGAATTGATGTAGTGTGTCATTTGTAATTTAATCAGCAGCATTACATCTTGATAGTAAAAGGACTATCATGAACATTTTCACAGTAAAGATTAACAGACACACACCCCAAATCTCTGCTGCCTTAAAGTAATGTTCCAGTTGTGACAGGAGCTGATAAATGGAAGAAATCATGAGTTTAAGCTGACACACGACCCTGAGCTGATTCCACGGTGCGTAGGCGTTTTGCTGCATATGGCATTTAGTGCCAAGCACTGACCTGAGACGTTTTGTAAGTGCAGGCAGAACAGTGCCAGCTCTGATTCAAATTTTGGCCCCTGCTCTTTTCCTTTGGCTATCGCATCCCAAAGTCCAGGTCTAGATCCAGATCTGAACCTCTCACAGCCAGCTCTATTCCAAGAAGATCCCTTTTTTTCTCACCATTTGTTTATGAGTTTGGGAGCCATCTCCTTTCCCTTTGTGGTCCAAGCTTCTCCGATGCATTCAGTACCCCAGCACACACTGACCAGAGCCTGCCTGACATGCAAGAGAAACTCCATGGATATCTGTAAGAGAAGATCTGCCCTACAGCAGACGCCTAGGAGTTAGTCATCTCAACTTAAGCTCCTCAATTTAGACTTTCATTGTAACAGAGGAAAATAGGCCCCTCTAGAGGCAATTTGAGCAGCATAGCTGTCTAAAGAACCTAAGATGAATGGTTGTCTGAAAAGGTCTTTTATTTTTTTCTCTATCCACAGTGAAGAAAGACCAGAGTGGCTAGGACATCTATGTTTAAGACTTCTGAAGGGAGGTGAGTTGAATCCGATGTTTGTCCAGGAAACCCAGCCTGCAGAGGAGGCTGTCAGGCATGAACTCGTACAACATCTGTGTCAACATCTTTTTAATCAAAACTTTTAAGATTTCTCACCAACTGTGTCTGAATAATTTTTTCTTTTTATTTTTTTCTTTTCTATTTTTAACAATGCTCAGTTGTGAGAGCTGAAAGAATTAGCAGTAAATTTACTCATGGGAAAAAACACATTATGACAATGAAGCAAAGGTCTCTAGTGTCTGCGGTCCCGCAGTGAATATGCATGTTCAGATGTGCATATTAATTGTCATTTATATCAGTGGCAAGTGGAAGGGAACAAATGGTGCATGGGCATCTGTTTTCAAATGCTTACCCAAGGTGCTAACTCACGTCCATAGGTCACCTGAAAGTAAAATTAGTCCCTTAGGATCCCAAATGTTCTGGGAAAATATCCCGTCTCAACAGTCTTTGGAGAAACTCTTAGCAACTCCATTTTTTGACACCATTTCCCCATTTTTTCTTCACAAATGTGAAATAACTTTGTACTCAGACTGTTTTCAAAGCCTGCTGTCTAGTTATGCATCCTACCACTGTTCCATTATGTTTTTAGCCTCTTTCCTCTCATCCACCAAAACAAGAAAGGTACTTCATATTACAGCTTTATCTTCTTGATCTGTTGGTATCAATCTCATGATACAATATGTGTTTTTTAAGGTGTATTATTGTATTTATTACTTCAAAATTTCACTCCATGTGGCTCAGTAGTGGTTAAACAAATATGCTAATAAAGCAAAACCACCCAACACAAAACAAAAAAACTAAAATAGGATTATAACTTACTCAAATAACAAACCACTGAACCTCTGATAGGTGTTGAGAGAACTGAAAGAAAGGCTAATATTTTCCATTATTTTCTGTAGGCTGTTTTCATGAAGACTTTCTCCTGCACCTACAGCTTTTTGGATAACATCATGGCAAAATCCACATGTAATTCACAAAGTGAGAAGTGTTAATTGTTTTCACACATCTTTTGGTTAAACCTCTGCTGTAATTGAGACCTTTAACTTCCTCAAACAGGTTTAAAAATGTCACTTAATATCAGTTTCCATCAGGGTGTATTTCAGGACTGGTTGTTTAACAATTGCTCTCCAGGAGAATTGCTTATTTCTTGTTTTATTTGTATGAGGAGCTCTCCAGTGTGACAGGTCCATGAGAAAGTGAACCCAGCAGAGGAGCAGGTGGTCTGCTGCTCCTATGTTATTGCCATTATGTTGCCTTTGTTAAATTACTCCATAAACCCAAGTTTCCTCATTGCCATTTGTTAAATTTGCCTACCTCCACTCTGTGAGTACAGATAATCAGTCAAACCTTAATTGGGGTGTATTTAGATCAAAGTATGCAGCCAGCGTTTGCTCCCAGTACCTGGGTTGCAAATGACAGTCACATGAGTGGCTTGCTCTATTGGACATGCTTTTTGTTTAACCATGATCATTGCTGGCAGGCGGCTTTTTGTGTGAGTGAAAAGCCCTTTAGAATTCCTCTAATTCTGACAAAGAAACTGTCTTTGGGAGGAGAAATTGAGTATTGCCTTCTTGCATCTGAATAGTCTTTCAGCTCTATATTCACAGCAATATACTTAATATCCACAGACAAGAAACAGAAGGTTTGGACCCACGTGTACTTTTATTTGATCCATTTCTAGCTTCTAGAAACTCTTGGAAGCTTGTCTTTTTACTGGTTAAGGAGATCTATGTAAGGTTTGTTAGCATAGGCAGGGATTTCTCTTGAGAAGTATTGCAAAAACCCTTTCCAGCAAAAATCACATAGGTTGTCTTTTTTTTTATTTAAAAAGGAATAAATCAAAGCAAGGCTTGGGTAGGGATGAGTGATACATTTGCATTGTTCCTCTGAAAAGGGTAGAAAGTGTTTATGGTAAGATTTCCATTTTTTACCTTATTTCTGATCTAATTAGTGGCTTAATCAGTTTTTTTCAGGTGGGTTAAATTACCTTTATTTATTACCTTTCACATCTTTCACAGAAGGTTTCTATAGACAGGTCCTGATGCTTCCACTTTCTTTGGCAGCACCATTTTATATTGCCTTTTATTTATCCATATCATGGCAGCACCTAAAGACCCCAGCTGAAGTTAGAGTCCTGGCATGCCGCAAGTATGGAGGATAAAAGGTGGCCCATTCCCTGAAGAGCTTATAGTTTAATCAAGGCAGCAATACACATGCTACACTAAATTTTGCACTCACCAACAAGAGCAAAACACCTACAATTAGCTTTTGGCACTAATAGCGCTTGGGCTTCAGTCGAGCAAAGGCATATACAGGCACTAAATTTTAAGGCATTTGAGCAACCCCATTTAGTTCAAAGCAACAAGGACATATGCAAAGCTGATGATAAATCTTCCAGGGCAGAAGGTTAGGTTGTGTGACCAGGCCATTGGTCGGTTGAGAGGGAAAGCTGTCGTTAGGGACAGAAAGCTGACCTGCGCTTTGGATTTCTCTACATTTGAATGCTTAGTTAACAAAGCACAGATTTAGTATGTTTAAAGAGTCAATGCGGAGAAAATACTGTAAAGTAGCTCTGTTTTCCACAAAATTCCTCGCAGACCTTATTCTAAAGGAACTTTGCAAAGAGTAAAGGCCACTTTTGAGGCAACATAAAGGCCACTTTTGTCAGTGAAATAACTTGCTGGACTTTTTCCCCCCAGATTTGTATAGAGCACTGGTTCACATCAGGGTCTGAAAAAAAATTAGTTTTGATTGTATATACATACATACAAAAGGGTAAACAGTCTGAATAAAGCCTTTTGTACTGGATTAGTGTCTTAGCTCTTTAACCCAAGCTGCAGGTTTGGGATGTCTTTGTTTGGTTAGGTTTTTGGGGCTGACCAAACCGGGTGTGTTTGAGTTTCATTCCTCACCCTTTTGAGGTCTGTAGGAATGATTCCTTGCATTCAATGCCAGCAGTACTGTAAGTGCCCAATGCTTTATTCTCTAAGCTATTCATCCTTTCAACCTTTGGCTTTTTTTCTTTAATCCATCTACCTTACTAAGTTTTCAAGTCAAGTAAAATGTTAAACATGTGCTTCAAGCAAGAGCAACACAGAAATAACAGAGTACGTGCGAAGAATTTCTGGACATCTAGTCTATTTGTTCTTTGTGTGTGTGTGTGTATAAATATATATGTACATGTGTGTATGTGCATGGGGGTATATGATTCCATCACAAAGGATGAATCTATCATGAAGCAGAAGTCATGCAAAGCACATATTCCAAATGATATTATACAGAGAGGGGCAAAATAAACACATTTATTTCAGCAACTTTTCTCTAATATCAAAAAAAAAAGTAATTGCTCTACATCGTGAATATTTTTATGGAGAATTCAAATGCTTAATGCTGCTTGTCTGAAGCCTTGATGACTTTTTTTTTTGGCTGCAGGGGACAAGAGGCTTACACACATGCCACCACTTCAAAGATTTGCCTTCTATTAATTTTTTACTTAAGCTTCAGAGTGTTAAATTGTTCAATTTAAGCCATGAATACATTTTATAAGATCATCCTAGCCCACCATTTTTCCCAAAATAGAGAACTTCAGGATATTTGGCAGTTTCACCTCCTCACCAACTCCGTGCAAAATATACATGAATAATCTCTTTGAACCTCAGCATCTTGCGATATAGAGAACCACAAGTTCAAGCCTTAGTCTTTCCTTAACGATGGAAATAGACTGTTCTAAAAATAAGTGCTGAATTTGATGATTTAGATAAAAAAACCCATGCACATCATAAATAGAAATGTGTTGTAACTTTTCCAATTGGAAATTAAAAATAATGGGCTATTTTCCATTTCCTTGTGGGGCTTTCATGAGCTGAATCAATATAATGAAATGTTCTAGTCAGCAAAATAAATCAAGAGCCTTTTACTGTTTTTATCATGAGAGATCCCCAGTGGGGTGAGGGAGGAGAACAGAAGAGATCGCATGACATTATGCAACTATCCTACATCAGAGTGCGAGTCTGGCTGCTGCTGCTGAGCGGGATGCTGTCTCTGCTCAGCTGAAGCCGGGAGAGAGATGGAAACATGAACTTGCCAAGAACAGGGCACGCTGTCTCTAATCTGTCTCAATGATAAAGGAAAAAAAGGGGATCCACTGATTTTCTGAGCTCTCACCATGGTTTGGAGACCCTCTGCTCATGCATTCATGGGGATGAAAGCCTGCATGACCCTATTCCCCCAAAGTCAACTGAAAATCTTCCCACCTTACCTATATGAGAACTGTATCAGTCTGAAGTGCAGAATTGAGGCATTGCTACACCTGATCCTGTGCTTCGGGTGGGACCCACAGTGGGGCTGCTGGAGCAGTGTGCTCCCCACATGCTGACCCTGCTGTGGGGGCTCCCCACTCCTTGCCACTGTCTGAGACTAGGGGGCTGCGTGCCCACAAACATTGCTTAGTCAGAGGGCCTGGAAACACGTCACCAGGAAGCCACCCTGGCCACCGGTTTTACATGATGTTGCATTCTGCAGGAAATTTTTGTGTTTGTGCTTTTAGAGAGAAGTCCTGCTATTTCAGATTAAGTGCCTTTGCCATCTGGTAAAAGAATGGTAAAACAGCACACGGGCAACTGTTAAAGAGCAGAGTTACAAACACAGTGCAAAGCTACATCTTACTAGCTCCACAGTGAAGTTCGCATTTCATAGGCTGCTTCATGCTGCTTTTAGTGAGATCGTCTTCTGAAGCCAAAGGAATTCTAGTGTCAAAAAATTCAACTTCCATAGCTGTCCTACTTCATCCCAGCATCCCTCTGCTCTCTGCAGCCGTCTCTGCTTCCAGAGCAGGATCAGGCACCCTGGAGGAAAGATCACCAGCGTGCCAGCAACAAAGAGGTCACTGCAAACATATGGGCACCCATGCTCTGAACCAAAGTTCTAAGGAGGAAGAGGATAGAGCTCTGAAGGCTGCTGACCTATTTCTTTCTATGAACAATTTCATTTGGTGCTTTTAGGCCTTTCCAACTGGCAGGGACTGTGGGACATTAGTGCTTCAGACCTAGCATGACTGACAGTAGACTCAGGACTTGGAGACACTCTTGCCCACTTTGCTAGAGATGTGGATAACGTCATCCTGGAACAGAAACTGCACGGTGCCCCGTAGCACAGGCAGGTGCTTAGCCAGACTACCTGGAAGCTTGCCACTCCTGATTGCTGCTTCAGAGCAGACCATTTCAAAGCTGTTGTAATGGAGATATGTGCTGCTATCAAGAAAGTGCTATTACTCTTGCTAATAAGAGTAGGTGATATATAGAAGGCTATCAATGAGCTTAGACTCTTGGATTCCCAAAGGCTAATGCTACCCAAGTAAATTAAACAACTCAGATGAAAATCCTCTGGCACTGAAACTTGATTGTCTGAACCATTAAATTGCTAGAAGGGTCTCTGGCACAGTTTTGACCCAGGCCAACTAGCACTCTCCCAAGCAATTCTTGGACATGCTACAGAAGTTAGGTCAGTCTGTGTATATACAGACTCAAGCTGTTCCAGGCCAGTTGGCCAGAAAACAGTCCCGGGCATCTTTAATACACCAATATAGATGTAGCCAAAGTGTACTGAGGTTATTAATACATATATTCTGTGTCCTAGGCACCAGATTTTGGACTCTGTGAGCAGGCTTGGGTATATCTTCATCATGCTGCAAGGTTCATCATAGAAGACTCACCAATACTAAGGTGTTTCAGTAGTCTGGAAATCATTTAAGACATTACGAAAACACCTAGCATCAAGTCAGACCAAAGAGCCACCTGATTGAGTAGCCTGTGCCCAACAGTGGCCAGAAGGGGATGCCTAGGGAGCAGTATCAAAACAGTATAAAAACCCTGTTATACTCTCCTGAATATCAGCAATCTGCAGTTAAGGCATTTGATACCATGGGACCTTTCAGTCTCGAGAAATATACTGCATTGTCTGTTGCACTGATAAAAGGACCTTTATGGGCAAAGGAGTACTTGTATTCATCTAACTATCCTGGAAGAGCCAGGTTGGGTTCTGATCCCTGGGCTTTTCTGGGAGCTCTTTCTGCATATTCTGAGCACTTTCAGAGTGAGAGTGCAACGTGCATTAGGAAGATAGACAGGTAGATGGAGGAGGGATGTTTAGCCTGCAGGCTACTAAAAAATATGTGCTCCCCCTGATAGTTACTGTGTGCTGGTTTGCACACTAGTTGAAAGGATGAAGGGAACGCTGGTCACCTCCTACTCCTTTTCCCACTTGACAGCTTGTTCAGCTGAATGTTGTACACAGCAATGAAGAGGGCTTCTAGGAAAGAGTGAGGAACGCATTTTGCTCTTAATTTTGAATAAATAGGCACATGTAGTTAATGAGTAAGGTACTGGTCATTTCGTGGTGAGGAGCTCTTCCTGTGCATTGCATGGGGCTTCTGCAAGACTGTATATGAGATATATTCTGGTCCATTTTTGGATTTTATGGCAGTGAGCCTGGGCATTTTAACACATTGATTGAGAAACATACCATGAATATAAATCTGATGTCAATTAATGTTGTTTTAACTATTGTCAGCAAGGAGAAATAGTGAGCACTGTATGTCAATACAGTAAGCTAGAATCTTTTAAAAACCTGAAAATAAATGATGGGCAGATAAGTTTGTGTCTTCAAGACCACATGAAGCAATGCAGGTGGGAAGCTAGTGGATGTTCTCTGCTCAGAGGACAGCAAAAGCGCTTGCGTCCATTTGGAGCATCCCAGGACTCTCCTTCTCCTTGCTGGCTGTTTGCAGGAACAGAGAGAGATGTGTGCCCCAAAATACAGCAGTGTGACAGGCTGGACACTGCACTACACCCAAAGGCCGAGGGAGGCTTTGTGCCCTCCCTGAAAGCCATCAGGGTGGTCTGTTTGCTTCTCATTCATCCTTATGAGCCCTCTCTGTCCTTTTCTCTCCCATTTACTGTGCTTCAGAAGACATCATGGTATTGCTCCATCATTTCACCCTTCCCTTGGGATGTGTGTGAGACTTGTCTGAACACTTCTTCTCCTCTCTGTGTTCATTTTCCCTCCAATGCAAACCAGCAACTGTGAGCACCCCAGTCCACGGTCACTGCTCTGTGTTAGCAGCTGCACTAAAATACAAGCAGCTTTCCCCCTGGATTTTAGCCTATCCATGCAAACAATTATAAAATTGTGATTTTTTTTTTCATACATGTGGGAATGCTCATTCTTCTCCGGTTTGGGTGAGCTTGACCATGGTAAACCGTGACAGAGATGTCAAAAGATCCCCCATTTTGGTAGACCATCTGGGCTGTGATAAGAAAGAAGTGTACAAGGAAAGGCAACAGAGCACCTCTGGCAACTTTTGAGGATGGAAAAAAAAATGCCAGGTAAAGAGAAGCAGCAGAGACAGGCCAGTAATTGTATGTGTGTTTCTGCAAGCTGACCTTCCTTTGAAGGATGCTACAGTGCAGCATCTCCCCCAAAGGACGGAAGAGTTCTGCAGAGTGAGGCAGTGAGAAACTAAGAAAATATGCCTTCTTGCTTCTGTTTGCCTGATGCCCCCTTTCTGCTTCAGGAACAGGAGTCAGCTGCATGCCAGATCAGGGCACACTCTAATTTACATTCTCACTTTTAACAAGCACAGGTCAGCATAAGATGCAGTGTACAATAACCTGCATCCTACAGCATTCCAAGGGGAAGGGCCTTAAAACCTCTCTGGAAACCTCTGCGCTGTAAGGCTTGGCCCATTTAACTCATTGTACCACATATCAGCTCGAGGCTGAGGGCACTGATGAAACTGAGTCTGGAAAATGATTCTAAACTTTTTATCTGACACTACAGTCGAAGTGGCTGTCCTTCAAACCATCTGCCTTGTAACACTTATGGTATTCCTAGCTGCCTACCACTCCTTTTGATAGTGCCAGGCTCACTGGGCAGAGGTGAGAGAATAATAGCTACCATGACAAGAGTACATAGGTTGCCAAGTTGCATATCCATTCACACTGCATATTGCAGTGTGATTTGTCTTTTTAGCTGAACATCGCCTCTTTTCCCTCTAAGGCCTAGCACAGAATTAAGCAAATACATTATCTCATTGCTTCTGCTTTTATTTCTGCCCTTCCTGAAAGAAAGAAGCTTGTATTTGGTATTTACCAGAAATTATTGCTTTTACTACTGCACTTACATTCCCTCTGCCATCCAGTCCAAGCTGTGTTTTGGGGACCTGCTGGATCTCCAAGACTGTGCCAGCTTCTGGGTTCATCCGGCTTTCAAAACCAGTCTCCTGACCTGCATCATGTTCAGCCCCACCGGGATACATGGAAACAAGTGGTGAAAACCTCTGCAGCTAGAGTGGCTACCTACCTAACACAGCAATAGACATCTGAGGACTGGCAGAAGTCTTGTCAACCTCTAGAAGATGCTTATAAACCAGTCCAAAAGCCTGTAAACCCTCACTTTCATGTGTATGGGTAACTATTTTTTCTGTGATTGAGGAGGGGAGGGTAACCTATCCCCCCTGCAGAATGAAGGTGCCAGGGACACAGTGAATTCGACTGCTGGATAAACAGAAGGTCAGCCCAGGGCTCCCAAAGTAGTACTCACTTGTAACCAGCAAGGTGGCTCCCACCAGGATAAGTCCATGGCAGAGTGATACAGTAGAAGGGAAAGAATGACCCTAGAAGCCAGCCAAGAAGCAGGAGGAGAGAGCAGACATGCAGTCAGTGCAGAGGGATGAGGATACGGATGGGGATGTAGCACTGAGGGAACGTCCATCTCTGTGGGTTTCATAATGTGCAGTAGAATATCAGATGACATAACTGTGACAAGGTTGCTTGTGGGCACACAGCATTTTAGAAAGAGATAAGTCAACCCCAAAAAAATGCCAACTGTAGAGGAGTCCTGAGTTACCATCCTCAAAACTGGCCTTTTGATTTTCTGCCTCAGTTTTCTTATCTGTAAATAACTTTAATATTTAATTCAGCCATGCTATTCGATTTAATTGGTTGATAGCTTTAGCTTAGAAAGTTAAATGCTATGTGCATTTTACTTAACTTTGCTTACCATTAATTTAGCTGCTACTTTAATGAGTGGCCCTAAGCTTTTTCTGTGAGCAGTATCTAAAGCCAGAGCTCTGCAGGTCTTTAAGTGATGAGAGACAGTCTTCTGATGGTCCCTATCGGAGCGAGGAGAAATCTTGCAGCATCATTTTCCAGGATGGTCTCTGGCGTGGGCCACGGACAAGGGCAGCACAGGATGGTGCCTCAGCCAAGCAGCTGGGATTAGACCCTGTGCAGGCTGAGAGAAGAAGCCCCATGTAAAATTAGACTAATGGGAGCAGTAAAGCAGAGGAAGTTTCTTTCTGCTTTTCCTTTCCTGGTGCCAGTTAGCACAGGGACTTCAGTGTAATATTATTATAACATTTTTTACAGTAGGAATTATAATTGAAATTTGTTATGTATGAGGATAACTAAAACTCCATCATTTCACACTCTTCAGTCCATGCCTGAGGACATTTTGGGGTAAATAGATTGCTTGGAAACAGCCAGTGACTACGGCTAAAATTACATTTTACCAACTGAGCTGAATGGCTTTTTAATTACAGCACTGATGTCCGCATGCTGTCACCACTGTCTAATACTAAGATGCTATTGATTTGATTTTTAACTTTGATGCACCAGGGGAAAAAATGCAGAGTAGGACTTTTTCTGAAATCCTTTTTCCAAAGTAGTCAAGAACCCCAGCTCTAAAATGATGAGTTATTTTTTTTCTGTCTCCTTTTCCATTTGCTTGTGCCTGTGTCCACCTTGAATATTATTACTGTCCACCTTGAATTTGTTTAGCTGTATACAAACATTTTGAAATAAAACTTTATAGTTTCAAGGTAGTGGTGAGCCTCAGGAACAATAAAATTTGTGCCATACATATAAATACTATATGAAATAACTGAAATAGCTACATGCACACATATCAGAAAGCCACAGGAATCTGCATATCACAATCTCTTGTGATAATGCAGTCTTACTGTGTTAATTTCCTTCAAAATCAACTAGAAATGCTTTCAAGCATTTTGTATTTTATGAGACTACTTATTTTTAAGGATATATTTTGTATCTTTACTATAGCGGAGACTGGTCACTAAGTGCTACTTGGGGCAAAGGAGTCTGGTCCTTTGTGAACGCAGAATTTTCCTTCTTTGTCTAGCGAAAAATTACAAAAACGTGCCTGAGCGGAACCTTTAGTTTGCAAAAGGATTGCCTCCCTGTCCATGAGCTGTGAGGAAGCCACAGCTACAGAACATCTGTCATGGTTTAACCCCAGCTGTCAACTGTGCACCACCCAGCCGCTCACTCACTCCCCCTCTCTGGGATGGGGAAGAGAATTGGAAGAGTAAAAATGAGAAAACTTGTGGGTTGAGATAAAGACAGTTTAACAGGTAAAGCAAAAGCCACGCGCGCCTGCAAAGCAAAACAAAGAATACATCCACGGCTTCCCATCGGCAGGCAGGTGCTCAGACATCCCCAGGAAAGCAGGGCTCTGTCATGCGGCACAGTTACTTGGGAAGTAACGCCGTAACTCCGAACGTTGTCCCCTTCCTTCTTCTTCCCCCACCTTTATATGCTGAGCATGCAGTCATATGGTATGGAATATCCCTTTGGTCAGATGGGGTCAGCTGTCCCAGCTGTGTCCCCTCCCAACCTCTTGTGCATCCCCAGCCTGCTCGCTGTTGGGGTGGTGTGAGAAGCAGAAAAGGCCTTGACTGTGTAAGCACTGCTCAGCAATAACAAAAACATCCCTGAATTATCAACACTGTTTCCGTGAATGAAAACAAAGCTCAAGTGAATGAATTACAGACATAATTCACTCAGTTGTCTCATACACTTTTATGGCCTTTTAGTGTCTTCAGTTGCCAGGAGAATGGGATGCTGGGATGGCCTCCAGGAGCCCTTCGCTTGAGTTCTGGCTTGGTTAAAGACTCACAGTGTGTCCTTGGGAAAACCATTTTAATATGCCTCATATCTCTGCTCCCCGTTTGTAAAACACGGATGATAATTTTGTGTCATTTGTATGTAGGTCACCTGTATGTCAGATTCAGTGATGGAAAGTTCTGAGTTGCTAAAAAGGGAAATATAGCCTACTGTGCTGTATGTCCCCTGTCATCAGTAGCAATACTCTTATTTACTCCAGTTAATATACATCTATGTATATCTGCTATTTCCAACATAAAAAGCTGACAAATAATCAAGCAAAATGCAAACAGAGCCAAAAGAGTAGGGAGGAATGAGGACATTCGAAGGGAAAACCAGCTGTGGCAACCCACTCTAATGCTCCCACCCCAAGGACCTCATAAAGAAGGCTTGGCAGAGTCAGGAAAACAAAAGGAAAGAAAGAATTTGGATTTTTATGACAAAAATTTCTTCACACTTTTCAGGGTTCATAATTTCAGCCTTTTTACCACAACCCACAAGGTCAAAGAACTACATGAGAAAAGCAATGGTTCTCATGAAATTGTGTGACTACCAAATCTGGACCTCTCCAGAGCATACCAGATGCTGCAACGGGTGCAACAACAGCATTAGGTGTTTACCATGCTGCTAAAGAAAAATATTACATGCGCAAACAGAGTAGGCCTTGGGTTGTTTTCATTTCTGCTGGAGCTGAAGTCGAGAATAAGGGAGTGGGTAACCCATTCCCTGAAAGCTTTCCTATCCTGCTGCTCTTTCAAGTAGAGTTTTGCCCCAGGCTGACTGATCTTGCAAACCCAGCTCTGCTTGAGATAGCTGATTTTATAATGGATATTAACTAAAATTTCACCCTGTAGAAATTACAGTAAATTCCATTACCTCTGTTAGGACCATTACCAGTGTTTTGTACATATTATTTTGTAATGTGTATGCATATCACTTACCATACATTAGAACGACCTCTTAGCAGCATATTTTCAGAACTCTGCCATCTTTTAGAATGCTGGCAAAACGAAGGGAAAATATGGGTTATATGCAGCCTCTGAAGGGTTAATGAACAATGAGGAATTTGTGTATAGCTCATTAATTGTTATATTGCATCCCTTTATCTAAATTGTTAGTGGCCTGCTTAGTCAATTGAAACGTATTACTTTGATATTAAAGCTGCAATCAAAATCTTTATTCTTGTGCATGTTCTACTTGAGAATACAAATCCTTCAGAATAGGGCAGTCAGAATTATCTTGGAAAGTATTACAATTCAATAAACCATATGCTCAAAAATAGAGACATCGGGTTCAGCCAAATATCCTAGTCACTAATGAAGTCATTCTGACTTTCCCATCTAAACACACCAGTTTGAAATACTGTATGGAAAAGCCCATCAGGGTTTGGATTCAAATTCTGGCCTCATGTTCAAGGAAAATGAGGATGATAGTTCCGTGCCAGCCAATCAAACAAATTAGTGTCGCTGTGCTACTGTAACAGAGCCCTGCACAGGGAAGATGGTTATTGTGGATTGGTGATATGGTATATGGAGGTTTCTATATTTGTTACATAAGCCCCCGAGTATCCCACCTAATTTATGATGCTCTGTGAGGCATAGTTGCTCTAGGCTTCCTCTCTAGACCACGGACTGAGATAAGCACTTTGAAACCTCTCCAGACCTTAGCAAGGCTTAACTGTCTTGACAAAATGCCTTTTTCACCTGAATGGAGACAGAACCATTGCCGTGTGGACACATTCCCAAATTAGGCATCTGCATTACTCCCTAAAATCAAGAAGGATGAGCACAGCCCTTACTGCCCAGGCAGTCTAGTGATGTTTCAGTCTAGTGATGTTTGTCCTGTGCTGGACCAGCCCACAGGTGATCCTTGTTGCAAGCAGGTTGAGTGAAAGACAAGAGGCAATAGATGGGGTGGACCAGAGAGAAGAAAGGAAATAAGGAGCAACATCGATCAGTAGAATTGGTGCTAGCTGCCTACATTGTCAATCATCACTAGAAGGAGAGTTTTAAAAGAGGAGGAGGAGAGCAGTGGAATAGCGTTGCAGAGGTTTGTGGAAGAGAGTGTGCAGGAGCTCCATGTGGCACAGGCACCTCTTCAACCAAATCTTCCTCCATTTGATTGAGCATAAATCTGGAGTCACGTTGTCCACCGCACTGGAGTTGGTTTGGATTTGCAGAGGTGTATTCAGGCAGTCGGGCAGCAGGGTGATAACGTTTTTGATCTTTGACACAGGGAATTGTTGAGAGGCTCAGTATAACTGTGCCCATACGCTCAAATGTACACTCCAGCAGTGAAAATACAGAGTCCCTTTGGGTGTATTGGGGATTGAGGTGCACCATTTATAACATTTTTATGACATTTTATGTGGCATGGTTCCCTGCAAGAGCCAGCATGACACAGAGCTCCCTCCTTTACTTACCCTACTAATATATAACATGCTTTGATCAGTGTGTATGTGTGTACATATGTGTTCATGTGCATACGTGTGTGCGAAATGCTGTGTTACTGGGGACCGATATCTATATAAACAGGGAAAATGACATACCAGTGCAGCAGAAGAACGAACGCCCATATTAATATTATGGTTGTTTCCGTGGCAAGGGAAGGATAAGAACTGGAAATGAAATAGGATTTTCCAATTAGAACCATCTTTCTGTTTTTCGAGCTGTTTATGACAAGGTGCACAGAAACCTATGCTTCTGTAGACATTCATGTGCTTTTGCATTCTAGGTGGGTTTTTTCCTGTTAGTGTCATGGCTTAGCTATTATTAGGAAAGACTATGTAGTGGGTATAGAAACATTTTAAACTATATTGCTGATAAAGTTAATTTGTTTTCTGGATGTCAATTAAAAATCAGGTTTTCTAAAATGCATTTTTTTACGGTTAAATTTGATGTTATCAACTCAAATAAATCAAGTTTGACTGCAACCTAAGGAAAACAAATGCTTAAGCATTGTTTTAAAACACATGCTAACTAGCAAGCTCAGTAATGAGGAGACGATGCCAGGAATGCTAGGATATCATCTTCATACTATGATTCAACTTAAGGTCGGTGACATTGATATAACTTTGACTTCAAGAGAGGAAATATTTCATAGTAAACAGAGCAAGAATGAATCCCCTTGGAATAGTAAAGGTACAAATTGCTTTAGTTTTCATTTCTGTGGTGCTAAATTTGTATTTCATGTGTGGGATTGTAATTGATGACTGCTTACTTGTCTGGATGAAGAAGGATGAGAAAAATACATTCTGATTGTCAAGGTTGTTTGTGTTAGCAGCTAAAATAGTAGACATCATGCTGAAATCTTTGTAAACAGCACACAAGCAATTCTTTTCTTCTTAAGTAAAACAGAAAAGGAGAAAAGAAGCTTCCAAGCCAAAATATCCTTGTATCATCTGGCTGACATCTGGGAGTGTAATGTAGAAATTTTCCTGGAAATATTATTTGTATCAGCTGAGCAAACTCCAGTGTACCAGCCAAAGCATTAGATCTTTATTAAAGCTTTGAAGGATTTGAGGAGATTTTAACACCAGGTATCCTAATTCCCTTTCTGCCAAGGTTCACATTTAAACCAAAGAGGTTTCTTCCATAGCATTTCTCAGTAAATACTGTAAAAACTATAATTATTATTTCCACATGCCAATTTCTCAGCTCTTCCAAAAACTCCCAATTGCCTCTCATTATCTAAGATAGTCCCACATCTAAATTTCCCCTGATCCCTTACAGTCAAGATTATGTCCCAGTTAAGAGTGTAATTCATTAACATTCTCTGTGTTGTAGAGAGAGCAAAAGCAAAACAAAGCCCTCTCCGGTCAACATTATTTTCACATCTTTTGAGGAAGAGGTGGAGTTCTTGTTTTATTTGTCTTTGCTGAGCTTTTATCTTGGTCACTGATCTCTCATGAGAATTCCAGTGAATTGGAAAAAGAAAATATAATTTTCTTCCCCTATATAGCCTACGAGCATGATACACCTTCAACATTATTTTGGACATGTTGGGGTTTTGGTACTATAGCAGAGCAAGTGACTGGGACTCAGGATACTTGGATTTTATCCTGCTGTTGTCTTGGAATCACCTTGAGGAAGTGACTTTCATTTGGGGGTGAAAGCCATCAAGTCTGTCTAAGACATTGTGGTTGTCTGAGCCTGATGAGTTAATGAAAGGGGAAAAAAAACCCATTGAAGTCGGTGGCAAAGGGCTTGAATCAGTGACCCAGAGACCCGTTACAGTTCTGCCTTCTTATTTTGTTTATTAACTCTGATTACAGCTAAACCAGAAATGGAGTTTGTAGTATCTTATTCAAGAGCAATTAAATCAACTTAGATTTGTTTATGGAAGAGTAGAATCCATCAGAAACCTATGTTTCACTTCAGCAAGGAAAATTCATTTCATTTCATTTAAGGAAAAAATGTCAAGTAATTCCTTTAGGGTCAGTTTCCAGAGCCCATAATAAAACACTTGTGGTACTTAATGGGAAAATTATATATAATTGGGAAGTATTATGTATAATTGGGAAACATTTGGAAGAAAAAAGGAATCTAGGAAGGATCAGTACCACATCTCTTTTTATTTTGAACTGAAACAAATTCACAGTTTTCTAAACTCACCCTTTGTTCTCCCTGCTGCTGGTAATGTGTGATGTATACAGAGGCTCTCATACAGCTGCTTTCCTCAGCTGACCACACTATTCATTCTAATATGGGTGAGCTGAGTGTTTGTAAGTCTGAAAGGAAGGATGACAGGGAATGGGCTCTTATAGGCATCCTGATACTTAGGGCACTTTTGGGGTAAATCCACTTTATTCTATACATCCCTTCCCTTCTGTAGATCTATAAGGTGTCTCACTGTTGCCTCAGAAGGACATCTTGACCCTGATCCAAGGAAGTGCTTTACCACATGAGAGACTAACCATATGTTTAAAGTTAAGCACAAGCTAACAGGTTGACTGGATATATATTTGTGGCATTTGACCAATAGCTTTTGTTTACTGGTTAGCATTAATAAAACTCAGCTAGGCTGCAACTAAAGTTGCTGCATGACACACACGGGTTCCTGAATCACTGCTCGAACTGCAACAGATCCAGACCTTTTTCTCAGGTTAGTGTTTACCTGAAAGCCTTTGCACCTGTAATTGACAAGCCTGCAGCAAACAGCCTGACTGCTTGGACACTGCCACAGTGGATATTTGAATTCTCACAACTTGTAATTAGTATCTAAGGTTACAGCATCAGAGAAAACTGGAAGAGTGTTTCTCATATTGACAGTGGATGGGTCATGATTGTTTTGTGGACTGAACAGTAGCAGAATTTCTCCATGCTTTTCCATGCAGCTTTACCTTTATTACTGGGACATGATGAAACAATGGCAAAGACTCTGTTCCATCACTGATTTCCGGGGCATCATCCTCTCTTGTGCTCAGGCAATCAGGCACACTGCTGACAGGGCATACACCTAAGAAATTGTAAGGAAAATATGCAAAAGTAGGTCTTTTATCCTTCCTGTGTCTTTTGTCCTTTGGATATCCCAAACAGACTCCACTTGCTGTAACTAGAAAAGGTCCAAACTTACTAACTTGCAGCCTTCGCAAAACCATTGCATGTCAGAATCTACCTCTCGTCAACCAGCAGATCTAGCTCCACTTATTGGAAGCTGCTGGCTTCTGTACTATCATCTTCTTCTTTCTAGCTTTTTTTTTAAAGAAGAAAACAGTGTATTTCCCCCCTACACACACACACAGAGTCTTCTAGTGGCATCATAAATACACTCTTCTGGACTCTGTGCTGTTATAATGTTTTTTCAGCTGATAAGTGTTAGCAAGAAGCCGATACAATGGAGTATGAAGTCTGTGTGAGAGCTCCATCGGTGTAGGTCTTTATTTAGAACAATAAACACTGTAAGATGATATATGCTTTTCCACCAGGAGTGAAAAGGCAATACATTGAATGCACCAAAAGCTGTTTCAAACCCCTGTGCTGCTATCCAAGTTTTACCTCTTTGTCTATTTGTATGGTCAAATGAAACTCCACTTTCACTCCTTTCCTTTTTTTTTTCTCCCCTTTTGTACACTTTACTTGCCATTCTAATTAGCTTCCTATTACTACTTTAAGGGGTAAATAGTGATGCCTGTTCTATAGCTGCTGAGAGCTCTTCTGCAGACAACCATGTATGGGTTTGCTTACAATGTTAGGCAGGAAAGGCTGGAGAGAGGACGGCTGCTTGCCTGGGGTGTGGGCGAGTGCGCACAAGCGTTTTCTACAGACTATGCCTGCATCACTGGCCCTTCTGGAGGCGAGAAAGCTGCCATTTCTCATCCACAGAACAGTAAGAATGACATTCTCTGGATAAGGGTAGTCAGGAAATAAATACATAGATGACTGTAAGATGCTAGATAGAAATAATTAAACATTCGAGTGTTCCTGTCAAGTTTCTGTGCCTTTATATGCAGCATCAGTGTTGTCCGTCATTTCCCTGTTACATGTACTGGACACAGGCTAAGACTATTCAGGGCAGCCTGAAAGAGCACCAGGTCCCTGATAGTCTTGCAGAAGTCCTCCTGCCCTGCTTAAGCACTGGGACCTAGTGGCTAGAGTTGAAACAGGGGAGCTCAGTGACCCAGGAGATGACATTCAGTGCTTTTTGCTTCTGTTTCCTCATCTGACACTGATGCCTTTTGCAAAGCACTTAGGAGTCTGAGAAGTGTTATGTAGGAATTCAGTATTATTTCTTATTAGAATCACAGAATCATAGAATGGTTTGAGTTGGAAGGGACCTTAAAGATCATCTAGTTCCAGCCCCCCTGCCATGGGCAGGGACACTTTCCACTAGACCAGGTTGCTATTAGGTGGAGTACTGAAGGAAAATGCAGGTTCTTGGTATTGCTTTCCTAACATAGCTGAAAGGAATGTGCCAGGCAGGTGTGTTCCTCATACACTCTTTTGGATGTGAGCTCTTAAACCATAGTGTTCATCTGCTGGTTTCAAAGCCCCCAGGAGGGTCCATCTCACAGGAAGGGTTCACAGGGCACAGGGAGGGAACAGTCTGCCTAGGATCACTCCGTTTCCAAAGCAAAGCCATTGATCCATGCAGTGTGCAAAGGTTGTGCTTGTTCATAAATGAGGGCCCTTCTGAGACATCTGGACTTGCGCTGGGATGCAGGGGAACAGCCCTGTCATTGTGCCCAGGGAGACCCTGCAAACCTCCCTCTGCTGCCTGTTCAAGGCAGAACTGAGTCTGGCAGCCCGAAGCTGCTGATGGTAGAATTTGTGTGCATAGCTGGCCTATTTGTTCAGCTTTAGCGTTATGGCCATGGAAAATAGTGGCCAATAAGGCATAAATGCCTTTGTCCCACTAACACGGGCACTTCTTGTTTTCCAAAGGACTCCTGAGACCACTGAAATAATGTAATTAGCACAAATGTGGCATGGTAGACCAGGAACAAAAGAGAATAAAACAAGTTTATTCTGCAGAAGAAAATTGCAGCGTAGTTTAATCCAACAGCTCACAGGGCAACCGTCTCCATGCCATGTGCAGGTGCAGTGGACTTGAGAGTTCAAGCAGGTAAGAATTGTGACCCCCGAAGGGACATTTCTTGCTCAAAATACAAAGGCAGAAAAATTCAGTATGAAAATACAGTTTCCAGAGTAAATAAAGGCTGCTTTTGCCAATAGTTAAATATTGTTTCACAGCTATTGGCCAAGCCATTCAACACACACCAAAAAAAAAAGCAAACAGACAGATTGTCTTCATGTTTCAGGAGAAAGCAAAACAGTCTGGAGGTGGTGGTGGCCTACATAGAGATGTTGTCCTGTGTCTAGACAAGTTCCAGCTGGTCTTAGACATTATTTGGTTTGCTTTTGATTTTGGTCGTTTAAAATTATATTTTATTTCCTAATTACCATCATACTCCTTCTGGCCTGTTCAGTAGAAGTGAGTGTCCTTGTTAGATGACGTTTTGCTCTTCCCTTGCTAGTGCTGGCACATGGAGCAGGCACCTCTTTCTTCATTCCTTGTTGATGTTCCCAGCCGCAATACAGTGATAAGACCAACTGCTCTGCCTTTGTTCCTAGCTTCTTCTCTGCTCCTTCATGGCCAGCGTGCTAGCACAGCCATGCTTGATGGCACTTAGTTAGGTTCTCAGATATCTGTAAACATGCAGGTACCAATACACAAAGTGTTTTCCATAGTTAGCAGCACAGAGTTCTGACTCCACTGGTAGATACCATGCAAATTTTTTCCCTGAGGAGTTCAAGCTTCTGTTTTAGACACTCTGGCAAGGACATTCAGACTACTCTTAGAGGATCTCTGGAACTGGTACCCTGTGGTGAATGTCTTTATTACAATCCTTGTATTATTAACTCCCATTGGAGGCTTGTACACAATCACTTCTGTCCGAGGGGTCTTTCCTGAGCCCCTGCAAGCCTACCTGGCTCTCCTCCTTCTGCACCACGCACCACTGCTAGAACAAGGATACGGCTGTCCTTGTCCAACTACAGCAGGCTTATACTCGTTTATTGTGCTTCAGGTGTTGCCTCTCTGACATTAAGGGAAAGAGGCTTTATCTCATCTGATTTTAGCTTTCTCAATATTTGGCTTCTGACCTCTTTCTACAGAGTGGAGCCAGACAGGCATTTCACGTGGAGATGCAGCTTATCCTCAGAGATGAATCCCACTGTACCTGGTTCATTCCTGGTGGAAGCAGAGGGAAAAAAAGGTCAGTAGTTTGCTACCGCCCTTCCTCTGCTTTCAGGAAGGGTGACTGGTGGAAGGAAGTTGCCTCAGGTCTTAGACTCGATCAGCAGAGTCTAAGCAGAGAGGCGCTTAGCACGGAGGAGTGCCCACCTTCCCACCTAGTTCCCATTCACCAAGCACATTGCTTCCCAACCCACAGGGCTGCCTGAATTACAGGCTATGCCTGAATTACAAAACCATCTTCTTCAGGCCTGTGTGGGCAAGAGGGAAACGCAGCACTTAACAAAATGTTTAGATGCACTTCGCAATCAGTCTGTTTTTAATCTTTCCTTCGCCATCACTTTCTGTCCTGTCCCCTTCCTCATTTTGGTTTATTTCACCAAATAAATATTAAATGTTTTCTTTCATATGCTCTGATAGCTTTCTTCAACTTTCAAATGCTTTCTTCTTTGGAGAATATTTTAATATAATATAACGTGTGTTTTTAAAAAAGAGGGAGTAGTCAACAAAGAAATTGTTAGTCATAACAAAATAAAGATTCATCTTGTCTAATACTAGAACTCTAATGCCGGGTGTGTCAGAGTAGGTCCGCAGTTTCGCAGGTGTTTCATGGCCCCACCCTGACCCCTGCAGCGAGATGAGGTAGAGGACAGACCACTCCTGTAACCCTTATCTCAGCTCCATGCCTGTGAGTACTGCTCAGACCCAGAGGCAGCCCGTGCCACCCCAAGATGCTCTGCAGGCTGCAGCCTCATGGCCCAGCCCCATGGTGCACAGGACCGAGCTCACCAATGTGGCAGATAATCACTTACCGAGGGGAGACAGCCCATAATGGCACAGCAACGCTTGGGAAAGCTTTCACACCTGTTGGACTCACAGCAGCATTTCCTGCAGTATGGGGCACAAATTGAGAGCTGAACTTTCACTGGGTTGGGATGTACAGATGTGAAATAGCTTTGATGCCTTTTCTGCTTTTCTCCAAGCATCCAGAAACTTACTTACAGAAATTAATTTAAAAATTAAAGAATATTTCCTATTCCTGTTTGGCCATGGAGGCAAAAAGCCCCACCCTAATCCAAAAGATGCTTATAGGGTGAGGGCAAAGGCCGTGGGCCTTTTCCAGTGATGCTGGCCTGCAATAATGACCAAGCCTAGAAGGAGAGTCAGATGCAGGCATTTGTTTGCACTTCTAGATCCCTTTGAATCCAATTGGATGTCATTTGCCAAGGCTGATTGCACCAAAGGGGGCACATGAGATTGACAATGCTCTTTCGTCCCCAGGCTTTAAGATTTGGCCCTCTAATTAACACATCCTTTTAACCTAAGGGTATGGGCCCACCTTTACAAATAGCTTGGCAAGTGTGTGAGCCAAAGAAGATGCTGACCTTATCAGCTAGGAAGTGAGCCTGCCATGTGTCAGCTATATTGAAATTATTTCCTAGATAACTTACTGAGCTTTCTTTTAAGGTGTCCGGTGTCCATTCGGAGTGTATATTTGTAGTCACTGAGAAGAGAGGCACACTGCAATTTTGCACTCCAACTTCCCAGAGTTTCCCCCTGTGCCTCTGCTGTTCCTAAACCGGTTGCCATCATACATCCAGCTGCAATGACTTCCACAGCTCTATTTCGGTCCTTTTTTTTTTTTTTTTTTTTTTTTTTTTGTGATCGCTTCACTTTGTAATTAGAACTGCTGCAGAGCATAGCTCAGTGTGTGATGAAGGATGGGGAGGATGAAACAACAAGAAGCTTCAGAAGGATGCTGCCTTTCACTACCTGCTCTCCTGCAAAGAGGCAGCTGCTGACACCACGACGCTTCCCGCAGTTGCTGAGCTCCCCCCATGCACTGGGGCGCAGAGCAGGGCAGCATGTTTCGGTGCTTCAGCCTTCAGCCAGCTTTGAGCAACTGTCCTTTCCCTACATGTGAAAAATTGGTAGCTCCCCCAATACCAAGCTCTCAATGAAAATTGCTCAGCAGTTATGGGACAGCCAACAGCAGAGTCTGGGCTCTATGAGCATGAGGTCAGTGTCTCCTTTGCCCAAGGAGTGGGGCTCAGGCTTGGCCATAGACCCTCCCATAGGTGAGAAGAGCCACTTGCAGCCTTGGTCATTGTCCCACGGCAAAGACAGGAGCAAGAACGAGGAGTTAAAAGATCTCTTTGCAGCACACATTGGAGGGAAGAGCAGTGAGTGGGGAAACAACACTTGTCAAAATTCTTTACACAGGCCTGTGGTGCATGAAGGGGGATGCAGGTGGGGGAGGACAATGACATCCTGGTCCTGGACCAACAAGCACACCTCTAGCTAGCGAGAGGGGTGTTGTGTATCTAGGACATATGGAATAAGTGGTCTGGGATGTTCATGTTTTCTCAGGAGAATCATGTCTCAAATGCTGAACACCTAATGCCTTCACTCATTTCTCCTGTCCACCCCAGCCATACCTCTTTTCAATCAGGAAATGTTTTTTATGGCCCAACTGTACTGAAAAGACCTGCCTCAAGCAACAAAGAAAAAAAAAAAAAAAATCAAGGGAATAACCTAGACCTAAGACTAACCCTTAGAAAGGTTCTGGAATGAAAAAAACCCAACCTACTGTAGCATTGCAAAAGGAAAGAAAATGCTCTGAGAGGCAAGAAAAGTCTTTCTACCTCCTTCTTGTGACACACGCAGCTCCTCAGCTAGGCTGGTGAGCTGGGCAGGCAGAGGGTAACTCATTGAAAAGTGCAGCCTGTATTTTGATTGAGGTGCATGATTAAGAATCCATAGCATTTTTAGCCACAAACATTATTCAGCTCTTGTGTGGACAAAAAGGGACATTTCCCAAGGCCAATATTGGATTTTTCCATGACCTGCATTCCTGCTGAAACCACACTTACTCTGAAGCCTACGTGATCTAGCTATTTTTATTTGGCTATAACAAATTCAATGCAGTCGACAGGGTGTAACATCTGTCACACATCCACATAAGCATTGTTTATTTTTACGAAAGAAGACCTACACTTACAGTTACTTACTCTTGCTTTGCATCCTCCTGATGAGAATGTGCAAGAAGAATCATGTCGCTTCATTTCCAGTGGTTTGTGGAGGCATAATACACAAAGTGGGCCTTCTGTAGCACAGTGGTGATCCTACCTAATTACACATACATGCACAACTAGTGTCAACAAACTGAAATCAAAGTCTGCTTTGAAAAAAATCAGTGTGGTTACACAGAATAAATCATAGAGGGTAGATGTGCAGCTGTATTCAGATTGCTGTCTGGAAGACAGAGAAGAAAGCTGTGATTGAGCAAGGCTTCAGTTTTGATCCGGGGCTGCTGCTGACTCCCTCTCACCTCCAGCAACTTTGCTGGCTCAGTTTCTCCAGCTGTGAAAGGCAAGCGTGATAACGTTTATGTAGGGGTGTGCTGTGAGAGTTATTGGCTGTGTCCGTGCAAATGCTAATTTATTGGTGGTGAAGCATAGCCTAGATGAGGGTGCTGCAGTATGCACCCTTTGCAGTGCATATGCTGATTAGCACTACAGATAAAAGAGAGGGCTGCACAACCTGGGCACAGTCCGGAGGGCATGACCCACAGCGATAAATTTATAACCTGGGCAAGTACAATTTTGGGATGAAACACACAAGGGGGGTGGGTTGGGAAAACAAGCATGATGTGTTTTGCTCTGCGTTTTCAGCTTTCTTTTTCCCTTGTACTTTATCTGATTTCTAGTAAGTGATAGTCTATTGATCCAAATTCACCTCTGATTAAGTCCAACATCCTGAGAGACATTCACCCACACATACACCCAGCAAACAACAGCAAAGGAGCAGCTGAAAGACTACATATTTCTTAGACTGTACATGTGAATAGAAAGACAAAAAGTGCAATGTAAAGTATGGTTCCTCCCAAGATACCATGTTGTGTTGACGTCTGTCTTCCAACGAGATAATTTTTTGTTCCTTTTGAGCAGAATACAGTGAATATGATGAGTCCGGCAAGTTTTTCCACCTTAATTCAAGGAAGCAGCCTACACAAGCACTTCAGTTTCATGAACATCCAGATTGTATGTTTCTGGGGGAAGGGCATGAGTACACATGTAAATGTGCCTCTGTGTGTGTGTGTGTGCGCGCACATGTAGACACCCACACACACATGCGTTTGGCTATGAAGCCAATGATTGATAAGTTTGCAGCACAGAGGTAAAAAGAAATGTGTTTATTCTGTAATCCATAAAGGCGTCTCTCACCATAACTGCATCTTGTGTGAGCCCTTTCCCCCTCCTTCAGGGAGATTCTGGCATTTGGCACAACCCCAGATGAGGGGTGGGACAGGTACAGAATTTTCCAGCAGCTCCCATCTCTCCAGTATCCATCTGACACACAGTGCTCTCCTTGCTCCTCTTTCTTTTCCACAGCAGGCAAGAGAAGGACTTACTCTTCGGTAGACTAATAGCAAATGGCTGCATTCCCAGTGCTTGCTTACCTTTAACAGTAAATAGCCAATATTTGGATCATTCCCGACAAGTCACTCTGATGATCTGATTGATGAATAAGCCCATACTGCACTCTGGGTAGGCCATATAAATCCCATCTGGATCTCTTTCCCCCGCATAGGCATATAATCCACCTAGCTATTTGGCCTGGGGCTTGATGTATCAATACACCTTCACTTTACGGAGGCTGAAATGCCAGGTCAAGCAGGAGCAGTCATTTCTCCGTGTCGCATCCTGCAGGGTGAAAATTTCCTGCTCTCAAAAATGTGGGAAACTTCTTTTCCAAGCGAGCAGAAAAGTTGAAGTTGTACCTCCAGAGTGCTTAGGGGACACACAGAGCTGGAAGTAGCAGCACACGAGAGGAGAACCCCACAGAAAAGTGACAAGATTAAAGGATCTTCTCTCCCCCGCCCCCCTCTCCCATCCCTCCCCCGAACGAGTAGCAAAATCAAAGTTAAAAATGTATCTATGGAAGGGACTGATGAAAGATTAATAATTAATTTCAGAGCAGCGATACAGCATTTTTTGAAATGTAAATTTGATGCGCAAAAGTGGCATATTATGATAAGCAGGAGCAACAAGGGAGAGTGAGTACAGGAGGGCCTGTTGCTCAGAGACAGGCTAGTGAGGAACACTTACAACCAGCTTTATTTTTTTCTCTTCCCCTCCCTCTCTCTCTTTATGCAAACTTATTATCTGAACTTAGGAGGTTTTGAAGAAGTTTAAGGGCTGCATATCTGAGGCACAGTCTTCAGAGTGCATCTCAGCTACAATTTTGCCTTCAAAGCTAAATCTCTAGTTGCGCATTGCCATCCAGTGTCTTCCCATACTTCATTTCTTCTGACCGCTCCTGTTGCAGTGGTGCTAACCATCTGATTACATTGCTAAGGCTTTCCCTTCTGCTTCTAATATTTGGATTTAATTTTCTGCCCCTTTCTACCCCGCTTCCCTCCCCTCTCCTCCTTAGCTCAGCCTCTTTTGAACCATCTCCTTTTGTGCTTTTCCCATGCATGGTGCAGGCTCTTTTACTCTCCCCTTTCTTTCCCCAGCCCTGTTTACATGAGAGCTTTGAGAGCAGCTTCACCGTGCGCTCTCATGAGAGTTGTGCAAATTGCACCAGTGCTTCAGTTGGAAGAGACACTCATCTCTGGAGCCCCATGCTGTGCAAGAGTGCATCAAGGCCAAGTAAGCCCCTTGATGCTGCCTCACGCTGTGATCCTCCTTTGCACAGTGTCATGTGTCAGGACGGTTTTCCCACAATGCATTCTTTAGTTCGGTGTCAGGGAAAAAAAAGAAACAAAAACCAACAAATAATCTGCTGCCGTCACAGGCAAACGCATTACCTGCAGGGCAGGGAGAGGAGCCACTCTTCTTTCACTGAATCAAAATCACTCCCCAAAGATGCCTTTGGGCATGTATTTATTAATTAGTGCCCAGCCAGTCCAGCCTCTGCCCTTTCCAACTTTCTGACCAACACATGTTGGTTTTTTGTGGGAATTTTGGAAAGTTGTTAAAGGAAAAAAAATTTGTGCTTTCGTTCCCTTACTTGGATTCACATGATGGTTTTATTCATGCATATTGACAGACCTATGCTTCGCAAGTACAATTAATACCATATAAATCATTCATATCCCTGCCCTGTCATTTATGGGAATATAGCATAAACTCCATATCCTTATGTTAATTAAACTGATAACACACAACAGATACAGCTCCCAAGTGCATCTGAAAACAGCACTGAACACCGCTGGCTCTTTCGCAAGCACGTGTTTGTACAGGGTTTTTACCGCCCAGCCAGAGGTCACCCGCAGCAGCAGCTGGGCAGACGGGCAGGCCTTGCAGCCCGACCAGAGAGCAGAAATCAAGCCCTGAATTGCTCTGTGGTTTGCTGAGAAGGTTTTGATGCTGCCATGTGGTTTGATGTTTCTCCCACTGGGAACCCACACAGCCGAGCCTCGAGTGTCAGCAGCAAAGCTACTGACCTCCAAGGAGGGGCACTCCAGCAAAACCAGGTGCCACTGCAGCCCAGGGAGAGCTGGGAAGTCTGGCACGGGGATAGGGATGAGCCAGGAGGAGGAATCGGGGCAGGACATAGGCAAAAGTTATAGCACAGCGATTTGAAAACAGCCAGCTCTGCTGGCTGTGGAGGGAGAGGCTGCAGCGCAGCACTCTGCCCAGTGCCGTGTGGGCAGTCAAATGGGCACTGCACCCGCAGGATGGCAGGCTGGGTGCAAGCAAGGTGCTGCTCACTTCCCTTGCCCTCCCAGCAGACTCACGCCCTGCCAATTTTTTCCCTGTTCAGGGAAGGCTACAAATTCCTCGGCATAGCTCCCCTTCTCCTCTTCCTCCCCAGACCTCTGCCTCACTCCTCTCCATCTCTCTCCATGACAGGCAGTTTTGCAAATCGCATTGTACAAGGTTAGCTGGCAGGGCGATAGGGTATGTGTGCGTCTGACATCAGCCCGAGAGATGAGGAGAGGAGGGTAAGCTGGTTTTTGGGAAGGAGGATGAGGAGTGCTCACTCCACCAGTGCAGCTGGAGCAAGAGGTAGGCCAGGGTAAGAAAAAATATTCCAAGAGAGTATTTCTTTGGCTTTGCCTCAGAAAAGCATCCCTATTCAAGAGGAGCACTTAAGCATTTGCTTATGTTTGAGCACATGCTCAAATCCTGTTGACCTAAACAGAAACGAAGCATATGTGTTTAAATGAGCATATGCTTAAGTGCATCCTTCAGACAGGAGGGATGAGGGCAATTAAGCACGTATCTATATGCAAGCTAACTGTCTGTCATTTACATTTAGTCATTGTAATGCATTTTGGACAGTGAACAATTCTGGCAAGGAATTTTTTACTAATCATTTCATATTTGATAGCTTTACTGAAAAGACAACATTCCCTGTTCCTTTGAAATTAGGTTTTCTCCCTAAAACAACATAAAAAAATAAACCAAACCATGTATTTTGCAGTTGCAATTTTTTTTTTTTTGAGAAGATAACAAATAGCACTGGAATGTAAGCTGCAGTCTGTGTCCACTCTGGGTCATTTCACCAGAGAGAGACATCTTGCATAACCATGAAAGGAGACAAAACTGTCATTTAAGTCTTGAAACACAGAGTAAACTTTTCCCATCCATTGTTCTCTTGTATATGTGTAAACGTTACCTTTAGCTGGCATGATTTGATTTAGACCTTCCCCACATTGCAGCTGGTTTAATGGAATGCCATAATAGTGTCACACGGTTATTCTTGAAAAACAGCTACTAAATGTTGATGTTACTTATTGTAGCAATATTTATGTGAGAATGCTGCAAATACTTGGGAAAAGGTTTTAAAGGTTGAAAGGCGAGTATAGCCATAAATTATGAGTAATGCTGCAGTTGGGAAGTGACATAAAGTTCAATGGCCTCAGCTTTCGACACTGTGTGTTCATTGTTTTGGACGCTCATGTGACTGCGTCTCAGCCAGGCGAGGGCTGGTTCTTTCCCTTGCTGGATGGGATTTCAATGCAGGACTGTGGAGTTTTTTTAAAGTGATTCTCTAATGTCTATTGTGTAACTTTCTCATCTCTGACACAGGAATCAGCCTGAAAACCAACCTTAGTAGTCTGAGTGACTGAAATAGATAATGGAGTTCATATTAATGCTGGCTTACAAGGTTAACTCACATTTTATTTCTGTATAACACTGAACGGAGAAACAGAAGACAAAAACGCAGTGCTAACCAGTAAAGTGGATTTGTTTGTTTGTGGTTATTTACAGGGTCTTTGAACTGCTTCTTGGGTGCCTTCCACCCAGCAAAGTGTAGAGAAACCCAGAGCCAAAGCCAGCCCAAAGGGTCAGAGCACTGCTGGCACAGTGGAGTTTCCCTACCAGGCAGAGGACATCTGAGGCAGCTCTTGCCCTAGGACAGGGAGGGAAGTAAGAAGGGTTGGAGCAGGGACAAGAAGCCTGGGGGAATATCTGCAGAGCTGGGCTGGCTGCTGCTGTCCCCCGCTGTGGCCATCGCTATTTGATCTCACGCTTAGCAGCAGCCTGCTGGCTTCTCTCAGGCTGCGACACAGGCAGAGCAAGCAGCAAAGCCAGGATAACCTCGCTGCTCACAACAGCTCGCGGCATCTTTTGCCTGTATCTAGACTAGCACAAGGGAAGCCTGGAATAGATAAGGTCCTGAATTGCAAGATTGTTCCAAACTGTCCTCAGACATAGTGTGCCATCCTCCTGCTGACGCTCTCCTTAGGCAGTGGACGGCTTTGTGGTTTAGGTAGATTAGACTGGTCCCTTTATAAAGTTCCTTTTGAAATGGAAGTGTCGGTTGTCCAAGTGTTGTGGAATGCAGAGGGGCCTCTAACCTCCCCTCAAAACTTTTAAGCACGCTCTGGAGCACGCAGGGAAGAGACAGTTGTGCCCAAACCAGTGGGTTTGCTTTGCAGGTGAGGAAGCGTCCACATGCTGAATTGTGAGCAAACCTTGGGGAGTGTCATTAGGGGTGATGAGACTCCAGTCTTAACCATACCTGCAGTTCTCTCTACCATAGTATGTCCCCCATGCTACTTGCTGCCTTGTATCCCCTTCACCCTGCCCCTGCAGTGTCAGCCCCTGATGAGCTCCAGCCAGAATGGAAGCTGCTTGCCATTTAGCCACCATTAGCTCGCTATAGGAGCATGCTGGGATTCAAGGTACAGTGAGGTGAATACTACAGGTCCTGCAATTATGGCAAGATCTCCAGAAATGTCCACATCTTTGAGACAGCTCCACTTTTCCTTCAGATTTGCTCTGCTGCTGGGGTAAGTCTTTCAAATCACTATGCCAAATGGTATCAGCAGGTTGTTAATGAAGCTGCTGGGCAGTTCCCTCATGCCAGGACCACATTGATGACATCCCAAGAGTTGTCAAGTCCCCGGTAGGCTGTCCAGATGCCAAAACCTCAGAAATTATCCCTTCTCCCCCACCCTTAGGCTAGAGATGGCCCTTCTGTTCAGCAGCAAAGGTGGAAAACATAGGAATGACTGAAGGCAACCCGGACACCTAGGATCATTCCACCACTTTACAAGCCTTCCTGACCTGGCAACTGTTCCAGGAACACAAGCCCTTTGGAGATGGAGCACATTGCCACTCAGGGCTTAGAGCTTCCATCTGTGCCCTGTCCTTTCACAGTACTGAATATTTCATGCAAGCACATGTGGCTACAGGTGCATGCATTTGTACAGTGTTTATAACACACATCACTTATTCTGCATTTATAAAAAGTCTGTAATGGATCAGTTACACTATTTATTCTCGGATTTGAACAGGTTGGTTGATAAATGGGACAGCCTGTAGCAACGTTCTCTTCTGCCAAGGCAGGCGGGATGGGGAAGTTGTACAGATAAGATTTTAGCAAAGTTGCAAAATGTCATTAGCACATAAAACCTAAAATCACCATAAGCCCATAAAAACTGTGGTAAGTGAACAAGTAAAATCACAGTAAGCCTATAATCACATAAAACCTATAATAAATTGCTGTTGTGTAGTAAAAGCTGATTAAAAATTGATTAAAACAGTTCAAACTATGTAGGTCTCACCTTAACGCATCACATGGTGTTTACACTACACTGACTCGCAAGGAGTCCTTTGTTTTCCTTGCCTCTCCATACACACCCACAGTGATGGGGGGTGACAAGTTCTGCTTACCTGTACCAGACCTGCAAATCAATAACTCACAATGTTCAGAGACCATGCCAAATAAAAACACTCTGCTCGACCCTAGCAAACATGCAGGGCACATCATCAAAAGCGCAGATATGTCTCTGGCCGTGTTAGCTGGCTGCCGACAACACCATCTTGCTTTCAGTGCCTTCTCCTCCTCAAAAACTGCTAGTGCACATAGCCCAACCTTCTTCCTGGCAGCAGAGAGGCACTTGAAATACAGCTGATAAGCAATTTAAGGATCCCAAATACGAAAGCAAGTGCCAATATCTTGCTGCGTCCATTTCTTCAGCCAGCTGTTGTGGGGACAGATCCAAGGCAAGCTTGAACACCAGGCAGTGCTGCAAAGGCCCCTTTCCTCACTTGCAAATCCTGGGGCTCCTATTCCAGCTCTGTGTGATGATATGAATTAACCTCACCCTATTATTTTCTCTGCCTCCACTAAGGAGCAGCAGCCACAGTATTTCATCATCTCAGTCCAAGTCTGCCATAAATCAATCACCTATGTCTTGCTGCCACCTGTGTCTCAGGAAATGTTCCCCAAGTGCCAACCCTAGGATGCTCCACTGTATAAATGCTGCTTCATTGCGTCAACATCTCACAATTAACAGAGAAATAGCTCACACAAGATTCCATGACCTGTCCTGTCATGACTGTGGGCATGACACATGTAAGAAGACAAGTTCATGAAGTTCAGCGTATGCACAGACCTGCGATGGGCGCACTCAGAACAGCCTTGCCTGGTCCCTCCATGCTGAAGTCCCTCAGAGATGAGCACTCTCGGCAGCCTTGATATATACCCCTTAGCTGCATGAAAAATGGATCCACCTGGGGTAACCGCCCAATGTTCCTGCTAGAAACATGCTGTAAAGCAGCAGCTGGTTTGTGCTGGTGGCCCCATGAGATGTGGTGCCACATAGTCTCGTGACCAGTAACAAGCTATTTATCTCTTAATTTCTGATAGCTTTGTTTGCAGGTAGTCCCCCCCCCCCCAAAAAAAAAAGAAAAAAAAAAAAGGTCTAAATTCACCAAATACACTGTTTATTGCAGGTCTTTTTTTCTGTCCTTCCTGCAAAGAAGATGATATTCAGACAGTGAAGCAAGCATGAAATCTATTCCTGAAAGTAATGCAGAGTATCAGAGTTTTGGGGCTAGAAATGTCTTTTCAAAAGATGGTTAACTAATAATGCCTCAGTAATGATAAATGGGTATTTTCAGAAAGTCTGTTCAGCATTTCTAACCCAAAATACAATTTGCAGATCGACTTTCAAATTGAAGTCGCAAGAAATCTCTGAGGAAAAAAAAAAAAAATTGAAAACACCTAGTCTCTGGTGTGATAGCTTTCTGTTAAGGAAACTGGTTCGGTACACCTTGTCTAGGAGAGGGAGAGGCAAGGGAAGAAGGCAAGGCAAGGCTAGGCAAGGAAAGGAAAATTATTTTAGGAATTACTCTATTCCTCACTAAAAATCTTTCTAACTTTTCAACTTTAACTTTAATTTGGCTTTAAAAAGACTGTGTAATCAATTTATTTCTGAGTTTTAAGCCATGTAGAAAATTATTGAAGATATCGATTCTAAAATAAAATGGATGTAATTGTGTTGCGTAAGATTGAGACAGAAAAATCCAAATGTCAAGCTGAGTCAAAGAAGGATCAAGAAGATTCAGAGTGTGAGAGTTTGTCTTCAAAGCTACAGTCTCTTAGACAGGCAGTTAAATGAATGGCTGAAAGTGGTGGTTTGGGATGGTTTTGCAGGCTTCCAAAGGAATACCATTAGTAGCTGGCAAACTGTAAAGCCACCATTAAAAATAACCTTGAAGTTGATACGATTTTCATAGAAGTTCTACCCTAAAAAAAGTATTAAACGTGCTACAGAGCTGGCCAACATCTGCTTCGTTGTCTGTCTACAGGATAACAGCATGTGCTGCCTCAGTGAAAGGTAAAGAATGATGTCCATAGGGCACACAGTTGTTGAGCTACCTGTAAACTCATTTCTTCCAAACCTTTAGGGAGACAAAACCCTTTTGATTTTATCGAACGTACATTTCTGTCTAATCTCCTGCCAGACTCTCCTTAGCATTACCAGTGGCTGCAGAATTGACCTCGGGCTTGAGCTGAACTTTCCCTTTGGGATGAGTCGCAACTTCTGGAAGCAAGAGGTAATAGCACTTCTGACGCCTGTTTGAATGAAGTGGACATCAGTGCACTGCATCAGAGCATCCTTGAGACAAATGGGATCCAAAGATCACTATTGCCAATCATAATTTAATTTTTTACCCTATAAATGCGTATCATTTCTATCTCATCATCATTACACACTTCATAACCTGTTAGAGCCTCAGATAAAGGTGTGTGTTTGGGTTTTGTGCCTTTAAAAAATAGTACTTAGGCTCTGCTTCAGCAAGGCATCTGAGTTTATTCTTAGCTTTAATTTCAGACCATTCTTCAAGGAGCATCACTACAGCTTAACAGCTATGGTGTAACTAAGAAACATATTGGGGACAAGATTCAGACTGCCAGTTTCACTTAGGAAAACCATAGGACTGTTAGTCAGAGGGAAAAATTAGGAGTATTGAAGAAGAAGTTCCTTCTGCCAAGCTTTAATTGTCTAAGTATACATAGACTCCATGTGTAGTCCATGGCAAGAAGCAGATGTCTCCAGAAAGGAATTCACATCACTTACCTTAGATAGCCACCTGGGATGAAATAACCAGGAGTTTCAAAAATCACAGTCTTGTCTTTAGTGACACAGAAATGTACAGGTCTAAAGAAAAAAAATCTTTATGATTCCGCTCTCTTCTGGTTTCTTTCCTCCTCAACTTGTCCATTGGTTTAAAGAGACATTCTGCTACAAACTAGATCTTTTTGGCCCTTTTCTCTGCACCTGCACATGGCACCTTCCAGACTGTGGTGCCTTGCTGGTTGGTGGGCAGATGACACATGCTTGGCCAGTCTTTCACCAACATCTGCCAAGAAGTCCTTTCTTCTGTAACCTTTAATAGCATGACCTTCTGATCAGCTTCATCAGACACAGCTGATCTCTATTATTTATTTATCTCCACTTTCTGGACTAAATAGGAAAAATGGGTTTGTTCTAAGCAGAATCCATCTTTTTCCCCAGCGGGCTTCATTTGAATGCCCTATCAGCAGAAGATGACAAGTTCTTAGCATTAGCCTGTCTTAGGTGAAAGAACCTCTCCTGGCCCTTCCTCAGCTTCTTCCCCAGTAAGGAAGGAAAAAACACCAAATAATTCATCCATGTTCCGTACTCAAAATGGATTTATATGGAGAATGCCCAATGTCAAAAACGTTGAGCCCTCCATAGGCAGAATTCCCAGTCAAGAGCACCCAGCAGCGCACGGTGCTCTTGGGACTTCATAACACTGGTTAAACTCAGACTTCTCCAAATAGCTTCTTATGTGCACCTCTTCGTCACCCTTGGGCACCAAAGTGAATGGCCAAGGTATTCATTTAACCACTTTCTTGGATGTTACAAGGAAAACCAAGCAGTAGATTTAGCCATTTCCAAACAACCTTATTAAATGATTCAGAAATATTTAAGTCAAGCTGCAGAATATTACACACAGCTTTGCTTCTCACCTTCTCAACAGGACCTGAGGGTTCAGTCCTACTAATTTCAAACGCCTGCTGAGCTATACGGCAAAATGCAATCCTTAGTTGGGTGAATTCAAACCATAATGTAAATTATCTTTTTGTGCAACATGCTAGCATTTATTAATTAATACATGTACACTGGAATCTTACCCAGGAAATACTGTTTGGAAACTTATTAGCAGGTAAGAAGTCATGCAGCTCTCCTTTAAATTGCTCTTTTCCCTCCTCAACATGTACCATGACCACAAAAGAAGCAGGAAGCTTAATAGCTCCTGAACATTCCCCTCTTTTTCAGTGCATCACAGTTACAGAGACACCTGCTCTGGATGACTCTGTGTCCATCCACCGTGTACAGGGCTCAACAGGGCTCACGAATCACTGGTGGTTGCAAATTAGGTGTGGTCAAAAGCATGTTGAGGTACCAGGGCAAGTTCGCAGAAGGGTTTATACTACCTATAGCCTCTGTGTCTTTCTTATTCTTTTCTAAGACATAGACTTGTGTTTTTTATTGTCCATTTTTGAAGTCTAACATTTTTAAGAGTTTATTGTTGTATTAAAACCCCAGTTGCATAAGTCACGTAGAGATACAGGAGCAGTGGTGAAAGGGTAATAATAAAATAGAGTAAATTAAAAAAAATAATAATAAAAAAGGTTTAAAGGGGAGTAGTTAGTACCAGACTGTGTAACATGACTGTCTAGAAGGTGTCAGATGTAACCACCAAAGCAGAGCTAAGTGTGTAAGACAGAAAGGCCTGGGCACCTTGAACTACTAGAGAGACCAATCACACAAATTTCTCCCTTGGAGTCACAAGTTGGCCTTAGTCTACAGGTATTTGCATGAGGTATGTCAGGCTGTCTGGGCTTAGTGGGCTCCAGAAAAAAGTGGATTTGGGTTTATCCATAAACACAAGATCAGTAATGGCTTTCAAGCTCGTTAAATACTATTCCCCATCTATCAGGTGTACCACGTTTGCAAAGAGGACACTGTGGGCATAAACTGTATGTACCTAAATTTATGCACTCTTCAGTGAGCTAAAGATGCTTTTATTTGTGTGGCACTACCTCTCCAGTCTTCTGCCTGTGCTTCTATTTATATGCCTAGTATGATAAAACAGGAGCGGGTTCCCTTGTTAAGCCTCTCACCTTGCAATGATACAAGCAGCGTTCCCACAGGTACCGAGTTATCCCAGCCTGTCATTGCCATGCTCTACACCATGCAAATGCCTTTTTCTTGCAAGCTGGCTCCCTGCCAAAGGAGCAGAACTGCCTGCTGTGCTGGGTACTGACACTGTAATAGCCACATATGCAAGCAAAAAAGCATCCTCTTCTCTTCCCGTTTTGATATCACATCACTGGTGCGCAGGCGCAGATAGTCTTGCAAATTTTACATTGCGATTAGTAGCCGTCGTGGCTTCACAACAGCAGGTGGTTTCCAGGTAGTACTCCTGTGTAAGGGATGTCTGTCTTTCCAGGAGCTTATCTGCCACACATCTGTGGCTGAAACGCTATGGAGAAACAAGGCAGAAGCTCTTACTCAAAGCCAAATACCCTCAGCTGCAATTGTTTTACTTTGCCTAAAACCAAAACCAACACATTCAGAGTCTTAGTCCATTTGCTGTTGTTTCAGGTTTTATTATGCTGTTGTCTCCAGTGATGCTTGGCTTTGCTTCCCAGATCTAGGTGACGCCGGTCCACACTGAAGTCAGTTATCTGTGTAAGAAAAGATTCGATATCAAATCTCTGCCTTTGGCTTTTCTCAGCACTTGCCCTTTCACTTACAAAGCTTGTTTATGGTGCAAACGATTTACAGAAGTCTGACAGCAGTTCAACAAGGTGAAAAGCAAAAGGCAGAAGAACTCCACATTTTCGTCGTGTCACAAACATGATAGAACAACAAAAACAATTCCATTTTCTGCTTTCTCCTTTCAGTAGTGATAAAGTCAGATCTCTGAGGAGGTATTACTGTGAAACTAACACTTACAAGATATGTGCCTTTGAGGTTTTTTTCCCATTGTTTTCCCTTTAAAATGAAGTTTAAAAATACATGGGGGATTCAGTAATATCTATAATTCTGTCTCTAGATTTCTGCCTCTCTGAGATTTGTGTCTTTGTGTCTTTTAGTCCAAATCCATCTCTGGTGTAAGCAGGTGCAGCTCCCTCATCTTCCATGAAGCTGCACCTATACAGCCAGATGCACCAAGCCGGACATTGTGGGAATGCATCCCCTGCAATTACCTCCTTCCTTCCATACCTTCAGCTCAGTGCCAGGGTCTCTTCTGCCCTGCTCCCTGCAGCAATCATCTTTGCTGGTGCAAGCAGCAGACCAGAAGGTGAGCCATGACTCCGTGCCCCAGCACTTGGGTCCCTCACCTCCCGCGTGGTTCATGTTGACTGATACTGTCGTGTGCCTGACATGATGGTGTCCCACATGCGGGGAAGAAGGCATCTCAGCAGTCCCAAACAAGTTTACTGCAAGTCTGCAGTTTTCTGCAAGATTGCTCTCTGGCTGACAGGCAGAAGCAGGTCCAAGCTGGTCTTTTGGAACATTTTAATCCAAAATGATCTCTTGTAAACCCATATGCCTGATCCCAGCTGAGGGACCCAAATGCATCTCCAGATAAGACCTGGGTATGCCTCTGAGAAGATGTGGGTCTATGACCTAGGTATGAATTGAAAGTGTATACAACAGCACTGAAAACTCTTGAGAAAATCACAAATGCTCACATACAGCTGTGCTTCCACTGTTGGATCCACAAAGACCAAACCTGGGACTCTGCTCAAACTTACCCCTCTAGTTTGTGTCAAAACTGCGTATCAGTGGGTACCTGTGAAACAACACTGCAAACAACAAAGTATGTTTCATATGACTGGCTGTTGGCCAGCTTGCCACTCTGTCAGTCATGAGAGTCTACTAAGGTCCTAAACCAAACCAATTCTGTTTTCACAGGAATTGTGTGCAACAGTAGGATTTACTGACAAAGAAGATGGAATACACCAGAGAGAAAAGCATTTCCAACTATATCCTCTGTGCTATGCCTTCTTCTTCCCCAGGAAAGGGTAAAGGAGATTTTAAAAGAAGTCAAGAAGAAGGTAACATTTTTATGTTTATTTCAATTTACAGATACATACACTGACTTTCTGTTGGGTTGATTAACGACCCTAAATAGTTCTGAAGCAAGAATAATGTCTGTAATCTCTTGACCCAAATGTTATTGTGGGCTATTGATCATAAGCCAAATGAAGACAACTTCACACAGCACCTTAGTCTGAGGATGGTGTTTTGACTTCAGTAGGTGTGGTACACTTCAGTGGGCTCAGGATTATTAGAAACTGCCCTGGAAAATGTCTGTTACAGTGCAAATCTCTGAAGTTATTTGGAGTAAAAGGAAACAACGACACAAATGTGAAAGGGCAGAATAATTGATAGATTATTCTGCTTCCTCTTTCTGCCACAGGTTTCCTGGGGGATTTGACAAAACCCTTCACCAGCACTTAGTGTTCCCCCCGCCTCCAAAATGAGGGAAGTGGTACTTGCCATCTGCAGAGATGGGTGTTAAGAGAAGTAAGTGAGGAAAACTCACAAAATGTGCTGAAATTCCCAGGTGACAAGGTTAGAAAAGAATTATTAGCTGCTGTCACTTTCTTATTTATTCTGCTCAAAGAACGAGAAGGACCATATTTTCAACAGGATCTCAATTCATCTTTCTGTTTGGACAGACACTGTTAAGCAGCAAATCTCATTCGTGTGCCCTTCCTCACTTGGATTCTGCATTTCTCCTCAAAGGAAGTAAAAGTCTTGCAACTATATTTGCATTTCATAACATCAGCTTACAACTTCTGCAGCAGCTGCATGCCAGCACGAGGGAGAGGAGGGGAAGCACGGGCGGGGGATCACTGCTCCATGCCCCCGCTGCACCCAGCAGAGAGAAAGGATTTGCTTTTCTCCCTTTTCCTCCTGTGGGAGGAATCCCGGGGGCGGGCTGGGAAAGGAATCTTGGTCACTGCTGGAACCGAGAGAGGGACAACACTCATTCACCACCCTCTAGGCAGGGTTAGTGCTCGCCTATTACTTAACCCGTTGAGCCACACACGCTTTCTCTGCCTGCTCACCCAGACAGATTTTCTCCCTGGTCCTGGTGTCAACTGGAAGTAATGTGACAACAGAACTACAACTGGGATGCTCTCCTATACACCAGACTTACACATCCCACCTCCCTTGGCCTCACTATCCCTTGTGTCCCTGCAATGCCCTGAAAGTTTGCCCTGCATAGCCAGGAGGTACTCATTATAATTCACACACATAATACCCTGTGTAAGGTGGGCCTTGACCCGTTTAGCGTAACTCTCAGTGTGATTCTGGTATGAACCCAGCTAACCCATCAGTGATACCTAGCAACACTCCTAGCTTAGAGCTCTGAAAAGTCAATGGGTATTTCTGAATCTTGTGTTCTCAAGAAAATAAGACTTGCATGGTCATGCTGGTTTTGCACGTACTGGTGCACATGTATGCGCACGTGTTTGTGAAAGAAAGAGATACTATTTCCTCTCTACCCCACGTTCCTTCTGAACTCATCAGCATTTTCAGCTCAACGCAACAGAAGTGCACAATGTTCAAAACCATCCTTCTTCCTAAACGTTTTGCGGAGAGAAACGAACAGTAGAAGAGACAGATCCTTCTGGTGCCCTAGCTGAGAAGGCAGCTACAGGCTGCACATACCCACCAAGAGATGCCAGAGAAGTTACCTGAGAGGGCAAAACACTCCAGCACCCACATACACTCTGCTCATTGCTTGAGCCCTACTGGACACCAGAGGATTCAGCCAGAAAACACAGTGCAATAGAAAATCAATTTTTGTAAATCTCAGTGCTAACAGAGCAACTTATTAGCTTTGCTTGCAGCAAGCACCTTTTCTGAAATCCTTTTCTAGGAAAAAAAAAAAAAAAAAGTTGTAAAATTTTTTTGAGGGTGACTGTATCTTAAATGATACATTTATTTCAGGACAAACTGGAGCAGTGGTACCACTATTTTCTGATTCTGTTTATATCGTTGCAACATTAATTGATGTTTATTGGCAAGACATCAGATTTCTCCCTATCTTGCTACTTTTCCCTGAATCAGAACTCCAACCAATTATTTTGCTTTAAATAAAATGCAATCACAGGTTAGTAGAATTGATTTGTGGATAAGAATGCTAGACTCGGGGAAAGGGTGTGGAGATATTTTCCTATGAATCAATTTCTTAGTTAAAAAATAAAGGAAAAAAAAAAAAAAAAAGAGCAACTGAACAAAATCTGAGGTCCAGCATAATTTCTACTGGCCAGATAGATGTAAGTGATAAGGCATTATATAGCTGCCAAGGTAAGTTATATAAGTGAGTAACTTCTAGAAGACTGGAGGACCAAGGGGTATGTGCAGAAGAGCAGAATCGTGACCTCTCCAGATATTTTAAGGCTAACATCCTGCTTCTCCACTGGGCTTTTTCTGTTTTGCAGCAGAAAATCCAGCAACAACTTTTTGTATTTGATAGTAATAGATGCTGTCTTCCTGCACGAGTGGTGGCATCGAAAGGTTGCAACACAAAAAGGTGCTGGTGAAGGGAATGTTTTGGTTAGTTGATGTCTGTGCATTGTCCTCTTCCACTGATAGTTGTTAGTTTCAGCCTCACAGGATTCTTTAACTCAGAATCAATATGTTATCTTTTTAACCACTTATACCAGTATGAGATCTTATCTGTGCTGCTATTTATACCATCATCAATACCAACAGTGAACTTGACCCACTGTGTTATGATGACTCCTGTCCCTTATGGCTTTGAGACATACGTATTTCTACTACAATCTCAAAATCTTTATAGGAGTTTTGTTATTTTTACAGATTTGCTGACATCAAAGTTACAACCAGGATCTTCAGCGTCAAGTATGCTTTTGGGGATCTATAGCTAGAAGTGATGTGCAAGATCTCAGTAAGAATAATATGTTGTGCCGTCTCCCAGCAAATCTGATTATTAACTGAGTTCAGCTTCAGCAGGAAGTATGAATTGTCAGGAATTAAACGGAAGTCGGTGGAATAATTGGAATGGATGCCATTGCAACAAATGTGAAATCTGGTCCTCTGTCTTTCTGTATTCTGCCATGTTTAAACTTTAATTCAAAACTAATAGTGGTAGAACTCATTATTTTGGTTAAGAGATTTTTGAACTCCTCCATTCTACTGACAAATTATTAAATTGAATTTATACACCAATCTTGAAATGGATCATTCCGTTTAATGGTTGATTTGTCAAGAAAAGTACTGATTAATGTGCCGTCTAGATCAGAAAGGATTTTGATATATTTTCCTTTGACAATCTTAGTGGGAGAAGCTCAGGTACATGTCAAAATGCTTTCTTTCATACCTGCTAATTGTTGATAAGGCTGGTTGTAAGGTGCAATCTCCTCAGTGGAGCAAGGACTTATATGTTTTTCTCTCTGTATTTTGGTTTGCTGTTTCACCTGATTATGTAAAATTAATTGTGGACAGCAAAATGGCCAGGGATGCCCATCTGACTTAGGGGACCACAGGAGGCAGGGCATGCTGTTGAAGCAGCATGCATTGCCCCGACAACAGCTCTGTCCCATAGGTTGGGCGCAGCTGCTCCTGCTGCCTGCAGGGGCTGGGGGGCTGGGAAGTCAATGGGAACGTTGATGTTAGTGACTCAGTATTTAATTTTCTTGGAATACTTGTATTTCTGTGTTTCCAGAACTGAGTAATGGAAAATAAATCAACCCAAAATTTCAATTTTGTTATATAAAATATAATAAGATATCAATTCACTCAAATTGTTTCACAGTGTCACTTTAAGGAAGCAAAAGCCCAGCCAGCCTTCAAGTCCTATTAAGTTGTTTCAAGTTGATCAAGAGCTCTTTTCGTTACACAGCAAAATTCCTTTTTGAAACTTCTGCAGAAATTTTTGCTGCCTTTTTCTGTCACCTTTTAATTATTTCTACAACCCATCTCTCTTCTCTGACCATCTCTTAGCTGATTATTTTGACTTGTCTTGGTCAGGTTCACCCTACAGTCTGATACTGCAACAATCGAGGCAGACATATAATTTGATGTTTTGGAGTCGCTCCATTGACATTCTCAGAGCTAACAGGAATAAATTAAGTTCATGCAAAAGCTTTACATGGTCCAGATCCAAAATACCCCCAAGTGCAATCAATGCCTCTGTGAGTGTTTGATCCTTTTATTTCAACATGGGTAATCCTACAGCTTGTTTGTGATTATGTTTTATCTGTTTTGAATTGTGCTGCTATTATTCAGTTATCGTAAGGAAGTTACAATTGTCTCCTAATCATCTTGAATTATCACCTTCTCTTTCACCTCCCATCCCTAAGACCTTGGAAAAGGGTTGCAGGGGCGGAGGGGGATGAAAGGAAAGATGATTGTGTGTCTGACCATCTAGTCACAAAAAATTTCCCTGAAGTCCAGTTTGATTTCCATAATACTGAGGCTGCATTGTTTTGAATTTTTAATTATTTATTACAGTCATCAGAGTGTGGCAATGTGACTGACCTATTGCTTTTTAATTATTTTGGTTGCTTTTGATACTATTAACCATGACATTTTGCTGATCCAGCTACATTTTTAGTTTTGGCCCTGAGATCATTCAATGTCTGTGTCCATCTCTGTCAACAGAAAGTCAGCTTCTTCTTAAAAGATTTTGTCTGACGGTATCTGTTGCAAAAGATGATTTAGTCCTCATATGCAACTTGTGGATGAGAATTTGCGTTAGATTTTTGTCTTTCTCCTGACACGGTGTAGATTCCTGGCTCCAATAAAACACTAGTATCCTTTTTTTTTTTTTTTTTTTAATCTTGCTTTCACATGAGAAGAAAACGTAATAATCTCAGTAAACGCATGTCAGCAAGACAAGCTTTTATTATTAGTCCCACACTTATTACAAAAGCTAATTATCTATCCCCTATTTACTGGCTGGAGGGGAAGAGTTTTGAAAGGAGGCAAGTTCCCCAGTTATTCCTGGAAACCCCTGAGAGCTCGGTGCCACCACTCCCTGGTGTCTGTCGTTATTCAGTGCGTGGGTTACACTCTTGTTCTGCCTGGGTCCAAGATTGCTCTTAGCCCTTTCTACAAATACCTGTAAAATTCAATACCCTTTACACAGGACTTTATCAACCAAGTGGAAGAAAAGAGCTGGAAGAGACTGAGCTGTGCTGGTGGGATAGAACAAGCTGTTAAAAATCACTCCCATTTCCATAGCTGTGGTGGTTTGGTGTCTGGCGGGGTTTTGGCGCGGTTTTGGCAGTGAGGGAGGGGGCTACAGAGGTGGCTCCTGTAAAAGGCTTCGAGAAGCTCCCCTGGCTCCAATTTCAGACCTACCTCTGGCCAAGGCCACACCGGTGGCTCCTCTGTGAATAACTATTTAAGAGTGAAAGAAGCGGTTGATTGCTTTGTCTTTTGTTTGTCTGGCCGTGTTGGGAGAGAGCCAGCCCTGCGGACACCCGGCCAGTGAGGCAGGAGAGGGGGAGCTGTGCCGGTGCGGGGGTTCCCCTGCGGCCCATAGCGGTGGGGTGGCGGCTGAGCCCCTGCAGCCCCGGGAGCCCCGCGGCGGCCCAGAGGTCGCCCTGCAGCCCGCGGAGGGCCCCGGGCCGGAGGAGCAGGGACCGGGCCCGGAGCAGAGCGCGACTGACCGCGCTGGAGCCGCCCGTCGGTGGGAGGGCGGCAGCCCCGGGAGGGACCCGCGCTGGGGGGTTCTGGGGAGCTGCGGCCCCGCGGGAAGGACTCGCGTTGGGGCGGTTGGAGGAGGAATGTCTGCCGGGAGAGGGACCCCGCGGTGGGGCAGGGGAGGGCTGCGAGGGCCCCTCTCCCTGCGGGGGAAGGAGCAGCGGAGACACCTTGTGCCGGAGGGACTGTGACCCCCATTCCCTGCCCCCTGCGCTGCTGGGAGGGAGGAGGTGGCAGAGCTGAGCCCGGGAAGGCCGGAGGGGTGGGGGGAAGGTGTGTTGGTTTTAAAACCCGTTTGTATTTCTTGTTATCCTTGATGGTGGTGGTTGTTTGTATTAAATGTGCGTTGTTATCCCCAGGTTGAGTCTGTCTTTTGCCTGTGACCATAACTGGTGGGTGAGCCCTCCCTGTCCTGTGTCTGGACCCTCAAGCCCTTTTGGTTGCATTTTCTCCTCCCCATCCCTCAGGGGACAGGGTCGGGGTGAGCGAGCGGCTGCGGGCGGCTTTTGGAGGCAGCTGGGTAGGCTCAAACCACAACAATAGCCAACCACTGAAAATGAAAGCCAGAACATGATGCTTCCTACCAGTTCTGTGTGGCTGAGAATGAGTTTGTGAGGCATCTCCTCCTCTCTGGTTCTTGCAGAACCACCAACAATTGGCTGTTGCTGTGTGATCATTTAAAACTTGTCCTTTCAATTTGCATGTCCTTGCAAACTTAGAAAAGAAGGTCTGAAGGAAAGATTTGAAAGAGGAAAAGAAGGTCTTATGGATCAATATAAGGAGCCCCAGAAAACGTAGATCTCCACAAAGCCTTGGGGTGGGGCTTATCTAACCAAAAAGCAATGCTGTTCCTCAAGTAGCAGTAAATGAGAGGAATTGTGCCCTAAAAGTGCGTATTTTTCTGCCATGAGAAGCAGGCAATGAAAACTAGCTGAGGAAAACGCATACCTTGGAAACATCAAAGGGGGAGATGACACTGTGATGCCTGCTCTTGATGCATGTTTCCAAGAAGCAGTATCTGGGGCAGAACACAGTTCTTGGGCGAAAGAAACATTCCCTTATTGTCTTTTCCTGTTCCCAGGCAGGAGCCCTTTTGCCATTGATATGGTCTAATTCACCCTGGTACAGTGAGGTTAATGTCGTGTGATGGATATACCCGCTCTGCCCTGTCCTGCTCCGCTGGGCTCTAAACTTGCCTGGTAGAGTGAATACAAATTCAGCCTTTGCTCGTGTTCTGCAAACTGTTGATTAGTACCTTTTAAAATATTATTAAAAGAAATGTTCTCAATGCTGGGTTTAATATGGTGGAACCTTCTGATTTATTCTTTTTTGAAGAACATCCATTTAGCCCTAAAAGGTAACTTTTTTTAAAGCTAAACACCAGAACAAAACCAGAGCTGCCCCAACTTCTTTCGCCTGCAGTCATTGCCTGAAACCTGGCTGAAACATGTACTCTTACTATGTAAAAGCACTGGCAGGACATAAAAAAACTTTGCAAACATAAAATGCTGCTGAGCTGTTTAATGCGTTGACAATATTAATGATTGTGTCATGTCTAAATCCTGATTCCTTTAAGAAAATTGGTGTCTCAAGCTGATTTTCTGTGGAGCTTCTGACAGTGAGGAAAACACTGAATGTGGATTTTTAATTTTCCTTCTCCCAAATGTTCTTCCATGTCCTATTACCGCTACATTTCAGAACACCAAAGGTTTTTTCTCCTCTTTGCGGTATGAATACTATTTCAAGGTGCATTTTTGCAGGGGAAGAAAGGGAAATCTTTCAACTCAGCCCTATCATCACTGCCAGCTCCATGTGTCTGCTGTTCTGCTGGAGAAGGCACGTTAAAATGAACCCTCAAACTCAGCAACTGTGGAAGGAAAGCAAGGCACGAATGATGTCTGACATGGTTAGAGCAACGATATCATTATTTACCACTGAGGTTGTGGATCAATCATTATGAAGTTGTGTGTTTTGAGCCATTTCCCATTTGTATATGGTGATTGCTGATAAAACATCAGCATCAGTGATTACTGCAATCTTTACTTGCAACACCATCTCCACACTACAGAATACCATTATTGTTCAGTATGAATTAAAAGTTGATGAGCAGTCAAGTGTAGAAACCAGGAATGCATTATATCCCACTTAGCCAAAAAGCACAAAATACTAAATTTTGTCTTATAAACGATGCATGTTCCCAATCTGACTGCCTCAAGACTTAAGCCGCTCCAAATGAAAAGCTATCGCATGTTTCATCACTACATAATGAATTCAAACCTGTTTCTTTGGTTTTACCCCCAGTCCCTGCACAGAATCACGTGGACCTCAATACACGGACAGATGATGGTACATAGTCCCAAGCACTTATTTTGTCTTGTATCTTTCTGACTAATACAAAAATATATTGAATACTTCAATCTTTCACACAGACATTGGTTCCCTTTTTTTTTTTGGTTTTGTTTGTTTATAGTAAAAGCACCTGCTCTAAAGCAGGGAGATGCCCATGGAAATTATAACCTATAGAATATAATTTTCTGACAACCCAGCATTGTACAACACTTACCAGATATCCATACACTCAAAAAAAAAAAAAAAAAAAGGGAGAAGGGAGGAGTGGAAAACAAAAGGGAGTAGTATTAATGAAAACACCAAGGCAGTAAAGCACAGGAGGAAAGAAACTTCAAGAAACTGCTCTGTGCTGTGCTATCATTACCGGCTGTAATACACGTTGCCCATTTGAGGCTCACAAAAAAATCTGTAGCACTTGACCCACATAGTTCTTTCCACAAATCTGTGTGAGCTTACCTGCCATTTTTCTATTTCAATTTCATTTTTTTTAAAGGAGAGGTATTTATAAATCTTATTATATCTACTTGTAGAAGGTTAGGGCAGCACACAAATTTTCAGATTGTTAGGGACTAGTCCTTTTTATTACCGAGATTTCCAAACTATGAAAAGATTTGACTGTATGCTAAAAGCACACTGTAGTCTTGCAAGATTTGTATAAACACTCTCCTCCCGTTGGACCATTCTCTTCTAAAGTTGCTTTCTGCAGTAGTTCTTTTTTGATTGTGAACACACACATTCCCTCAGAAATAATTAAATGTGAATCTGTTCACAACAGCCAAATCTTAGCTATTAATATTAATATGGAGGAAGAAAGAACAAAACTATTGAAGATGCTACTGCTAGGTTCCTTGCAGGTCCTTTGGTTTACAGGAATTCATAGAAGATGCAAACTATTCCAGATCTGTTTGAAATACAAAGCTTTTATTAAATTCCAGGAAAAAAAGCAGTCCCAATCAAGCCCATGGGAATTTTTCCATTGGCTGTGCTGTGCCAGAACTTCAAATGGGTATTTAACCTGGCGAAGAAATGAGTAGAGACGATTGCAGGATTTCCTCCTGTTTGAACGTTCTCATTAGATGAGGCCTCGGTGACCTCTGGGTTGATGGGTTGTTCCAATGTTTAATTGCTTTGACCTTCGGGGAGTTTCTTTTCATGTCCAACATAACCTTAGGTTTTTTTAGTTTAATGTGACAAATTACTTCATAAAAACAGCCCTGGATATTTTCATTAATTCTGGACAAATTGTGTTACACATAAAAGATGTCTTTTTCACAGATGCTGTAACCATGCCAAATAGTCTTGTAATTGTTCCTTTTTAGCTACTTTGGTATATGTCGGTACATATTTAGAGTAATTGGTGTGCTTTATGAGAGTATATAAATGATGGTGTAATTCTAAGAAGGATAAGATCACAAAAATACACAATTTTGACCCCCTACTTAGTAAACTAAGCCTTCCCAAGGGCCACATTTTCTGAAAATGAATCATTTCTTCTAAGAAGGGAGCACAGTCCCTCCACGTTGCCACTGGGATGCTGGCAGAGCCACAGAAACCCCCACGGCAGTGATGCAGAAAAGGTCCTGGCTGGCTCAAAACCAGCCCTGCCCAACTGGGAGCTGCATCTTCCACATCTCTGAGAACCTGCAGAGAGGTTCAGCTGCTCCAGAGCTCTGGAAGTGCCACCGTGGTCTGCTTTCCACACAAGTTGAGTACCAACTTCCCTTGGCACCCGGCGACAAAGCATGTCACGGAAAGCATTTCAGAGTCAAAGCACACAAGCTTGCAGATGGTTTTCCTGATTTTCCCTTCCAAACAAAGAGCACGGAGTTGCATTTGAAGTCGCTGGGTACCACGCAGCGCGCGTCCACCGCTGCCGCCAGGCTGACACCCCTGCAAAGGGAGAAGGACCCGTTCCCTCGCAGTAAATCCAATATAGCCAAATTTCCTCCTGCTGCAGACTAGCCTCTTCATTGACACAAAGTGCGCCTATGCCAGCCTGTACGTATGGAAATGAGATGGTTAGCTGTGCGGTTTACACATGCAGATCCCCATTTGCAAGTGTCACCTGTAAAAGACAGAGGCCACTCCAGAAAGTACAAAGCTCGGGATTGTTTAGGCAGAATGGAAAATGACACCCCGGCATTTACAATGGGATTTTTATTATCGATGTCACAGATATGATACTTGCTGCTGACATGCTTGAATTAGAAGAGACAAAGTAAACTGTTAGAAAGAAGAGGCCATTGAACTAAATACAAGTGTAACCTGCGTGCTTATATTGCAGCATTCGATTTCCTCTTAAGTCTCAGGAGGAGGGGGGAGACAGCAAAGGGGAGACGTGTGTTTCAGCTGAAATCTCTTGTGTCTACACAGGACAGTAGGGCCTCTCCAAAAAGCAGACAAAGAGCCAGAAGCAGGCAGTTACGAGAGCTTTCGTTACAGGAGAGGAGCTTTGCAATTGCCGCTTGCTGCCATCCCAATGCAGATCTCTGCAAGGCTGCAACTGGGGAAAAAGTCAAAAATACAGGAGTTGGAAACATTCCTGAGGGCTGAGCAGCTGATGACATGTCAGGGCCAGAAGCTATGTTTGCGATGTCCTAAGCGTACCACTGTTGATACAAGTTTTGGACCTCCAGATTCATAAGACGACAAAGAAATGGTCATCTCATGCCTCAGAGCCTGAAACTGGCCATAAGAACCCATAGGTTTGTTTTCCTTGGAGAGTTTTGGATGAGAGCTGGGCTGAGAAACTGGGCAGTCTGGGTGGTACTCACATGCCCGTTCACTTTTAAGATGTGTTGGAAAGACAGAGTAACTGGTGCTGTATGGTGAAAATGGGGAATTTTCTGAACTTGTCAGCCAAAGAGGAGAAGTGTCATTGGTCATTCTAAGCTTTGTGGCAACTGCATATAATAACAATGTTGGGGATGAGTAGGTTTCATTTCTACAGGTTCTTTTTTCTTTTAAGGAAATAAAAGCATTTTAAAAGCATTTCTAGTGTCCATTGCAGAAGACTTTGTTTGTGTTCAGTGCTTCATTCCACAGGAAGTTTGGCCCCTGAGAGCTTTTAGAATCATAGCTCAAAGGATTATATCTATGACAGACAGACACAGATAGATTACAAGATGTTTTGGAAGGCCAAAAATCTGGTCCCTCCTTCCGCAAAGCTGTGTACATATGAAAGAGTGCAGCTGAGTTATCCATACTAAAACCTCAGTGCCTCCATCCCACTCAAAGAGCCTCTCTAAACCCTGTTGTGTCAGGAATAAGAAAGAACAGAGAAATAAGCCACTGTGTGATTCAGATATTCCTAAGTGGTCACTGAAACACCCTCCTCTTGGCCATAAGACCGCATTCTTCGACTGTGTTTGCTGCACTATGAAACACATGAGGTCATTTTTATCACAAGTCTTATGAATAGAGACTTGAATTTTCTACAAGGTCTTCTTTTCTTATCCCCCATTTCTCCCCCCTTTAAAAACAACTCCCAGTCTGCCAGTACAAGAGGGTTCACTGTCTGGAAGTTTCCTGCCCGTGATACCTAAAGCCTTAGAGAGGACCTGGTGGCCCCGCCGGGTCCACAAAGCAATTTTCCAGCTTACCTGCAAGCAACCTGATCTCCTTCTCCTGCCACCCTGCCTGGTGTCATCTAGCAACAGGGGGAGGCTTAGAAATGTCAGGAATAACAGATGCCATTTTCCTCTAAAGCCAAAATTTTGTGTTAAGGAGGAGAAGTGAACGATACGTTGTGGGTATTTATAGCAATTAGATGCTGCCTGAAAGAACACGAGCTCGTCAGGAGGAGCAGTGACTGAAAGGCATGCAGACAGCTACTTGATGAAGTGGTGTTCACTTGATGAAATCTGTACTCTTAGCATTTTTACACAAAAAACAGCTTCTTTCTGGTGAGGCGTTTAGCACTTGGTACAGAAGAAGCACGATGCAGGACTGATTCAGGCATCTTCCAATGCTTGGTATCTGAAACCTGGAGCTACCATTTTGTATTGTTTTGAGCCTAGATTTGGGAGTTTCATCACTTCCTTAAGTAGAAAAGGAACCAATCCATCCCTGATCAACTACTTTTGCTGTTTTGCCTTTCGCAGGATTATGCCATATACATCAAACACAGTATAAATGAGTAGTCCATATACGTGAATTACTGGCCAGCCTATTAACAGTGCCTAGTCATGCCGAGTAGAGACTTCTGTGTCCAACCACTTCTCACACTTCAGCAATGAAGAAGGGTGAGTCTTTTAGGCCACCAGAGGCACACTGGCTGATCATCTCAGTCAACAGTAAATCACAAAACCTATTCCTTGGAATCAATGACATTTCCACTAAAATTTTATGAACGAAAAAATACTTCAGATTGCAAATTCTTTGAGCTGCCTCAACATTTTAAAATAAATAAAAGAATTCTTAATTATTCAAATTATGTATATTTACTAAAATTTAGATTTTACTGAGAATATCTCAGCGCAACCCACTAACTTGAAATGAATAAAAAATAGAAGCTTGAGGCCTAATCCTGAAATCCTTTCTGACTTAGGTGGCAGCAGAAGGTTAAGGCTGCTTTTCAAAATGCAAACAGCACTGGCTATTCTGTGTTTCACTCTTTCAGTAACTCCCTGAAGTCCTGCTGGAGCAAGAAGGCAGCCTTACCTAGAGAGCACGCCCCAGCTGGGATACATTTTGCAAGTTTCGCATACCATTATGAGGACCTAAATTGAGCCCTCCTGCAGTAGCACAGAATAGGGAACTCCAGTGTAGGAAAAAAAAAAAAACCACATTTAGATTCACCCAGATTTATATCCTTTGATCAAAAGCTGCCCCTTGTGCTTATGAGAATCTCATGTAAATATCTGTAAAGTTACTCCTTTATCTGCTTTCATGTTCCTTTGCAGAACAGCCTTTGCCATGTTATCTACAAGAACTGTGGTTTCTTAGGCTGCTGAAATCATGGTTCATACTGCTGAATATTAGTATCTCATTATTCTTGTTCTTATTAGGGATGTATCTACCCCTTGTTTCAAAGGCTGTGACCATATTTTATCCCTTATTTATGCAATACCTGTAAAAATGGAGTCCTGCTGCATAACTGGTCTCCCATCTGCCATGATAATGAAAAGTATTATTTTTATTGCTGCTAGGTTTTACTTAGCTACATCTTTCAAAGGACACTGCCAAGGTTGGTCCAAAGTTTAAATCTCACAGAAGCAGACTTTTACAAAACGTATGTCTGAATAGAAATGTTGCCATTGATTTTTTTAATTGCAAGTGAAAACAGTCGTATTTGATGAAATAACCATTCCCCTGAACTTTCCACCCTAAACCTGAAAACCTAAAAGTGAAAGTGACTCAAATGCAGGCGAACCTGACTTCATTGATTTCTGTTGTCCATGGTGAGAAAACACAACCAGTAAACAAAGCGGAAAGAGTGACAAGTAAATTGGATTTTTAAAAATTCTTTCACTTTTAATAATGTTAGGGTGGGATTTGTAACACAGGTAAAGGCACTTGTTTGTTTGCAGCGTAGGAGCTGTAAGGTGACAGTGTCCCTTTAAATACTTTCCCATTGTAGTTTATTCGCTTCAGGGATGATGGCAGCGAAGTTCACACTGGAAATACTTGCAGCTCCTGAAGAAATTAAATTTGCCACAAGCTTCACATCCTTCTTTAGACAGACCTTTTGCTTTCAGGTAATACCAAAACAAGTCTCTTCCCCCACCCATTTCTCCCTCCGTGGGAGATGGGACTCCCAACACATCCCAAAAGGGTGTTTGGCCACACCCTTGCTCTCCCACTGAGGAAGGAAAATGGAGATTCGGACGGCTCAGGTAGGGCTGGGCGTGATGCCCTGCTTTCAGCATTGCAGGGTTTTGCATCCAAAGATGAAAGCTGAGAGCCTTGGTGACGCAACCCCCGCGGGACCCCCCTGGGTCACAGCAGCTGGTGGGGAATTAGACTTTACCCCTTCCCACAAGTGAAGGAAAACCCTGGCCGGCTGTCAGTCTCGATGGCAATTTGGCCCTCGTTTTGCTCAGACCCAGCTTCTTTGGAAATCTGCCTGAGTTTTGCCAAAGAGGAGCCTGAGCCAAAGCGGAGCGAGGATGCCAGGATCTGGCATGCTGTGGTGAGACACGTCAGTGGTTTAAGCTGATCAAAACTGCCACTGTGAGATACGAATTGCTGTACCAAACTGAAAGTCTGAATCCTGTGCAAATTGTTTATATTGTTCGGGGCTTTTGTCATACTTTGTATATTATCACATTAAATGATGTTTCTGTAAAAATGTGAGGCTTTTCAATGCCAGAATTGTTCATGTCATAAACGCCTGAATAAAGCAACAGCAAAAATCTGTAAACAGAGGAAAGCAACTGCCTTTGCTTCCATTCATCAGCATGTGTGGATAAAAATCACCTTTCCTGTTTAATGTTTGCCCTCCATATTTTCAAGTGTAAAAATTCAAGAAAAAAAAAATGCTGTGTAGCAGCTGGCCCATTTAAGGAGGTGATACATATTATTCAAATGATTACATGAATGCTAAAGGTGATGCATTATTCCCTATTTTCATTTGTGCAGCATAGCTTCAGCATGGTGATGAACTATGTCAACCAAGAACCTTGGCTGCCTTCTATTGGAGAAAGCCCCTCAAAGATCTTTGATGTGACAACGAAACTGGGAAATATTACTGACTCACAGCCTTTAAGCAATCAAGAAGTGATCAAAGCAGTGACTCAAGAATTCAAGGGAAAAATTACATGCTCAGGGAAATGAGGAAAGCTTATTACCGACTGATATTCAATAGAACAGGCAACTGAAAGTCTAATTTTGTGAAATATGGTTTTAATTGGTATTCACCGACTTATTGTATATTATTTAAGTAAAAAGCAGCTTTTAATTATAAAAAAAAATGAATGGCTCAAAATTCCAGTCATGAAAGTGTGGGGTGGAAATGCTTTGTCCCATTTCATCTCTGTTTGACTCCTACATAAAATGCAGAGCAGAGAGAAAGCCAGAGGTCTTCAGAGGTCATGTTTATAACCTCAGCTTGTGACCCATCAGCCTTGGGCAGATTTGTCCTCTGCTGGAATGTGAAGGGCTGGTGAGGGCATCTGGGCATCATTCAGTGAAGTGTCTATACCTGCAAATTAGGCGGGGGCAAAGCCCAGGTGCTGCTGGGCAGCTCTCTTCAGTGTTTGCTGTCGGTACGACCGTGCCCCAGGCCACCTGCCAGTTCTGCAGGTAGCAGCACAATCTCCACCCAGCACCTGAGGGCAGCCTTGGATGTGAAGGCAAGACGGCTGAAGACACACTGGTTTTGGGGGGAGAAGAGAGTGCAGCTCTCTTAAGCTGCCCTGTGCCACCTGCCCCGGCCCATTGCACTCAGTACTGGGTTTGGCTTGGGGTTTGGTACGAAGGCATGCCTGCTTTCTGCAAAGTCTCAGATCCCTACAGTGTGGCCATTCAGGTAAGATGATGTGTGTGAAACGTAAAGGCAAAGCTCTGTCCTCAAACACAGAAGTGCACCTGGGGTAGCTCCAGTCAGCTGTTCAAAGTCAGTAGGATTTGGGCATCCAACCACTCCAGGGAGGCTCCTACAACACATGCTAACCTGTAGTTATTTTGCTGTGCTCTCTTTTGTTCTAATTGGGTCTAATCACCGTATTTGCAAGTTTCCCACCGTGGCTGTACCCTCACTGGGGGCCATGGGTTCTCCACACCACCCAGGAGCCCAGGTGTGCAGGAGGCACTAGAGTCGGTCACACAGCCTGAAGACCAACGGCAAGGGGACATATTATGGAGCTGTGGCCATCGAGTGCTCGTGAGACGAGGTCACACTCCAGCGAAAACATTTCCTTTATGGGCAGATTAGAGATGGGACAGGGAAAATTCCTTGCATCCAATAAGCATCAGCATATTTTTGCCTTTGTTGAAAATACCAGTTTATTTGCCTCATGAACTATTCCCTCAGGCTAGCTACAAATAATTCTCATGCACCTCAATGAGAAGACTAACAACTAACTGATTTTCTAGCTGTCCATTGATTGCTTGTCAGGCATCACTATATATAAAATACCTTGAATATGCCAATAATCAGGTAAAATTTGAAGCTACTTGTCTTGATGTTACATTCTATTCCCACTAGACTCTATTTTTTAAAAGATCTCAAATGCTGCAAAGCGAGAATTGTACATTTTTAGTGAATGCTGAGAGGATGATCCATGCTGACAGGCATTCACTCGCTATCTGCCACAGGTAGCCCAGCATTAAGGTATAAAGCTTCAGGGCACTGAAAGGATTTGATCTAATCTTATATTATAAGAAGGATCCAACATTGTACATTCTCTTTTCCAACACAGACACTTATGTACAGCCTAAGGGCCCGATCCTGCCCTTGAAATCAGTTGGAGTTTTTGCCTTTTCTTCAGCAGCAGAGCAAGAAGGAGCAACTTTTGTAAGGGCATTAATGACAGCTAGTCCTTCAGTCTTTCCATCCAAATCACTCTTCAACGGGAGAAGGCAGACACAGCAGTGCTGGAAACTCTACCTGCATAATTAGAGCAACCTGCCTTCCAGCTCTTTTCTGTCAGTTAACTTCACTTCCGTGCCGAAAATCTGGAGGTGGGTGCGTTGACTGGTGATCTGGATTAAGGAAAAGAGAGGCTTTTTCAGCATAGACAGAGTTGTACGAACATCAAAAGGTTTGGGGTTCTTTTGCAAGTCGTAAAAACAAACACATTATCTACATTAGAAGGACATCAATGCAGAATGCAAATACTCTCGATAATACTTCTTGTAAGCAGTTAATGAATTGTGCTTATTGAAACAAAGCCTGAATACAGAAGCCAATGATTAAGACTTAAGAATACCTTTTATTTTCTTTCCTATCCTGTTAGCCAGTAAAATGCATTTATTGTATTCTATCATCACCATTCATTGTAGCACATCAGACTTTAAACTGAGAAGATATGTTACAAACACTGTGCATATCTGCAGAAACTGAGAAGCATGAGGACTCAGCTGAATGCAGGTTTTCTCTGTCTGATCTTTTCTAATATAAACATTGGAGTACTCAGATGACCAACCCTGGGACTGATCCCGCAATGTTCATATTGGTAATTTCTCTTACAAATAACGCAAGTCCTTAGAAACTGGCTTCTAGCTGCTTACAAGAAGCACTCATCTCTTTTTCCATCAGATGGAACTACAGGACTGACTGGGGTAAAAAATACAGAGGCAAAAATAAAATATTGACCAGTATTAAGGACTGCATCAGACGCTTTTAATAGCTTCAAACACAGAAACAGACAGTAGATTTATAAGCTTGAAGAAAACAATCCAAAAAGGTTTATTTTCCTATCACATTATCCATTCCTGGCTGGTGGTAAGCAACAGTGCCTGATCCTGCTAGGCCTTATTCATGTGGGTAATCCCTTTGACCCTAGTCATAAATACATTATTCTAGCTCAGGATAATCTCCAAGTATCAATCTGAACTGATGCCTGTGCCCTTGAATGCAAACGTACATTTTCTATTTCTTGAATCTCAGAGCTGTAATAGTAAGCAGGTCGTCTTAACATAATATTTTGCCTTAGCAAAAATTATCCAGGCATGTCCCGCCAGATCTGACTTAAAAAGAAAAAATCCAGGTGGCTCAATTTGGAAAGAAACTTTGGATTTGTTGTAGTTCTCTTTCCGTGTACTTTTTTTTCCCAAAGGCAGACATTCATACACGTATAATTCCCTCTTCTTGTCACTGGGCTTCTGGGTCAGTGAGCATTCCTTTGCTGTAGTGTTTTTCAGATGAAACTCCAAGAGAAACACTGTCCTCAATGATGGGTCGGGTACAGAAGAGGAGGATGGGCAAATATTCTAAGATTGGCCTGGATTCTTGCCAGAAGCAGAAGAAAAGAGCCTTTGTGTTTGGACATCTGAAGGCCAGGCATAAACATGTTAGCCGATACTTAACACCCAAAGCCAGAGCCAAAACCGTTAGACACCCTGAATAATCCTCACTAGGCCTCCTTTGGGTTTCAACTGCCCATTACAATGGGGCGGCCTCCTCCAATTACCAAATGTGTTTCTTCTAAAAACATCCTTACAGGAACTCCCAAAATAGCAGCGATTAAAAGCAAACAGCCTGTAATTCATTGACATATGCAAACCTTTTAATGTTTTGCTGGAGACAAGTTGCAACTTTTTGTACCTACAAGACTATTTATGCATTTTTAATAATTACCCTTGTATATTATGTGATACAATTCCTTTAGGCATTTAGTTAAGAGAAGCAACAGAATTCACATTCAAAAGAAACTGTTAGTTTTACTGCAAGAAGCGCAGCTAATTTATGTAGTGAATTTTTTATACATTTTTCCCCTGATTTCTCTTCCCTGCTGTCCTCTTCCCCCTTTCTTCTTCACTACATTAAGAAATTCTGATGTGCCTGCAGCAACATCCACTGGTGGGGAGTGTCTGCAGTGATGCCAGGCCCGACTTCCCAGCAGTGGAAGCCAGTAATGTGTGCTGCTTCAGCAGTATGTGCTCCCTTATAAGCCCCGTTGGGAATCGCCTTACCCTAGGGTCCTTTCTAATCACATACCTTCTGCAAGCTGGCGGGTTCCCTTGTCGCCTGATAGACAGGAATCCCAATCCCACCAGCTCTGCACAGAAAACAGCACGAGGAAATCTTTCCTGCAGATCAAGAATAAAGATGCTTTCACGACCAACACAGTCCTGCAAGCTCTGACTTTTATTCAAGCTCAAATTCCCGTGTTGCTTGCATTTTGGCTAAAGCCTCGGCTCTGGTTTAGGACAAGCTGATCGAAGTGCCAAGCGGGGAAACTCAGGCACGAGGCTAGGCACAGGCGCACACAGTTTGGGAAAGTAGAGCCTGAACTACAGGCGCAACTCATCAAAGCATTGTAGGTTGTAGCAACAAGCAGTGCTTGACCTCCCTCAGGGATAAAAAGTAAAGAGTTAGTTTCTTCCTCATCAGACACGGAAGGACCAGATGCCCAGCTGCGTAGCTGCATGGATTTCGCCCATTTATACCTGCCAAAAACCTGCCCCTCCCTCCCTTTTTGTAACAACCACCAAAGAAAGCCAAGCCAAATTCTTTGGTGTTACTGCTGTTTGACAATATCTTTGAGGAGGGATCTTCAAGTCAGCTGTTACAGATACTACACTTCAGGAAAATGCAAAGAAATCCTATTGCTTATCACGTGCGGGTCACAGCAGCATTTTCCCTTGGATTCAGAAGGCAGTTTGTCAAATCAAGGACTTCATCTTCTGATTTTGTGTTAGCAGTAGATAATTAGGAACTGCCCACAATTAAATATTTATGTTAAAAAATAAATAAATACCCACAGTGCCCTGTTTAAACAGTAAGGAGAAGGCTTTGCATGGAAAAACACAAGACACATGAGAATGTGAATAGTAAAAAGCTCATAACAAAGAAGGATAAACTCTTCTTTGTGCACTTACTGGATTCATTTATTTCTCTGTAACTGAGAACCTATACAAATAAATGGGATAAAAAGCCAACACATACCTTGATATCAGCTGTAATCTGCTAGTTCTTCAGCCAAACCTACTGGAACACAAAGGAAAGGGGCAAGGTTTACACAACAGGCACATCAAATCTTGTCTCAACAAAACTGCTCCTCAGCTCCTACAGCTGCAGTAGGACAAGTCTAACACTAACAAAACCACTTGCCCGGGTTTAGCAGTATTTCAGCTCAGGTCCTTGCTCAGCCCCAGACTTCACTTGATACTGTGATTCACCATGGGTGAATCCTTTTATGGCTACACTAGTGGCAGTACAAAGACCTGCATTGCCAAAATTCCTAGGCATCCAGCTGCACTGTGGGGTGGATCTTTGGCTGCAGAGCACGCCTGCACGAGGTATTTCAGTATCTGGAGGAAAAAACAGCTGAGCAAGAAGCACCTAAGTCTGTCTGCAGGGCACGTGGCAGGACTTGGACTCTGCAGGAACGTCACTCAGTCTGATGTTGGACTCCCCGAGCCTGTGCCGCAGAGGATGCCTATGTATGTGCCTACAGCCTGCTTGCAGCCCTAGCAGTGGTAGGGCTGCTGGGTGACTGGAAATCCTAGGCAAATGTAGAAATTCTCCAAATTCCTCCTTAAGTTTTCTAGGTAGGGGAAGAGAACCAACCACAGAGCAGCCATCTCTGTGTGGCCTTACATCCTCTGTGGGAGTCCTCTCCTCTCAGATTTCCTAGCTCCAAAAAGTGCCACGGAATTTCCCAGCCAGGTTTGCAGATGCTCTAGTTCAGACTCACAGGAGGGCGGTGGGAGACCCTGGTTCCACCCTACTTGAGCACATAAAGCGAGTAGATTGAAAAAAGATTTCTCCCTGACCTCATCTCATTCCCTTAGAAAAGCTCATTTCCTGTGACTTTACATGTCAGAGTGGGGGAATGGAAATGCAGCATTGTTTCAGTGCATCACAGTGACTCTCTGCTTGTGGCAAAGTTATTTTGAGGAGAAAAAAAGACTTTAGGGTAAGTAAGGTTCACCAAAATAATAGCAGCAATTCATGTAATACTAACAATTCAGAGCAAAAGTGCAAGATCATACCTGTTTCTGCCTCTGACACTTTGGGGAACATTCACCAACAAGAGAAATTGTGGAGCAGAATCAATGAACTAACGTCGCTTTCATTCATTTTATGGGCCAAAATTATTGTCTCAAACCCTTCTGAAACACCCAGCTGCTCAGGGTACTTTGCAGCACTGTCATCCCACTCTGGGTGGATTTTCTGCCACCAGGGAGAAGCCAGCCAGGGTGGCTCAGCCAGTGATACTGGCTTTATCACAGTGAATTTGATGAGTTGACCTTGATTAATGGACCAGACTTGCTTATGGCACTGTCCCACCCACCCAAGTGTCACATTCATCCAGAAGCCCTTAGAGCTCGGTCACACAGCAGCTTAATGGCACAGTGAACATTTATTTGGGACGGCAACTTTTCTGCATGATTCAAGAGATATAAGGAGGTAATTATTCATGGGTTTCTCTGTGTAACAAAATTCCTTAGAAGGGATTGCAGTGTGATAAACACAACCAAGGGAGGAGTGCCCTCCTTTATGTCCCCAGCAAAATGGAGCCGCTACCCAGAAATGTTGTAAGCCTCCGTATTTCTCATTAACCTTAGCATTTCCTTTCTTACCCTCCAAAGAGCACAATGATGTAGACTGGCAGTATTGCTCTTGCCCTAGTACCTCACTACAGCTTATATCTTTTCTTTTGACCCTCTCTCTTGAGCCAGATTTAAGCCTCTGGTAGGCTTTATGCAAACACCTCTGCGAGAAAAGCAGGACTGTTGAGACAGGCAGGAGAGTTATCAAATAAACTCTCCATTTTATTTACAGTTCAGGAGCCTTGCAGAATGACACACACTTATGGTTTGGGATCACTAGCAATTATTGTAAAGGTGAAAGCAGATACTGCAAATTTAACAAGCCTTTTGTATGAACTAATTGCATTAGAATACATTAGTAAGGGTGCACATTGTAGGTTTTATGTTTCATTGGAAAGGTCATCCTAGATTCTGGTTGAATAGTGAAAGAGAGGAAACCATATTAGCAGTGTATCCAGCAAGTGTCTCTAGGATGAATTTCCTTCAGGTCATTTGCATTATTTGATTGTAGCTGAATAGTTCTCCCTCTGCTAAGCAAGTAGGGGAAGACCTACGGTGACAATAGGGGAAGTTCAAAGTCTTTGAGCCTTATTAGAAGGCTCATTTTCTGCACTCATTTTCATGCACTCGTTTCCCAGAACTAGGCTAGCAGCTGTATAATCAGGACAGCAAGTTGACATGCCTCCTGTAAAATACAAACCTCTCAGGGAAAGTTGCTGTTAGTTTTCAGGAGGCAAGAGGGTTCCTGCTTCTTCAGAGCTGCAACACCCCGTTGTGCCACGGCACAAAGTCCTCCTTGCTGGTGTCTCTGCAAACGATCTGTGCCTGCCACCTGAGACAGGGCATGCGGGGAGAACGTGCATCAGCAGAGGGTTTCTGAGCAAACCCAGGGCCCCCTCCAGGCCCTGCCCCAGCCACCCCGGGTGTCTCCAAACACTGCACGGGGGACGGTCACTATACCAGCCCCGTCAGCCCACAGAGCTCCAGTGGCTTTGCAAACCCAGGGGTGGTGGCAGCACCAATGAGGCTGCAGAGGGCACAGGGGTGTAGAGCCAGAATTTGGGGAAGGGAACAGGAGCGTGGCAGCCAGCAGGATCCTGAAGGAGGTGAAGAGGTGGGGCAGCTGGGCCCATTGAGGCACAAAGTTTTGGTTCAAAGGGAAAACTCCCTCTTCCCAGGCAGGCAGAACTTCTGGGTAACTATCTGCCAGTGCTGCCTCATCCCATGGCTGTGGCAAGGAGAGTAGGTGTCAGCCAGTGAAGGGCAGAGACTGTGTCTATCCAGACCTTTGGGAGATTTGTTGATCTGACAGTATAAAATCTTATGGTTCCGCCCTGAATATTCCCCAGGATCTCCAGAAGAGAGGCTGGTGTCCACTAGGTTTACTGACCCATTCACTTAAACCAGGCTAGGAGAGAAGCTAAATGAACCTTCCCAATGACTCTCATCTTCCCCAGACACCTCTGTTTCCCATAAGTGGCACAGACAGCGTAGCGCCCTCTGGGAAGGTGTAGTGACATTTACCCTGTCACCAGCCGCCTTTGCTCTGAAAGGAGGTGGCTTCGACCCATCTGCCACCCCCAGAAGTTGTAAAAGAGAGGAGCATATGGTTCTGAGAAAATAGAAGGTCCCAGTATCTCAGCTTGGTAAAGATATTGACTTACTGTCTGACCTCCATCAAGACACGTGCCCTCCATCTGCACCGCTCAAGCTGCCTGTGAGACAAGCAGAAGTGACTCTCATGCAGAGATGCTGAATTTGAGTTTAGTTTGTCAAAGCCACAGCAGCTGGTCACCCCTTTGATGCCAATGAGCTACATCAAGGCCCATTTCAGCCAGCCCATAGTAGCTGGGCATTCTCCTCCCACAAATTCAAACTGGCTGAGTCTCCCAACAGCTTCCCAAGCCCATGAACACAAGGAATGCAAAAACCGTAGTGCAATTCCTGCAAGGATGAGCTGGGATGCCCTAGGCCCCATTAAACCTCTTCCCCCAGCTCCATAGCCCAGTCCTCCAGCTGCTGCAGCCCACAGGCTCATCACAGCTGCTGGGACTGCACACTCGGTCCTTGCCTATACCTCCTTTATACAAATGCTTTCACACAACCGCAGCCAAGGGAGGGAATCAGTCCGCTCCGTAACGTGTGTCACCTCTAGCATGGTTAAAACTTCAGGTCAGCAAAGCCCTTGTGCATAAGGCCATGGGGACTCATCCTGTGCCTCAGCACTGTGCCCGACAGCACACTGGGTAGGAGAGCTCTCAGTGTGCAGAGGCTGACTAAGCCCTGTTAGAAACCAGAAGCACCCCAGCCTTGCAGTACCAAGGCAGCAAAATTTTAACATGGGAGTAGTAAATATCATCCATCCTTCATTAAAGCTGTGTATCAGCCCAAACAATAATTTTTGCACAGTCTACATTAAAAACATCATACTTCAAATCTTAGTGTCCCATAATTTATATACTGAATTCCAAGGAGGATATTTGATGGAGTGTATGCCACAGCTCCTATATGTATGTACTATATCCAAAGGACATGGCAATCTAGCATAACATCAGATAAGTACTAACAATAGCCATACTTTAAAGCCCATTTTAAATATTAAAAAATATAATCTGAAATAAAAATGAAGTGTGAAACGTCCGTATTAATAATTTTATCATCAGCCTTTATTAAAGTCAAAGACTTGAGTTTTCATCACAGTTACAGTCCCGTTAATAGCTTTATCCTGACAAATGCGCTGAAGATCTCTGTTTTCTTCAGTTAGCATTTTGGTCCACTTCATCATTTCTTTTCACAGGGAACTAAAAGCTGAAGGTGCTAGAGGGGAGGCGAAAACCTCAACATCTCACCAGGTCCCACTGGCACAAATGCCCTGAAGCTGTCCCTGGTCCCTTCTTGGTGCCACTGAGTCAGGCCCAGACAAACCCCATCACTCACCCACCGGACTCTGGATTCATTTTCTTCTCCCAAATCCTACACAAATACACACATCTTTCCATTGTCCTCCAGATCCCAGTTTCCTGATAAATTAATAGCCATGAATCTAAGATACATCTGGAACTTGAAAAATGTTTTTTAAGTACCCTCCTCCAACATGACTAGTGCCTGCCACCTCTGTTACCCCTTTCTTTATTTACTGTACCCCTCTTTGATTGTGGTGTTTCTCTCCAGTTCAGTAGGAGAGGAAGGGGACAGAAGTGCTCCAGACTGTTATATATATGATGTGGATGAGGAAGGGAGGATTCATACTGGAGGTACGCAGGTTAAATATTAATTATATCTATGTCTTTACACAGCAACAAAGTAAATATACAATTTTTCACAATGTGTTTTGTAAGGTCATGAAAATACATTAAAACACATCAAATCACTAACAAGAACTTCGAACTGCTCTCAGAAAACCCTGAATAGCTACATACACGAATGATAACCATTGGAAAGAGCTTCATAGAAAATCATTTCTCACTTCAGTATCCTCTCATGATCTGATGGAAAGATTTTTCTGCTCTGGAAGAAAATGATTTGTTTGTAATATCAGTCTAATACTGTTAGTTATATCAATTCATGTTAGACTATAAAGTGGTGAAGTTTTCAAAGCCTTAGCACTGCACAGCTGATGAAAACCTCTCACTGGAGCTTTTGCCTGGGCAAGGTGCAGAGCAGAGTCCCCCAAGCGGTGCATATTTTCCACATTATGTTTAATCAAGTCATGTAATGATTACTATAGATTATCAGGGAGTGTTTATATTGCTTTAAATTGTCTTGATCGGTTGGAATAGTTTTACCAATACATCAAAACCTTGAGCATGTTTCCTTGAACTATTCTACAATTCTATTTCTTATAGTATTCTCATATTCTCAGGAATGCAAATTTCAACACAATTGGGCCAAAGTCAAAATCAGAACCTACTTTTAACTGGTACCGTTTAAAAAAGAGCTGAATCTTCCCATTGATACCAATAAGCTTTGGAACAGACCATAGAATCATGGAATTGCTGGGGTTGGAAGGGACCTTTAAAGGTCATCTAGGCCATATGGCTTCCACCTAGATTCCAAAAGTCATCAATTGCTGAGTCTAGTTTGTTTGAGTGAACACAATGTTCTTGGTTAACACAAACACCTGGAACCCGCTTGCACAGAACGGTTCCAAAGGCAGCACATAACCATTGTCTCCCTTGTATACAGGAAAAATGCTGCGGTGGGTTTCCATTTGCAGAACCTCCCTGACTTTCCCATAACTTCCTACAGTACCAGTACAGCAAATGTGCTGCTTGGGAGGATCTTGTAGCCCTCATGCCTCAAAGTATGCACGAACCCCAGGGGCTGTACATGCTCTGCAGGCACTCTGCAAAGGTGAATCGCTTTAACCTCAACATTCATAAACTGAAAAGGCAACCCCATGTGTATCTGCTTCTTTGAAGTGTTTAGAGGCTTGGTTTGTATTTTTAAAGAAAAATAATCCTTAAAAGAAAAAAGTCATTAAAATCTAGAAGATTAGCAAAACAGAAACACTGTTTAAGGTGATGGATCGTGTAAGGTAATCACTAAAGTCTCTCAGACTGTAAAATAGGATTACACACCATTTCTTCTTTTTTTTCTGTATCGGACACTGAAGTGTCAACTGCTTTAGTCCTAAATTTAGCCAAACACCTCAATTATCAGATGTATTTTGTTGCAAAAGCTTTTGTCATTTTTGTAGTTGTCTGACAGTATACAGTATAATCATAAAAGGGCAAATGACAGGCGGGTGTAAGAAATGAATTTTCTTCTTCTTACTGACATACTAGGGGAAGGCCCCCTGCTGTAATATGGAAAATCTTTTATGCAAAAGAGCACAGCAACTTGCAGTGCGCAATCACTATGCAGACTTTTGTTTGGGTATTTTTTCCCAGTTCAGTTAAGAAAAGGGAAAAAAGGATGGCCTTAAAATCAAGTTTAAAAGTTCAAAATTGATTTTAGCGTTAGAGTATGTTTATAGGTTTAAGGGTATAGTGATTAAAATGCAATAAAAATCCATCTAAGTATGAACGTGTCCACTGTTTAACAACGCAGTTTTTCTGGTGATCCTGAGGCCATTGCAGTGAACAGTTTTTTACACACAGTTGAAGCAAGGTGAGGGGCAGAGAGGGATGCCAAGTCCAGTGGGATTAGGCTGGGACATCCCATGTTGTGTCTACTAGAAAAACAGAGCAGGCTGTATGTACATTTTAGGTATGCATTTAGTATTTATACTGCTATTTCTGAGCACAATCCAAACACAAAACTGTATATAGAAAAATCAAGCTTCCTGCAGGATTTAAGAAAAGCTGCATTTGGAATAAATAAACTTTCCTTTCCTTTCCACAAGGGTGGCTTTAACCCCTTCTAGCAATAAACAGAGGTCTTAAAGAGAGGGCAAATTTAGTGTTTGCCATTGTAAGGTCCCCGTGTAAAGTGGTCTTACTGCAAGTAAGCATCACTCAGACTGTCCGCAGTGCTTTTGAACGAAAACGGGAATGGTATAAAGGCTCATTATTCATCAAAAGATACACAAAACCCGCCCTTTGTCTCACGTACACTGCTCAGCTGTATGGACCAAAGGTGGCAACTTTGAAGTGAGACAAAATCCTGCCCATTACGCCTTACACAAAGGCTGGCTGTGGGCACCGTGGCAATGCCTGACCTTAAAAGTATAGAGCTCCTCCAGAAGAGGCACGGGCTGAACGTCACTGCGCTCAGGCTCTGTTCCCTCCGCTCCAAGGCGCAGAGGCTGCCAGCAACACAGGCAGGCAGGTGTCGTGAGTAGGAGGGAGCAGCTCTGCCTGGCTAAGAGATGGGTGATCGCAGAACCCCCGCTGCAGCCCTAGCACCGCTGCCCCACACTTCCCAGGGCCATGACTCCCTCCCAGGAGCTCCTCAAAATCTCCTCAGATATCCCCACTGGACGTGATGTGTCTCCAGCTCCCCAGTGGAGAGGTATTTGGAGGCCGTGAGGAAGCGAGGACCTTTAATCATTGCCCAAATGTTCTCAGGAGGAGAGCACTCAACAGAAGAGTCAGGGGGTTCCCTCTGAGAATGGTCGAGAGATGGGAAAGGGATTGCCTCCTTCTTCCTCCCATCCCTCCCCACACCTTAAAACTGTTTATGAAAAAGAAGGTGGGGTGAGGTGGGATTTTTTTTTTCTGGGATTTCTCAAGTCAGTGACTCTTCAGCTAAAGGGAAAATGGCCAAAACCTTAAAGGTAGGCAAATCACTGCAAAGTCTCACAGGCATGGCAGTGCCTCACATAACCAAGCTCACCCAAGGCTGGCCTTGCAGACCATGATCTCTCAAGGAGCTTCACAGGCTCCTGTCCTGGTCAAGGTGCAGCCGCAAAGCAGGGAAACACGGCGTATAGGGAGAAATAGAGGCTTTACATCCCCAAACTGCACTTCCCATCAGGCATTGGCACAGCATTTCTAGATCAAACATGGGGTCACTTTTCAGCTGAAATTTTTCAATTTTAACAAAAAAACCTCTGCTTTTTTTCTTATAAGTATCTAGTTACGTGACAAATTTTTCAACGAAAAGCATATATGTTTTACTTCCAAAAATCTGTTCAGTTAAGAATCTATATTTCTACTAAAAAACAGTCTCAATGGACAATCGCTTTGAATTACTCACAGAAAACTGAATAAATCCCAACAGCAAGATATACTATGAAGAAATATTTAGCTCCTTAGGGGAAAAATAAACCCTTGAGTAACCAACGGCTAAAATTCGGCAGAGCTGGTCCCAGGGAGTGCAAATCAGCTATGGATTTCAAGGAACCTACGTCAATTTACCCCAGGTGAAGTTCTGGCCCACTGAGCTCAGAGAAACAGAATGTCACCTTTACTTTCTAAACACTCTTTCTCAAATCATATTCTCCCTGTAATAATGTGCAGCAAGTGTTTAGCTCAACATGCCTCTTATAGTTTCTGTTTGGGAGATGATTTTTCTTTTTAATTTCTCTGTCAGGCACACTTATTGAAGCGCACATGCTTTAGACAGATGCAACCTGCAAAAAAGGTTTGAAAGACAGTGATTTATTTATGAAATTCCTGGTTGAAAGGGTGAGGTAAACCACACAAAAATTTTAAAGCTGCTTACTATTGTAAGGCATATATGTAATATATATAAAACGTGGGGAGGGAAAGCATTGCAAATATGTGGGCACAGTGACTGCACAGGGCAGAATTGCAGTTGGAGAAAAGGAGCAGTGGGTGGTGAAAAAGCTGTAAGGACAAGCTCTGCTCTGCCTTTAAATTCGCTTAGCTACCTCAGGGCCAGCAACATTTATTATATGGGCTTTATACATACGTCAATTTTTTGTTCTTATGTGTTTTATATCATGTAGTCAACACAGCAGTCAAACCTGAAGATCCACAGTGGGAGCAGTGCATGAATTTACTAAAAGAAAAATCCCTGCACTAAAGTGTTTTGCCCCTAACTAAACTCCTGTCCACGCCAAATTCCTTTGCTCCAAGTAAAAGGCATTTTAAACTGCAGCGGGCTCCTGCCAAAGTGGGCGCATTGGAGTCCCAGGGCTGCTGATGTTCACTGGGGACACAATTATTTGGCTGCGTAAGTTTGACTGCTGCCTGTGCCAGCATCCTGGGGTGAATGTGCTCTCCACTGCAAGGCCGCTCACCCTGGCACTGCAGAAGGCAAGAAGGCCAGCAGACACATTCTGGCAAAGCCACTCTGCAGCGTTTTAAGAGAGTTTTCTCCCAGTCCATCTCCCGCCATCGAATGTCCCTATAAACAGAGCCAGCTGAAGAGAAGGTGCATCCTAACATCTGGCAAGCAGGTGACTGGGATGAGGTGGCGGGAGCATGCTCCATTTCCACGCCACGCCACGAATCACCAGAGACTGTCCATACCTGCTGCAATAAAATACTTGGATGTTACCGGTGTGGAGAGGAAAAGCACCAGTTTCATGCAGGCTGCAGCTAACAGGTGCAACAAAGCAGCCTGAATAGTGGTAGAGAGAAAGATGCAGGGAGAGCAGCAGGAGCTGGGGCTGGAGACACTCTCCTGGACGGTACTGAGCCAGCCAGGGATATACCGAAATGTCTTTAAAAGATATTTTTAAAGCACTTATTGGCCCTGTACCTAGCCATGAGTAGGTGACAATTTTTGCAGGCTTTTCATCTGAAATGGCATTGAGAGGGAATTGTAGTGGTGAGGCGGTAATGCATGAACTATCTGGTTCAGAAAGGATAGCCCTTGCACAGAGACAGGACCATCATACTGCTGACATTGGCAAAGCAGGAGTTGCTACAGTGAAGTACAAGAGCAATCAGGAAAGATTGGAAATGCTCTATATCTTATTGAGGAGGAGAGGAAAGTCCTATTCAATAAGGTGGAGAGTGGGGCTCTGAAAGAGAGATTCAAGGTGTGAGCTAAAAGGGAGAAACATGACGTGAACAACCAGCCAGAAAGATGATCCTAACAGGGGTAATTGGGATACACTGCCAAAGACAAAGGTCACCATCACCACACAAGGGAAAAAAGCTATGTTCGTTATAAAATTCGGTTCTGCTCCACCATCTTCTCCATCTTCCTGGCACATAGTATAGCAAGGAACATCAAACCCCAGGGGTACAACATCTAACCCCCTCACACAGGGCACCAGTTGCAGGATAAAGCAGAGCTGGAAGTGGAAATATTGAGCCAAAAATGACCAAGCGAACTAACACTGGAAGAGACAAGCCCTTGAGTCACCTAACTCTGCTCCAGCAGAGAGGAGCAAGGTCACTTCTGCTCTCCAAAGGAAAGAGGGGTGACTTAGGAGGCTGCCAGTAGCTCGCCACCAGTGAAAGGGATTAGAAAAGGAGTCCTCACCCGCACTGTAAAGAGATATTGCTGGCAAGCTGACAGCGGAGGATATTAAAGTTTCAGACTAGTTAAACAATATTTGTTGTGTCTTATCTTTCTCCCTGCATGGTGGGAGTTAGATGCAGGGCAAGGTGAGGAGGTGCCAGGTGTTGAGAGTTGCTATGTGGATGTACGCAGGAAAAGGTGGCAGTAGTCAAGATGGGAGATGAGAAGAGTTTTGGCACTGCCCACAGCATAAATCTGGAAAGAAAGATATGGCAAGTGTTGCAGAGAGCCCCAAGGTGGTGGGGCTGGGGATGGAAAGGAGGTGAGGGAAGAGGCATGGAGAGATACCAGATGTAAAAGATAAAACCCAGTACTGTTTTGCCAAGAATAAAGGGTTCTGAGACATCACTTTGAATCCACATGTCCACCCTCCACTAGTAAAACCATTAGACAGACAAGAATTAAGAGGAGAGAAATCACTCGCCTGCAAACAGCTTGCTGAAGACATGACATTCCCAAAGAAAAATGTACACAAGTATAAGCAGCTTACAAGAGTGAGCTATCTCACCCGGCTCACCCCCCACGAACACTATTAAATCCATGAGAATCAGAACAAGGAAATTGTCAGGGAGAGGCTGCGATTAGCCAGGGTCTCAGCTAGAAAAATAGTTTATGAATTGTCATAAAAATTTAAAGCTCAACCTCACATTAGCTGCTGCAGTGTCTCTGCTCCCACCTACAGTACAATTCGTCTCCCTCTATCTTCATCACTGACTGTGCCAGTACAAGGGGGAAATCTTCTGAATGTTTCCCCAAAATTAAATGCTGAAACAGCATATCATTATTTTTTATATTCAAATCTATTATTAATAAGCTATACACTACAAAAAGATTCTGAACATGAGTGATACGTCTCATAATTCTGACCTATTAACAGAAGTACATGAGTCTCCCTGGACCAAAAAAATAGTTGTTAAAAAAGATGAATCGCTTACTCAAATCAAAATAACATGACAGTTCCATGAAAGATTTCAAAATAAAAGTTAATAAGTTAATGGATTCATTTTACTGCTCCTAAGATGCAAACAGACAATGCAGAACAGTCAGTCATCTTATTATTAAATAATATGAATCAACTACTCCATCATGTTTGTATTAAGCAACAGGCAATAATACGCTCCCTGATAGTGTATTAGGGCAAGTGTGCCAGTAAAAGGACAAGGCCAAAGCACATTCTTAATTTTCTTTGAAGTCAATGAACGCATACTTAAAAGTTCAATGCATACCTAAGTATTACCCTGGATGCAGGGGCAGAAGCATTGCCCCAGCTGAGGGCCACCATTTAGCCATCAAAACTTTCCGCTTTGCAATCACTCCTAATCCTCGCAGTTCGGGTGAGACTCATCTCACCAGCGGACCTGTCATCCACCGTGCAGCCAAGTGCTGGGAGCCCCCCACATCCCCTCTCCCAGGAGAGAGTGCACTTCCTTCCAAGGATACCAAATAGCTGCTGAGGGAGCCCAGGCTTGAACTAGGCTGCTGGTTTTTCAGTGGTGACGATGAGGTGGGAGAAACACCATGCTCAACGTGCGCTGGAGGAAAAGGTTTCTGAAAACTTTGATAAAAAAGGGATGGCTTTTCCAGTGTGAGGAGAGTAAAAATAAAATGACATTTCCCTGCTATAAAAATAATTCTTCTGGCTTCTTTCAAGTACCATAGCCCAGAAATATTCCAGAGGAGAGATGAGGGACTTGGAAAGAAGACTGCCTTTTGGGAGCGGTGGAGCGACTCTCCCCAGCCCCATGGAAGTCCTGTTCAGGTTTGGCTGCATCATGGTAATCAAAGTCTTTATATGCAGAGGAGTTATTTTAATAAGAACAAGGGATAACAAAAAATCTTCTGGTTGAAAGTGGGCTGTATTGTACAGCATAAGGGATTTCATTGCCTACTCAGAATAGATAGATGTGGGGGCTTTAATGCAGGAAATCAGGTGGTGAAAGGATAGGAAACAAATTACTTGTGGTTCCTGCCATTTAAGTATGAAAGGGGCACGTGAAGAGGCATTGATTTCAGCCACGCTAGGCTGAAGGGTAAGGACTATTCACACAAGGAAGGCTTTGGAGGACTGGGCTTGTAAACTGCAACTGCTTAAACAAAAGTCTGGGGCACCTTTTTCAAGAGTACCTAAGGCTGATTTTCTAAAGGACCTTCCCCTCTTAAGTCACTTAGGACACATTTACCCCTTCCAGCAGAGCCTTGGTTAATAGAGGGACTTTGCCTGGGCTAACAGGGGGAGGGATGAGGGAGACCATCTGCTAATGGAGCTGTGGCCAAAGCAGGACCTCTGCAGGCTGCTGGTGTGGACTGGCTGTACCAGTGCGGGTGGCGTACTGGCGCCCACACACTATCCCACGTTTTTCATTCCCTCAGGCACTTTCAAAACTGTTACTTTAAGCCTGCACCAGGCTTTGAGCAGAGGTCTCTTAGGCTTTAAGCAGTTTCTAACTGTATTTATGTGCTTTATCCCTTGAGTAGGATAAACAGGTTAGCAATTAACTCTAGCTTCCTGACCTCTAGCTGGATAACCAGATCTCTAATTATATTTTCAGTGGCAATGAATCTCAAGAGTTGTGTGACACTATCTGAAAGTTTCCACTCCCATGTAGCATCTGCAGCTCTATGTGGAAATTGGCAGCCGAGAAAGTATTGGCAAAACAGAAAGCCAATTTTTCCCCTCCCTGGTACTTCTGCCTCCTCAGCACTTCCAATCCTTCCACTCTGTTGCTTGGAAAATACTTACCCTGATAGGTCATTCCTGCCAGACAGCTCACATTGAGAAGCAAAAGATTGTGAGAAGTATTTTATTCAAAGTCCCTTTTATTTAATAGGATCCTTATGGTAAGGAATATCCACAAGAGTCAAGAAACTGGAGGCAATGATAAGCCCCCTGTCCTTTATAGGATGTTTTCAATGGTTTCTCAATAGAGCACTATGTTGGGGGAGAGGGGGGGGTTATTTCTTTATACTGCTACAAAATCATTATTTATAAGAAAGAAAAAAATTGCAACGTACTACTTACTGTAGGAGCATAACTGACCTTCTGAAAGGTGAAATAGTTGGAGGGACAACTCTGGAACTGACAGAGCACATCTCAAAAACAGAGTATCTGGATGGCCTAATGCCAGAAGCTAACAGTGACAAAGCAGAGCAATTTGGAAAATCAGCTTGCTGTCATCCTGTATGCATGTAACTCTTGAAATAAAACAGTGATCTAATATACAGGAAGTATATGGATTTACTCTGACAGCAATGCCAAGGAGCCATTCTAAGCAAGTGCCACACATACTCTCTTTTTAAAAGGGGTAAAATGCACAGCAAATTAGTTGTGCTCACATCTTCAGAATAAGAGGTCTTTGCACTGATTTTTCTATGTGGTTTCCCACTATTGGTACAGAAAATGCATGTCTGCATCTGACCCCCATTCTTACTTCATTAACCATATGAATTGTCCTTTCTGAAGACAGATGTGAAAGAACTGTTCAAGATCTGCATCAAACCAGGAGAAAAATAAACTACTTCTTACTTATGTAGAACATGATACTTTACTGTAGTAGAAGCTGGTTTGGATTTACACCACAAACACTTCCACACTTCAGGCTTCTGTGCTGCAAACAGATTAGTTTGGAAAGCTGCACTGAATGTCCCTGCCATCAGGACAAATAGGTGTTTGGACACTGGTAGATTCCTTCCCCAAAAGGCAGAAACTAAAGTAAGATGTGCACACCACATGATAATAAAGGCCAAGAGAAGAAAATATCATTTACATATCAGCTGTGAACTTATTTTATACAGGTCTTAGAGGACCATTGCAAAGTCATTTTAGAAGTCTCATTTTGTTTCCTGCAATGGAAAGAAACAGTGGCAGAGACAAGCCAATTAGTTCCTGCTTAGATCTTTCCTGTCTCAGTGGCTTCTTGCTTCTCACGCCTTAGCACCAGTTCTGTGCAGCAGGGGCCAGTGGATTACACACCAAGCACCAGCCAAGTTCTTATTTCACCTGCTCTACCACTACCACTCCTCCAAACCAAGTATAACACAATAAAATTGTGTTGGTTGAGAAGCACTTAGGGGCAGCCCCCAGCCCATTTCAGATAGACCATTACCAGCTCCAGGTAAGGTGCACCTTTGTATGTCTGGCCATTTCACTTTCTGGGTTACCTCTCTAGAGAAGAAGGTGACATGCAAGGGAGACTACAAGACACAGCAGCATTTCATGGAAAGAGCAAAAGCAAACATGTACCTGAGGCTGTAAAGAAGGAGGAAACCACAGAAGAGGAGGAGAAGTATCAGTGTTACCCCACCTATGCAGTCATGGTATTTTTTGCTCCCCAAAAATTCCTTGCTTGTCCTATCTCAAAGACATCATGTTACAGCTTCCCCTTCAAACATGGAGGACCATTGTGTATGGTACTCATGTTCTCCATGTGGGACGATGCAGACCAGGCTCCAAGCTCCATGGGTAGCATTTTCCAAAGCAGCCAAGCATAACAACAGAATTGGTCAACAGAAATTCACATCAAGAAGAGTATCAAGAAGAATATGGAGATGTCTCAGCTGGCTGCTAGCTTTATGAGAAGGAAGATAAAGCAGTGGAGGGAACAAAGGGCTAACCTAGTTTACTGGAAAAGACAAGACAATAGCCAAATTTAAGAGGGCCAGGACAGAAACAAGGCTGAAAGAAAGAAATTTATAACAAAGGTTACCCAGACAGTGACTGTGGAGAAGAGATGCCCAGTGAGCCATAGCTGCTGGAAATACACACTTCATGTGTTTGTACAGAAGGATCCAGCATGACTGTGCTATGGAAAACAGGTGAGACACATACAAAGGGACGTATGCCTGAAGCAGTGTGTAAGAAAAGAGGAAGAGAGACATCAACTGAAATTTTAGTTGCTCTTCTCTTTTGAAGCAGTAGAATAACTTTTTTCATGGAAAATTACAGGACAATTACTTTAGTAAGGGCCTTAAGCGTCCAAATCAACTTTGTGGAGGATATACCTAGGAGTCAGTGCATGTCATACAGCTTAGCAAGGGATAAAGTATGCTGGACGAGGCCAGGCTTCGCAGGACACAAGTACGTATGAACTTCATGTCCGTTCCTGTGTTGAGCATCCAGCCGATACAGTGAATGCTCAGCTCACGTGGCACAGACAGAGCCATGCAGCCACCCAACTGTCTCTCATGTAGACAGAGACAGCTGCACGAGGAACAAGAACATAGGAACAAAATTGTTGCAGAGCACAGATTCAGGGCACAAAACCATTTTCAGTGCTCTAAATCAAGGTTTAAAAGAAAAAATTACTATACTGTATAATTTATACCTCAGAGAACAAAAAGATGGGGATGATTCTGTTCTTCAGATGTCTGAAAGACTCCAAATCAATCAAGAACAAATAAGTAGGCAGGCTATTCCAAGCTGAGCTTGAAGGGTAATGTACAAAAAGAGCTGTTTCATGACTGAGTCTACACAACGAGCATGTTCTCATCCTTTCTAACCTGCTACTAGGCTAAAAAAAGACCAGTCATCCTTCCTGCTTCTGAAAGTTCTGCCCTGTTTTCACACTTGGCAGAGGTTAGAAAGGCTGAGTGCTGCAACTACCAGAACAACTGCAAATACTTTTTCTGCTGCAAAGCAAAGGCAGGGGATCCAGTGGTTGCCATTGAATAGCCAGCATGCTCTCCAAGAAGCTTCGTCATTTTCCTGTCCCTAGAATGCAAAATAATAGCTGCATGGGAGTGCTGGGTTTTTAATGGCAAGGGATTTACATATACAATATTCAGATAGTCTGAAAATTGTTACTTACCTCTTGGGCAGTTTTAGAATTTTCTTTTCCCCTTTCTAGTTCGTGCTTTATTTTTCTCAATCCCATTAACAAATCTCCTAGAAATCTAAAAGTGATCTACACCCAGATTAAAGTTAGCAATGAAAAGTGGCACTCATCCATTGACATGATCCAAAGACATCATCACACATAATCACACTTTTAATGTATAATAAAACAATACTTCACACATTTATGGAGTGGACTAGAACCAATCTTATACTGATGCCTTTTAGTTTGATTTAGTTTGCTCAAGAAATGATGACTTAATAACAGCCCTCCTCACAGAAAAGCATGCAGGTCTGAATTAGAAGTGTGAAACTGAATTTATGAAATAACCTTGGCAGTAAATAATAGCACACCTCAAACTGGGATTCATCACACACCTGTGTGGTAAGGAATGGAAGTCAGCTTCATCACACTTAGAGTATCAATCACTCCCAGGATGCAAATTCCATGAGATACAGAAAGATTACTTTACATAACCTGCAGAAAGTAGGTGAATCAATGTAATAAATGATTCAGCACAGCATTGTACAGCCCACAAGTGTCCTTAAGAACACACTTTTTTCATCTTTTTACATATGAACACAGGTATGGTATGTAGATGGATATACGAGCTCGTAGCTGTGGGCATACTAGGCTTCATTCAAAGACTTATTCAAAGGTTTCAGTAATGAATGTTGATGCTTTTGGTCAGAAGAAGTCTCTCCTTCCTTCAAATTAGCAGCAAAAATCCCATAGCCTTCACTAAGGGTGGGTCTTCCACCCTATGTGTGTGTTTTACTGCTCTGCTTCTTTCTGACAACGTCTGGCATTCCTGAGCAGTGCCCAAAAGAGGTTCAGCCAGCAGGACACACAGCCCCATCCATGTCTGTCTACCATCCTGGCTGGGACTGCTGCTTTGGAAGTGTCCCCCAGGGATGGAGATCATTTCATGGACTGCAGCTCTGTAGATCTGCCCCTGTCTGTTCCCCCATAGGCACCCAAAGGAAACATCTGCATTTCCAAGCCGCCCAGCAGCCAGCAGCTAAGCTCTTCTGAAAATCCAGCCCCTGGGTAAAGGTATATATGTAGGAGTCAAACTCTTTCAAAACACCTGTCCCAAGAGGTTGGCCAAACCCTTCTGAACCACTGTCCTCACTGGCTGTGCTGGGGCAGGGGGAGCTGGGACAACATGGTCGGCCCGGACACCCATTGCTCAGCGCAGTCTGTGTGGCAGGCAGAAAGGCAACCAGGCGTTTTGCTGTGGAAGGCAAACACCGCAGTCAGAAGGAGACAGACTTCTCTTATTCTGTCTACTACATAATGTAATACTTAGGTTCCATTTACTATACGTACAGTCTCCTATTTACTCTGTTATTTGGTAAAACTGTGTATCACGGTAAACCCCTGTATCATGTATATTGCAAGTGATTTCTGACACCAGGGTACCTTAGAAAAAAAGATGCATATAAAATGCGTAGGGGAAAAAAAATGAAGATCTCTTTTTCATTCTCATGTTTTTTTACTGTCATCAAAGAAGTATAAACACATATACATAAAAACATAAATCTTAAAGCTCATTTTATATGCTTTTTATATATTAAACAGAACTGTTTACCTTCAGTTTCTTATTTTATTCCTTTTGAAAAGAGATTAATATAAAAAAAGTTTTAGAATGAGGCATTCCACTGCCACTTCTTTTCTATTGCACTATTTATTACTATTTTGAGACTGCAGAAAAGAAGAAGGATGTAAATGGCACTTTATTCTCTAAGTCTTTGGGTCAAACTCATGCTGATCAGATTTCCTTCTTTTACTTTTGGCAATGGCTAGATATAACCCATCTTCCTATTAGATTTTGCAATATAATCCTTGTTATCTAAGCCCATCCACACCTGTCAGCATACAGCTTTCAATTTTTCTTTTCTTGTCATTTCTTTCTTTCCTTTTTTTTTCTGGTTTTTTTTTAGAGTCACACATTCAGTCCCTACCAGCTGATGTATAAAACATCAGAGTAAAAGCTAATAAACTTGGTTTGCCTGCATAAGCATTTGAAGTGAACTGTTTCTTATTTTATAGGGGTATCTTTTTACTAAAAGGAAAAAAAAAAAACAGTTGGAAACAGTTAAAATGTTATGTTTAACACTGACTTACTATTTAGATTTTTATAACTTCAAATCCTAAACAGCATACTGAAGAATTACTGGAGAGGAATAAGAGTTTTTCCAGCGCAAGAACAATCAGATTCAGGCAGAGGTTTTGAAAAGCCTGCGAGGGAGCACGGGGCCAGAGAGCTGGGGAGGTCCAGGTCCTGCAGTCACATCCAGAGCTAATTGAAGTCACTGACAGCCTCAGTATAACACAACTGAAGGTCTTAATTCAGAAAAAAAAAAACTTACAGACATGCTTAATTCAGGGCACATCAGATCACCGGCATCATCCACCTGCTGGAGATGAGGCACATATCTAAATCTTGAGAGGAGCGGAGCTTTCGTTGCTGTTACGTTCCCACTGGGGCGGGGGGCCGGGGAGGACGTGGGGCCTGCATTCCAGAGCACAACGGCAACATTCATAACTGCCTTCGTTCCTCCGCAATAATTCTTCTCCCTATGTTACACAGAACAGTCATTTAATATTTGTTTCTAGGTAATTAATTTTGGAAATGCTCTTCATTAAAATTGAACAGATTGCCGTGCGTTCTGCCTGTACTGCAGGAACGCAGGTAACCTGAGGCTTATGCTGTGCAAAGATGGAGATAAAGGAGCTATAGGTAGGATGGAGAGAATGCAGATTCATAAGATTATTTTTAAAATGTGAATGAACTGACAAACCTAATTTTCCTCAGTGCAGCAACGGCTCGTCTCTGCTTAAGAATTAGTAGATGCAGAACAGTCTGTTGAATATTCAGAGTGCAACCAAGACTTCTGCCTTTGCGCTGCCCCCACTGAAAATTATGAAGCACATAAGGCCAGAAAAATAATAAACCTCTGTTCCCAAGAGTTACACTCCCTCTACCCATCTCAAATTGTTGTTTTGGAGCTTGATTGAAAAGCGATTGAGCAGGAGGAGGAAAATGGCAATCAATCCAGGGCCCTGGCTATAAGGCTGGTGTGGCTGTTCTGTGCCCATTCGCGTGGACAAGTTGGGCCACCGGAAACTTCTCCAGCCTGTTCCAGCAACCTCATGTCTCAGAGGGCCGGGAAGGTCAGGGTGAGCACCAGCCATAATGACAGGGAACAATATAACATTAACTGGTGTCCGTGACTCACCTACACTTTTGGGGGTTTTGGGGTACCCAGCGAGGATGACTTAATTTTGCATTGTGCAATGCTGTTCTCTATTCTCTCCAACAAAATAAAAAGGTGATGGTTTCTTTCGCTTCCAGCCAGGAGACTGAGTGTAATAAGCTTGTGCTCCAGCAAAGAACAGGTCAGATTTCCTACCCTAGCGATGGCTAATTTTCAATGACGAATGAAAAGTTCCACCCACATTTTGAGGGAGGCTTTGGGATGAAAATAATGCACACACAATGTGTGGTCGTTATCTGTCATTCCCATATGCAATTAAAACCTTTTAAAAGCATTTGGTCATTTGACCAAACTCTTCGTGAGGGATCACTCAACTTTGGATGTCCAGTTTTAGATAATTGGGGCCAGATATGTGATCACACAAGCACATTTTCATTTATATACACAAGAGAAGAAACTTAATTCTGGCACACTGTAACTTTTGAAGGCTCAATTATTCAACCTTCATACCCCTCAGACAGATGGAATTAAGGAGGAGGAAAACTTTATTACTTGTTTTAAAATAAATATATCACTGGGTAGGAGAATTAAGTCCTCCACTCACAATTAACTCTGTGGCACCATTCCTTGCTTGAAATAATGGCAGTAACAGGCTGTTATCTTTTAAGTGGTGCTCACCAAAGGTGTATGGGAGCGTGTCCAAGGCTAGCACATCCACTGCTACTTGCAAGTCAGAACACAAATGCTGAGAGGTGGCACTCTCAGATCCTGCCCTGGGTTCCTTGGGGAGCTACGAGCCCTTTGTCCTGTTTTCCTCTGTCCCCTTTCAGCCTCATATTCTATCCTACTCTAGGCCCTGATCCTTCCCTCATCCTCTTAATATCATTCCACTCCTGCTCTGCTTTCCCCTTTCTCCTCTTTTCTCCTGTGTGAAGCCACATGCTCCCTCCATCTCTCTGCACTTCTGGTATGTGTTTCACCCTCTCCATACTCCAGCCTTATCCCATAAGATGAAACACGTATGATCACAGGACAGTGACCCTTACTGGCAGTTCCCCTACCCAGAAACACAGAAATATAAAGTCATCATAAAGAGAGGTCGCAGGGAAATCTTCCTCCAACGCACTCACTTGGGATCTCTTTCTCCATCCACGATCTGGCCATGACCTTGTGAGGGGAGAGGCTGAGGCGTGTTAAATGCATATGGAGCCTGCAAGGACTGTATCTGGCCCAGGTTAAACTAGCAACTGTAAACTGATGTTTTAAAAAATATCAGTTTGATTAGAAGCACTTCCCTGTCCTACAAAATTTTGAGTTTCTGTACCAAAGCATGTTGTGCTAGATCTTCCCAATGAAATAATTGTGATATTTTTTTAATATCTTCAGATACATCACTTTCCCTTAATTTCATTCACTGAAATGACTGAACCACAAAACTGACTGCTTCCAGGATAGTTTGCCTTGAGTCAGAGACTAGCCAGAAAAAAAGCTCTTTCATTGTTATAAGCTTGACAAAGCTATAAACAATACTGCCAGTCCTGAGCATTAAGAAACTACAAATCAGGCCATGCACCAAAAGTCTCATAGATTAGCTGTAAAATCATGATTTTTTTCAAATAGCAGTAAAAGCAGGCACCTGCAGCTAAGGTGGTTTAGCTTTCTCATTGCATTTGCAAGGCTTCCATTGCAAAATTTGCAACTTTGCAAGCTTTTCGTTTGAAATGAAAGATGGGCTGCTTATATTTTCACTTGTCTCCTGGATCTTGATCTGGATGAAAACATCGAGCACTGAAACACTGAAATCAAGACAGATGGCAAAACTATATAAGCAAGAGGAAGCAGAATCTTATGATGAAAAGCACCAAGGAACATATCTATAGGTGATAGCACCAGTGTGTCTATCATGCTCCTCGTATCTCTTAACGATAAAATTCCAGCCAACGAATCTCGACTCTGTGGTTAGTTATGTGCTCCTTTCCACCAGTTCAGATAAGATTTTGTGGCATAACAAAGCAAGTGATTTAGGGGTGGCACTACTCCATATAGCAAGAATAAAGTTCTGCTTCTTGCCCTGATCTTCTTCCGACCTTGCAGCATGTTTAGCTTCTTACCTAAAACTATGATTAAAATTTGCAACATTTCTAAATCAGCAACTCCCCTGCCAAGTGCCAGTGAAGTCTAGAGGGGTGCACATAAACACGGGGACCAAGGCTGAGCCAGCAGCTTGCATGAGCAACCCCTGAGAGGTGTCACACCTTTTTGGGGCCAGGCTCCGTGGAGATGCCTACAGCAGCAAGCGCATCTATGTGCAGCCCTGAGCACGCTGGGGGCTTGCTGGTGGCTCCAGGCTGCAGCGGGGACAAGAAGCACACTCCAGTCTACCATGTATGCAAGAAAGGGCACTGAGGAGCTCACTGGACAAGCTGCTTTCAGCGAGGCCACACCTGGCTGCCCTAGGGAGTGGAGTGAAACTCCCTGGAAGAGGGACCACAAAGGGATGTTCTCCTGGATACAGTCCTTTCCAGTCCCACCCTCCTGCTCTCTGGGGCCATCACCCTAGCTGCTACTGGCACTTTTGCCTCTGCTGCCTCTTTTCCTAGAAAGTGAACCTGTGCATAACTCAGTATGTGCTGACTTGATATCCAGAGCAGTTGTTAAAAGGAAAAAGAAGCATGAAAAGGACAATTAGACAGACACTTGTTCTTGCACTCCCATATTCCTGCAGCTTCCAGAAGAGTTTCCTGAATATGTACCAAATCCCCTCCCAGCCCACTTTCTAAATGGCACACCGACTTTGGCAACTGCAATGCAAGGATGCTCCTAATGCACATGAAACTTCCCGGGGCGTATGTTGCATGGAACTGATATCACTGCCAGCAAGATATAGGCCAATGGTCCAATAATAATAAAACGAGATATGGCATAAAGATGGAAGGAGAGATGCAAAATGTACAGGGCAAGAATCCCAAATCTTCTTTTTTTATAGAAGGGGGACTTTTCAAAGTGAGTATCAGGCACCTGTTGTTACGTGCTAAAGGGGAAATCTTCCCACCAGATCCACAGGGCAGGTCTGAGATAAGCAGCTGGAACGATAAGTTATCTCTGTTGCGATTCAGGAAATATAGATGCTTCAGATGCTAATGGTGTGTCAGCAGGGAAACAGACACACAGCAGACTCAGGTTAAGTAAGCCTGGGATGGTGTTTATTCATGTATAACATTTGCAGGGAAGGTGACTCCCTACCTTGCTCCTGGCTGCCCAGAGGAACTGCTTATAACCAAAAATATGCTCAGGGAATTCAAGCGGAAAGGTCAGGCGGGGCAGGGGGTGAATCCCAGCTGTGACAGCCCCCCCGTAAGCACCAGTGCTCCCCACCACTGCGCGCGACCCGGGAAGGACGGCAGCCCGTCCGCCTGCACCTGCCGACCACCGTGCCTCGGTATAACCCAGCCAGGCTCCTGCGCTGGCGCCGGTAGAGGCAGACCGCTGCCAGCTCTCAGAGAGCACAACATGCTGCAGCTCAGAAGAGTTAGAGGTCACTTGTGCATCCTTTTGCACTGGGCTGGATCGACTGTAGCTGAACCATTCCCGGCAGACATTTGTCCAATCTATTTTCAAAATCCTCCCACTGCCACTCTAGGCAATCTATTCTTGTGCTTTCCAACTGAAAGTTAGAAAGCTGTTCTTAATGTCTAATCTAAATCATAAGTCAACTTTAAAAATGACAAGTACGGTTAAAAGTTTCAAGATTTTTCCTAATAATAAATGTGGGTTTCATTTTATTTCTCTGTTGGTTGCTGCACATTCATGGTACTTTCAAATCACTTTTTAAAGCATCCCTCTAGAATCATGATGTATAGAAACCATATTTTTTATTTTTCACAAGAGCCGAGATTGTCATTTAATTACATAAATTCAAGAGTAGGAGATTTAAGGAGAAAAAAAAATTGTGATAAAGTCCTGTGAGAGATGCCAACACTTAATTTAGCTGTAAAAGGCTTTTTTTTTATCCGTATGCCTCACAGACCCATTGCCCAAAAATGTTCTGAAGTGACAGCAATGTCAAGCAGAAAAGACATCTCACCCATAACTAATAGAAAGAAACATCTCAGGTGTGGGAGACGTACAATTCTATGTATATGCATACATATTCCTTCATTTACCTCTCATCAACATCCACTTTAACTATCCCAATCATGTGAACAGTGTCTTTCAGTAGACATTTCGCAAGATCCCATTCAAATAAGTTAACGGCAAGAGAGGTAGTTTCCTCCTGCCTCACCAAAGATGAACCCATAGAAAACTGCTGCTTTGCTCTGGTGCTTGAATTCAAAAATATTATTCAAAAATAACTAGGCTCACTTGCTGCTTCAAGGTTTCCGAAAGAGCAGCCTAGGGTTACTTACCAACCCCAATGCAAATGCAGAAACACGACGAAAACACAAATACGAGCACTGATCTTTTACGTCAACAGAACCAGATACGAAGGAAAACTACACTGCCTCAACTTTTTAGATACACATGGCTGGGCACTGAAATGTCCCCGGAGACGACCACATTCAAAATTTTCCTCCTCAAAGCTTGTTATTTATCACTGGAAATGCCTAGCTTTTTAACTAGGGTGTCACATTAATTTTGCTTAACTTTAGCAGCCACGATGTAGTCAGCTATGTCTGAGTTACTTACCCTCGGCACTGCATTTCACCCTAGAGCAGACACTTAAACACAGCAGATGAGCTGTGCCTCCTGTTGACTGCAAACAGCCCCTGCATTGCAGACATCTGAAGTTAGGCGACATGATCCCCACTCTCGCTGCCTGCATCCTTCTCTCCAAAACCAACCAGGAAGAGAAGAAAACTCTTGGCAAGAGAAGAGCAACTGCCTCTGCTTACCATTTTCTGTCAGCAGGTTAAGGCCAGCCAGCATACCCATTCCGAGGTGCTCACTTACCAGTATTGTAATTACAATCCCCTGGTGTGCAGTTCCAAACTGGGGATTCCCTTGGAAAGCCAGGTATCTGAAAATCAGGCATTGCAACACTGAGCTTCAGCCCTTTTCTAACTGTATCTAGCCTAAACTGCATTTCTAGTCTCTTTTCTGTACCTTCAGCAAACACAAGGGAGGCAAGAGGGCTTGTGGCTGTCCTAAGCAATTTAACTACTATTTTTACCACACCAAATCTAACACCTGGCATGCAGCTACCATCCTTGCGTGTCTCTGAATAAATAAATGTATATTTTTTTTTAATATATGTAGCATGTGTCTTTATGGACATAATAGCAAAATACATTAGAATCAAAAAGCACTATCTATGGTGTTGTCTTTTGCAGTCTAGCCTAAGACAATAGATATGGTCCAATGCAAAGTCCAGGAGAGTTACATTTCCAGAAAAGAGGAACAGTCATTTCTATTCATTGTGCCGACAATGCACTTACGATCTGAAGGTATGTAATTTCCAAGTGGCCTCGGTTTCCACCCTCAGCATGTCTTCAGGACATACAGCATCATGCCAAAAGACCTCAGCTATGTCTGGAAGAGCTAGTTCTTCCATGGTACTTAGTCCGTCTGAAGCCAGTCCCTCTCAATCCTTTCCCTACTCCTTGGACTTTTTCTTTTTTTTTTCTTTTTGCTCCACCGTAGGTGGAAATTCTGCCTGTACCTGCTTTCCCACCATGTCCCAATCCTCCCTGCAAGGCTCAAGAAGTCTGACTTTTACCCACCCAGTCCTAGGTACTCCAGCTCTCCACACAGCTTCTTGCTTGCTCAGAGTGCCTTCAGTAAGTTTTCAGAGAGCAGGATCCTCCTCGCAGTCCTCAGACCCAGGTTCCTTCTTCATCCAGCTCTAATTTCTTCACCAAACCATTCCTCCCCTACTTTTCCTATTTTCAGCTCTCACTCCAAACCTGAAGTGTTTCTCTCCAACTTCCAGAGATGAACCCAAATCTGTGTCTCCATCTTCTCTTCTACTTTGTTCTTCACCCCATTCCTTCTCCTCCACCTCCGTGCCAGGGAGCTTTTATGTCTTGCCCATGTGCCTGACAGTAACGAGTCTCTCAGGAAGCGGTGCCGAGCAGCCAGGAGGGGAAGATGCGGCCTCTGTGCGTCTCCGGTGGCATTGCACTCAGCTACCGAGGGTGCATGCACACATTGAGAGAGATGAGCGAATAAAGGTTTTTCAGGGAGGAGAGAACCTTCAAAGATGCCTGCTGCTGCTTTGCTGCACACGTACAACCTGTTCAGTTGGTTTTGTTGGGTTTTTTTCCAAACTTAACCAAACTGGCATAACAAATTTTCCTTGCACTCTGGAGCTTGAATGCCCTGATCTTTGTTGTCACTCCCAAAGCTCTGGGTGACAACAGAAAATTTTGGCCTTGTTGATACAATCTAGCAACATTATAACCACGATTTTTTAACTGGAAGTATCAGGCAACTATTACAAGATGCAGCTCCCCCATTCCCACCTTTAACGACCAGGATGCCTTCAGATAGGAGGCAAAGAAAAGAGTGAGGTCTTCATCTCCTACCCTTGAAACCAAAGCATGCAGGTATTTAAACATATTTATTTTTTCAGCAGCCATGAATATGGACCTCTTCCAAAATAATGTATGAACGCTGGATGTTGACCAGACTTTTCTGGATGTTTACTGGATAAATATGTTGGTTTAGCATAAAAGATGGCTATGAGAAAAAGGAAGAAAAGAAAGAATGAGGGAGGAGCACAAGAAGTCCTGCAAGACATATTTGAGGGCTAGTAGAAGCCACTAAAGTCACCAAATTGTCCTTGAGTAGTCTAGCCTAACCATAAAGCACCAGCCCAAACAATGTCAAAACTCTGGAGCAAAAGGACTAATTCAGAGACCCCTTTGGCTGCAATAAGGACCTTCTCTTTTGGGAGGAGAGCGAGTTGTCATAAAGCCATGGCAGGGAAAGCAGACTGACACAGGGTCCCCCAGGATTATCGGTGCCAAATGCAAAAGCTACTGTCAGCTCAGAAAATGCTTTACTGACATGCCGAAGACAAAAATCGTGTATTGCCAACCACCCTCACCACACATCCCAAAACGTGCCATATGGCCGAAAGTACTACAACTGATTTTGCCGTTCCTTGGGTTCTGGTGTGAATTGACAATGAGTCTAACATATAAATTACACCATCTTTTAACTTTTTGTGATGTATAACATCGGACAGCTTTGTCTGGGACAATCCATCATGAACTAGTCTTGTTGACATTTTGGATTCTCTCTTCTGACCTTGTCCTTTCAGCACAGGCATAATTGTGCTTATGATAATTTTATTCCCAGTTAGGCAGCGATTTTGCACACCTTTGAGTTACAGAATAACTAAGAAGCCAGATCTCTGTACAACTGCTGAAATGAGGCACCTTGAACCAATTTATGCTGAAGCGCAGTCCGGTGGTATAGCAGTAAATAAAAGTGGGTAAACTCACCTCTCTCGGTGCACATAAGTAGGTTAGCTCTCTTTAGTCGTGTTTACTGTTGACTATACCACAGGTGCAATCTCAGCTGGGGGCTCCCTACTGAGGAAACACCAACCATATGTTTGCACAGCAGACAATGGGGTGGGGGGGTGTGTACAACCCAGTCCTCACGATATGAAGTGTCTAGCAGGCAAAGGGGAGGGATCCAGGCTCATTTCTGCCACCCAGCTCACATGCAGAGGCTCCCATTTTACCCAGGGAGATCTAGGTTCAGAAATCATCACTAATTTGTCTGTAGTTACATACCATCACAGGGTTTTAGGGATTTTTTTAGATATGTAACTCTAGCAATTATCTAGGGTGATGGGCACATCTTTTTTCTGGAAGAATTGACTGTTCAGTGTCATCTTAGTGGGAATACACAATTATTATGGTACATGAATTATTTGAGCTGTTCCCTACAAAGACTGATTGCCTTTCATGGGTTGTGTGTGGGAGCAGCAGAGAAATCCCTGCTGTTCTGACTGGTGTCAGCACCCCCAGACAGTCAAGCATGGCTGCAGAAGTGTGACCATCATTTCACCTGTAGCAGTGCTTGAGCTAGTCCCTGCCCACCCTGTTCTCGAAACAAGAGCGTGATTGAGCTTGTTTCTAACCATCAGATTTACATGAATGTGAGAAAACGTGCTGGACTGCAAATACTTAAAATTAAACTTTGAGCTATCGCTCACCACAGCAAAGAGAAAGGAACATCTCACCACATCCACGTCTGCATTTTCAGGGAAGAGACAGTTATGTCAGCTGTAGCCTCCTTTCAGTCTAAAACTTGTAGACTTATTAGATTATCATAACTAATAGGCTATTCCACTTCCAGTGTGATAACTGGGTAACTAGGCAAGTGCACATGTGTTTTAGTTGAAACCCGCAACTTCACATCATCACTCACTGACTTCTGCCCTCTTCAACACATTTTTCATCCCCTTCAGTTCTGTCACTAAAGCCGATGGGAGGAGATGGAAGGACAGACATTGATCTGACCAGAGGAAAATGTAACCTGCGAAAATAGTTGTTGTAAATCTGGAAGGAGTCACAAACAGTGGGAGCTCTGCAAGCTGCTACGGTTTTTCACTGCTTGCCACAATATTCTTTTGTGGGTTTTCTGGATCTGCTTTGTTTACATACATTTTTCAACTGTTTCCTGGCTGAAGGTTGTTGTTACTGGAGTCTGGATATCTTGCTGGAGATGCCATGCAAGTTCACAGGCTGCTTGCATGCTACTAACTTCCACCGCCCTCGGCACTCTTACCCCCATCAATCAGATTTTATTTGCCATCAACTTTAAAAAAAAAAGGTATCTTATTTAAAACAAAGATATATGTTATTTATCAGAAAGACTAGCTGGGAAATAGTGACTTGTTTTTAGCATTGGCCTGGCTGTGTGGCCTAGGCTTCATACCTGCAGGCAAGGTGCTTCTGGAGCCCAGGGAGGCAGCCCAAGAACAAGACAATTTCCTCTTATCTCCTCCACAGCCTCCTCACCTGCTCTGTTTCTGGAAGCTGTTACTTAACATTAAATGTAATTGGTTATCAATCCAATCCAGAAAGTGAGCAAAAGACACTAATAGACAAGACATGGATGTTTTAGACAAATGCTGAAGCTCATGGAGGAGCAGTAACATCGCAATAACAGAAACTGAGTTTCAATTGAGTTGAAAAAGCAATTATCTGGTATTATGGAATGAAGTGAGAGCAAGGCAACATTTTATGATGTTATGATTCCTCTTTCTCACAGCTTCCTCGAGGTGGGGAGGGGGTTGCCGTGACCTTTGCATTCATCCATGAGGCCACCAAAGGCCACCCCAGCTCTGCTGCACTCCTCCTCTCCCAAAACAGCCTCTCAACAGTAACGCTTCGTTTAATCCTGGCTTCCTCCGACTTTTCTTTGGGAGTTTTCCCAGAGGCTCAGCACAAATGCAGAACTGAGGAAGGACCGTCGAGGCACACCAGCATCCCCCCACCAGGCTGGGGCTGCTGGGGCCACCCGGTGGCCAGCAGCCCCTGGCATCCTCCACCCTGCCGGTGCACACCCACGCATCCCCCTCCCATGCGCCCACCTCTTTTATTTTTTTCTGCTTTTTTCTCCTTTTTCTTTTTTTTTTTCCTTTTCTCTTCGTTTTTCTTTTTTCCTTTCTTTTTTTTTCCTTTCTTTTTTATTTTTTTTTCCTCTTTTCTTTTTTCTTTTTCCCTTTTTTTTTTTTTTTAATTTATTTTTCTCCTGCAGGTTGAAACCCTGAAACCCGAAGCCCTGAAACCGAGCTGCTTGGCCCCGCCGGTGGCACGGCCTCGCCACTCACACCCGTGTCCGCTCCGTGGCCCGGGCGCCGCCGGGATGGGGGAGTGGGGAAGGGGGTCTCGGGCGAGCGTAAGCCGCAGGCGGCTGCCTGGGGGGACCGTAACCCGTGGGTTATGCGTGGGTGACTGCGGAGCTGAAGGAGTCAAGGACCAGGGGAGAGGGGGATTCTCAGCCTTTTCCATCTCCCCCACGGGCAGGAAAAGGCAGAAACCCGCGTGTCTGCTGGGGGGGGGGGGGGGGAGGGGGGGCGACGGACCCCCCTTTGAGAGAGACAATTAAATACAAATTAGTTTCACTCATGCGGAGGGACAACAGCCCTGCCTCTCTGTCCCTACCCCTTCGGGGCAGCCCGTGGGCCAGCGTGGGTGCCCCGGCCCCTCCTCGGAGCAGCCCCGGGCGGCGGGCGAGGCGCTCCCGCGTCCCCGTCCGCAGCCGCGCACCCTCCGCGCTCTCCAGCCCCGACCGGCCTCGCGGCCACCTCCGGGGAGCTGTGCGGGAGAAATTCAAGTTAAAGAAGAGGTTGACCCGGAGCAGGTTCCCGGCCCCGCTTCCAGCCCGCGGTGAGCCGCGGGGGCCGGGAGGAGCGGGACGGGGCCGGGAGCGCTCCGTGCGGCCGGCGGGCGCCGGCGACCGAACGAGCCTGATCTCCCCAGTCTGCATTTTAATCCTGAAATCTGGAAATGGAAATTGTTTGATGTATGAGGAGACGTTATCTAATTAGGGCGTAAGAAATTTAATCTTTCCAGCAGGCAGGTCATATAATTAATGTTAATTTAACGCTCAAATTCTCAGTCATTAATTTTTATTCTCTTAAATGTAGTTTGGCAGGGCCCCCTGATCCATGGCAATGGATTTTACTGAATGTAAGAGCACACTTGGTCTTTGGAGTGAATTACTGCAGCCCTTCCTATCCCAATAACAAGATCACATCATGTATGCATTATTAAGCCATGTAATTGAATGGTCCATAGTTTGCATATCAGACTATTAAAGTAATGTGTTTTGCTTTTCTTCCAACACGTAATGTTAAAGCCTTTGCGAATATTTGGTGATTCTGATAATTATCACCAAATTACTACAAATGTTCTCTTCATTAACGTGATTTCTTTCAAGCATTTTTTAAAAATGTGAATAATGCATTAAGTGGTGGCTTGTAAAGTGTTTTTAAAATAAAACTTGTCAACTACAATTCAAAAATGAGACCCCAAAAAAAGAGAGAGAAAAAAAAATTTAAGAGATTTCACGGCAAGATAATATAAGTCTCTCTAAGAGAATAAGACTTGGAAAGATACTTGCCTTTTTTCCCTATTTGAGATAAGTGACTGTACACCTTTAAAGTTTCACTTCATCGGGAGCGAAAGTGCATGCAATCTAAAGAACTGTCGATTGCAGATGATACAGAACAGATGGAGGAACAAAGTTGGAGCTTTTCCCTTTACAGGGAATAGATGGGGACATAGGCAGACAGACAGAGAGATTGATTTGAAAAGATACTGACCTCTCTCCTTCAGTTGCAATTTAACTTGTCCTGGGGAAAAAAAAAAAAAAAAAAAAAAAAAAAAACAAACCCCACACAAACCAAAACTAAGTGAAATCTGCCTCCTCCCCTGCCTGCCTGCCTCCTGCCTCCCCCCGCCCCAAGTTCGCACTGTCATCTGAACAAACCGCTGCGCCGATCTCAGAAGGTGAATAATTCCCAATTAACTAAGTAACTAACTTTCTTCTTGCCATCTTGAGTCACTCACTTAACTAAATCTTAAGCCTTCGAGACCCTTCATTATTGTCTTCCCCCGCCACACTATTTTCAAAGTTCAATAGCAAGGCAACAAAAAACACTGCTGCAAAATAAGAGTCTCTTTTAAAATTAAAGAGCTGTTCATTTGCATCGGAAGAAGTTTGGGTTTTTTTTTTTCCCCCTCCTTTAAATTATTTAGGCACCAGAAAGAAAGAAAAAACCAAACCAGCCAACCCACCCCACCAAACCCCACGCAGCTCGTGTCAGGATCAGTGTCACGGACGCTCTGCAGGGTGCGAAGCCACAGTGACCGAGGGAGTAGGCGCTGGATGAGGTGTGGTGGTGTTGGGCTGTATGACTCGGGGCACCCCGCGGCGCTACGCGGTTGCTGCTCGGCGGGCAGAAGCGCTGGGACCCCGCCGGGCCCACCCCGCAGCTCCCCGCGGGCGGCCGGCGGAGGATGCGCGGCGGCGGGCGCGGTGCGGGGCGGTGCAAGCGGCCGCTCCGCGGGGCCGGGGCCGGGGCCGGGGCCGCCGAGGCTCCTCGCCCCTCCAGGAGCCCGGGACGGACCACGGCGCGCTCTTATTTTGGTTGGGAGCGGGCAGCGCTGCCGGCTGGAGCCGGGAGAGCGGAGGGAGGCGAACTGTGCTCCTCTGTTTGGTTTAGGGTTGGGTGTTTTTTTCTTTCCCTTTCCCTCCTCTCTCTCTCCCCTTTCCTCCTCACTATAGCAACCAACGCCAGCCTGACAAAAATGCACCCTCTGTGGACAATGGCCCAGCCTTCCTGCTCGCCTCGCTCCTCTTCCTCGCCGAGCGAAAGAAAGTTTCCAGCCCACCCCTCCCCACCACCACCCTCCCTTCCCCATTTCTCGCTTCTCCCCCCAACCTCTCGCAAATCCCGGCGCGGGGCGGCCGGGCCACGCTCAGCCCCGCCGGGACCGGGCTGACCCCCACGTGGGAGCCGAGGGGGGACACACACACACAAGTCGCCCCCCAGCCGCCCTGCCTGGGGGGGAGACTTGCCCCGCGCTGCATTGGGCTGCAAGAGTTTGGGGATGGGGGAGGGGGGTGTGATGCGCGGGGAAGTGAGGGGGCGAGCGGGCCGCCCCCTGCCTCGTCGGTGCTCAGCCCCCGGCCCCCGGGCTCGTCTCTGTGGTGGCGAAAACCAGCCCCCCCCCCCCCAGCCTGGAGCGGCCCCCGCTGTGCCCCGCGAGGAGGGGAGCGGGGCAGCGGCGGCCGAGAGCCCTCCGAGAAGGCGCTTCGGGACAGGAGCGGGACTTGTGCCCGAAAGCGCCCCGAAAACTGGAAGGGGGGAGGGAGGATCATGTCCCCCGGTGAAGCAGGGACACGATTGATCTGAGCTCTTCCCGGGGTGCCCGCTTGTCTCCATCAGGCGTGACACCGAACGAAACAAACAAAAAAGCAACTGTTAGATTAGTCAGAGAGGCTGGGCACTTTTCTTTCTCTTCCCGCCCCCCCCCCCCCCCCCGCCTTTTTTTTTAATTTTTTTTTTTTTTAATCTGTTGCTGTCGTCCAGCACAGTTCTCCGGACAGCGCAGGCTTTGGAAAGTCCCGGTTGAAACCGCTTTCCCGTGCCGGAGAGGCTGGATCGCCTCCCCTCTCCTACCAATTCACCTGCTTTTCACGCCAGAAGAAACGCCCTGCCAGCTCCATCGCGGGGCGGTCATTTCCCAGCCAGGCTTTTGAACACTAAACTGCAAACTCCGCAGCACCAATCGCATCTGGGTCTGTTCCCGAGAATTCAATAAACAAGCTGTATCAACTCCAACCAGAATGTATCTCGTAGACTGATGGAATTCGTCTTTTTTTTTTTCTTCTGCTTCTTCTTTTCCCCCCAAGGCCTCATATTCACCACTCAAAATTTAGCAGCCTGCCTTTGATAAATTACTCAAAGTAATCCCTGCAACAGCTAAGTCTGACTGGTTGACGTTGTGTTAGAAGTCTTCATAGCGGTATCTGTCTATAAAATATTCACTTGCGGACTACAAAGGGTGGATCATTTTTAATGACAAGATTCAGAACTGGAGGATGAAGGGAAAAGATTAATATCCGTGAATTCAAATAATTTAATTTCAAATACTGAACTTAGAACATTATATCCGACTAGTTTAAACAGTGATGCAGATAAAATAGCAGAGTCTCAGATGAATGAAGTGGCCGGAAGAATAGAGTTGCGGGGAATGTTGGAAATGAACCTTAATGCAAACTTTACAGGAACTTTTTTATTATTATTATTAATTCTACACCTTTCTATCTTCTGGGACAATCGGTATTCTAGCAGGGCAAAAATGTATATGGTATTACACGTATGTGTGTGTGTATCTATATATGCAGGGAGAGAGATTTTCTTTCCTCTAGAGATAGGTGGAGAAATCTATTTAGATGGCAGATTTTAATTTCAATGGGTAATGTGAGCTTGTGCAATCAAAGTTATCAATTTCTGTCCTTTTTGTTTAGATTTCTTAGTTAAATGTGTTTGTTATATCTACCCCGAGGAGAAGCAACTTGAAAGTGTAGCTTTTGAGTCATCTTATAAATACATCCCTGAGGCTGCGGTTCTTGCAGCTTTAAGCAGTTTTCATTAAAGCAGCCAGCTGCCTCTTTGTGTAGATTGGATTTTTTTTAAAGCAATCACTTGTGAAGCCCCGGCCTCAGTTTTGTCTCTCCGCAGGCCCTTAAAGTTGAAGTTTCATTCACGTCTTGGGTCTCTCCACCGAATCAGACTCCTTGGAGCAACACTGGAAAGAGCCACACGAAAGTGCAGACTTGAATACCTCATAGAGAAAGGTTAAAAAGGAAACAAAGATCAAAACAATCCCATCTCACAAAAGGTGCATTAAATGCGCCCCAGCAATAAGCACAAATCTTCCAAGTTAGCCTTTAAAGGGAGCACCAGGAGCCTCACGTTTATTGCACCCAGCAATTCTCTGAGCAACTCGCCGCGTCTTTGCACTCCTGGCGCATTTCCTCCTAAAACAACATCGAATGGGAAGATAATAGAGACGCAGAAAGGAGGCGCGGGGATTTCCCCCCCCCCCCCCCCCCATCCTGCTTTCCTCTTAGCTGCGTGAGTCTATCTCAAGGCTTTTGAGACCAGAGTTTAAAATAAGCTTTTCACCTCTACACAGACCAGGCATATGCCATGTTTATAACCCACCCTACAACCGCACGCACCCAAACGCAGGGACGAGAGGGTGTTTGAGGAGCGCTCCCCCAGCCCCCAGAGCCGAGGAGGCTGAGGAGCGGTGGCTGGGAGCCGAGGCTCGCCAGGAACGAGCCGTGCTCATGTTTTGCTGCTGAAAAGACAGCTTTCTCTCCGGCATGCACAGAGTTGAAACGCCAAGGGAGCCCAACGTCTCGCAAGCCGGAGCCCGAGGCGGGCGGCGGGCAGGGGACCCCCGGGAGAGGGGGGTGGCCGGGCGTGGGGCGGCTGGAGGGCTCCCAGAGCTCGCCAGCGTCCCTCTGCATGCACCTGATGTGTATGCAGCACCTCGCCTCCCAGCCAGGAGAGAGCTCCAGTTAAGTGGCGCTCTATGTATTTTATAGCGAATATTCTCGAGTAGCTGCACTGCAATGAAGGAGATATCAAGGAGGCCTGTCAGTTCAAAGCTTTTGGGGTTGTTTGAAAATCTTCTTCACGTCAAAGTAAGCAGCCCTAGTATTTGAACAGCTGCTTTGAACAGTGAAAAGGGCTGAGCTGAATCAAAACACTGCAGTGTCTGCCCAAGACACCGCATCACCTTCAACCTGCTTTTATACGAGCAGAGAAAAGGAAAGAAAGGCTGGCGAGACCTCTAATCCCGCGGGGTCAGCCCCGCCAGAAAGGGGCCACATGACTGTCTCTTTCACATCCCGAGCGCCCCGGATCCGAGCGGCGGCCGGAGCCGGAGCCCGCGGCGGGCAGCGGCGGGGCGGCGGAGCGCGGCGGTCGGGCGCTCACTCCCGGCTCCCCGGCGCTCCCCTCCACGGGGGGAGACGGGAGCGAAGGATGCTTAAGGAGCGGTATTAATGACAGGGCTAACAATGATGGGGAGGACGAGGAGGTGGAGTCTGCGGCGGCTCTGAATGCACCGGCCGCGCTCCTCGCTGCTCCCAGCTGCGACTCCATAGGCGTGCGCTCAGCAGGGGAGGGGGCAGGAGGGACGGCAGGGGGCTCTGCTGCGGGGCTCGGGTTTTGTCCGCCTCCCGATGCCGCGGTGCCACTTCGGTAACCGTGTGATTACCGTTAGCCTTTGAGATCTGCCAATGGGGCGGCAGGGGTGAGAGCCACGCAGGACGGTGACCGCAGGCATCACCTGCCAGGCGACCGGGGAGGCGCGGGGGAGGGATGCAACGACCGGGGCAGGAGCGGAAGGGTTTCCCCCCCCCCCCCCTCCGAAACAAAGTGATGGTTGGAGGTCGCTGACCCCCGCGCCCCGTCTCCTGGTCGTGGCGAGCGGTGGGGAGGGCGGCGCTGCCGGCACCCCCCGGGGACCGGCTGGCGGTGGGACGCGCACTCGCCGTGGGGCCAGGGCGCAGGGGAGCTCCCTCGGACGGTCGCCGGGGTAGGTCCGTGCGGGCCGAGCCCCGCACGCTGGAGGCACCTGACCCCGAGAACGACGCGTGGCGTGGCCCCTCGCCTCGCCTCCACGCAGGAACTTTTGGCAGCGGCCCTAGAGGCGGGCGGGAGGGAGGGAAGACCGGCCCCGGCAGAGCCCCGGCGGCGGCGGGAGCGGGGCGGGAGGGCTGGCCCAGGAGCGAGGAGCAGGGCTGCTCTGCCAGGACGGTCCCCGCGATGCTTTGGCAAGAGCCTGCTGCGGGCTTGCCCTGTTGTTTTGTTTCAACTCACTGGTCTACACCTAATTGGGAGGAGAGAGACGAGAAAATGAGCATCGAATTATAAAATTCCTGGGTGCCCAGTTGTTTCCACGCAGGAAACAAAAGCCAGAGCTTCACTTCAGGGGCACTGGCTTCCCTCCCCGCGACACTCGTAGAATTGTTCTTCCCTTCGCCTGCACCCCGAAGAAAGGGGGACACACACGCACACACAACACGGACCCTTAAGAAGAATCTCCACTCTTTCATGGACAAAGTTTGTTTCCTCCTCCTCCTCCTCCTCCCTCCCTCCCCACCCCCCGGCAGAAGGAGCTCTTGATACGCCGCTAAACTAACGAAACGAGGTAACTCCTGCTGAGCCCCTTGTCTCGGGGCACTGGATATCCTGTTTATGCCGCTTCTGTGTATATGTTTATGTGCAGGAGCCCATCCCCCCGCTCCTCCACACCCCCACGCAGAGGAATATTTCCAGGCAAGGAGCCTTTTCCAGCGCTCACGTTAAATGCGATGATTTATAAACAACTCGCAGAAGAAAGCTGTTTCTTGTTAGGAGTAATAAATTCCCCGGTCCGCCCTGCTGTATTATTTCGATGAAGATAGCGGGAGCCTGCGACGCGCACCTGCCCCCGTGAGCAGTTTATTCGCGACACAAAGCTATGGCTTCCAGCGCAAAAATGGGCAGCGAACTCTTTTCGCGGAGGCCAGCCCGGGCGCTGCTCATTCCTAGGAAATCCGGATCCAGTTCCAGGGTCTCCTTCCTTCCTGTCCGGGCCGCAACTTCTTTTTTTTTTTTTTTTTTTTTTTGTTTTGTTTTTTCCTCCTCTAGCCCTCTCTTTTTTAATCTCTCTTTTCTTTTTTTTTTTTTCTTTTCCCTTCGCCATCCCTCCACCCCCAAATCTTCCCGTCTCCGATGTAGAGCTGCTGAGGCGGACCCGCAGGCACCCCGTCCCCCCGGGCCGAGACAAGCGGAACACCGCCACCTCCGCAGTGTCGAGGTGCGAAGCCCCCGACATCCCCGGAGGAGCGGTGTGCTCCGGGGAGCACCGGGGGCCGGCGAGGCCGGCGGGAAGGGAGGGGGGCCGCACGCTCCCCGCCCCCAGGGGCGCGGCGCTCCCCGGGCCCGCCGGCGGGGCTGCCTGCGGGGCGGTGCTGCGTGCGCTCGGCCCGGCTGAGAAAGTTGGGGGCGGGCGGCCCCCGCTCCGGGGCAGCGCGGCCGGGCTTCACGCAAGGACCCGCGGCGGGGCGCGGGGCCCCGGCAGGGAGCGAGCAACAGGAGCCGGCGGGCGGAGCGGCGGCGGCGGCAGCCTCCCGCCGGCGGTGCGGTGCGGTGCGGAGCGGTGGGGAGGGGCGAGCGGGGCGGGGCCGTCGGCGAAGCCCCCTCCCCTCCCGCCGCCGCCGCCGCCGCCCCCCGCCCCGCGGCCGCCGCTCCCCTGCGCCCGGTTCCCCCTCGGAGTTGGGTTCCAGAGGGCGGTCGGGGGGCGGGGCGGGGGGCGGGGCGGCGGCAGCAGGGAGCGCCAATGGTGGGCGGCGGCGGCGGCGGTCGCCAGGGGCGCCCGCGTCCGTCAGGGCGCGGGGAGCCAATGGTGTGCGGCGGCGGGGCGGGGCGGCCGCGCGTGCCTTCGCAGTGGGCCCTGCCGCGCGGGCCGGGGGGGCGCGGGCGCCGCGCGGCGCCCGAGGCGAAAAAGTAGCTGTCAAATGCGCGGCGCCTTTAACCGGCGCGATCAGTGCGGCTCGGCGAGTCATGGCGACCGCAGCCTCCAACCACTACAGCCTGCTCGCCTCCGGCTCCCCCATGGTGCACGCCGAGCCGCCCGGCGGCATGCAGCCCGGCGGCGGCTACCGCGACGCCGGCGCCCTGGTGCAGGCGGACTACGCGCTGCAGAGCAACGGGCACCCGCTGAGCCACGCTCACCAGTGGATCGCGGCGCTGTCCCACGGCGGCCCCGGCGGCGGCGGCGGCGGCGGCGGCGGAGGGGGCGGCGGCGGCGGCGGCGGCGGCGAGGCGCCCTGGTCGGCGGGCGCGCTGGGCCAGCCCGACATCAAGCCGGCGGTGGTGCAGGCGGGCGGGCGCGGCGACGAGCTGCCGCCGCCGCAGCACCCGCCGCCGGGGCGGGCGCCGCACCTGGTGCACCACGGCGGCGGCGGCGGGCACCACGCGGCGGCGGCGGCAGCGGCGGCGGCGGCGGCGTGGCGGGCGGGCGGCGCGGCGCACCTGCCGCCCGGCATGGCCGCGGCCAACGGCGCGCAGGCGGGGCTGCTCTACTCCCAGCCGCCCGGCTTCACCGTCAACGGCATGCTGGGCGCCGCGCAGCCGGCGCTGCACCACCACGGCCTCCGCGACGCCCACGAGGAGCCGCCGCCGGGGCCGCCCGGCCCGCCGCACCACGGCCCCGAGCACCCGCCGCCGCCCCACGGCCCCCACCCCGGGGCGGCCGGGCCGGCGCCCGCCGCCGCCGCCGCTCCCCCCGGGCCGCCGCCGCACCACGACCCGCACTCCGACGAGGACACGCCGACCTCGGACGACCTGGAGCAGTTCGCCAAGCAGTTCAAGCAGCGGCGCATCAAACTGGGATTTACCCAAGCGGACGTGGGGCTGGCGCTGGGCACCCTCTACGGCAACGTCTTCTCGCAGACCACCATCTGCCGCTTCGAGGCCCTGCAGCTCAGCTTCAAGAACATGTGCAAGCTGAAGCCTTTGTTGAACAAGTGGTTGGAGGAGGCGGACTCCTCCTCGGGCAGCCCCACCAGCATAGACAAGATCGCGGCGCAGGGCCGCAAGCGGAAAAAGCGCACCTCCATCGAGGTGAGCGTCAAGGGCGCGCTGGAGAGCCACTTCCTCAAGTGCCCCAAGCCCTCCGCCCAGGAGATCACCTCGCTTGCGGACAGCCTACAGCTGGAGAAGGAGGTGGTGAGAGTGTGGTTTTGTAACAGGAGACAGAAAGAGAAGCGCATGACTCCCCCGGGAGGGACGCTGCCGGGCGCCGAGGACGTGTACGGGGCCAGCAGGGACACGCCGCCGCACCACGGGGTGCAGACCCCCGTGCAGTGAACTCGCGGCGGGGGCGCCCGGCCCCTCCTCCTCCTCCTCCTCCTCCTCCTCCTCCTCTCCTTCCCCCAACTTTTGATTGTCCTCCTTTTTTTCTTTTTTTTTTTTTAATTTTATTTTTCTCCTATCTTTAAAAAAAGACAAAAAAAACCCCAAACAAAAACGCGCAAAAAAAAAGAAAACAAAAAAAAAAAAAAAAAGAAAACAAAAAGCGAGCGAGGGAGAGGGCGAGCGCGAATCACAGCAGACAGACAGACAGACAAAGCACCTGCACCGGACTGTCCCTTAGACGGTAGCAGGTGCGATGCTGTATTTTGACCTTTCCAGGCGAGTGCCCGTGCACCGGAGTGGAGTGAGTACCGCGCACAGGCAGGGACCGGCAGGGCAGCGGCAGGCACCGGCAGGGCAGGCGCAGGGCGAAGCGGTTCGCACAAAACTCCCTTGCTCGCTGGCGAAAAAATACGGCGCTGCCCGGCCGGGGAGGGGGGCGGGAGGGGAGGAGGAGGAGGAGGGGAGGGGGGGTGCGCAGCCACCTCGGGTCCCCTCCGCAGCCCCCTCCCGCCACACAAAGGCAGATCGCATTGTGGAATGTCGCTCGGTGTTGGCACATGCTGCTGTGTTTATTTTCTGTGGATCCCCTGTAGGAATATATGAAAAAAAAAAAAAAAGAAAGAAAGAAAAAAAAAAAGAAGAGAAAGGAAAAGCTATCCCTTATGATGTAGACAGTATTTAACCGTACCAATTTGCACTGCAAGAAAATCGAAGTTTACATAAACAAATTCTTTTGTTTTCTTTTTTTTTTTTTTTCTCCTTCCTTTCCGACCTTAATTTTGCAAATGACTTGCATTCTCCACGGTGAGCGTTAGTCAAACAGTGACCGGTCTACGATATGTTACTGTGTTTTAGCCTTTGCTTTATGTGTATATGTGAACTTTTGTTATAAACAAGTCTTCTTAAATATGTGTAACGCTTATTTTCTCCTTTTACCGTAGCAAAAAGAATGCGTATATCTGTATGTATGTATACATATGCATGCGTGCATAGACGTACATATATACACATATATATATATAAAATCTCTCTATATACACATATATATGCACCGCCAGCTTCCATTCTCCAGAGACGTGACTCTCGTAATTGCTTAACAGACGCCTTCAACGGCAAGAGTCGAGTTTGGAGAAGGGAGAATAATGCAAACCGACAAAGTAAACTTCATTTTCAGGCAGTGTGGCCGGGGGCCGAGGCGCAGCCAGAGGGGGAGGAAAAAAAAAAAATTATCTGCAGCCCTTCCAGATTGTGTCAGTGCGGGCCAGCAAGGCCCGGTGTGGGCAAGGCGGAGACGAAACAACACGTTTCCAGAGTTTTCCGGGGAAAGTGGCACTTCCTTGAGAGGGAAAGGAGATGATTTAGCTTCGCCCCCCACCACCACCCCACCTCCAGCCCCTTTCCCTTCCCCTCCTCCCCCTCGAGGCTCCCCGTTGCGTGCCTTTGGCATCCCCGGTCCCACTGCCCGGGCACCCCGTGCCGATGTCAGCCCCAAACTTTCTTGCATTGAGCGGTTTCGCATCAGGACAGAGCCAGGGAGAGCCCGAGGAGCTGCTGGGCCCGAGAGGGGGGTGCCCGGGTGCTTACACCTGCGTGTAAACACACGCTGCCCCCTCCTCTCCGCAGGGACCGTGCGCGTTTCTTTCTCGCTTTTACTTTTCGTATTTTTTTTTTTTTCTATTCGTACCTAGCCCCATCCCTCCCCCCTCCCCGTCCTTTGGTCAGATTGCGGTATAATTTATTGAAGGAAAAGGACCAGTTTTAACTTGGGCTGCCTTGTGTCTTTCACTGGGGAATGAAATGAAGTGGGAAAAAAAAATATGCCATTTTTCACTCCGTCTTATTTTCCCCCCTTCGTTAATAGTTTTAAAGTGCATTTCGTGATATTATCTTGACGGGAAACGGTTAACTTTCGGGAAAAAAAAAAAAAAGCGAAAAACCCAAGGGGACCAAAAAAAAAAAAAAAGAAAAAAAAAAGCAAAACAAAAAGCTCTAAAGGGAAGCAGAGGAGCGGGACCTCGGAGCAGCGCATGTATGTGCGTGTGTCTGCGTGCCTGTGTTTGTGTACTTACGCACACGCACAGCTATGCATATACATTAGAGGAACGTTAAACTATGATAGTTATAAATTCATAAAGGGATCATTTAGTCAGCACAAACAGGTGCTATAGAGACAAAGCATTTTTATAATCTAAAAGTTTACTTAGTTGAGTGTTGGACAATTATGGAGAAAAACCAGTGAAGCATTCTCTTGCAGAACTCTCCTATAAATATTGCATTCAGTAGCTAAGGCTTTAGAGTATGTTTCTCATTGTCTTTTAAAGCGCCTGTGACATTGGGTTTTCTTTCCTTCTTTCTTTCTCTCTCCCTTTCTTTCTTTATTTCTTTCTTCTTGGTAAGACAGATGATGATTTCGAAGAGGCACATGCATTAGCCTTTTTCCTAGTTTTCCAACAATTGCTACAAAGATACGGGCACCAAGCTTTTCTCTTTTTTTTTTTTTTTTTTTTTTTTTTTTTTTTTTTTTGGATGTATTGAGCTGCTTGTTATTTAAAGTGTTGAGGACTAGCGCCTAGCGAAGTGAACCAGATCAGGGCAGATCCAGTGGTAAAGGGAGGAAATGAACTTTCAGAGACTTATTAATATGTGTGTAAGGTCAGAAAACGGAGTCGAGAGGATGTTTGGGAAAAGCCTCAAACTCCAAATAGGTTTACTAAAAAAAAAAAAAAAAGTTACCACGCAAACCTTACCACTATGTATATATGTTTAATATTTGTCCTTTGAAATGCAGAAATAGTTTCAATGTTTTCTTTGTCTATTTTTCTTTTTTTTTTTTTTTAAATGCTACCCAGGGAAATATTTTCATATCATTTTTAAGTGGCCTGCCTCAATGTATATTTATTTCTTTTAAAGCAAACAGGTTCTGGAAACTGTTTTTCTGTAGCTTTAAATGAGTAGGTGAACAAAATCTATATGGGATGTAATTTTTTTTTTTTTTTTTTTTTGGTTCAGTCTCTTTAAAAATACTTTGTTTTGGTACATTTGGATGTGCTTGTGGGGAAAAATAAAAACGCAGAGATCCTTATATATTTATGTTAAAGTAATATTTTATTATCTACATAAAACAGAAATGCACAATACCTTCATAGTTTGTTCTAATTATTGAAATATCTTTATTTTATTTTTAAAGATAGCACAGATTTGCACAGTTCTTAAGATCTGGAGGGAGAACACCCCAGTACTTATGCTGAGTTGAGTTCTGTGTAAAAGCACCGCCATTCCTTTATATTTCATGGAATTTTTGGAATAAATTTGATGCCTATACCGAGAGGTTCCACGCTCGTAACTTCCAGGGTCTTGAAGGAGAGCCTCAGGAGCTGTGTGCGTTGTGTCTTTCCGCAGAGGAACCGCAGCCGTGTGTTTTGAAGCATTGATTTCTGTGCGGGCAGGGGTGTCCTGCCTTTGATGCTGGTGGGGAGGTCTGCTCCTCGAGTTGGTGGCGGGTTCTGGCAGAAGGCGTGGGGGAGAAGAGACGCGGCTCTCCTCGTTGCCTTTTGATAATTTAAGGTCTGACTCCTTAAAAAAAAAAAAAAAAAAAAAAAAAAAAAAAAAAAAAAAAGGAAAGAAAGAAAGAAAAGAAAAGAAAAGAAAAGAAAAGGAAAGGAAAGGAAAAACAAAAAGGCGGGGCTTCATTATGGGGAGTCCTGTTAAAAATAGGGAGGAAGGATGCGGCTGCCCAGCGGGGCTGCGCAGCCCCGGGCCGGGCGGGCGCTCCCCGGGCAGGGCCGGCCCGGGCCCCAAGCCGGCAGGGCCGGGGCTTTCCCGTTAGATGTCTGCGGCTCCGTGCGTGTAACGACCTGGTCGGTTTTTACCCGGAGAGGTCCCGGCTGGGGACCAGCGGGACTGGCGCGCTGGCGAGCGACTGAGGGGTGTTGGCAGGTGCGGCGGTCTGTTCGAGTCCTTTTTTGGCTGGCTCGGTTTCCTAAGTGCAATACGCTGCTCTTCTCTCTCCCCTCGCCCTCTCACACCCCCCCCCCCCCCCCATCCCCATCCCCATCCCCCCCACCCCATCCCTTCACGATAGTTTGGAGGCTTATTAGATTTAATCATCTTTTCTAACTCCTAGTCAATATTACACTCATCCCGAACAGATTCAGCTAAATGATCTTATCAATAGTTTCGAAGAGAAGTGACAGAAAGAAGAAGTGTTTGGTGACCGCAGACGTGCTGACGGGTAAAATGTTGAAGCCGGGTATGGATTTAAAAGTCCTCGGTCAATAGCCCGCGGAGGCGGCTGCGGAACGCGAGCAGCCTCTGCCCTCTGCAGGACATGCGGGTGGGCGCCGGGGGGAGACTATGTCGCCTTTGCCGACAGGGCCCTGCCTCTCGGCGAGCGCTCCCGCCTCGGGTGGACAGGAGGTGGCTTGGGCGGACGGTGCCTCGCTCGGCGGGGCAGGCCCGGAGCCGCGGGGATGGCCGCCGACAGCCGGTTGGCGGGGCGGCGCCCCCCACCGCTGTTGGGGGCCGGGCCGCCCGCCCTGGAGACCCCCCGGGCTGCTCCGCCGGTGCTCTTTGCCCAGTGAGAGGCTGGGCAGATGGGAGCGGCCGCTCTCGTCCCTCCCGGCTGGTTGCGGGGAGGCCGGCCGGTCCGGGGGGTCGTTTTCCTTGTTTCCTTCTCTCCCCCTTTGAAGAGAAAGAAGAGGTGGGAATGGAGCAGCTGTAGCATGCACCTTCTGCAGGGGGATGTCAGGGTGCGCGGCAGCTCCCCGGGGTCCCCCACCCTTATTCCCAGCAGGGACTCTCTGTCGTAGATCAGGTGTCAACAGCAGAAGCCCCAGCTCCTCGGCTCACTCCCTCTGATGGAGGCCGAAACTGGAAGGCAGGAGGAGGCTGTGTATCCCGAAGCTCTTGAGTCGTGACCGCCTCTCCCCGTGTCCCCGGCTCCGCGGGGCCGAGAAGCAGCGGTCTGTGCTGCCCTCCCCGGGGGAGCTCCCCCCGCCGCCCAGCTCCGCCAGCTCTCCCGAAAGCGGGCAAGGGGGGCCAGGGCTTGGAAACAGAAAAGCGGGGGAAGGCGAAATAATCCGGCAAATCTCTCAGGCTGCGGGACAGGCCGGGCTGGTACCTCGCTAGGTGATGCTCTCGGGATGGGCAACTTGCGAGAGCCCCGTCGGGGACAGAGGCCTCGGTCGTCCCCGGCTCCGCCCCGTCGTTTCTCTCTCTCTCTCTCTCTCTCTCTCTCTCTCCCCCACCTCGGGTTTTGTTGGCTGAGCTCGGGGTCGTCGTGTCCGTCCGACCGTCCCCCCATGATCCCCTCTCTAATGCGCGGTCCCCGGGGCCGCGGGGATACGGCGGGACGGGCCCGGCTGCCTGCGCCGGGCCTCGAAACCGACCACCAGCCTGGGGCCGCCTCCCCCCGCCGCCCTCCTCCGGCTGCTCCGCTGGGGAAGCCCCCTTCCCTCGGCTGACTGCCCCTGCCCGCCGGGGCGGCCCCGGGCCCCGAGGTTGTCCCGGGCGGCGTCGTTGGGGGTTTGATCGTCTTTGTTCGGGTGCCGTCGGTGCGGGGTTTCTTGGTGCGAGAGGAAGAGTCCGGGTGACTCGCCCGGGAAGGGGAGGCGACGGCCCACGGTGGGAGACGGGGCCCGGCGGCGGCGGGGGTGAGCGGCCACCGGCGGGCGGGCGCGCTGGGCTTCGTCCGGTTTAAACCTCTGGGCTTAGGTAAAGCCACGGGGAGGGTCGCGTAGACGGGGTGTCCCCCCAGGCCGAGCCCAGGCAGGGGGGTGAGAGGAAGGGGGGGAAGCTCTCCGCGGCTTCTCTGCGGGAGTGGGTAGGGCAGCGGCGGCCTTCTGCCGCCTCCAAAACGGAGGTTGGGCATTGTGGTCTGTTTTGGGAAACGTGGCTTCTCCCGTGTCCCCTGCGCCTACCGGGGCTGTCTGTTGATTTTGTGTTTCGGGAGGGACGGGGCCCTGGGCCGCCGCTCTGGCTTTAATCTCGAGATGGGAAAGATAAAAATAATAATAATAATAATAATTCAGAGTTGCGGGAGCTGAGTTGGTACTTTGTGCTCGGGGAACGGCCAGGTTGTCGTCGAGGGTGTAGGAAAGTGCCTCGAAGGAGGCGAGTTTCCCCCTGGCTCGGCCGGGCGGTCAGGGAGGAGCCGGTACTTTCCCGGGGGAAACGAGTTAGAGCAAAACCACAGCTTTAGCAGAAATGGTAAAATAAAAAGCGAGAACTTCTTCTCAGACCCGACTTCTCGTAAAATTATAAACCAAACAAGGGGGCTTTTCGGCAGGCGGGTCAAGCCGCAGCGCCCGGGTTTCCACGCCGCCCCCGGCCCCAGCCCGCGGCCCGACCCGCATTGCGAGTCTCTTCCCTCGAAATGCAGCCCCCTCCCTGCGAATCCCCCCGAAACTCGGCCGAGTGTCCCGGGGTTTCAGGCAGCGCCCCCGGGGCCGAGAGGGGCCGCCTGTGCCGGCGCGAAGCCCCTTCCCCTCGCACCCCCTACTTCTCCCGCCCCCCCCCGCAAGGCCCGGGGCTCCCCACGGGACGCAGGGGTCGGATGTTGTGTCGTCGTCCCCACCCCCACCCCCCCCCCCCCACCCCCCCGTAGGCGGCCGAGGGAGAGGGTTGGGGCGAGGGCAGCGGTGAAGGAGCACAGAAACTCTTCGCCGGTGCTGCCGGGGGGCACGAAGGGGCTGTGGGGGGCCCTGAGCCCTTGCCCGGGGGGTCGGGCGGCTGCGAACGGGGGCGCCGGATCCTTTCGTCCCGGGGACGGGGCGAGTTTGGCCGGTGTCTGCCTGGTCCCGTCCGTGCACGGGGCAGAGCCGCTGCCGGCCCGGGGCGGGCAGGCCGCCTCCCGCCCCCGAGAGGGGCCTGGGGGGCGAGGGGGCCTGTCCCGGGGGGACTCCACCGTCCCCTACGGCGGGGCCGGGGCGGGCCGGCCCAGGGAGCCGCCGGGGCGGGAAGGCGGCCCCGGCGCCGGGCAGCAGCTCCGGGCCGGCTGCGGCTCTGCCGGCGGCCTTGCAAGGCCCCGTCCGGCGGGGCTCTGCCGCCCGGCTCCCCGCGCCCCTGGGCATGTCCGCACAGCCGGGGGGTTCTTCGGGATGAAAACGAGAGTAGGGAGCTGGCGGCCGCTGCTTCTTTCCCTCCTCCTCCCAGGGCGGTAAATCCTGGCAGGAAAACCCGGGCAGAGGCAGGTCGTAAAAGTGATGGCGAAACCGCTCTCCCCCTCCTCTTCCCCGTCCCGTCCCCTCCCGTCCCGGGGGGTTGCAAGAGGCGCTCGTCTAAAAGTTAGGACTTGTTTTTTAGCCAGCCTGACTCATTCATTAATTCCCTTTCCCTCCTTGATTCATTCATGTCTACAGTCATTCATTGCCAAGTCCATGGAGGCATCAGCTCCTTGGTCAGTAGGGGAGACGTACAAACAAGGATGGTGCTATTTATTTCCCTCCGCCTGTGGATTTCTAAGACGTTCAAGCAGGCACAATCATTAAACTAATTTGTATTTGATTGTTTGGGCGGACGGGGGTGAATTTTATTGCACTAAGCATTCAAGCACGCACGCATCGCTGATTACCAGTATACATTAAATAAAGTTGTTTGTACACATTGTCTTACCACATATAGGCAGTCTTATTATTCTAATTACTCTAATTAGTGCATTGAAATGTTTTCTACTTGATTTGAGGAGACAGTGATTAGTTCTATTACTTCTTTTAACTCTTATTTCATGGAAAACTGTTGATGCATGTTCCAATTACCTTGTTTTTCTCTTTAATATAGCGCGGGCCAAAAATATGGTGAAATGATACCGTTGGAGAATAGAAACGTTCATCTATTTTCCCTTTTCAAAAGAGCTTCCATGTTTTTATAGGTCCCCCCACCAGATAGACACTCCCCCCCTCCCCAAGCGTTCGAAAAAAAAAATATTTATAGCCAAAGCAGCGCATTTTTTCTTTACAATTTCTTCCGCGAGTGCTTTGGTACTTTACGGTTGTAGCATTTACCTCTCTTATTTTTTTCCCCCCCTCAAAAAAAACGAGGGAGTCTGAGGTACATTTGAGGCGAATCTGTTTCATAAGTTTTAAATTAAGGTTACTATTAATTGATAAGATCAAGTCATCAAACATGTTACTTTGATAGGGAATTGTAATTAAAACCTTAATCCCGTTTGAGACTTATTTTTTTCCTTAAACATTTTCTTGAGGGATTCCACAAACACACACACACCCCTTTTCCGTGGCTGTTGCCGCTTTCAGCAGGCGGAGGGCACGAAGTGGAGCGCAGACCCCACCAGAGCGGGGAGGTTGTTGCCTTATCAAAATATCCATCTTCACTATTGAGCCAATAGAGGTTTTGTGCCGAGTTTTGGGATGTGTGTGTGTGTGTTTTGCCTTTTGTGTTGCTGTGCCGGCCACTTAAACCCAGCCGGTGACAAAGCAGCCGGCGGGGACGGAATCTCGCCTTGCTCTCACGTTACAGACGGGGAGACTGGCTACTTCTTGGTCATAAAAACACTGCTTTTATTGTTGGTGTCTCCCCCCTCCTCTTCCCGCTAGTTTGTTAAATAAATACGAAAGGGTGGGGGGAAAAATACGGGGGGAAAAAAGAAAAGGAAAAAAAAAAAAAAAAGGCAAAGCAAACCGTCCCGTAAATTCTTAGAAGTCCAGGTCTGGAGGGAAATCTACGGAGTTACATAGGTAAATACTGGGCCTAGGCTGCTTATACTTTTAATATTTAAACTGGGATTATAGGGGATCTAGCGACGCCTTCCTAACCTTTGCCAATTGCCTGTGCGAGGAGAAACCCCGCAAGATGCACAAAGGGACCAGGCGGCTTCCCAGCGCCTCTGACAAACGACTCCGCCGCTGGGGACCAGGGTCTGGGGTGGGGGGGCTGGGCGAGAGGGGCACAGCGGTGGGGTTTGGGGGGGTTGGTTTGGGTTTTTTTTGTGGGGGTTGTTTTTTTCGGGGGGGGGAGGGGTTGTCCTGTTTCTTCTTCCCGCAGAGCATCGTCTCGCCTCGCCTCGCTGCTTGGATCTGCCGCAGCACCGGTAGCGATTCGGCCAAGGGAAGGCGGCATCGGCCCCGGCTCCGGTCCAGGCTCCGGTCCCGGCCCCAGCCGGGGCCGGGACCGGAGCCGGGGCCGCGCGTGGAGTGCGGGCGCCCCCCAGCGGCCACCGCTGCCGCCGCGGGGACTCCCCCGGGAAGGGCAAGGGTAGCATCCATCCCCACCTTCCTTCCCGAGACCTCTCTCTCCTTGGATACAAGGAGGACAGAGGCTTCTGTTCTCGCTGAAACCATCTCAGATGCCAGACCATCACCAAAGACCTTCCCCGCCCTCCCCGCCCCCCCCCCCCCCAAAAAAAATCCCCAACATAATCCTTCCACTTTGGGTGAACACCCCATTTCCCAGGAATAGAGAACTAAAGACAGCCCTGAGGCTGTTTGGTGCTGGCTGGGTGCTCTCTCTTTTCACCCAACACCACAACACCCTCCCCAAGCTATCTGACAGCAGCTTTTTAGGGGACCCAGACCCCAGCGGTGCTGGCTAGCAGGATCGTACAGGTTTAACTTCTTGTGTTTATTTCAGTGCTATTGGTTTTGTAACTACCACGCTGTGTAAGTTGCTGCTGAAAATGTTAAAATATTGAGAATATCAAGAACCCAAGCCATTCAGACATTCTGCTACAGCAGACTTTAGTGCGCTGAAAACAGATAAGTGACATATCACGATCTCAGAGTCTCTTGCTAACTCAACAAGCAAATCGAGAGCTGAAACAAAACAAAACAAAACAAAATAAAACCAAACCAAGAATGATTAAGTTTTAGAAAGAAATCAGTGTTCTGCACAGAGCTAATCACACTACAGCCAGCCAGTAGTGTAGTACCGAGCAGACAGGGGAGAAAATAACCTGTTTTCCAGCTGAACATCAATTGTGGAGCTGTTCAGATAACAGAAATAAGATGCTGTGCATACAGCTGGAACTGGAAAGGTAAGCGGTGGCTACACCTTCCACTACAGACCAAGCCTGTGTCAGTCCTAGCTGCAGGGACAGCTCTGTTCACAGTAGGCAGAATGCCATGACGAAGGTTTAGCCTCCAAAGGGAAAAGCTGGCTTTGTTTCAGGCACCCTTCCTAAACCGTCAGATAAGTAAGGATTGATTTATTTGCTAATAGGTCTGGGGAGCTGGATAACATTGACCTTTTGCATACTAATTTTGCTGAATACCCTCAGTGTATAAATCATATCCCAAACCAGACAGTTTTAATTTGGGATGGAATCTAAGCCTTTAACTTAAGGGACTGCTTGTTAAAATTATGCACAGTTGCATCGGGCAAGAAAGAGGACGGACAGCCCAGCCTGCCCACAGGCCTTGTGTGGCCAGCTAAGGGAGGGAGGTGACTCAGGGGACCGCGGAGGTGCAGCTGGTCCATTCGGCTTCAGTGCCGCCACCTCCCCAGCTGACCATGCAGCAATACGGGCCCACCCGCAGCAGCGGCTAGGCCACTCCAAGTTACGTATCTACAGGGGTAGGTTAGATTTCACTTCCCTTCACTTCCCACAGGCTCTGCCTACAGGGCTAAAGTCAACCTGCCTCTTCCCTGCCTGGCCCAGCACTGTGACTCTTGCACTCCTGCCACCACATCTCCAGTGAAAGGGCAGGGGGGCCTCACCTGGAGTACCGACATGTAGCCCAGCAACCAAGCCTCAGCTGCCACTTCAATTCCTCTCGGCCTGAATCCAAGGCCTCCTATATCCTAGTGGTGCCCTACTGCCGAGCTTGGACCTAATGCTTACCAGGTCAAATAAGGTTAGCTGCGGCAGGTGTTCAGCATCTACTAGTCCTAAACATGCAGCCTAAACACAGGGTTGCAGGCTGTTCGGGACAGGTTGAAGCCCTGTTGTTTAGATGTCCCAAACACTTTCTATTTTAAGATCAAATTCAGCAGTGTCAGTCTGAGGTAAGAGGGATGCCCTGTGGAGTCCGCAGGAGTCCTTAGAGGCAGTGGCTGTGACAGCGGCGAGCTCTGTAAAACACAAGTAACCGCCTCATCGAAATGCCAGAATCCCAACCCGTTACCCAATACAGAAGAGCATCCCAAGCGAATACAGCCCATTTTCTCATTTCAGTTAGTTTTGAGACAAAATACAGCATTGCTATTTCCTGACCAGACAGAACGGCCTCTCTGCCTTCCCTGGACAGATCCTGCTGCTCTGTGCAAGCAGGGCCACAACATGTACTAACTGTCCAGCAGACGGAAAGATGCAAGAAGGAATGGAGTTCCCTCACTCTTCCAAGTTTAAACTCATCATCTGTAAGAGACTTTGGGCAAAAAGTGGTTTTATAAGAAGACAGTGTTGTTCTGAGGAAAAAAGATATGCTAGGGAGCAAGGTAGGACGCCTGCTTTCTTGCAGAGAGAAGGTGGTACGTGTTCACTTAGTCTCCTACAGCATTTAAGGAAAAAAATCTCTTTATTAATAAAGCTGCATTCAACAATTTTAGACAATACATTGTGGTAATATTGAAAGCATGGTATGATACATGCACAAAGACGATCCATCTGCTGATGTGTGGCATTAAACTCCTCCAGTCTGGAGCCACAGTTGAACGTGGCAGCTCTAGCTGCCAGAGTTCAGGTTCAGTTCCTGCCAACTGAAAGATGTAAAAACTGCCTAAGGACTGTATATTTAGGAAAACGCCAAAAGGTGGGTTGTCACCCCACCCCCTCGCAACTGACTTCTTGCTATCAGGTGACAGATAGCACCTCATCATTAGCTGGAGATCATCGCTCTCGATCTGTGCCTCCTTTCCAAAGATCTGCCACTTTGAGCAGTGGAGGCACAGATGCAAAAGCCTCTGCGCCTTTTGGAGAGCAGCAGAACACCCATGGATCAATACTTCAACTTGAAAGCTTCTGTCATTCTCTGAAAAGACTGAATTATTTAAAAGTGTATGAAAAAAGTCAGAGCGGCATTGTAGGCCTTTAGGTTTGATCGGTACCCACTGTATTTCGCTCTTACAAATCCCTTCTCTTAGCCAAGTCAAAGATAATTATTTACTCTTGCATAACATTTAAGTTCTCCATGAATCTCATTAAGACAAGATAGAGTAAGTATTACCTGAGCACACACAGATAGAAAGCGAATTACAAGTTTAGTAACTCGTCCCCAGGTCAACCGGCTGGCACAGCACTGACAACACACGCCAGGGTGCCCACCTGAAGGCTCTATACCTACCCACAGCTTTTTTTGTCCCTTCCCCAGTCACTTAAACAAGTATCTTATGCTCAACACCAGGTAGTGGTTGCAGATCGTAAAGAAAAAAAGTCTGCTGAAGGAATGAAAGTTACTGCAAAGCATCCTATCAAGTCTACCAATGAATTGTACAGAAAAAAAAAAAATACAAATGCTGAAAATAGCATGTCATCACCTTCAACGAACTCTCCATATGATGGTCAGGCAGTTTTGCATGTAAACACTTGGAAATTACCAAACAGAAGTGACTGCAAAAAGGCAGTAAAAATTTCTCTAAACAGAGATACTGCATAGTAAGGTCTCTAAAGTTCATCCCAAAGCGCGCTCAATTTACATATTTTCAAAATGCCCAATTAAGCAGTTTAGCATGCTGACGTTTTGCTGTAGTCACTGCAAGGGAACAGCTGCTCCCAGCAGCAGCATCCCAGGAACAGGTGTTGGAAAGCGATAGCAGACACCAGACCCAACCATCTTCAGCCGTATCTCGAAGCAAGAATGAGAATTGCTTGCATCAATCACACTTTCTTGGATGCAATGCAACTTTTTATTTTAATTCCCATTCCAGTTTTCATTAGCTCTGAGCTGGTTTTGATAATTTTTAGCGACTGTTAAAACTACTAATTTAGACAAGGTGCTCTTGATCCTTCCGTGGGAAGCCTCCTGTGCTAAACTAACAGCTGCCCAAATTGTTACATCTACTATTGGACACAAGTAGCAGAAAAAAATAACCTCAGTGGAATCACCAATTGCATCTGTCACATTCAGTGTAATTTTTAAATATGGACTCTTTTGTTCAAGCCCTGAGCTTGTAGCCAGTTAACACAAGGTTAATTCTAAGCACAATTTGTGCTTTTTACAAAGGAACTACGCAGACTGTATCGTGGGCCTCCAACCGTACTCAGAGACCTACTGGCCTCAAGTCTGAACTTCAATTGTTTGTGTGTTTGCATCCAGAGAGATGGACATGACCTTGCTATAAAAATGCTGATGCACTTAAAATTAACTCCTAAAGATATCTGGCAGTTCAAAAGTGCCTGGTCGCTGCGTCAGAGCATTTTCATTTCTAGCTCTTCAAGACTGTTGGGGGAAAGCATTCTGTTAAAACCTGCTTGTAATAACAAAATGCCTGCATTGCATATGATGACAGTTGACTTTACCAGTGAGTAAACAATTGCAGCGTGCACGGTATCAGATCTACAGTGTTCTGTTAAATTCAATGAAGATTGCCAATTGCATCTTAAAATGAAAGAGATAAGTTCACATTTTTCAATGTTTTCACAGAATACCAAACCTTCCTCCATCCCTCTGGACATATAACATGTAAAACCATGTGAGTACGGACAACATGTAACTGCTTTCACTTCCCCAGGTAATAATGCACTCCTGCCAAATAATAATGTAATAAAGTATATTACAGGCTGTCAGGCATTAAAGTCTGGAAATCCTGAAATATTTTGAAATCCAGCTTTATCTGTGTGTTTTCTAAACCATTTACGCGACCAGAAGTGCCACACAGAGGAACAGAGACACCTGACAACTCTCAGTTATATGGGTGAATTTTCAATACCGTGAAAGCAAGCACTGAGAAACAGGCAACTGTCAAAACCCGAGGTCTGAAACTGTACTTAGTGTGTGTCAAAAGTCAGCTGTATTTTGTCCAAGACGCACAGAAGCCAGGTCCAGTCTTGTCCTTACGCTTCTCGATAATCAGAAGCAACAGCAGCTGTAAGTTGGTGCTAGAAGGTACTTTTAGCATGTTTGAAACAATACTGGCCTGAGGCAAAGTTGTGATATGAAAGCACATAAATGAGGCCGAACACTTCTGTAGGTGCCAGAGATGAAAACAGTCCTCTTAAGAAAAGTTTCCCTGAGATGCAAGAAAGCAACTCAGAGCTTAGTATTTGTTTTAGTAGGAGTGTTGTCTTGAACAATTAACAGCATCACATGAATCTAACAGGTGATAAACTCTGTCTAGAAGAAAATGGGCACTAATCAGACCAGTATTGATTTGGTAAATAGTTCTGAACTAATTGTGCCTTTGTGGCCAAGAAGGCCTACGGCATCCTGGGTTGCATTAAGAAGTGTGGGAATCAGGTCAAGGGAGGTTCTCCTCTCCCTCTGCCCTGGAGAGCTGTGTCCAGTTCTGGGCCTTCCAGTTCAAAAGAAACAGGGAACTACTGGAGAGAGTCCAGCAGAGCGCTACAAAGTTGATTAGAGGGCTGGAGCATCTCTCCTACAAGGAAAGGCTGAGAGACCTGGGGCTCTTTAGCCTGGAGAAGACTGAGAGGGGACCTTATCAACACTTACAAATATCTAAAGGGCGGGTGTCAAGAGGATGGGGCCAGGCTCTTCTCAGTGGTGCCCAGCAACAGGACAAAGGGCAATGGGCACAAACTGGAGCACAGGAAGTTCCACCTGAACATGAGGAAAAACTTCTTTACGTTATGGGACAGAGCACTGGAACAGGCTGCCCAGAGAGGTTGTGGAGTCTCCTTCCCTGGAGATATTCAAACCCCATCTGGACACATTCCTGTATGACCTGCTCTAGGCTAACCTGCTTTGGTGGGGGAGTTGGACTAGATGATCTCCAGAGGTCCTTTCCAACTCCTACCATTCTGTGATTCTGTGAGGAGGACAAAGTCTAACAAAGCAGTTACTCATTTCCAGTTCAAACACAACTATATCACTACCTATATAATTAAAGGGATGAATACATTATGGTAAGACCATTTGCATTAGAGTAGGAAATTATTCTTGAAAGAAATTCAACCATTATTTTTTTTTCTTGGTACATAGTAATCTCCATATTCTGCTTTATATCCCGTCTGTCTGTATCCATCTGTTGCCTCTTGCTCCGTACCTACATCACAAACAGTTTCAGGCAGCAAAACATTCATTTTGGGTAATACACCTAGTTTCAGCTGCTTTCATAGGGCTACAGTAAGCTAAACATTAAACAATGATACACTTAAATCAGCTCATAAATTTATATCTAAAAATATCCAGGGTAGCTCACTTCAAAAGGAACAGTGATAAAATTATGCCCAAACTGTTCCTCTGAATGCATCATACTTCATGCTTTATTTCATTGTTTTTTAAAATGAATGCACAAAACATCAATGAATGTCGACAAAGCATTTATTTTGTTTTATTTATTCATTATTTTATGTACACTTGATATTTTGCAACACAAAGGGAAACAAATTAAATGCAAAGCAAAATAAATACTATAGGTTGAATATACTTTAACACATTTCTGTCACCTCTGAATTAGCAGACACTGACAACTCAGTGAGGTCATAAACTTCCATTTCTTTACACTGGCAGTAACAGAACAGAACTGTACAACACAGTAATATGACATTTAAAATGATCCAATAAAATACATAAAACAAGAATAAAACAGACTTAATTTACTAAACAAATATATAAATGTGTAAATATGCAATATTAACTTTTTAGGACAAAAAGAAACTACCTTTGAGTTAGCAGTGTAAGGCATTAGATGATTTCTCCATAATAAAGTCAATCTTTTATAAATATGGGGACAACATCGCTGGTTTATGTGTTTTCAGGTAAACCCTGAACTTACACCACAATTACATATTAAGTGGTACAAGTCAAAGGTACCCAAACGAGGAGGAGCCAGGTATCCCTGCCTGAGCTGTGTTGGCACACGCATAGAGACCCACGGGTTTACACACAGAGAGAAGATGCAGTAATCAAATCCAAACAGAAGTAATACACTCATAACATACCTTCCGTTTACTATTGGTCAACCAGAACACTGGGAGAGGGGAAAAAACCCATGATTTTGAAATGTAATCAGGTACTTGCACAAGCATAAAAAAAATGCACAAGCATCAGAGGGGAATATTAAAACCAAATGCACAGAAGGTGTTAAGGTAAACACTGCTGTATACTGAGAGGGGCACAAAACGAAAAATGGGTTTAATGTGTGGAACTGAATGTGTGGAACTTACTGAATGACAGGTTTGGGATCTAAGACTGCACACACAGACACAGCTCTTGGAATACTGCCTCTATGGAGGACTGCAATGGCGCAAAGTAGTGGATGCTAGCTTCGTGGGCCCACGTAGCTTAACATCAGGAAACAGCCCTGAAAAACACACCCGTGAACTGCTGCCTCCCACTTTTGCTTTTGCTAACTGCTGCTTGCACCATGCTTTAAAGATGCTCTTATTAGCCTTTCTATCTAAACCTTTCAATGTCTGCTTCTCAAAGGACCTTCGTTAGGAAACTTATCGAAGCCAGTTAGGACTTGCATGTTCTCCTGTGTTCACAGTAGCACGTTATACTTTAGGGCTTGAACCGCCATTATGAGGTGAAAATAAACAACCTCCGTTCGGACATCTTTGTGCCACAGTACTGAGATGAACTATCTAAAAGTTAAGGAGGCTTGGAGCACAATCAAGAGCAGCTATCCTCGTTTATGCTAATTTGAACTAAAACATTTGCAAAACCAACATGCTCCCACCTGCTGCTTGTTATTCTTTTCACTGAAGTTAAATGCCCTCTTCCTTCTGCTGGCTTTAATATCAACTTGAGAGGGTAAAAAAACAACACACAAAACCACTTTAAACACTCAACTAGCAGAAAACAAAAGGTTTTCTAGTTGTAGCCAAGATATTTTGTATGGAGCAATCAGATACAGTTCAACCAACAGAGCAAAGGAAGTGGTGGCCTTTGGTGGACGCAAGAGAAGGTAGGAGGCTAATAGGGAGCACCAAGGGGTAAGCAATCTCTTACCTGGAATCCACACGTGCTAGGATAGCACACGTAGTTCAGGAAGCCAGTTTCCAATAGAAGTTTTGTGTGGTCTATGTGGACCTCAGCTTCTCCAGAGGTCAATTCAAGACCTCAATTTAAGATCGGTCTCCCAATCTGAATTAACCTGTGGAAGAATGTATCTCTCCAGAATGAAGGGACCCTAGGAGACCAGTTTCCTAATTTTAGTAGCTACCCTAGATATTTAAAACTAGATGATACAAATATCCTCCAGCTATAGAAAATGTGCTTAGAGGCAATTATCCCTTTTGTCCTTCTCAACTTGTTATTAAAAAAAGGCATAACTTGCTTCTGGTGCTTACTGGCATAGCATGCATAGCGGAGCTATTTACAGACAGTGGCTGGAACTGTTCCCTTCACTGCTGCTCTTCCATCTTTTATACAAATTAGTCCTTTTAAAAGGTAATGCTGTAGGAGTTCATTGTAACATTATTCAAACTCCTATTGTTGCAGCATAAAATGGAGCACACTATTAAATGACAAATATAGTGCAAGTATTTTGTTGCTGCTTATTTGGGGGGTGTGGTGGGGCAGTGAGAGACCTACCATTTTTAAATGAATCGAGGTGCTGCGTTCAGGTATTTAAATTTGAAGGCCTGGAGATGCCATTCCTTCTCGTCCACACAGGAATAAATGTGAGCAGGAAATTTCCCCAGGCAACTCACGCACCTCACTCGCAGAGATCAGGCCAGTCTCGACACACCCCAGCTCCACCATCTGCCTGGTATGGAGACGAATGCGAAGTGCCACAAGATGCTTGAGAGCTGCAGTGGCTTTAAGCTCACTGGGAAGAGCCAGAATAAGACCATCACATCAACTTCACTAAGACAGCTCAAGGGATAGCTGGTAATTAGGACTGTCTGTGAAATTTAAACCAGAAAGTAAAAGTGTGTGAACTCACCAATTCCTGGTTCTATTTCACTTTTCACCATCTCACGTTCAGTAACTATTCCAAAAAGACTCCTCCAAGCACAGACTAGCCATTTGTTTCCAAATCACAACCAAACCAGGTATTTTTAATTTGACTCCATTAGTTTCAGAACAGTGTAAATGTGCACAAATCTGTGGCACTGCCTTGAAGAATACAAATCTAAAGAGACCAAGGTCTGATGGAGACAGAACCCACCTCCTGATGGTGAGCAGAGGACTGTACTACCCAACAGCTCTCGACAACGCTACAATAGTAAATAAACCCACAAAAGATGGGAATTCACGGCAATTCCACACAGTATCTCCCTAAAATGCTCAGACAGTTCAGTGTCTCATAAGCTTTGCCCTCTTTTTCACCTGAATTCAAACTTTCACGTTTTCAGGCTACGAACAGTTAGCTGCTGTACGCAGCTTCCAATAGAGTAAGCAGAAACAACTGGCACCTAAGTCATGGTAATCCCAAATTATTATAAGATCTATGTAAACACATACTAAAAATATGCAAACTAAACTGTTCCTATGTATTATAGACAACTCAGTTTCTAACAGAAACTACTGTCAGTACCCAAGAACAAGGGGTATTTATCTTAGTTCTTGGTCTAACTTTCAGACTTCAGCATGACAATAATACTCCTGTAAACTAATCCCGTGTGTTTTGTACATTATAGAACTGTACGCCAAAAACACTACCAAATTTTATTTTAATAACTTACATTCAGATTTTCCTACTAACCCAAACCAAGAAAAATATTACTTCTCTTAAAATGAAAAAAAAAAAAAAAAAAAAAAAAAGGCAAACAAACAAGATTCACGTGACTGTTCTCAACACTGCAAGTTTCTTAAGATAGGTATTATTTCTTTTTCCCCTTCCCTGCCATTTTCAGCAAGCAGTATACTGAAGCAAACAGAACAACCAAAGGGCAAGTCTCAGATCACAGAACCACAGCACGGCTGAGGTTGGAAGGGACCTCTGGAGATCATCTAGTCCAGCCCCGCATTGCTCAGGCAGGGACACCTGGAGCTGGTTGCCCAGGACCATGTCCAGACGGCTTTTAAACGTCCCCAAGGATGGAGACTCCACAGCCTCTGTGGGCAAACTGTGCCATGGCTTGGTCACCCTTACCATAAAATGTGTCATCCTTCTGTTCAGATGGAGTCTCCCATGTTTCGGTTTGGGCTCGTTGCCTCTTGTTCTGCCCGTGGGCATCACTGAGAAGAATGTGGCTCCCTTGTCTTCATTCCCCCCTCCTCCACCAGGTATTCCTATACATTGGTAAGATTTCCCCTGAGCCTTCCACTCTCCAGAGCCTTCTCTTTACCATTTTCACCCCAAAACTGCAGTTTATTTGTCCTCAAAAAAAGACCAACTGCAAAAATCCTAAGCAACTAAGTCTTATGTGCATCCGTGTGTAACAAAATAATTTCAGAGTTTAAACAAAAAATGCAGCTGGGCAGTGGTAGGTGAAGAAAAAACATCTTTATGTAGTTCATAAAAATGAAACAAAGAAACATCAAGAATTACTGCACAAGCACATATATGAATGATCAATACTAAGAGCATCTAAATGCTACATCTTAGAAGTATGAGCATATGAAATTATATGGGAATCTAACTTTCTGGGCAAGATAACAGCTGATCTAGAACCATGCACTTTCCTCATGTCTATAAATAGCTCTGGCCACCCTTTCATGAGTTTCCAGAAAAACCCGGGTAAATTCCCTTTGTTTCTTTTCTCAACACTCTTGACATTTGCATTTCAGTATCCAAGGAAAAGAGAGCACTTTCAAACAGCTGAGGGTTTTTTCTTGATTTATTTTTTAGAAAAGGGGAACAAAACATGCAAGAGAAAAAACTTCACTCCTCACAAAGTTTCCCCTCTGATTTAGGATGTCTGCCCTAACTGTGCTATTTATCATTCTTAAATGAAAACACAACAGCGACAAAATAGAGCTACTCAAACTAAAATAACAGCACTTAGTCCATTAGCTAAAACGGAAAATCCCACCACTGTCTGCTATTACTGAGGCTGAATATTCTTAAAAAGAGCCACCTCTCGCCCAGGCCCTTCTCTGAAGATCATGAGCATCTGTAATGCACAAGACTCATGCCTCAGCCCTTCCTCACGTCAGCTCTCACAACCTGTCCCATGCCTGGTAATATTTCATAAAGAGCCCCTTCTTGAATTTCTTTGTCAGTCAGAATCCTAAAATCACAGAAATTACCGTCTTGGTGAAGGGCAAATGCTTTCATTTGGGAAAAATGTTGATTGTGTCTAACACAGCCTGTACAGATGCATTAAACCAGGAATTTCTAGCCTAGTAATTTCAAAAGCTACAACTTATGGAATCATTGCAAAAGAGTAATAATGAACATGTAAATCAATATATAAAGTCACCCCCATACTCCATATAATAAAATGCTACATTTTACCTAGTTTTTGTAAATTTAGTAGTCCTGCAGATGTGATCTAGGAAACATATCCCGTAAGATGCAATAAGTACACACAGTAAGAACCAGGACTAAATACACAATTTTTGCAAATGCACTGGGTAACATTTCTGATGACAGGAGAGCAGTTAAACTAGTCACAGTCTTAATTACAGCAACAGGAAAGATTATCGAAATAGCTGCAATACATTAATTACATTTGCCTGTTAATTTCATGCATTTACAGAGCTATACATATAGCCAGCTAGGTACATCAGATTTCAGAACAGGGGAAAAAAAAACCCAAACACCAAAAAAATTTAAAAAAAAAAAAAAAAAAAAAAGAAAAAGACACACCACAGGCATCGGCAAGGGACTCAGGGGCAGAAGCAGATCCTGGCATTTCAAAAATGACTTTTCAAGCTGTCAGCATCTCTTTAACTTGCTTCTTTCTGGATGGATTTTGAAGGGTTTTGAGGTTTGGGGATGGATGTTGTTCTGGTCTTGTTTTCTGCTATTCCAAACAGGTAGTACAGCGCTGGATGGAATTAATCTCAGTTTAGTATTCTAAAGCCAAGTATCTAATCTGAGCTAAATCACAGCTTCCACAGTCTCCAGAGAGGCTCTCCAGAACATGATTCATGCTACTTTTCTTAAATATCTAACTAAGGAGGAGATTAATAGCTCTCTAGAGGTGCCCAGATGCCTCCCTTAAAACTAGGTGTCTTTCAAGGAGCTAACATTCAGCGAGATGAATTCTACTCACTGTGTACCACAATTACTGGACATCTTGCATCTGGAAAAGCTGGCATGAGAGCTTCAAGGAAAGAATCAGACAGTACATACAAGGGTCTTCATTTTTTATCTTTTTTTTTCCATATGGGTCTGAAGTTTGGACCTCCAAGTACACGGGGATTATAAGGTCCAACCTCCTGTGCAAAACTGTTCTTCCATGTAAGTCCTGCTCACTAATGTACTTCATCATGTGCATAATTTAAACAAGAGAAACCCCATCCATTTCCATAGAGCTATCTAGTTGGAGAGCTCGTAATTATGAATTCAAGTACGTACACTATTGAACTGAAGCCTTCAAGAGCTGGGATGATGCTTTAAACAGTAAAATTATCATATTAATTTTTAAAATGACCAAAAGAATGACGTATCTACCTATACACCATCCCACACCAATTTCATACAGGCAGTACTGAAGTCCCCTTTTAGTTTAAGAACAGGAGCACTTCAGAGCAAGCCTCTTTCTTTTTTTGGACATCTGTTGCCAAAGCACATTTTCTACAACGCTTCAGAAAGACAGACAAGATCAAAGGACAAGATAAAAAAATGAAATACCCTTAAAAGCTGAATTTAGATAACATGACTGAGGGATGGTCTAGTGTTGCAGATAACCCAGTTCCAGAATAATTAAATTCCTCCAACTAAGGAATTGCCATCATTCGTTTTGGATTACATGAAACTAGAATAAGTTTCTCTCTATACGACTGCTTCACAAGGAGACAGTCCACAGTAGTTTTCGGACTTTGCATTCACACTCTACCATACCCTGTAACACCTTTCACCTGTAGACAAACCAAAAGGCACTTTGGCAAAGCAACACAGGAAATCCAGCACTCCTCCTGCTCAGGCTTTTCCTGCTGCACAGGTGGAGAGGAACTCAGTCTCCAGGTACAGTAAAACAACAGTTGAAAACAGAACTGCTATGAAACATCTTTTGTTATTACATTCACCTGACAAAAGAAATTCCTACATGAGAAACTTTGAGGTTTATACATATAAGTATGTACACAGATATAAAAAAATTTCATATATACACACAAACATGTGTGTGTATATGTAATTTATACATACCTTTGTATAAATAGATATACACACATAAGTATAAAATAGCAGAACTAAAGACAGTGATCTGTTCTTGCTTCTTTGTGATGTATAAGGAAGGTCTAAAAACATGTTGTTTTCTTTATCCTGGAAATACTAGAAACGTCAAGTTTGGTCTATCCTCTCTTTGCTGGAAGACTTCTTGGTCATATAAAGCCATAGCTAAATGAGCGTCTTATCCACTGACTGAGGGTTAAAGTCTACAACTATAGATGGAAGTCTTTCCCAATTATTTCTCAGCTATTTGAATTAATTACATGTTAGCAATAGCTGAGTTTTAAATAGTCCAAATAAAAAGCAGACTTGAATTTATCTTTCAAATGACAACAGAGAATTCCTGACAAAAACCATTTCAAACAGAAGGCACAATAAGAAAAAAAATCCTTTCATATGAACAGAATTTAAACCTCCTTTATACCACCTAAAAAGCAACAGAGAATTAAATCCTTGACATGTACACGATTACAAAAACACTTCTTTGATTCACAGATGCTGTAGAAGTGAAACTGTATTATTTACCAAGTTTACCAGTTTGAAGGCACAATGGCTATATCACTTCATCCACATCTCATTCTATTTACAGTGAAAAACAAACAAGAATGATCTCTAAGAAAAAAAGGAGATAAACACACATGCACCCTGAGAAGTGAAATTTCTCAACAAAAACATTTGTTTTGAAATACTGTTCTTTGTAAACTCCCATTATCTGAACCTGTGTTCTCCTGTAACTAGAACAGTAACGTTTAATACTCAATTACAATGAAAAATATTACCTTTAGATTAAAAAAAGTTAAAAGTTAAGTTCCCAGAAAAATAAATCAACCCAAACCTGATTGAAAGAAATGAGGTCTCACACAGAATCACACCAAAGCTGACATCTGTCGGTGTGGAAAAAAAAAAGTAAATAAATCTAAAGATCTCTGACAATGTCCAGTTTTATAGAACAAAAAAACAGAAATGGAATGGCATAATCTAGTTGGAAATCCCATAGTGCCATCTGTGGGGAAAAAAAAAAAAAAATAAAAAAAAAAATCAAAAAGCCAACTGTGCATGCCCTTCTTTGGATCCGGAATTCCCACAAGATTCTGTAAAATTTAAAAATCTGAAGAAAAAGGTCTTTCTATAAAATGAGAAGTGTTCTGTAGCTGTTTCATGACATGGTTTATAAAGTATTGGCACCAGCACAGAGTTCAAAGCGTTCATTCAGGAATCACAGAGATCGTCAAATCTTTAATGATTCGTAGCAGTCCTCTAGTAGCGGTCCGTTATTTACTGCACACAAGGAAGGAGTCTTTGCAGCGATCTTCGGTGCAATAATGTACTTCTGCCAGACAAAATTTTTTTCTTATTATTCCAGTCAGTAATAAGAGCCATCAACACAAGAATAGTGGAACCAATATCAAATTTCATGGTCCATATTCATCACCAATGGCTAAAAAGGTAAAATTCTAAACTCAAGCTGTACATAGCAACATAATCTAGGTATTCAAGAAAAAAAAAAAAGATAAAAATTTAATCCAAGGAAGCACAAAAGGAAGAAACCTCTAGAATTTGTCCATCGACAGAGTCTTCCTTCTCCAGAGGCTAAACCGCGTTAAAGACGGAGAGTACAACAGTACTTTGAGCAATCACCTTTTGGAAAAACAAACAAAAAACCCCCAAACAAATCCAATACTAAGGTTTGGTGGTTAGTAAATCACCAATTCATATTGCCCTTGTTTTAAACTCACTGTATTTTCATTGCTGTTTTACTGAACAAAGATGTTTGTTTCTACACTTGACAGTAGATTTGACTCCAGTGCAAGGGACGGTTACTAACGCATTACCCTAAGTTCTACTTTTTTACAGTACTCTGCATAACAACCAGATGTATCACAAATCAAGTCTTGACCACAACAGAAATTTGAAAAGAAAATTGCTCTGGAGTTTTCTACACATTACCAGTTACAACACTAAGTACCTGGCTCAAACTTTATATCCAATACCAAGAAGCAGCTGGCAATTTTCTCTTTCGTTTCTGCTCTAAGTTCAGGTGGAAGGTTCTTGCATTTATCTGTTGTGTCGCTTAGGCTGGACTGTAAAACATCACTACATCTATTTCAGGTGAAGGAAGGGAGAAAAATGTATCAGATACAATTCATTGCCAAAAAAAATGAAGACAACAAAGTGTCTTCAATCCATTCTCATACAAGCTTAAACAGGTTTTCAAACAACCAATTACAGGCCAGATCATAACATCTTATGCTGCAGGCCACACCAGAATGCTACAGTATCTGTGTATGTATATGCAAACACATCTGTATAAATTTATATATACACACACAAACACATATACATTAAAAGGAAACACCATCTTTTCCTTACTGCTGAATATTAAACTTCTGCTTTCACCTGGGTATTAACATAGTTTACTGTGTGTAACACCCTATTAAGGGGACATTTAAGAAGACACTATTAATTTTATTCCCATTAAAGCCACACATATGGCTGGTATTTAAAAACATGCAGTGCCACCAATTAACACAGAGTAAAACAATTCTTAGGTACAATATCAACTCTTTAAGAAATGCATATTATATTTAAATGTATTTTACGCATTTGTGTAGATAATTAATACTTTCCACTATTTCATAGGGGATCTATATTCTTAAAAAAAGTCAGCACAAATTCACAGGAAACAACTCTGTCAAACGAATTCCACAGCAGCATATGTAGTGAGTTACTGGGTGAAACTCTTTTTTATGAACACATTAGGAAAGTTGGCATTCAGTTCTAGGACAACTCTATTATCAATCTGTGAACAGAAGGACACATCAAGTAAAGATAGATCTTTACAAGACTCCAGCAATTTTCTTAGAGATGCAGGGCTTACCATCCTCGTCCCTGTTCAAAAACAGAAAAGAGAAACAAAACAGATTGTAAAGTTACTGAGAATAGTCTTTTTTTTTTTTTTTTTAAAAAGCTGCTCATACTGTGTCATGGAAACAATGCTACTATCACGCATTTTTTATTTAGATTATTTCAATTAGATTTCAAATTAAAATCTTCTCAGAGACAGTGCAGAATTTTTACCTTTAAGAAGCCTATTGTATTTTCTTAACTGCTTAAGTAACTCCATCACTTTCTATTGGAAGGTAACAACTGCAAGGGGAATCTCTAACTACAGAAGCCAAGTACCCAAAGCCACAACACTTTCCAGCGATGAGACGCTGCGTTTTGGCAGCAACACAGGACGCTACACTCGTGCTCTCACGGCTGTCCTGCTGAGCGCGCTGACCAGCACAGCACAGCCCACGAGCTATTGTGGGCTGCTCCAATTCCAAACACACCAGCAAGGCTTCCAGGACTCTAAAGTGAGTCTGGGTATTACATACAAGCAGGGGCAGCTGTTCAAGAGACAACCAATCATATACGCTACCTACAACAGAAAACACACTATTTACCCCTGCTAAAAACGTGACCATAGCGACTGAACTCCTAAGTGTCACACAGGGTCAGATGAAGCATGGGATTCAGTCAGAAACCAAATAAATAGGTGTTTATAAGCATGCATCCACACACTCGTTATAGCTGATGGAAATCTAGTCAGTACAGTCCATGGTGCTTAGCACATGATTCAGCTCACTGGGCACTGCGGTATGATTCAGTTGCCTGGAGTGCCTAGTGCCTCTCGGGGTTCCTTACACGGTGTAGAACACCCACACAGAGCTGGCAGACAGGACACTGGGCCCAGAGGAGGAGATCCACACCTTACTGGAATAGCTGGAAGCCAGGCAGGTTACTCTGGGCAAGCGAACCAAGCCTGGATGCCTACAGTGGGATAAATTGCTCAGCAAGCTCTCCTGGCTCTAAAAAGAGTTCATACACCCAACAGGACTGCAGATACCTGCTGGCAGACACTTCAACTTACACAGCTCTATCTTGAGCTAAACTGCACACCAAAAAGCCATCTAGTCCAGGATCTCGTCTATGGCCAGGGCCAATAATGATTACCAAAAAGAAATAAAAAGGAAAAAAAAAAAAAACCTGAAGAAAAAGAAAAAAAAGAAAAACAAGAGCAGATTTTTAATGCAGCTTTTCACTGGTAGATCTTTTCAACTGCCAAAAATTATCAGTTTAAGGATTTCTGAAGCTACTTTTCATAAATGCTACTACTTTTCTGAACTTCTTTATACTTATAGCCCCTTCATGTGAGTTCTACAGTTTAACTATATAACATTAAAAAAAAAAAAGAAAAAAAAAATCAGCCTTAAACCCACTGCCTATTAATTGCAATAACGAAGGGGCAAAGAATCATAAAGAAGCAGTGAGAGATCATTCCCACTTCGCTATTTCCACACCATTCACAATCCTACGGACATCTCTTCTGTTCTCTCAAGGCTGTCTGTTTTCTAAATTCTTTTGCATCTCAGATGACCCCTGTTGTCTTCCTTCAGAACTATACACTGCATTGAGCACAAAGTCAGTAACTGTATAATGTATAACCATCTCTTTGGCTGTTAGAATGATGCTGAGCAACGAGCTGATGATTTCCCAAAATTGTCCAAAAGATCTCTTCCCTACAAAAAAGTACTATAAAGCCACCTGCTCCCCGCCCCCCCATATGCTCAGTTAATGTTATTTTGCTTCATGCAACTACTTTGCACTTGACGGAACAGTTTTCCTCCTGCTTTGTGATCCGTTTACTAAGTATCCTAAGATCATTCTGCAATTTTCCAGTGTTAAGTTCTTCAGCTTAAGTTTTTTCTACCCTGAATACCTGTGCACTACCCTCTGGCGCAGCATTATTCACCCAGTTGCCTGGATTACTTATAAGCAGATCAGTACAGACCCTTGGTGACCACAGTAGTGACATAGCTTCACTGTGAAAAGAGATGATACGTTCTTGTCCTCTGTTATCTTTGAAACACTCGTAATACAGGAGAAGACAGCTGAGTTACAAAAGCAGAACAACCTTGGCTAAAGCTTTTGAAAATCCAGTATCTATGGATGGGATCAGTGCTCACCTTCCCCAAGAACTCCAAGGAATTCTTTCTGAAAGACTAGAGAGGCGTAACTATACTACCCTCACAGGGATGCAGCTCTCCTTCAAAATATCATAATAGTCTTCACTGCCACTGACTGACTTTCTTATGGTTGTAACTGGTTTACGCTAACCGAAAGATAATCTTACTGCTTTGTAGCTTCTAACCTGCACCCTTTACAGAAGATTGTGCCATGTTTGTAACCCTTCATTCCTCTAGCGCTGAGGTCGACTCAAGTGACAGATCACATAGCAGAAATAAGATTTCCACAGCCCTCTATTTGAGCTCATTTAGAACCACTGCATAAATACCATTTAGTCCTAACAATTTATTATTGTTCAATGTATTGATTTGTTCAAAAGCTTTCTGTATTGGCATTCCAATTTAAGGCAGCTTTCCAGGCTAATCTCCTGGAAAGAACAGCTCTGATGTAGCAGCCTACTTGATCCCCCTTGCCATGAACACTAACGGACAGACAAGAGCTCTCCTGCAATGGCCTTCTTGATCTGAGTGATCCTTCACATCTGGAGTATCTACCAACCTCAGTAACTCTCCCGTAAACTTCTTCTAACATATCCGAAAGAAAGTTTTAGCATCTACCTTTACCCAATGGTTCCTTAGTATCTCATATTGCCTTACTGTGATTTTGTTTCACTTTCTAGAGTTCATCTTCCTATTTTCCTTCTCTGAAGAGGATTAATTTCCAGAAAGATACCTCTGTTTTCAGTAGTCTCCTGTACTCTTCTGCATAAGCAAGGGGGTATCTAAGTGTGGTCTTCACTTCTTCTATGGTAGCCTCTCAGGTTCGTTGATTTGAGACATCATTTAGCATCACCTGAAAATGGTCTTTGCTATCATGCCCCCAAATTTTACCTCATGTACACAGATGTAATCAAAGCTTGTCATTATTATTGTGATTTTTAACTCCCTTATCATTGTATGATCACTGCTACCTCAAGCGTCTGGTGGTTGATGTAATGGTCCTTATGGCCATACAGAGAAATTCTGTAACACACTCCAGTTTTTCATGTCACTTGACCATATATTTTACCATAGTACCTACTGCTCTACCATTCCAACTGAAACTCTAGGAACAACACATTATGCTACTCATCTTTTTTCCACTGAGCCTTAAAATTGCTACTGCATCAGCACCTTCATTTAAAACCAGTCTCATTTACGCATCACAGCTTTTACGCTTCAAGATCCAAATGTGTGTTTCTACAAAAATGCTAGATCTAGATGCCTAGGCACAGATTTTTTGTGTAGGATGTTCTTCATTCCTTCCTACCTGAACCTTGACAGTTCTCCTACCGCTTCATCTAAGACTAAGATTTTTAATGGATTTGTAACTAAGTAGGCCATCCTAAATGGCATGTTTTACTGCACCTTCTTCCTCCTCAGACTTAAAATTTTATGTTAAGAAATACCTTTTTCTAAAAGCTAAAAAGGCCAGCAATCTGGTTGGGGTTTGTTATTCACACCACGGGATAAGAAAATATCACCCACAGTCTTAACTTTTATTTATACAGTGTACAATTAGTGATGTATCTTTCTTAAAAGCACATTTGAAAGCATTTCAGAAGTGTAATGCAGCACATTCTTCTTCTCTTTTGGAAGACTGACAACGTATCCTGCTAGTTACCTATATAGCGCATTTTTATAGAGTTTGGAGGCTTTTGGACATTTGCTATTTACTACAACTTTTTATACACGGACTAATCAGCCATTTCTCAGTAAAAATTACATAACCAGAAAAAAAATACGTAATGTATTTATGTAATACATAAATACATTAAAATCTGCTATTAGTTTTCTTATTCAGTTTATCCTCTAGAAAAATTTTCTGGTATCACCTTTGTAAAAGGCACTTCTGAGCAATGATTTCTTTGGTAGAACAATTATGTTTATTAGCTGAAAATGATTTAACTTGTACCCTATACCCAAGTCTTCAAATTCTAGTGCTGTTCAGGAGACATGTGTATGATGGCTGTTAAAAAAAAGTGCCAGAGCCACAATTTCTAGGTCAAGGGATACTACTACACACCAAATAATATTTAAGAGTAGAGACTCTGAAAATAACTAGCACTATTCCCTCAAATGTTCTTACTCTTCCTTTCCTCCCCTAGACCAGCCGGATTAGCCTTTTATTCTTTACATTTTATTCAATCTATTGCACACAGCTCAAATTCAAAATTTTAACACGCTACACATTTTCATGTTTGAATTGACTAACTATGTGTTGATGCTCTCAAGATAAAGCTGAAAATTCTGACAGCTGGCAAGGGGGCAGTTGGGTTTTCTGTTGCTCAGGAAGGTGTGGGAGGTGTTGGTATGTAGATAGGAATACATGAATTTTGCAGTAACAAGGGTGTCTACTTTTCATTACTCCTTTTGTGCAGGACAGAGGCAATCAGGACTTCTGGGAAGCGAGGTTAAGATGACTTATTCTTCATCCTTGACAGCATCTGGTAGCCCCACAGCAACAGAACTAAGCAGCTGATATGATGTACAAGAAAAGCTTTTGGCACTGCCAATTTCAGGTTGTCATCTGACTCGTCACATTGCTCAATGCTGATCGCAGTTTGAAGACTAGTTTTTAACTGCAGGTCTAGAGGTGTCCACCTAACTTTTGACAGCACTGGATGATGTACTCCATCACTACAAAACTGTCAGATGATCACAGCTGGATCATTCAACCGCAGGGTAGAAACCTGCCATGTCAGTCAATGGAAAAGATGCGGGCAGAAAAGGAAATGATACTTCTAAGCAGGCAGCTCGGTATGTAACGGGTGAAAGAAAGCTCAGAACGAAAACCTGAAGAAGCACATCCTCATGCATTCAGTGACACACTTACATCATGCTTCCTCTTACAAATTCTATTATAACACAGCAGATATGGATCCAACCCATTTTTAAACAGAAAATTAGTTTCTGAAGTATGTTTTACACACCACAAACAGCCACCGATCAAACAATGCTTTACATGGGCCAGTAAGTTTATGGAGCTCTCGAAAACTGGCAATTTTAACCTTCTACAGAGTCATCTGATTCTGTAACATGGGAATTCCCAAATGATAATGGAAAGGCTAAGTAAAGGACAGATGGGTAGCAAGTCACAGGACCTAACACCTGAAAAAGCATCCAGAGTATATATAACATTCAATTTGTAGTACTCAAATGAATGACAGCTCAACAAGATTTCTTTCAGAGGCTCAGACTTCAGTCCTGAAGCAATTGTGATGATAAATAATCTGTAACTGAAACAAGAAGTTTACACTGACAAGTTTGTAAGTTCTAACAACTGCAGAGAGAAACCAGCATAGTATTGTCAATGCTGGTAACCACAGCACAAGGTAAGACACTCTGATCCTCACTTAGGTAAGTGCCTGTATACAGCAAAAAAAAACCCACTCAAGCTTTTATACAGCCTTGCTGAAAAAAAAGAAGTTCCCTTACAGCATGCACTGCTAGCCTAGCAGCAATACTTCTACACCCTTCACAATGCATGTACAAGCCAGACATTTCTGTACTTGGGAGATGACAAAGGATATAATGAGAGCACCTCTCGTTCATTCACATCACAGAGAAGACCCACTGTTCGAGGTTACTCTTGCAAAGCTGAGCGCTGACCTCAGGCCTCTAACAGCTTCAGACCTGTTGTCAGACTTCTTCAAAAGGACAAAAACATATTAAGCATCTATGTAGCTTATAGTAACAGGATGGACCTATATCATCCGCCAAAAGTTAGAGCACACAGAGACTTATAACTTTTGTGGTACTCCTGCACTGTGAGAGACTAGCTCTTTAGTTCAGACAATAGAGACTTCTACACTTACATGGGAACACCTGGCAACTCTACCTCCAGATGACCCGACGTAGTTCTACTTGACAACTCTCTTTTAACCACAGACTGTAATGGTTCCCATATACAGACAAAGAAAGGAACAGTTTCCTTGATGTTGCCAAAAAAGCCGGGTAACTCCTTCACATATATCGCATCACCTTATACTGACTCCTTTACAGCAGAAGACCACCTTTTTTCCACCCTACTAAGCATTCCTCTGAAGGAAGAAAGCGAGGTGTGTAAGGTGGATATTAAAGTTTTTGGCAACATCTTGCAGACAATTCAACTCTTTTTCCCCCCTGGAGAGCATTTATCTGAACCCAACATGCAGTCTCACTAGGAAAGGCTGACTACAAATCCACTTGACTCAGGAATACTGGGAAGCACACAGGCAACAGAACAAATTCCTTTTCCACGTTCACGCGTTATTTTTCCACAAAAACGTCAATAAGATGTCAAACTGATTTCAAACGCTAGAGAAGCGTGGCAACAAACCTTCACTGCTGGCAGAGAGGCAACAGAAGTAGGAGACCATCCGTAGGCTTAACACAGCCTAACTATTCATTGGGCAGCCTCTGGTGCAGTGAAAAGGTCAGACCACTTTGTGGGCAGACACAATGCCATTGTAAAAGAAATGTATGGAAGTGGGTGGTCAGGAGAACATATGTGTTTATGAAAGGCTTCATTCACTACGCCTTTTGGAAATGTTTCATGTCTGAGGAGGAAAACGTGCCCTTGATAATCTAGCTAGAAAACAGATTCCCTTAAGCATATGCAAAACACATTACCTTCTGTGGACATACACCTCAAGTCTCTGCAACTTGTACTAGGTGGAGTTAAGTTTTTATCTGTTCATCATCCTCTCCCGTGTTGGTCAGAAGACAACCTTCTCAGTCAGAGATGAGTAAAACTATATTTCAAGATAGAAGAGCGTTCTAGCTATACAGGAGTGACAATCTGAAGCCATATGGTAAATTTTTTGCAATGAGAAATGCTGATAGCCTTAAACATGCTTGGAACATTATGCAAGTCGAGGGCTCTCAGTTCTTTCCAGCATCTCTCTCAACCTAAATGTAACATTTTCATTAAAATTATTAAATATTAAAAATACACAGTGCAGCTACTTAATTTCCTTTCATTTAAATCTTCCTTTTTCAACTAACCCCGTGAAAACAAGTCAGTAAAAGCAGGAAGAAATTTCTTCCACATTGATGTCACGAATATCCCTGTCCTACATTATTTTAAAAAGAAACCCTCATATTCCACCATAAAAAAGAATAAATTCAGTATCATGCAAAACTAAATTTCTCAAAGTCATTACTCAAGAGTCCAAAGTATGTTTACTTTAGATTTCTAAAAATATTTTTAACTATAGAAGCTGCAGAGGATTAGAAATTTAAGATTTCCTATGCTTTTTGCGCCTCGTCACTTCCTTCCCACCTTACTAGAAAGTCCATTGTAAGTTTTGCTGTTAATTACCTTTTCCCCTTTAATGAGTGAAATTCACTTCCTGGTAAATGTGACTAAGAAATGCAATATTGCTTGGTGTATCTGTACTGCGCAAAAGCAGAAATCTGTTTATCGATCACAAAGCTGCACTATAAATATACTTTGTCACACTTCACAGAAACAAAACAACAAAAAAAAGCAGAAAGAAGGATAATAAATAGGATCTTCTGTTAGTCAAAAGGAAAAGATTTTAGTTAAAAAACCTAATGGTCACGAAACTAAAAGTTATCGGGAAAATCTTGCACTTAAATCTCAGTTTAAGCAATTCATATTAAGCAGTCAAATTACATGGTTGGTACAAATCCACTGGTTTCTAAGTCAGAAACTCACTACAGTAAGTAAAAGTTCCCTCTTTTTTTCCTCCTGTGTTAAACCATAATTTTAAGAAATATTTATTTTAAAATATGACTAGGAGATGGTTTTGTCTTAAGGACTCCTTTTTAACTGCAAGGCTTTTGAGACACAGTAAGACAAATAGCAATATTCCTACATTTGCTTACCCAATATATCCAGCTGCCGTAAATGCGTGCAGTTAGCAGCAAGCTCCTCGATGTCTGTGTCACACACAGACCTGTTGGCCGTAAGAAAGAGCTTTTGCAAGTTTGGGAGTTTACGCGCAAGGTTTGTGAAACAGCCTGTACTGCTCTGTAACGTAGGGCACCAGCCAAGATCGAGTTCTTCCAAAAGCTGGCAGCCTGAAGCCAATTCTGCTATTCCACTTTCAGTTATGTTTTTACATCTCCACAAATCCAGACTGCGAAGCTTTTTGCATTTTGCTCCCATCATGCTTGCTATAAGATCATAGTCTTCAATCTGCAAGGAAAGCAAACACTTTGTCATGTATACCATCTTTCCAGACGTACATAGGTATTTCAAGATTTGCTTGCTAACACACCTACAGATCTGTCTTAAGCATTTGTCATTTCTAAAGAGCTCTGAATATTATTCACTGTAGAGCACAGTGAGGTCTACTTTTACAAAAGACAAAAATAAAATAAATTTCTTATCCACCCTCAGACACAGGTGCTTTTAAATTCACTGAATATGAAGGATCAGTGAAAACACAGTGAAAAGTTTATTTTCTTTGAAAAGCCCTTTTTTTTTTTTGCAGTTGTTTTTCCTTAAAAGATGATTAGAACTGTTTTTATGACCATAGGCACTGCAACCATAAGTACATGCAGATTGAAGAATGCGCTTATTTCCATTCTAGATTGATCAGTTGCTGCATCTCCTTATGGAAGTCTTAGTAGTCACCTTGGGCAATCCAAAGGGACTAAAACAGGGTCCCACTATATAGGCAGAAGGGAAGAAATCTACTACCAAAAACCATAGGAAGACAAGGACTGTTAGAAAAACGTAGTTACACTGCCTTCCTCTTCTGCCCATGAGTCAAAGCAGGGAAGGCTGAGCCAATTCTGCTGTCACTTGCTGCTTGAACTACGAGGAAGGTCACCCAAGTCTCCCTGATGAGTGATCTGGCATGTCAGAGGGGGCTTTAAGCAACCATGGCAGGGCGTTTGAAACTAGATGATCTTTAAGGTCCCTCTCAACATAAACCATTCTATGATTGCATGCTTACCACCAGGGACAGCAGCAAGCCAGAATCCCCCTAACACACAGCTCTGGCACACACATGCAATACAGCTCAGATGAGTGCCATGCAGCAATTGCTGTTGTTTCTGTATTCTCTTTCTTTAAATCACTGAGTGCACCCAGCAAGTCTATGACTCAAATGGCTTTCGCTGAAAATGTTTCTCTCATGGTTATCACTGTAGGGTAAGACACAAGCATTACTCTGGAATGATTATTTGGTCTGAATAAAAATAAGTAAGTCTTGATTATTAGTTTTGGAAAGAAAAAGTTATTATGCATAAAAAGAACACAAAAAAATTTAGGAAGAGGCTGAAGAACCATGAGAAAGCCTACAAGCTGTGTTTCAGGCCTACTAAACTAGCATGTAACCCTTAAGTATATGACTAAGCTGCATTCATCTTGGGCCTTTTAAGAGAGTACAGTATTTCATCAACCTAGCGTTTAACACATCTTTGTGAATCATAAGCCCAGATTGAGCTCCAAAGCAAGCGTGTGTGCACACACATACAACACTCCCTCCCCACCCTGAGCAGTGGAAGTACTCACCATGACGCAGCTGCCCAAGCTGAGGTGCTGCAGCTCCGAGCAGAAGTTCAGAATACTGAGCAGGGCTGTTTGCTGCCACGGGGGAGCACATCAGAAGGAAATATGGAAAGTGAAACAAAGAGAAGAGGTCAATTAGACATTAAAGGCTGTCACCACATTTCCTGAAACACAGCTCAAAACTCTGTTACAGACACCACAAATGCCACTTAATGAGTCCCTGGGTACTCTACCCATTGATTGGTTTAAAGCAACCGTAATCGTTACAAACCTTTATGCAAGTCACTTTGGATGTGGTTTTGCATTGCCCTGAAGATACCTACATGCCCATGACCTATCTGCTCATTTCCCACAGGAAAGCTGCTGAAGAAGTGTGGCAAGTTCAAATAACAGGCAAGGCCAGCCTGAAAACACAGAGGGCTGGCGACATACCAGAAGAACAGCGGAGGCTCTGACATTCACTCATCAGCTGCAGCCTGATGGAACTGCCAATAGAGCTGCGCAGCATCAGGACCGAGCTGGTGACTTTAATGTCAAAGGAGTCTCCGTGCTGACAAGGATGCTGACAACCATTGAGCACCTGTCACTACTAGCATGCAGACTGAAACAGATATAATGTGTATTTTACAGTCATGTTCCTGCCATTTAACATGGCCGTTCCTTTCAGAAAGTACTGCACATTGCTCAGCCTGAAACTGGACTGGAACGCCAGATGCATCTTACAAAATGTAAAGTGTGCAGCTGTCCTGTTCCAAAATAAGGGAAACTTCGGGCTTTTATTTGTGTTTCTAAGATACAAAAAAAGACTCTTCTGCACTGTCTGTGGCCATATTTTGTTTTGTAGTTGGAAATACACACAGTGCAAAAAAAGAACATAGTCTGAGATTCACATCATAAATAGCCGTGCATCCATCATACTTTAAACATTCATTGCTTTGTTAGGACTTTGTAACCTGTTTGAGCTTGAAAGTAGAAGTTTCACAAAGTATTAACAATAAAAGTCTGCGGATTTCTACAAGATATTCAACAGTTTCTAGCAGAAAAAACCCCAAGTAATATCAAGTAATATATAAGGGACAAAATAATCTACTGCTAATAAATGGAATTCCTATAAGAACACTAGTCAATATTTGCACACATGGGTAGTGTAACTTATACAGGGTTTTTTTTTAAATATAAACTTGCTTGTTTTCAGAAAGTTTACAGTTAAATGCTTTACTTAGTTTCCTCAGTTTGTTATATTCTAATGAAACCTGGCAGGAACATGATCCTTTGTCATACCACCAAGAAGAAGTATCCGATCCCTTGCACCGAAAGGCTGGCAGACACAGGACAGGGACGTAGCATGGGGTATTCATGGAGATCATTTCAGACATCTAATTTAGGTGTCTCCAGGGAGCAATTAGAAACACCCAACGCTTCACATGTATGGAACCTCAGCTTCCAACTTAGCCTTCTAACATTTGATTTCCCAAAGGCAGCCTAAAAGCAGACGCTATGAGTAAGCCTTTGCAGAGGTCTTACAAAGCCATCGTCCGCTTGTTTGCTTTACTTTCATTCATGTTTTTAAAGCAAAAGGTAGCTAGGCAATTAAACACAAGAGCATTAAAAAGTCATTATTAAAGAGGTAAACAAGAACACTTTAAAGCTAGTAAATGCGTAAATATCCAGTACGTTTTAAATAACGTACTTATTAAGCAAATGCTTCATTGGGATCATTAAACCTGAATAAACAAGTAACTCCAAGAGAATGAGACACAGTCTTTACTATTTAACTCAGTGAAAGCTATGAGCTTTAGAACCTACTCAGGTACATAAATTAAACCTCTCTACAAACCTTAAATATCAGAGCTAAATAAATCAGTGTCTGCACACACAGTTCTGAACAGGGTTTCTGCAGCTATTCAGGTGACTGCACAGGGAAGCTGAATACCTTGCTGCACTCCATCATGTGTTTTAGTAATAGTTTTCAGACTGGAACTTACACGCTGGCCTAAAAGGATGGCAAACAGCAATATATTTCCTTAATTGACACAAACAGTGCAAAAGTGAACAGTCACTCTGAATGGCTTGTAGGATGCGAGATCAATTCCACACTTCCTTTTCTTCAGAGAGGGGCAAAATAGGTAGGAAGACTAATATTCAGTTATCTTGATTAGATAACTGAGCTACTTTCGTTAACTTGAACAGGAATTGGATACATATCTCAGAAAACCTTTTTTAGTCCCTAATTTGAGACAATCTTTCCTGTATCGATGTACACTCAGTCCACATTTTCAAAGGTCTTTTCACAACCTATAAAACCTAAAGTATTATTTTAAACAATTATTTTAAAAAAACCCAAATGATTTTAAAAAAGCACTAGGAATGTGGGTAACAGAAGGGAGCTTGATAGAACACCATGTCATCGCATCACAAATCATGCCAAGTCAAGCCCAAGAGTAAACAACTACTTACTCAACATTAATTATATTTGCTATATTAATTCCTCTTCTGGGGCACATACATGCCCACACACAACAAATCAGATTTCTTTCAGAAGCAGTGTCTGTACTTCTGTAACTGAGGTGGGGTTTGCATATGTCAAGAAAGAAGAAAAAACCCTTTGTGCATGCTTAGTTGTGCCTCAGTCAATTGAGAATCCAGGTGGCAAAGGACACGAAAATAGCAGGAGAGTACGGCAGCTCACAAAATCCATATGCACCACATATAGAAGGTCTATCATTGTAATAACCTGTTTCAAGCCATCTGTCTGTACAATTCATCTCTCTGACTTGCAATACAAGATGAGTGATAACACTGCTATTTAAGCAAAAGAGAAGAGCAAGGCAATCACCCGACCTTGAAGCTGTAACACAGGCCAAACTTCAGATGTTACAGTGCTTTACAAGAGGAGCTAAGAGGCCACCTAAATTCTGGATCAGCAAGCTTCAACCCGGAGAGAGTCTAATTTCACTTTCTCGGCCAAGTGGAGACAGTCAAATCAAAGACTACCCACGAGCCTAGTAGCCAAGACATGTAGTTTGGAGATTTTTTCAGTTTTCCCTGAACCAAAGGTAAGGTTTGGCTTCGTACCTGCTCCTCTTTATAAAGACTGGGAAAATAAAAGAGTGGACGATTTAAAAGAAAAAAAACCAACCAATCACCCAACGAAACAAAACACAAACCACCAAAACCATTCTGGAAATAAACTTAAGGTAAGAATTACTTTTTCTTTGTGGAGTAACATATAGCATGGCTTCAGTGGTCTAAATCTCTTCTGTCATCCAAGCCAAAACAAAACCTAGTAAAACAATCAATTTTTATAAGATGGCACAGACAACAGGAAGAGTCCAAAGGGGCCAAATAAAGTGGTCTACCCTATCCTCCATTCCCAGGAAAGGTGTTTTCAGATAAGGAAAACACACAGTGTAGGAGTTGCTTCAAGAGAGGACTCTGATGTCCTACTGAGCAGAAGGATACGATACTGTTGCTAAACACAACCTTACAGAGCAGATTACAGAAATATTTAACGCCAGTTAGTCCTAAACTTCAGAAAAGGGAAGAAGACTGCCTGAAATGTCTCTAAAGTCTTTATGAACATGTCTGACAAACATCTGTCAGAAAGGACATCAACAGAGTTGATCCTGCCTTGGGCAAGAGAAGAGATGAGATTACCACTTGAAATCCTAACTTAGTCCACATGAGACAGGTGAGAGGTCTGCCCAGACACGAAAGTCCTCCACTCTAATACAGGCCACCCTGGAAGACATTCATGTGTCGTGTATACTTCAACTGAATAGCTGATACTGGACTAACTTTTACCCTAGCCATCTTTGTAAAGACCTTGCACATCACACTTCAGTTTTGACTCAGCTGTTGCAAGAGTGTTGCTGGTTTGAACAGACAACCCATCAGTGGAGAAACCAAATACTGGTGCCACAGTAATACATTTGGGAGGACTGAATCTTGTGTGACATTTTTCAGGATTTTTTTGCTTTTGTGATCCAACAGGAAGTGCAAATAATTTCTGATGTTAGTATGATAGGAAAGCATCCAGCAAATAGCCTGAGCTCAATACCTGTTCAAACAGAAAACCCTTTTGTCTGTGGCACATGTGGCTCACCTGCGAAAGATGCACTTGGAATATTTGACTATTTACTCATTGCAGTTTCATTGTCAAATAGTCTGGGATTAATAAAAGTAAAAATACAAAGGGTTTAAAAAAAAAATCCAAATGATGCACTATAATATTGCTATCACACAACGGCTGCACTATGATAAAAGGCATGAAAATAAGGTCATCACACTGTGCCTCTGGAAGATTAAAGGAAGAGCTTAGGAAAAACCACTAAGTTTTACTTTTAGGCTTGGGATAGGGAAGAAACAGCCCGCACCTTTTTATAAACTTAATTTTTGTAGAGAAATCTTAAAAACTACTTTTAAAAGTGTTACTTTTTATGCTGGGAACAAACAACAGGCTGTTTTTTCCCCTTCTCAGGAGAACTATGTCTGACATAAGTTGGGAATTTTTCCAGCCCATCAATGAAACAACTTGAGAGCCTAAATCTTTTACAAAACTTTTATTCTCCTGCAATTTTTTCTTCATATTTTTCAGCGAAGTGAATGTTGAGAGAAAGTAATCTTAAAGTCTCATTAAAGACTGCTTCCTCCCTTCTTTAAATGTAGTTTCCCCTGCCTGCTATGTTTTTAATCATGGAGTTACTAATTCTCCAGTTGACCTCTTTGTTAAAGAAAAAAAAATTAATTACACAGGACTTAAATTTGGGGGTTTTAACATTAAACATTTAAGTTAGAGATAGGAAAAAGTAATTCCTTTAATATCCCCCCCCCATTGCATTATATGAGACCACAACCAAAGTTGTATTATTTTTTCTTATCATTTCCAAATGACACCCTCATCTCTAGCCCTCCCTGACCTATCCCCCCCAAACCCTGTTGTCTCCACTTACGTTCAAATACTTATATAATGTTAGTTGCAGGCAGATATCAGATAACATGCCTACATTTGCAAGCTCACCACAACAAGAATATTGCATTTTTCCACAATATCAAAGAATTAATATAACAACATTTCTAAAGACCACATTTTCATATTTCAGTTACTTATCTCTCTATCAAAAAAATGCATCTTGAAGAGTCTTTGCAGTGAGTTGCCTTTGCATATAAATTTATGAGGTTGTTATATTTAATAACAGGTTCTATCACAGTATTTACCCACGTTTCTAGTTAGCATTTTCATCTTATTCTACAGATCCATGTTAAAATATTGTAAAGAATATTTGCTTTCAGGTTACAATCAGGGTCTTTAGGACTACATTAACCAATTGTACTGGACAACCTATTTAGACAAGCTTATTCCACAAACAATCACCTTTTCATACAACAAACAGGAAAAGCATCAAAAGATTCGATTATCTGGCTAGTGAAGAATTGTGAAACCCCGAATACCCAGTACCCAATCACCAGCTGTCACATGCTGTTTGTGTACAAATCAAATGTACATTTCTCAACACATTTAGCTGGAAGTTGACACAACAATTAGGCAATTACTATAGGACATCAAACAGTCAGTATACATTCCACACTATGCAGTTATATTTTGGGAACCTGTTTATCTGGCAGAACACCTGACAATATTATTCCATTTAGTAACAACTAATAATCTGAGTGAAAATCCAAGACAGAAAATTCAACCTTGCCTGAATGACAGGTAAATGCAGTAATGAGGAGGTAAGTCTGCAGGGTACTCTAAGTATTCTGTCTTCCTAATAAAAGTCATAGTCAACGACTTTTGAATTAATTCCTTAAAATTCTTGGAACCTGAGAGAAGCAGACAGAAAGGAGAACTGGAGAACTACAGACTAAGGCCAAGCCAATGAAATCTTCCATAGCTCTTTTGGCCCATCAATTACATCCATATTCTCAGAAGCTGATCCTTCAGCAGAGAAATCAAAATATTCTCAGAACTGCACAGAAAGGTTCCTCTGTTCATGATCTGGGCAGCAGCTTTCCTTTTGTTCCCAGAAGGTTTAATTTTATAGCAAAGGAGCTTGGGACTAGCTGACTCAGTCAAACAAGCGCACAACTGTGGGAAGAGATTAGATCAAAACATCTCAAACTGCAGCATACACACCACGAGCACTGCTTCTACCACTGCAGAGACAAACCCCCTTCCTGCACAACTGCCTTGTCCTGCACACAAGTATTACTGCACACACATTACTGTGTACAAAATGACTTTGGGAATTCTCTTTATAGGTAACGCAAGGCCTCTAGCATGCCACAGACTAGAATTACCTTGCTGGAGAACCAAGTGAGACATATCACATAAACAAAAGGCATGAGAAGCCTGAATCATATTTTTCTGCATGCAGTCACAAAGTAAAGATGGTACAGAAATTACAAAGTTAACATGCCAAACAGGTTAAGAACTCCTTCCTTAAAATAACAAAGATCTGCCAAGTTATCACAAGTAAAACCGAACCTCTTAATGCTGAACGTAACACGCATGAAGAACCCCGCGGTGAAACAAAAAGCTGACTTGCAAGACGATGGGAAAGCAGAGAGGAAGGAAACCACCACTTGCTTTAAGAAAACTAGAAACAAGCTCTTGGGAAATCAAGAAGAGAAATCACACATGTGGTACTTACCCCTTGACTTTGAGATAATCGTCTCACACAGGTTATTTCTTGGGATCAAGCAATCTGAATGAAAAGGGTATCTGGAAGTTTTTACAGAACAGCCTGATGACTGGAATAGAGGCCAAACTTTCTACAAGTTTATCCCCTTCCCAGTTTCAACCATCAATTCAAACCTCGCTTGGCAAGACCAGTCCTACTTAACAACAGCTGTATCCTGCTTTTCACCAAGGATGTGTTTCTGAAGAGTGCAATGGTTATTGATTCCATGGGCAAAGTAGTTTTCTCCCGTAAGAATTAACTTAATAGAGGGGACACATGCAGGGACTGCAGAAATACACGCTGGTTTAATAAAGACAGGTCACACATATGGGATGTGATCATCACTTGAGAGATGTGATGGCTTTTAAGCTGGCTTTAAAACATCATCCATGTCGTATGTGGTCTCTAGGTATTTCAATAACGTGTATTAAGTCCCTACGTACATGCACCCGCTCTGAATTCTTGCAAGAAACTTTGCTTTAGCACCAATCAAATTCAGTTGCTTCATCTGCAAGTCTGAACACCTGAGAGAAACCTCCTAAGGGGAACAACCTCACTGCCTCTTTTGGGCAGTTAAATCTCCATCATTATCATTATCCTCCTCAGATTACTCAAAGTCAAATAAACCAATCAAAGGTAAAGGATGGAAAAACAGGGTAATAATGATGGCTAGCAACGCAAAATACCAAGTAAATGGCAGCAGAGCTCGAGCAATGACAGAGAAGTGACAGACAGTAGAGCATTGCTGTAGCTGGGCACAGCCCCACCACCCGGAAAGCAAGCTTTCCTGAAGCCCGTTCACCTCCCTGAGGGGAGGCACTCTCACAGAACGGCTGGACTTTTCCTGCCGAGCCCCACATCTCTCAACACGAACAGTTCAGACAGAAAAAGGCTGCTGTGGTCTACTGCCGAGCCTTTGGAGAGAGAGTCCCTCCTCAGAAAGCCAATCAAAGGAAACATCCTGTACTGCCCTCTCTTGTATTCCCCTCTACTACAAACTTTTTTATATACAACTTTTGCCAAAATATTCCAGAAAATGAATCAAATTACTTCTAATTTCAGGGAAAATAATTGAGACACTTAACTACATGTTAATTCTGCTTTAGGACTTCCAGAAATACTTCAGTGAATAGCAACTGCTATGTGTTCCTACGTGAAGCGAAGACAAGGAATCTTTTTTTTTTTAAGCCTACAGCTATTACTATGTGTGACTAAGGTATCTTTGGAATGGCAATTTATTTCCATGTAAAACTGGATAAAAGGAGGTTCTAGTAAGACTCCTTGGAAAAATAAAAACAAAAACCACCAATGCCCCCCCATCCGTCCCCTCCCCTCCAAAAACACAGCTCAGCAACAGAGAAAATTCTTCCCTCCAATTTTGGCTTCTAATAGCAGAAATACTGCAGTAACATAGTTATTGGTGTTTCCCATCAACTATTTGAAAAGATACAATTACGATTTCTCACAGTCTTTATCTTAAGCTAGTGAAGTTCTATTTCATAGGTACCGCACCAAAATAAGTTTTACCATATTAGATCTACCTGTGGTAAAAAAAGTCTACAATCCAAACAAGAAAAACCTCACATGAAATCAAGCAATTTTATTTCAATACGAGTGCCATTCTGGCTATAAATATTTGTAATTAGAAACACCTCATGCAAATGTAAAAGGAAATCTTGTTAAGATTGTCAAAAGTAATTAAAAATCTATATAAATTCAGAATACTTTTTTTTTTCTCTTCTCTTTGGCATTATACAGCACAAGAAGAAAGCCAAAAAATCGACTGTTTGGGTGTGGGTTTTGGGTTTTTTTGCACAGTCTGTGAAAGAACTATGTCAGAAATTACTTGGCAGCTACTATTCTAATATAGTAATTAAAGAACACATCAGATACAAAGCCAGAATTCTGTAAACATCTATTAAACCATTCATTTTGAAAGGTACAACAGGGCAAATCAGTATTTCCTATGAAAAGGTAAAAAAACCCTGCTTTGTGAATTTGAAGGTAGTGTACCTTGGCATCTCAAAACCAACCTACAATCAACCTACAGTAGTGCCAAAGACCAATTCTTCTCAGAGAAAGAAGAAAGTAATACATTAATAGTGCAGAAACAAAAGGCATAGTAATGGCGAAATAGAATTCTTATCTAAACCTGCTCCAGCAAAGAAACTGGAAAATATGCTTCTGGTCTTTTATTTTTCCTAACACACACACACACACACACATACACACACGCTCACCCTGCCCCCCAGTACTTCAAGGCATCAAGATAATTTCAGTTATGTACTTGTGGCTGCTATGACACTTTGAAACAACTATGTTAAAGATACGAAGGAATCAGAGGATGAGAGAGATGAGATGTGTAGATGCTTATAAACACATAAGAGTCATTGGTTTAACCAGTTAAAGAACACAAAATTAATTTTAGATACTTATACAGTGCTAGCTTTAGTTTTCAGGAAAAGTTTTCATACCTGTTGGCTTCCCAGAAAGCACTCATTTTCAGACTACTTCTAAGACTGAGTTCTAAGGATAAATACTTATCCTCAGTATCTTATTTTTGACAGAAAGAACATGTCTTGGGATAGCACACAAACATTCAATAACACATGAAATACATAATATACCATTTCTGGAAACTAAAATTGGATCTAGGGGTCTACAAAGCTATTCAAGTTGTTCACCTTCTTTTGGTTTCACCTAGTTTTACTTCTCTGTGTATTACTTTTTCAGTCACATAAAATGTTATAGAAAATGTCAGTTACAGAAAATGGCAGGGAATCCTATGCCAAATTAGAACTAAACGGTGGCCAAATTTGTTTTATGCTTCAGTCCTTCAGTTCCCTGAGTTCACTGGTGCCATTCCATGAGGAAGCAAATAGAAGAGGTCACCTCATCCTTTACAGGGTAGTTTTTGGGGCCTTTAGGGAGCACAAGATACCCACATGGTCCCAGACAGGGACCTGACTCCAGGACCTGAAAGTCTCCAATCGTTTAGTTCACAGAAATGCTTATGCTTCTTCAGCAAGCTTTCTTTAGCAATCCTTTTCTCAATTTTTCCAAAGGAAAAAGGCTGACCTTTTTAACTAACTGAACTTCCTGCAACTTAGAAAACCACATTATCAAGGCACACTGTTTCAAGTCCTTATACACACCCCTATGTAGTACCATGCACATCAGAGAACCTCAGTTTTCTGTATATCTATCCTCACACCACACCACAAAATGAGGAAGTTGCTATTAGGCAAATTTTACTGATGGGAAAAGCGTGGCATACCGAAACTGCATCTCACAATGGCCACTGTCCTGCTGACAGACCAGGAGAACAAAGCTCATGGGTTAAGTCCTCAATTAGTGCCATCAGCACCAAGTTACAGAATCACAGAAGAGATGAGTGTTGGAAGTGACTTCTGGAGACTGCTTATCCCAGCCCACCTGGCTCCACCTCAGTGGGCCTCTCCAACCAGACTGAAAAAAGCTGTCCACAGATGTAGGAGGCAGTCCCTTTCACATCTTCTCAACTGATGTCTGCAAAAGGGGATAACCCCCACACCCTGTCCTTTGTTACCACAATCACAAGTGTATTTAAGTGATGCTTTCTGGATAGAGACATTAACACAGATTATTTTTATTTCTAGATTAAAAATAAATATGGCAGCAAAAAGATTTTCCTTTACAGTACAATCTGGCATTAGAACAGGAAGTCTATTCTCCCTCCAGCACCCATCAGCTATCACCCTGGAAGATGCATCATGGAAAGAAGCATGCTGAAAAGGGTGAGATTTAGAATATATTTGTTAAAAATTACTCCCCCCCTCCTTCCCTCCCTTCTCCTCTTCCAATGTACTTGGATCGTTGGTCCACTTTTGAGATGACGAACTGGACGGTGATAAAACTTTTGCCTCCAAAACTTCAACGCAGGTTTAAAAATAGTTGCAATATGAACACTGTATGAGCACTAGGTAAGAGAAGAATGAGTGTACATGGAAGTGAAGGTGGAATGAGCCTTATTATTGAGTGCAGCAACAGCCTTTGCAAAGTCAAAACACTTGCCTCCTCACAAATGGGCGCAGTGTAACTTGCAAGCTGGGATTCAGGATGTACAGGGGCACCTTTTTGTTCTCTACAGCTACTTGGCAGTGCTAGAGACACAGCAGGGACTGGGACACAGAAACATGGCAATTACCGAATTAATTCAATGAAAGTAATAGTCTCTGCAGTTAATTCAATTACTGTATTTTGGTTTTGCTTCATTTGGTCAAATTATGCCCTCCCTTATGTCTGCAAATCTGTTTTACACCTTCATTCTTCCCCCTCACTCTTCACATTACAGGCTCAAATGACCAAACTCAGCCCTATGAGCCTGACATGGGATCAGAAGGCACCATCAAGGCCCTGTATTGCATGATTATTTGTCACTGGCTCAAGCTCCTTCCAAGAGTCCACTTTCCAGCTAGAGGTTTTCACTTTTTTCCACTATTTGCTTGCAATTCATAATCCTAAAGATTTGTACCCAAGCCAGTGAAATTTCGTCCAAGCTGAAAAACCTCAGACAGTAACTCTCAGAAGTGTAACATGACCCATAACAGGTTATTTCTGAAAATTCTGTAGAATAATTTCATGGCAGCATTAATTCTTTCATTGTTCATGGCATAAGAAAATAAGAGCTGTTACATTTACTGCTAAAATCCTTATGCCTTTTTTGGTATCTAAAATTTCTTGCGTCCTCTCCTACAGCTGCCCACATTCCAAATTTGCTCTTGGTCAAATGTACCAGAGATAAAACTTATAAACACAACACTTGCTTTATAACATGTGCAAAACAAAGTCTTTTGACTATTGTAATTTGATTTAAGTTTAGTTCATTTTGTATTTCAGTTATAATTGTAAAACCTTAAATCTTCACACATAATAAAGAATCCAGAATATCGTGCAACATGAAATATATAATCTTACATTAAATTTACACTCAGCAATAAGGAGACTGTCAAGTTCTCCTACTGTAATTGTGGCTTTGGTTTCTTAAAATTCAGTTTTGGCTGCATTATTTATACAGATAGAATACTTCTTGATAAGCATTAAATCAAGATAATACTCATACTCAAACCATAAAGATACACACTGACAATTACTGTATACAATAATACCTCCATTGTTCATTGTATTTTTCAAACATATCAATGCCAACAAGTGCTAAAATTATGCTGTGAATACACTCTCGATGAATAAATATTAAGGAGTCATGTATCAGTAAATACCAAAACCACCAGCACAAAAAATCCCACAACCATAATAGTGGTCTTGAGCTAGCAAAAATTAGATTTACAAAACATTGAGACTAGTTTCTCAAAGCAAGTTACAAATTATTTCAACCAACACATAATTGAACAACCTTTAAGAATGAACTTAAAGCACTGGAAAAGAGAGCTGCATTTAGTGGGGAGGAGTACAGCGATGCAGGACTTGAGACTGAAGTCACTGGACTTTCCTTCTTATAACAGAGAGGTCAGAATAACTCAAGGGTGTTGGGAACTTCAATTCAGAGGTTTGAAACTGATTTTGAACACAGAAACTTGCATTCAGTAAGTCAAGGAAATAACATTATATATGGCCATAAGAATCAGCAGGGTTAGGACCAAAGACCATAAAGTCCTCCAGATGGTACAGCTGTCTTTCAAAATAGCAATGCAGTGCAGTAAGCAGAACAACACCAGAACTGTCCACTTCACTAAAAATGTACACTTAAAAATTGGAGCTTTGATTACAGAGACAACAGGAATATTTTTAAATACAAAACCTATTCAAAGAAAACAGCTAAAATAACAAGAAACTCTCATAACAAGTGCTCAGATGATTACATAATCTGTTGTTAATTTTATTAAATTTCCATCTTCCTTAAAATCTGTTTTTCTGTACCTATCACATAAAAATCATTAACAGTAGTCAATTTTCTGCAGAGTAGTTTCTCAGAATTCATCCATTAGTGCCATAGTAATCATATAAACAGAAAAAGTACAATAAATACTTCAAATTTAAATGTTAAAAGCAATTTTTCTCTTTTAGTGTTAAAAAATATAAAGAGTACTGCAAGACATAGTCTGACTAAGGAAATCCTACACCTGGGCAGATACAGTGAGTTTGTTTTCATTTAAATCAAAATACCATTTATTTTATTAAATGTTGATACTGTAGTTTATAAAACATCACACCTAAACAGAAACAGCTTTATCACATAGTGACAAAAAGGATGGAGAATCTTCATCCCATATCCTATGTTATTTACTCACACGCTCAAATTCATGACCAAAAGAACAACTTGTACTATTTCCCCAGATGTGCTCTAACACAGAGATTGACAACTGTGGAGTAAGAAAGTGACTCCTTTTCACTGGCATCACAAATACCATGCAGAGAGGGGCTCTCCTTTAAAAGTCAATTAGAGCATTAAGTCCTGTTTTGCTTTTCTTCCTCTCTTTCGTGTTGCCCCTTTTTAAAAAAATGATCATTTAAACAATTCAGCCTGTTTACCTTGATCAGCCATAACAATAAATACCAGACCGTTTACAAGCATAAAAGGCAGTCCCCCCTCTCATTTGACCTAATTTTACTATGCTTTAATTCCAGTCACTGCCTCTGCGCAGTAAGATACACACAAAGCAAATCATGATTCCCCATTGAAGAACTCATTTTGGTCAACTTTTTATCTACTTGTTCTCCACATTTTCATTCCCTCTTCACATTTTTGCAACTACCTCAAAATCTCCAGTAATATCAGAAGCATATCATCCCATTTTGACACCAAGGTGGTGGACCTGTACCTTTGCCATTCTAGAATACGACGCAAGGAGAAAATTTAGATCAAGAAACTTGGTGCTTTATATTGTTTGTTCTTTCATTTAAGAAAAGAAGCAAACTACTGATTTATACAGGAAAACAGTGGGCTCAACAGAACGAATGGATTTTTCTTTTGGTTTCTTTTTTTTTTTTTTGATTGAGACAGAACTTTTACAGAGAACTGTAACACACACATCAGCTCTGTTCTCACCTTCTTACTTTCTCTTAATAATCACATACATGTTATCAGCAGTTTTCTTTAGTGGACTCATGGTCTCAGATGCTTTTTTGAGCAGTTCCAGCTGGCAACAAGACAAGGCCAAGCTCTTGATTAAACATTAGCGTTGTTCCATTGTTTCCTCCTTAGAAGCTCCAACAACGAAGATGCAGTAGTAACAGAAATTTCACAAAAATCAAGAACACTACTATATCACAGTTCTTTGATGAGTTTTAGAGAAGTCTGATCAAGCATGCTCTGAGGCGATTTAATCTACCCTGTCTTTTTTGCATCTAGACACCAGTTACTACCTAGCATCTCCGTACCAGCTGAAAAGCACAGAAGGAATGGCAGCCTATTTTGTATAGAAAACCAAAGATGTGCATTAAGAGAAGCTAATGCTGAGAAAGGTAATGCTATTTCTACAAATCTGTGACTTTTGTAACGCGAATCCTCTAATTCAAATTCTACCCTACATCTTCATTCTCTCTCTTTTGCTTTGCAAAATGTACATCGTTAAGTGGCTTCATATTAACAAGTAACACAAAAGCATCCCCTCCAATTTACCTATTTTAAATTTCTAGAAATTTCTCTTCCACGTTTTTTTAGGAACAGTGCCTTTTGTTTATACCTACGTATAAAATGGAAGCACAATCTTAAGTAAGCTTGATTATGAATGAAAGTTCTTGTCAGCTACAAGCAGATGCATGCCCATACACATGAAAGGCAGAAATGAATCTTCACAATTTAAGGGCTACAAAGTCAGGAAATCTTTACAACCTACATTCAATTTAGTTTCAAGCTCTGTTCAGCAAAGTGATAGCTGAGAAATGACAGCTACCAACCATTTTCAGAGTACATCTCAGCTGCTGCTCTATTACAAGCATGAAGTCTCAAAGTTTAGAAGTTACCTAAGTAGAATCAAGAAGAATACGATCAATCAACAGTTGAAAAAAAAAATTATAAAATCTTTATCTCTGATACAATGATCTTTCTTGGATCTGAAAAAGCCTTGTGAATTAGAGCCCACAGTGAAAATGAGGGAAAGAGATTTATCCAAGATTTATAAAAAGACTAGTGATCTAAAACCAAACAGATACACCCCAGGCACTAATTCAGCTTTATACAAAAGGCACTTAAAAGCGGGGCTCACCAGTTTATTTTTCAGTTTGAAGAAAATAATAATTGCTTCAATACACAGAGCAACTACCACAAAGTAACAAGTTACTGAGGGGCACTGACTTCATGGTGACTGCCTGCACACCCCACGGCATATGCCAAACATTCCGGGTAGCCCGCTCTTTAATCTTAACTACCTTGCATTGCCAAATCACCATTACAGATAGCGAACTCGACCTTGGACACAAACGTGCCTATGATTTACCAAAAAAAGGACAAGGAGATGCAACTAATTTTGTTGAATGTGTGTTACATGTGAACTGCTTATAAATGAAATAGGCTACTGTAACTTCAGATGCACCTTGGACATCTAGTAGATAGAACCTACTGTTCCAGCTTCAGCTCCTCTATTACACTACAGCTTAACACCCAACACAATCCAGTGTCATAACCCCACTTCTGTGTACCAGAGGCATAAGCAGAAGTAACAGACACAAGCAAACTCCTCTTAAAATGTTTAACCTAGAACTAAAAGCTAGAAAAAACCTGCAGAGACATGTTCCCCCACCCCCCATTTTGGAGCTCTACTAAGCAGTACCTTTTGCAGCAAGAGAAGTACACCAAGTAGGAGAGCTTCCATGTAAACCACAGTAGTAAGATTGTAATACACAAGTAATGTAGCTAGTGAGAAGGAATGGAATTGCTTCTGATTCAAACTGCTGAATTTACTAGGATACAACACTTGTAAAATGCAGTAAACTACAACAGTGTTCTCAACTGTAGCATGTTAAACCATTCCACCTTAGATAGGAAATGTGTTGCAGCAACAATAACAACCCTGATTTGGGCAGTTAAGTAATTGCATAAAGCAGCAATTTTTACACTGTAAATGAAAAGCATTTTAAAAAATTTGCGTTCATGTCTCAAATACTGATAATATACAAAGACAGTAGGAATCTAGTAATTAGCATGTTATTCTAAAGGACAGAATGTTGAGAATTATAGTAAGTTACTAAACATGCTAATTTTCCAGTTATATTGCCAAATACAGTCTGTCTGGAGTACACTCCAAAACAAGAGAAAAGCTTTCACATTTGTGATTTCACTACATTGCTTAAAGCAACTGGTGAAAAGTCACCAATCTTCCATGCAAGTTAAAACATGCAGGCTTTTTATTTACGTTTGTTAAATCCAGAAGCTATTTTGACAATAAAAAAAATTCTATGATTTTTGAAACCAACTTTGAATTTTCTGAATTTAACTTTGAATTTACATGCAAAAGTCTTAATTCACTCCTTCATTAATGGAAAAAAAAAAAAAACAACTTCATCCGGACTGAAAGTATTTATTGCAAAGGTTAAAAATACTTGTTCTTACCTCCACTTTTGTTCGGTAGAGAATGAGACGCTTTAGGCTGCCCACTTTGGCTATGTGGTTGAAAGCTTGAGGTGGTATTTTATCACACGATGAGAGATTTAATTCCTGAAGATTTGGACACATTTCAGTAATGACCTCCAAGCACGTTTCATTGAGGAAATGGCCACAAGACAACTCAAGACGTACTAGTTCAGAGCCACAAACTTTCAAGAACCTGTGAAAAACACATTTTAAGTGAAAAATAAACAAACTTTCAGGAGACAGTCTGGATACAGTCAAAACCTTAAGCATGTAAACAAGGAAATACTTCCTTTCAACAATGAAAAGCCTACACCACAGCTCTTATGTCACTTCAGTTAACTAACAGAAAACATTATTAGGTTAAAGTAAATTAATCATAATCACTCTGAAGAAGTTACTTCTGAATCTAATCTGTACAAATCCAGAAAAGACCAAACCAATTAGGTGTTGAGTTAGAGAGCAATATTAAAAAAAACAAAGGTAGTGTGAGAGTTAAGGCTGTTTCATCAACATTAACTTAATACCATATACTAGATACTATACAATGTTTTGTACAAAGGAATATTTGACCACATTTTAAGAAACACAGAAGGCTATATAATGCTGTACATGGCAAAAGAAATCTAATGTCACTAAAGCAATCCTAAAAATAATTCTACCTTGAAAACACATTGTGAAAGAATCATTGGGGGTGAGAATGGTATAGAGAGGGCTTTCTATTAAATTAACATTACTCTTGAAAACTCTGTTTTGGTTTAGAGAGTTGGAACATGCTTCGTTCTTGCCATTCACTCCAAGATAATGTAGCAAAGTACAACACAGATAATCTTTGAAATGCTTTTAAACAGTCCCCAAAGCCAATTTTGACAATGGTCCGCAAGTTTCCACAAATAATTTCATATTTCTCTATCTCATAAAAATCTGCAAATACAAAAATTAGGTTAAACAAATGCTTTCAAATGGCCGAAATATTCAGAAGAAGTATATTGAGACTTTCAGAAAAACACCTCTTTCCTTTCATTAACAAGTCAAAATCAGCACTTTGTAGCTGTTCTAGAACAAAGACTCCTAAGGACTATTTCACACACGACTCTCATTGGAATTATAAAAATTTAAGATAATAGAAGACAAAATTTAGAAACGTCGATGGTCACTGCATGAATTACAGCTTCTGCCAGAGATCTTATGTCAGAAATTCAAACTCTATTACATCTAATTCAAACTTTAATTAAAAACACATAAGTTTACATCCATTTTTATTGCAAAGATAACCTTCAAACTGTAAGTTAATCACTAGGCTTGTAACTTTGATATTTAATAGGAAAAAAACTCCACATGTTTCCTGTGATTTGTTACACTCTATTTTAATAGTTTCTCCAGTAGAAAAAACCTAAGTGCCTAATCTATGCACTGCAAAGAGTTCCCCTTGTTATGTCCTAGAATAATGGAGCTACTTGTGAGAGAGCATGAATTAGTTTCTCATAATAAATATTCTGATCCGCTCTATTATCAGTTCTATCCTACAAAAACCTTCACGCAGACAAAGCAGCTTTAGGTTCTGACACTTTCACCACATGTTAGCGTTACTTCTTGGGTTTAACTGATACAGTAGAAATGCCAGAGACACACGAAGCTTCTACTTGCACAAAAACACCTATTGTTACAACTAAACAGGTATTAGCCTTCACAAGATTTTGCACCTGCTGAAACTAAGGACGAAATAGCTGCTGGTCTTAAAAGCAGACACATTCAGGGAGGCATTCCTCAATGACACTAGCAGTAGCACAGGACTTGAAGTCCATCTTTCAAGGTCCAAATTTTCCAAACTTCTCCTTTCCTTATTTTTTCATTACCCACTCAAGTCATACTTACCATTCACCATCATCTTTCTTCAATTCTTTCATCTCACACATTACGTGGCCTTAGTTGGATTATGCAGATCCTATGCAATATGGAGGGCAAAACGAGATTCCAGGGTGGCATCTCCATCCCTGGAGGTTTCCAAGAGTCACCTGAAACCTTAACTGACCTGATCTAGCATTGGGGACACTTGCACTTCAAGTGGGAGCTTGGAGTAGATGACCTTCAGCGGTCCCTAACATCCAACATTTCTATGAGCCTACACAAACAGAAGCAAAGAGTGGGTCTGAGACAAGAAAGGAGAGACATAAGCCCCAGTGCCATGGGGGGGGTCTGCCAAGTATGGCCTTCAAATCTACTCTTTCACTATTTCTGTCTAACTTTGCAGACTCTCTTTAGAATCCATTTTAGTTTGTAAAAATGAGAGTTTAAGAAAACACCAAGCACTTATTTGCTGTTTTCATACTGGATACAGTGAATTCACCTAGACTGGTAAGCCTTCTTACGGGAATGTCAGAGCTGAAATGACATGACAATTCACAACAACTAACATCAGGTATTTAAACATTAAACTGCTATTTTAGACTAGCAATAGAGTTCAACACTGCCATGAAGAAACACAGGATGGAAATCCCCCGGAAATCACAGTAGAGACCTATGGATTCATTGCTGATTACCAATTAGCCAGTTCCTCTATTTAATGAGTGTTTTAACAATACATTCACACAGCTTCTTTCATCAACAAATTATCAGGTTTGTTTGAATAGTGATATTTTCCATAAAACCTTGTCAATCGCCACTTGCACCTCTAGCTTTTAATCTGCTAATGGATAAATATTTTATGAATTACTCCATTACAATAATGGATGTTGGGTTAACTGCCATATAATTTAACAGGGCTCGGCTGTTATAAATGTTGGTACAGATCAATGCTTTTCTCCTTCTAGGACCACTAAAAGTTAACATTACCAGGTTAGGAAAACACTCAGTTAACCCCCTACACCTGGAGAAAACCTCCAGGCTCACTAGCTTGAGGAGTTATCCTCATAAAATTTTATTTAAGTTCATTACACTTGAAACACACAGGCACAGCAAACACAGCGACAGCAATGAGCATTGCACTTCATGGCTTTGCCGCCTTTTTAGAAAACATTATTTAGGACACATTAAACAGAAAAGTAAAGGGGATAAGGAACATGCAGTAAGGTACAAGAACAAGCTGACAGGCGTGAAGATGAACAGAAACAGGAGGAGGAATCTGAGGAAGCCACCAACCAGCACAGGGCAGAGAACATCAGGCAGAACTGCAGAGTTCTCCGAATGATCAAGACACCACAGTCTCTGTTTGCACTTAACAGGCTGCTCTGTATAGAGTTTTTTTTGCTAACGTCTTACTACACGGATCTCCAAAGCCATATGGCAAGGTAGAACATGGGTTCTCACGCTTTCAGAACAAATGTGGCATAGCCTTCATGCTTCCGAGACTTAATAGACACTGGATGCCCAGCTCTGACTTAGCTCATTTGAAAACAAACCACCCCCAAAAAAGCACCTCTACCCAAATCAACATTTCTTCACATAGCTCCTTTAATCACTGAAGATTGACTGGTTCCTATTCTTAGTCTCTCCTCCTTTCTGCACAGTCATCCAGCCCTTTAGTTTTGCTTTTACTGACTATATTTTATACACACAATTTCTGAAGTGATTTTCCTTCATGTTTGTTACAAAATATGACTGGCTAAACAACCTAAAATAATGTGAACATACACATTTATTTTGCTAGACACTGGACTGGGCCTTTCCCTCTAAGTTTATCCTCACTCAGGGTTTTTTTGGGTGTGGTTTTTTTTTTTTTGGGTGGGGGCTGGGCATTTTTTTGTTGTTTACTAAAAAGAGCAATGTCACTTTCCATCACCTTCTGCCTGCTCTCGAGAACTGCTTGTGACCCCACCTGGAGCACTGTGTCCAGCTCTGGAGTCCTCAACACAAGAAAGACACGGACCTGCTCGAGCGGGTCCAGAGGAGGGCCACGAAGATGATAAGCGGACTGGAGAACCTCCCCTGTGAGGACAGGCTGACAGTTGGGGTTGTTCAGCCTGCGGAAGAGAAGGCTCTGGGGAGACCTTATAGTGGCCTTCCAGTACTTAAAGGGGGCTACAGGAAAGATGAGGGCAATCTTTTTAGCAGGGCCTGTTGCAACGGGACTAGGACTAATGTCTTTAAACTAAATGAGGGAAGATTTATGCTAGATATAAGGAGGAAAGTTTTCACGATGAGGGTCGTGAAACACTGGAACAGGCTGCCCAGAGAGACGGTAGAAGCCCCATTTCTGGAAACATTCAAGGTCAAGTTGGACGGGGCTCTGAGCAGCCTGATCCAGCTAAAGACATCCCTGTTCACTGCAGGGGCGTTGGACTAGATGACCTCTAAGGTCCCTTCCAGCACAAACTATTCTATGATTTAATCCAATGGCTTGCAGAATTACATTTTAATGTTCTTCTTAAAGTTACGTTCAGGTATTTTTATATTCACAGTGATGCTTTTCCTTTCAAGTCTGCTGTGTTACACAACGGCAGCAGCATCTAGTACAGATAATTGTAACAGAAGTGTCAAGATTGGTATGACTGAAGAACAAATGGGTACATAGAGGTGTAGAGCACGAGAAAGAACAAAAGGCAATGCCACAGCTGGAAGAGCAGTGTGTGTTGGTGGAAGTTAGATCAGCAGGTCATCAAGATCCTCGAACATATGTGTGTGCAGTTTCTCAGGACACGCAGATTAGGAGATGAAGGACAGAAGTGGCACAGGATGGTGAGACTACACGCCAGATAAATTGCTTCGGACATGTCTCAGTTGTCTTGGTGCACATGAATATGCACACTTGACAGTCAGACTGAGTAAAATAATTTTGCTTTAAAATGAACTCAGCTTCCCTTCCTCTAAGCTATTCTAATTGTTACAATGCTATTTTCTACTCTAGCATGTATTACACTTTTTTTTTGGTCACCAAATCTTAAAACATTGCATGCAAGTAGGGAGAATATTAAGTACCTGATCTTGTGGTTTTCTCAACACAGATTAAACTATCTCAATAAAAACATGCAAACCAAACATTATTACTTAAGCTCAGTTACAGCAACCCTAGGTATTTTACTAAAAACCTGTGGAAAATAAAGCAAGAGACAGACATGATTTTTAAACTGAGAATCCCTGTAAAGTCACACATTAGTCCTATTTTCTGACTATTTGATGCATGTTTCATTAATTTCCCTGACCTTCCTGCTAGTTTGATTCATAGCAACACCTCACCAAGTTAAACATCATCAAAATACACCTCTACCACACAGCAACTAAAGCCTTCAAACATTAACAACAATGGAATTGTTAGAGAAATATACCTGGATATGTTTGACATGCAAACACTGCATCACTAACCTGAAAGTAAAACACTATTAACCAATTTTCAGAGTAGACAACGTTAGAAGTAAATAAAAATCCTAATACCTCAGATATTTAAACCCAAATGGTTTAAACAAGCTAATGACATTATCAGTGACACAAAAAAATCTGCATGCAGAACCCTGTTTTTAAACTGTCACTGTCCTTGAGCTGTTTAACCCTCAGAACATTTATTCAGCATCTCAGTATTTAGTACATACCTCCAGTCAACTTGCCTCACTTTTCCTATATAGGTCTTACCCTCCCACACTGATATCCCCCTGGCATGAAGAAATTCACCATACCTCTAATGCCCAGAGAAATGCAGTGCTGCTTATGTAACCCTCGCTGTGAAATCTTTGCTTATTCCCTGTCACTTTGCATTCCAGACATTTGAGACTGCTCAGATACTCATTTCATTTGTCTTTCACTTTTCTGTATACTTTTAGTTCAATCTAAATGATAAAGTTTAGTTAATTTATATTACATGCTGAAATGAAATACTTATGATAGTCATTTTTAGCCCTAAGGAGTAGATGTTATCAATAAGTTAAAACACCTTCAGCTTTGCCTCGGGATGTTCATACGCCTGAAGCATTCTATCTTCTCATGATAATACAGTATTTGCTTCAGTCACATTTCTTAAAATTACTCTTTTAAAAAATTTTCTACTTTAATTCATTTTTGCAGGAATATATATTTTTCCAATTATTTCTTACAATCATGCCTGTATGAACCTTTTAAAGCAACACACAAATTTACACAAGCTGCTACTTCTAAGACTGTCGTAAGAAACCGCAGATAAAAACATTTTTGAAATACATTTGCCAAAATAAAATTCAAGAAAGAGTAGCATTTAAACATTCCCTGGCTCCCAGAAATTGTAACCTAAACTGTATAGTTGTGAGAATGAAACTAACTCTACCAGTTTTGAATTCAACAGTGCCAACTGTAACACCAAATACTGAGAAGTGCAATAATAAAGAAAATTAAATAAAAAACAGGTCCTGTAAAACTGAAATGCTGTTATCTATGAGGATAAGATATTTTAGTTTTAGCATTTTGCTGTTTCTATACTGCAGCAATTTGTAGTGTTTGTGAAGTTATTTACAAACTTCAATTAGCAAATAGTGCTTTTTCTCCTTGAATTGACAAATATAGGTTGGCCTTTTAAAAAACAGCGTAAGGGAGCCCTTCAAATTGTTACAACTTCTAGGCAGAATTCTTTACATCTCCAAGTAGTTGGCTTGACAGCCATTTCTGCTCGCTTATGCAGCAACTTATCACAAAATTTATAAACCTGAAGTATTGGAACAAGCAATTTAGGCTCGTTTCAACTCAACCTGAAGTTACAAGAAGACTTTTTCACCAACTAAATCCAAAATAAAGATGCAGCTTGGTACTCTATAGGCACTCCTCATTGCCTTATTTAAAAAATTCCTTTGCAGAAAGAAATAGGGGATACCAGGACCAAAGAGGGAGCCAAAGACAGCAGGATAAAGAGAAACCAACAAACTGATTCAGAAATATTCACGCAGTAGGCAGCAAGAAGTAGTACTTCATACTAGTAAGTGTAGCAGTACATCTTCTACTGCTATGTATAGAGACAGACAGACATACATAAGCATTTAATTTCTGCAAAGGACAATTACAGTCTGAAAACCTGATTAAGTTTTTAGTAACAGTTAACATCAGGAGGTAACCAATACGAGCAGCAATGCACTCTGCCCAGCCAACTGAGAACCTCCTCTGCAATACTCATATTCTGAAGAACAAACCGGAAATGAAATTTAACTGTGAAACATAATTCCTATGAAAGTCAAAGTATCTCCATTCTTTGGCAATTCTATTCTGTGTAACTTCTCCCAAAAGTCAGGCTGGGTGAGGAATGTCTAGAAGTTCAAAAGGAAAAATTGTAGGAGTTCACAGCTACATGGCCTGGATGCTGCAATATCCGCGTGGTGGCATCTCAATGACAGGCAGGGCAATAGAACTAAAACATTAACTGACAGATTTCTCCTTCTCCAGGAAGCCACTGTTCGAAGAAAATTATGTTAATGCTTTTGAAAAGCAAGTGTTGTTCTAATAAGTTTCCTGTATTAATAGATACTTCTATAAAAACGGGCAGCAAATTTTCCTTTCCTGGAGGCCGGCAAATTTGACAAACATGCAGATGAAGAACGTCAAAAGGAAAATCTGTGTTTGGAAATTTTACTAGAAAAGACACTTCTACAGAACAAGGAGTTGCAAAATTATTTCTGTATTAGGAAAAAGAAAACTTTCAAAACCAGACCTAGTTACAGTGGAGAATTTTTGACTCAGAAGCGAAAATTCTGAGCAGAAGTCACACCTGAAAATTATTTAGCTTACAACTTTGTTTCAGAAGTTTACAATTGAACTGCATTTCCCACTCTAAGGCTGCATGTGTCTCTTGGAAGAAACACTTTTTCCTAGAAATACGGATAACTTCACAATTGTATCGATGTCCAAGAACACTTTTCCCCCTTGTTATAAAGAAGTATCATCCATTACAATGAAGTGATAAATTGACCATATTTATTCACAGACTAATATTCAATAAATGAGTATTTATTATTTTAGAAATGTTGACTACACATAAATGCTGATATTAGTTCAGCACTGGATTAAAAAAGTCATTAGCAATAAAGCCACTTACAACTAACTGGAAGTCAGAAATGCGAGAATTGCAAAGTTCTCTGAATTTGGACATTCACTTCTTTCCAGACCACAAAAAATTTTAGCAGTACTGCATGTTCAGAAAAAGTCACGAAAATTTAAAAAAAAAAAAAATTGCCATGAAGATGCACATACTTTAAGTTTTCAAAAGACAGATTTAATAGCTAAGCATCAGAAAACAAGCACTTCATGATTTCAGAACTGAATTCTCAATTAAAGCTTGCATAATTTTTCTCTGTATAATGTATCTAATACGAAATCCAAATTCAGAAGAAATGTTTGTATACCATTCAACAACCAGCTGACGTCTATCTCCTTTATCCACCAACAAGCACAAAAGAGCATAGGGCTCTTGGATTATACTGGAAGTCAAGAAAAAAAGAAGTGACATTCTTATCTTGACAAAGTATTTCTTCAATTTATTTTATTTCCTCAGGGAAGGCACCCAGGCACCAAAGGAAAGAAAATGTTTGGATATTTGATTTAACCTTTTTATTCAGAAAACAAATGAGAGTTAAGAATTTTTTTAAGATATATTAAACATTTCTATATCTTATCAGTCAAGTTCTGCTTTCACCTGCCATTGCTGATGACCTCTTAGTTGAAGCAGCAATTTTTGCTTGAGTGAAATGCATTGATTGATGCTGTTTAACTAATGCAAACAAGCAAAGAAGCAAAAAATTATATGTTAAAGAAGCAGGGAACACGGCTGTTATACAGAGAAGAATCCCGGCAAATCTGCTGTTTTAATGACCTACAGCACAGTCGTATTTTCAGCTCAGAGGAAGATGCACATGCAAACCCACTGTTTCCCCAACAAGGCTAATGTTTTAAATCATTTTTATGAAAATATTTGCATTTACATTGCACTCCAGTGATTACTTAGGGCCCCTACCTTCTAAGCATGCACTGTAATCAGTTTATTACTGCAGCCATTCTAATACAGTCCTACTGACGACTATTCTGTACAAAGAACAACTGCAAACATTTTCTTCGCGAGATGGACTTTTGACAGCTTGGTTCTAGCGGAGTCATTTAGAAGCCCAGGAGAAAGCAAAACATTGCTCCCCCTGGGAGAAGCCTTTCAGTCACAGGCAGTTTGCCACATGCACACTACATATTGAAACGGACTTCTGCTGCTATACCTAGTATCTCTTACTGGCTTAGCTGTTGTTTTTTTCTACATCATAAAAATCACACCCTTTAAAGTAAATCAAAGACATTTCTTGTCTTTTAATAAGGTTTCAAATACTTAGTGAAACTACTGTGCAGCAGCTCTGCAAACAGAGCTTGTCAAAATACTTCTGTACATTCAGCACTGACCTGCTAAATCCAGAAACAGAGATGGCTCCCCTGTTTCCAGTCCAAGATAAATTCAGCCACTGGATGAGAGTGCAGCGAGACTGTAGGTATTCCAGAGATGTGTCATTAATCCTTGCCCAGTAAGGTTGTAAACTGAGATGAATGTACTGTAGAGGATCACAGCAATGTTGATACAGTAGCTTACAAGTTTGCGCTAGTCTACACAGGTCTGGTACTGTAAGGTGACTCAAAATCAACTGGATGAGCTATATTAAAAACAGAAAAAAAGTCACAGATGGTCATATAGCACTTGAAATGTTAAGGGAAAACTGCAAAGGAATAAGAAAAGATGTTCTAACTTCAAAGAAAAGTAAATCCTCTTACTTAAAAGTAACTTCTCGAATAAATCATTGATTAACTATTAAATAGGACTGCACTGCCTCCTCAATTTGACAACACATTAAACAAGAAAGAAACAAGCAGATCAGCATATGAAAGTGACAGGAAGCTTTCAAATTAGAAGTTTCTTTATCCATGCTAATTTAAACAGGGATATATACGTAAACACTATGTTTACATATTGCCCTTCACAATGTCTGCACTGCTGTTGATCAGAACACTGAATTGGCATCCTCTTTCTTCTCTGGATTTGGTTTTTAAGATGGTAGCATATCTGCAGACTACTTGGAAAAAACATACCATGTCCCAGTTTCCCCACACCTTGAACTGATTGCAGATGTATTCCTCTGCTCCCTGCTTTAAAAATCAGTGGTTTGCCTTCTACCTTATATCCTCTCCCATCCATGCCGGACTATGCAACTAGGTAAAAAATTAAACATATGCAGATCTTCTTTTACAAGTTATCTCTTCCTTGCTGTAATACTTGGAGAGCATTTTTGTTCTATGCCAGAGTCAAATCTGAAAGGCAAACCCCCTTTTTACCTTCATCAGATTGAATCATCTCAGCTTCAGAATAATCACCAGCCCTTCTGACTAGCACCACTACACTTTTTCGTAATGACTTCTCTCACACTCAGAAATTAAGAAATATCTCCCGCCTCCTGTCATGCTCTGTTGTCCTTTCTAAAGGAAGATCAACACATAGACATATAAATACTCGTTTTAGGAAATAATAAAACCGGTCAACAACAACAACAAAACTGCTTTAGCTTAGAAACGGAGAGAAAATGCACTTGAAAAATGAAATCTAAAAATTAATGTTTACTTTACCAGGGCTGTCTTTATCAGCTTTAAGTACCTGCACTCAAGTTATGTAACTAAAATTGACTAACTGTTTTCAAGCATAGTGGGAAACAGTAACCCACTGAAACGAATCACTGTAAATTAAAAAAAAAACAAACCAACAAAACAACCAACAAACAACCCACAAGTCAGCTTAAACTGAAGAGAGTCCTGTGGCCCTTTCAAAATACGATAATGTTTCATTTTAATGTCTTATAAGGATTCATAAGCCAAACCCGCCAAAAATCAGAATAAAATGCCTGACAGAAAATGAAAATGAAGCTTTCGGTGAGATCCAAACAGATTGTACTTCCAATGTACCAGTTTATTATGCAGCTAGCTTCCGCCTCCCCTGCTCCCCCTTCATTTTTGGAAGAGAAGAAATAAGAAAACAATCCAACTTCCTGCAAAATGAAAAATGTTACTTCCTACTCAGCTCCAGATTTAGTATTTGGATTTCAAACACAATCTACGCTCTTCAAAAAACTTAACTTCAAATTCAATGCCAAAATACAGTGTTTGCATATACTCCACTTTCTCTCAAGTCTGATTTCAAGCATTCCCTCTTCTCTTCTCCTCGCTCCCCCTTTCCCCTAAAAACAGCCCAGGCTTTTTGTCTCTGCAGGTGCCTGGAACTTTCACCTCAGCTTGATGCATCAGATCTGCACAGATATTTCAATGTGACACCAATATACATATAAAATACACATGCATATATAATAACTGCAGTTAATATAGTATAATCAAGAAAGTTTGCTCCCACCTGTCATTTAGGTTGCTGGTATTTTGGTATCTGAAAAAGAGCAAAATAACTAGGTGCTAGCATAGATATAATCCCAAATTAATATCTTGATTTTTCCTTGGCTCAGACACATACTTAAGCTTAAAAGTTGCTTAACACAGTTTTGTTTGTCATTCTAATAGTTGATACCTAAATATATACCTATTTTTCTAATACCATCAATTCACTTTAAACAATTTTCAGTATTCTGAAAGACAGCCTCAAACTATTTTGCAATCTTTCAGCTATTCCACACTCTGTAAGTCACCTAAATACCTATTTTATGAATGTCTTTTCCCTCAGATTTTTCCCATGCTGACTTACTAAGTTTTCTAGAGCAGAGAGCTCAGCAACAAAGGCTGCAGTTAGCTAAATTTATGTCTACAATTAATATGGCATAATAATGTCTAATAAAAACAAAGTAATACAAATTTTGTTTAATGAAAAAAAAAAAGTTATTTTGTAACTTCTGAGCAGTAAAGACAATGGTGAATGAATCTATAAATGCCTCACCAATGTCCCTTTACGCTAACTGGACTTCAGTGAATATTGCATAACATACAGGATGGTGCAATCATTCCACACCTGAGATTGGATCTCTTGCCACATGAATGTCTCAATCAGAAAAAATAATCCTTTATTTTTTACTGAAATTATGCTGCTTCATAATATCTAGAAAAAATATGATATGTCACTACTATGACATTGAGATATGAAGCAGCTTTTTCTGGCTTTTGATTAATCCAAGATAACAGGTTCCAAACCTACAGGCTAATAACCATTAATCACCGTTAGTCTGGAGTCTGGTGTCTGTTAAAATTTGCTTTTTATGTATGTGTATCCTAGCATAAAGTACAATTTGATACCATATTGAGTACGTGACATGATGTGCTGTATTGTGCTATACCATGTTCATGGTGATTCCAAGAACGCTGCAGAACTGAGTATCTGCTTTGAAAACTAATTTTGTAACACAGTTTCTCAACTGTTTTTACTCTGCATTTATGAACAATGGCGGCAAACATTCTTTGACACTTTTCTAATAAATTGGTCAGTAAAAACAAAGATTATTGGAAAAAAAAATACAAAGGAGTATAAAGAGGAAACCAAAATATAATTTATACAACACTGATCGCCTTTTTAGGCTATGATGGACCAAAAGTACTTCCTCCCTCACTTCCAGGGCAAACATGGCACATGCCAGCTTTAGAGATGTGGCAAGATCAACACCACTACAATGAAAACCTCCAAAACCTGGAGGTGTCTAAAACATAATTCTCTACAATTCAACGAACAGCAGCATACAAATTCATTGTGTGCTGTTTCAGCACAAAAAATATCCTGATTCACACTTGATTCGTGTGTGTTTCATCATCATCACAGTCCCCAATTGCAGCACCTTACAGATATGCCTTTATTTTGAATTACCATTTAAAAAATATAACATCTTAAAAAAGCAGGTATCTCACCCACTGCAAAGTTTGCTTAAAAGCTCAGACAGGATCTCCATCACACTCTTCAATACATGGGGTAAAACTTTACCAGTGGCATAGCTCCTAATAGTACTTACCTACCCAAAAGTTTCTCCAGCTTTCTTAAGTATTTTTGCTGAATAACAGCAAGCAATAACCATTTGTACCCAATGAAATACTTTCTGTGGCTAGAGCACAATAATGAAGAACTTGATTTGGTCAGAAAATAATGCTTGGATGCTGATCAGACCTAGAATATCTGCACTTTCTACAAATCTCTTTTTCAGTTCTTCAACACGACTCCCTCCAATATAAAAACACATTGGCCTATGCAAACCACTCATTCAGAAACACACAAATGAATGACTTGCAAATTCTTCATCCTGCAGCTAGAGCTGTCACAGCTTAGACTCTTAATTAAGTAGAATTGATACTAAGACATGCTCAGATAAAGGACAAAGGATACACGCACAAAAAGGCAAAGAGAGAATGCAGGTAGGAGAAGATGGTATTCCAGGGCTTTTGACACTCCTCAACATAGTTTAAGAAAACACAGTCCCTAGTTTCACAATCCTATAGCTTGCACCAGCAAATGCATACACATTTAATAGCACACATGAACACGTGCAAAGTGGATCTTCCAACTGTGGATCTTGCAACTGTTTCACAAAACACAAACATTTAAGTCTCTCTCTTCTTTATTCTACTCACATAACATGCTTTGACGGAGTGGGTCCTACATCACCAGGCTATAGGCTCTGATCCTCTCAGCAATGAAAGGCTGTAAAAGTTTTAAACCCCTTCTTGATTCAACGAACAGAAAAGGATCTTACTGACAGACTGCACAACCAAATAATCGAGACTTCAAGAGAACTAAAGCTGGACAGATCTTCTCCATGTGCTATTGCTGCGAGCCCAGTCTGCTATCAACTGGCAGTATATTGGCCACTGACTGAAAGGGAATCTTGTGCCATATGGTTATTAGCTGTTAAGACAGCTTTTAAGACCCTCATGAGTTTCTCTTTCCAAAGAGAGGCATAAAGCCTTCCTGATTATCCAAAAGCCTACAAGTACTTGTTCTGGAAAGAGGCAAGAAGTTTACTGTTGAGGGGAAAAAAGTGTACAACACTTAAAAATGCTCCTGCTGATTGCTCCAACTCTTCTAAGTATCATTTAAGGGATGCAGATCTTATATTCAAGACCCATTTTCCTGGAACATAGGTGCCAAATCCACATTTAGCGGTGAAATTCACTTCCCCAGTAGACATGAACAGCTCATAAATCTTGTAGGCAGCTTTAGGAAAAATTGGCTTCAAGGAATGACAAAGATGTCATTTATATCTTTTTATACCAAAATTTATATATATAAAAAAAATCTTTTGGACTGCAGCATGCAGGATTTCTCCTGACTCTCCTTTCTGGAAAACAAAAGTTAGGTTCTTGGTACCTGGCACATCTTGGTGAGTCTCAAACTGCACAACGGGTACGCTCTGGCAGGTATTCCTCACTTTTCTCAAAGGCTTTTAACTTGTTCAGGCCTTCAGGTCTGAAGTATTCCTGCAAAGCCAACTAAGGCTAAGGCCTTACTCCTTCCACTTTACAAGCAGCACAAGTTAGTCAAGGATAACTGGGAAGACACACAAGGACATGAAGTATCTCCTAGAAAATCCTTCCTCAATTTTAAGGTAATTTTGGAGAACATATGATAGTACTTCACAGCTACTGAGGGCTGGTTAACACTGTCCATGAGCAGGGAAGGAAAATTCTCTTACCTAGTTCATCCAAGATTTCACACTTTCTTCTAAGGAAATCTGTGCCCCAGGAGTCAAGTATTTTTCTCTTTTGTTGGCAGGAGCAATCTAGACTCTTACAACATTTTTAAAGCTCACACTGCAGCAAGCCATTCCTAATGCCATTTTGAGGAACACCACAGTCTATGAAAGGATAGTCTATAGAACTTGCAGAAAGACAGCGAAGGCAAAACAAAGGCTGGAAGAACTGCTGCCTACTTTAAGACTAGCACAGAAGACTGTGGTGGGCTGACCCTGGCCAAAATGCCAGGTGCCCACCAAAGCCGCTCTATCACTCCCCCTCCTTAACTGGACAGGAGAGAGGAGAGAAAAAAAAAAAAAAAACCAACAGGCTTGCGGGGTTGAGATAACGACAGGGAGATCACTCGGCATTTACCGTCACGGGCAAAACAGACTCCACTAAAGGAAAAATGTAATTTATTGCCAATTAATTCAGAGAGGAGTAATAAGAAATAAAACCAAATCTTAAAACACCTTCCCCCCACCCCTCCCTCCTTTCCCGGGCTTAATTTTGATCCCGATTTTCCTCCCTCCTCCCCACCCAGCGGCACAAGGGGGAAAACAGGGAATGGGGGTTGGGGTCAGTTCATCGCACTGTTGTTTTCTGCCGCTCCTTCCTCCTCAGGGGGAGGATTCCTCACACGTTTCCCCTGCTCCAATGTGGGGTCCCCCTCACGGGAGAAAGTTCTCCATGACTTCTCCAGCGTGAGTCTTCCCACGGGTTCAGTTCTTCCTGAACTGCTCCAGCGTGGATCTCCTCCATGGGGTGCAGTCCTTCAGGAACCGACTGCTCCAGCGTGAGCCCCCCTCACGGGGTCACTAGCAGCAAACCTGCTCCAGTGTGGGCTTCTCTCTCTCCATGGGCCACAGGTCCTGCCAGGAGCCTGCTCCGGTGCAGGCTTCCCACAGGGTCACAGCTTCCTTCAGGCATCCACCTACTCCAGGGTGGGGGCCCTCCACAGGGTGCAGGCAGTCATCTGCTCCACCGCCCATGGGCTGCAGGGACACAGCCTGCCTCACCATGGTCTTCACCACAGGCCGCAGGGGAATCGCTGCTCCGGCGCCTGGAGCATCTCCTCCCCCTCCTTCTGCACTGACCTGGGTGTCTGCAGGGTGTTTCTCTCACATATTCTCATTCCTCTCACTCGCTGCAATTACTGCTGCCCAACAACTTTTTCACTCTCTTAAATACGTTATCACAGAGGCGAAAAACGCTGTCGCTGATGGGCTCGGCCTTGGCCAGCAGTGGGTCCATCTTAAAGCCGGCTGGCATTGGCTGTATCCGACACAGGGGAAACTTCTAGTAACTTTGTACAGAAGCCACCCCTGTAACCCCCCACACTACCAAAACCTTGCCACGCAGACCCATTACAAGACCATTCAGTCTATGTATTTTGTGCATTATGGAGAGCAGTACGAAAAACCCTGAAGCAGCTCAAATAAGGAATAGGCTTATGTACAAAGACTTACAACAGTTACATGTTCACAATCAACATGAACATATAAAAATGATAAAATTTTTCATGTAATGTATCAATCAAAAGTGGAAGGAGTCTGTGGTTGCCTTCCTTCATTATTACAAAGGTTCGAACACTTCCCAGAAAAATCTGACACTTGTCAGTCTTGAAGACAGCATGCAGAGTACTGTTCCCATATCTGATGCAATAGAAAAACCTGTCATACTACAAAGTACATTTTTGTTGTTCTTATACCCAAACCTTCCAGCTGAACCAAGAAAGTAGGAGACTGGGATTTCTGCTGTGACAAAACCAGTCCAGAAACAGTCTTTTGCAGTTTTCTGATAAATATTCCACCCATATTTTCAGTTTCTCTAAATCAAAGCAGAAGAAAAGAAAAAATGTGCTTGGTATTGATAGACCATATAAATGCACTCATGAAACCGAACATGTTAAAAAATGGATAAAAAAGGAAGCTGGTACACAAACAGGAAAGCAGAAAAGCACAATAAAGTACACAGAGGCAGAAGTTCATAGGAGTAATAGGACTACATGAATACTTCCTAAATTATTATCTTAATACATATAATCATCTGGAACAGAAAAGAGATTCATCAATCTTTCTGGTACTCTGCTATACTACAAAACAATTTATCCAGCCTTTTCAAACAAGACTTCCTAGATTTAAAGCAAGTCTTCTCTACAATCGATTTCTTTGAATGACTAAACACATTTTCAAAATGTTACACATTTTAAGACATTCTGGAATCAAGTGCACCTTCGCATATGCAAAGTATGTTCTTTCCTTCAGCACTGATACACAAGCACCAACAATAAAATATATTAAACACTAGATGGACTCGAGGGGAAGGGGGGAGCGACACACAAACCACTACTAGAGCTAACTCAGGACGAAGTCAGAATCCTCATTTATATTATTCCGCTGCAGCAACAAAGAAAACCAAACTCAAGAACTGAAGAACACTTAAAAGAGAAGATAAATACACAGGAGAGAGACGGAGAGTTGTTACATTCTCTTCCTCTCTCTTTCCTCTTTACAAGCACAGCAAACTTCTGCAGGTTACTAGGGCACACGGTCACCCAACCATGGCCTTCATGTGCTGGGTACTTAGAGACAAAAGATGTGACAAAACCAAACCACCATTTGATTAGATCACATATTTCTGAAAGTGCCCTGCAATCAGTGACAGCATCTCTCACTGACCTCCCTTCGCTTTCAAAAGCGAGTCTGATTCAAGCCACAAGCACTCTGAGCATCTGACGAGCTACAGCAGTAAACAAACACTTGCTTCTTTCGCCAGACTGCAGTACGCTGAGGAGCAGGAACAATCATGTCTCTGCCCAAGTCCAGAGGTCTGAACAGCAAGTAAAGGCTCATTTCAACTATATGCAAACCCAGTTTATTTCAGGAGAGGTGAAGACAATTATTTCGTCTCTCAGTTCTTACTCTAACTAGGGTACTAGCCTCCATAAACAGCCACACCCCACTGAGAATTTCCTGGCCTGCACACAACATTCAGCAATCACACTTCACAATCTCATTATACTGGAAATTACAGGAAAGAAAAACACTTTATCAACACTGACTCTGAGCACACTTGCAACTGCCCCACTGCCAGGGGATCAAAAGGAGTAGTTTCTTCACAACTGTTTTCCATGCTAGTGACAGAATAAGAAGTAGCAAACATCAAAACAAGACAGTGTATAGAAGTCCAGCTACAACACTTTTCACCTGCACCATGATTCAAAACTTAGCTGGGTGGAAGAAGCTTATTTCTTAATAATATGAAAATATCACAGCAGTTTCAAGAACAAAGTTCTGTTTTTTTGTAAGAGAGATAACAGGAAAAGAAACGTTGAGCCTATTACAAACTATTTCCACTTCCAGATCTTGATTTCATCTTTTCAGATCTTCTTCATCAAGCATGAGGACTAAAACTGCTGGAAAACTGCCAGAAGCTTGTAAATCCAAGAGCTAGAAATTCAAGGGTAGAATAATTGATGTAAAAGTTGTAAGTGGCCAGATTCTTCAGAAACAAAATTGCAATAACTATGCAAATACCAGTAAAGTGGCTTGCTAATATCCATCCATGGAAGCAGCCAGACTTACAGAACTCAGGCATAACTATACAGTAACTGCAGGAGATTCACAAAAGGACGCAAGGAACTCTAACTGGAAAAAACAACAATCTTGACCAGTACCCTATAAAGCATCTTTGCATCCTTAATGATCAAGAAAAACACATTTAGTTTAAGCTTTTCTTACCTCATAAGGCAGTTTATCAAAATATCCATTAGTCGGCCATTCCCTGAGGGTAACAATGCTGAACTGTTTATTAAGGGTGTCCATTCCACAGTCATACTTTTCTTCATCCTCATCTTCATCAATATCATTCATATCAATCATCGAAGTCTTAAGTGAAAGCACAGGTCTCTCTTTCACACCGTGTAGTACTACTGCATCCAACTCAGTGTAATAGTCCAGAAGAGAGCTGTTCACTTCCAGTCGGATTAAGTTTGTAGGAAAGTTTATCTGTTTGATACAGGGTGTGAATTGTCGAGCCTGAGGACCATTCACCTTTGTAGGTGCCTCGGACCAAAGGATTTCCCATCTGTGAAAGAAAAATTGCACACACAGAAGTACACAGATTAAAATCAAAGTTACTAAAGCAATTCCTGAACACAGTAAGAGTGCTTTTCTGTCAGAAGTATTTAACAAGCAAGAAAACATGGTTGGAAAGACAATGAAAATTACATTTTCCCTAGACTGGGTAAATATCCTAAGGATAAATTTAACAGGGCACACATTCACAACCTTAGCATATTTTCTCTGCATTGCTAACTAACAAAACAAGCTGTATGCTCACAGTCACATACTTGTGTTAAAGTACTGTTACTCACACACAAGTTGTTCTAACATCTCACAGGTAAGGTAATCGTAACAAATGGATTACAGATGTCTTCACAGTGATGGCATGTTAGTATAAGTATGCAGGGAACAGTCTTGCCATATAACCCAAATATACAGTCAGCTGACCTCTCATTTCCCACAAAAGGTTTTCACCAAGAAAAAACAAACCCAAAACTCCACATCTCAGACTCTTTGACATCAAATCTGTTCAAATTGCAGCATCACAAATTACTAAAAAAATAATCTAGACTCTACTTTGTTTACCTGTCTAGGCAAGCAAACTATTCCTTTTAAAAGTAATTCACTGTCAAATTACGAAAGAAAATAGAATCTTTAAGTCATTTTTGAAAGGTTCCTCTGCAAAAAACATTAGACTTTCCAAACTGCTAAACTTAAAAGTTTTTCTCCTCTTTGGTCCAGTGACAGAAGGAGGTTCAGAGCATGCACAGAACTTCCACACATACATCCTTACTTTCACACACAGACCTCAAATCTCCTCCAGTAAATGACAGCAAAACCTGCTGCCAATTAATAATCTGGAGAATCAAGTCTCATATTCATTAGGTCTTCAGTGCTCCCAAACTTGCCAAAAGCTCTAAAAACATGGTCTTTACATCTGCATGGGTCCTCACCCAGTGAATGGATTTTAGAGGTCCTTCAGTCACTGATGACCATCTTTTCCTCCCTCAAGTCTAGCTAATTCCTAAAGAAGGAAGCCTCCAGCAGCCACTGCTGATACTCCCTTGGACAGTATGCTCACAGCAATGTCTGCATCCCCTGTGTATAACCCAGACACTTCCACATCTACTCCACCTCTTTCTGTTCACTCTAGTCCCAGCTTCAAGGATTCATCTCAGGCTACTTGTCCTGTCACACAGGTCTCAGAAATGCTGTATCTGCTCCCTAGCATCTAAGCATCTCCTCTTTCCTTACCAGATACCACTACTCTGAACTTAGAAGTATTGCTCAACACTGACATGTACTGCAGAACACACAGGCGGAAAAAAAATTAAAAAAAAATATCAAATCAAACATGCTTTATTTTGCACAACCAAACGCTTAAATTTCGTTCATCGTCACAGAAAGTAAAACACAATTAAAGACTTTCATTAGAACATAGTGCATGGTTTAAATAAGGCTTAGAAGCTCAACATTTGCCACTGTTTTCAGGATAGGAAAATTAATTTGTATCAGCTGAAACTTCCATTTCACGATGGACATTTTCAGGAATGCACAAATAAATTTTCCTATCCTACATCATGCCGCTCTCCACAAATATCTTACAGTAGAATGGGAGGCCTGCAGAAGTCTTCTGTCAAAGGGAAAAAAAACTCATGAACTAAAAACAAACATGCAGGACTGGTGAATACATGGCACATCGGAAAGTACCAACATGGAAGAGTGGACAACCCTAAGGTTAACAGTTTTTAAAAGAGAGACTTATTACTAAGAAAAGATTTCATTCATTTAGGAATGTCAACTCATGGCAAAAAGTAACAGACATAATGGCACTGTCACACCCACTCACACAGGTCAATTCCCTAAGCAAATACTTAATGTTGGCAATGCACATGACCTTTCTTGAACACATCCAGATCACCATCTGACATTTTACTTAGACACTTTCAAATACCCACTCAAACTATCCTTAGGGAAACTCAAGGCTAATTTTTTCACTAACTTGCACACACTGGACCATCAGCTTTTAACAGAATGTGTCTCAGTTATTGACTCCTCCTTTGGTGCCTTGGAGAGAGGATTATCTAGCAGTAGCAGAGCTCTGGAAAAAAAATAATGCATCTGGAGGTTTAGGTTCAACAAATTACAGAGCAATAACCTCCTTCAGCAAGCAGTGTCTCTAGTTTCCAGTCTGTAATAAACTAGAGAAAAGGAAAGACACATAGCATGGTTTTACAATCTTGTGAAACTCTGCATTACATATTAAGTGCTCATGATCAAGACCAGTGACTATTTTCCACTGTCCATGTCATTACTGTTTTCTTTTCATCAACAGCCCACCAATCTAGCTTTAAAGGAGTCAGCTGTTGGTTTAACTGAAAAACCTCAAGCCTATCAGGTTGATTTTATGTTCTTCTCTGCCTTGGTGGCCACCACACACAAGAACAGACCATAGCAATTGCCCTGAGTCAGGGTTGGTAAATTCTTCCTGAGTATAGGTATACTCTTAACACACCCATTACTGCAATTGGAAGTGGTCTCTTCATCTAGCATCAGCACTTTGACACTTAAATGGGCTACATATAATCTGAATGGGAGTGAAGACTTCATAGTTGGAAATGGATCAAAAAAGTCTAAATTTCCCAGAGGCTTCAGTAAGAACTTCATTTCTTCTGTTCTGGAGCACTTTTTTGTTACTGTCACGCATTTCAAAATCCTTCAGAAGAAAGGCATTTTGAAAGTTGGTCCTGGTTTGAGAGTGCATACCAAAATCGGCTTCCCTAACAAGGTTGCCTGCATTTGTTCCAAGCTGAAGATGCTCGATAAACTAACCCAAAACAAAGAGAAACTGAATCCCAACAAATACCTGTAAAGAAGACAAAGGAATTTTCTGTCTCCTGCCCCCTTTGAGTTAATCAAGTAGCTCTCAAAAGAATCAAGCAGAATGAAATGACTGAAGATAGGACATTGTCTGTCCTCAAGTCTTGCAGATATATAGTAACAGCTGATCAAATATGTTGTAATAAGAGTGCTTTGATAAGAAGGTTTCACCAGCAATGGGCTAGAAAGCCTCAGTCTTTACAGTGCCATGTAAAGCCCAGATGAGAGGCAGTAACATCTGTATTATTTTCCCTAGTGACTGAAGAAAATTAGGACTTTAAGTGAGTTTTTCCATTCAGTTTTAATGGACCCAGTTTTCCCATTAGATTTCTCTCTACCTCATGAAGACAGCCAGGAACTCATTCTGCTCAAATTTCTGATACTAAAGACTCCATGCACTATGTGCTAAAAACCCCAGAAATTCCCATTCTTCATCCCTCAACATGAAGGAAAACAGTCTAGTGATTTTTAGGCTGAGAAACATACTTGCAAGGTTTGCGTCAAATGACAGCACATATTTAATGCTTGTTTAATTTTTTATTGACCTAATGCTGTTCGAAAGCTTTTTAATGGCTAAGATGACGCCTGAGTAGACCTGGTTATTTCTGAAGAAAATATATCATAAGAAAGATTCTTTGGAAAAGTAGCTCCTAGGAAAAGTAATCAGATTTCTCTCCAGCGAAACAAGATTAAACTTTGCGTGCAATCTGCTGAGATTTCTTGCACTGTAAAACTGAGACTGGTGTAGAAAGTGAATAAAGTGCCACATGCGATTCAAACACCAAAAATAAACACCCTGTCCCAAGAAACTTATAGCTGTGTTAAAAGTCAAAAGAAGGTAAAGTTTCAGGTGGACCAACAAAAAGAATATAAGGAAACTCGGAGAACATGACCACACCTTTGCTGAAATCACAACTTCTGTAACAACTATAATCGTGAAACACGACTATAATACATCCCATCTGCTCCTACCCAAGCAAGTGCTCTGTAAATAATCCATAGGCTACCCACAAGAAAACGCCTCCTGCCTGCTAACATGCCAGGGATGCTTCAGCATGCTAGGTTCAAGATAACCTGGAATGTGCACCCCTGGCCACAGCTCTAAGCTCGTAAATACAAAAGGCAGGGAAGACTCATTATGAGGACAATTTTAGAACCATTCAGAATATGGTGATAAGCAGAGTTCACAGCAGTCTAATTAGTATGGGGGAATATGCAGCAGATTGTCATTTCTACTTTGAGAGTTCAATTCTGAAATACCAGAGAGAGCAAACAGGACTCCAAGAATGCTCAGGGCATTTAAAATAGCAAAAGGTAATTCAAATAACTGCCCTGTCCACATAAGCTTTTTATGTGTTTCTCAAAATGACTGTGTCCCATGAACCCAGAATTCATTCTTCTGTGACAGTTATCTGGACAAGAAAAAGCTGTTCTCCTGAAGATGTCAAAACAAGTTATTAAGCAAGGATGGAAACGGCTAGAAGTTAGGTTGTGTGTTACACATCGGTGAGATACAGCCCTGAAGGTCCCTTATCACGCTCTAATGTGTTGATGGTCTCAGCAGTGTTTTGGGTGCCTTCATCTGAGATTCACAGGAAACAAAAGGTACAGCGAAAGAACCATCTGAATGCCGCTCTCTACAAGCAAGAGATGATATTTTACATTCACTACACTTTCTGGTTTCACTCCCTTTATCAGAACGGGGGATTTTTTTCCATCAAACATTTTGATCCCTATCCTGGCTGCCAGCAAACAAATCTGCAACATTCCCACCTGGATTAGCATTGTATTGCTTGGACACAGTGAACTTCCTAATGGAAGGAGAGGGAGCATTTACTCTGTCCATCGTCCTTAGCCTGCTCCCCTGGTTGCAGCAGCTTCTGCCTCTACAGGCTTCAAAGCCTTTGGAAAGAGAAAGGAACCTCACATGCAGCAAACACAGCTAAGCTAGGAAATACTGAGCCAAGCTGTTCATCTACAAATCAAACTTGGAATTTTGCTCAAAAGAGCACCTAGTAAAACTCTAAAAGACATGAAAGAAATTACATTAAATAGAAATAAATGGTGGGAACACATAAGGCAGAATGGAACTGCTCCTAGCCAGTCAAATCATCACGGTATCTCACAACCTAATCAGTGTTACACATTATCTGTGGAAAACAAGGAAAAAAAAAAAAAAAAAAAAAATCACTAAATCTCCAACCTACTAAAGAAGCAATCAAATCATGGCAGAGCAGTAAGGACATATGCTATGAAACATCACCCCAAGCACTGCCACACATCCCAGACTAGTTAGGAATCTCTGGTTTTGAGCTTTTATAAAAGCACACGAATATAGTGGTGTCACTATAATGTACACGAGATAAGAGAAGCTGTCAAATTAAGTTAAAAAAAGACCACGACAGAAGAAGAACAGGGACCAATGTTTTTCTTTTATATTCCAAATTTAAAAAGCAAAGTTATTTTTGTAAAAGGAAAAAGTTGAAAAACTTCTGAAAAAATTGTTTCTGACTTGAAAGCTCCCATTTAAACACACAGAAACTTTTCCTGTCTGACAGCAGCTAACTATTAGGAGTTTCAAAATGTTTCAAAAGGGCTGACACCAAAGAAGCCATTAGGGAATCGCCAAGAGTAAGCCTTCTGGGCAAATGAGGAGGAAAAAGAAACAGGAAAGAAAAGTATTTTCCTCATCACAGAAGCTAGCTATATCTTACCGTATGAGAAACAAAGAAAATTCTCTTGCTTGGGTTCAGCTCACACCACTACCAGGTGCAGTGTCCCCATCATGCCTGTGTGGAGCTCTGCCTCTTCCACTGCCTGAAGAGGGACTCATCGTTGTCACTAGACCCTAAGTGAGCAGAATGCACACCACAGCATGCACACCACAGTACGAAATCTCAAGGCTACACTAGTATAATAATCATAGCACAACACAATACAAAAAAGGAGGGATTTCTTCACCACATAAAATCTGAGACTATATGCGACAACACTGCCTTAATCTCAGAATATTAATTTTTGCTTGGATTTTCTGCACTCAGATAATTCATGTAACAAATCTGTACGCAGATACTAACATATGTTAGCATAGTTTAAGAAATTACCAAACACTTCTCACCAGTCAAGGTGTGAGTGGCACTAATGAAAAGCAAAAAAGGTCTCCATGTGTAAAGACAGCAGTTTCCCTGACATTTATGATTTTCAAAAATTGTTTCATGCAGAGGAGAGTGATGTAATGTCTTAAAGGAGCAAAAGATACAACAGGACAGAGAATCCTTAAATTGCTGGAAGCTGGTTAAACCATAATGAAAAAACTTCAGATTAACTGTCATGTTTTAAGCACTGGAATTATTTAGGAACAAGCACATTCCATTCTGTAAAATAAATACTTATTCTCATTCCATGAAGAGCTGATCCCACCTCCAAAAAGACTTGGACTAAAGGTGATCCGAAAGTGTCATACAAAGCTGTAACTGATTTAACAGTATACAATGCACTAGCAGCAGAGGAACACGACTAAAGTCCTTTTTCTGAACACCTGCATAAGTCATTCTTTCATGCAACTGAAGCGTAAAGTGAGCAACAGAGCAACACACTGGCCAACTATGTGGGCTATAGCCATTATTCTGCAAGAATATATAAGGTCCTCTTGAGCAAGGACTGTGGCACATCAAGTCCTTACAGAGCCTCCTGTAGGTTAGAAAGTTTTGCACACAGCAAAGCCTTGGATGAGTTGATGCTTTAAATACTAAACAAAGAGAAAAAAAAAGATTACTCAGCTGGACTAGTATAATCCACTAAGTATAACATTTAAACCAGTCTCAGCAGACTATTTCCTCTCAACAGTTGACACTCAACCATTAGTTTGGCTTTCTTTTTATATCAAAGTAAGAACTGGTGAAAGGGAACTTATCTAATGATTTGCCCTTCCTACATCAGCGTTCAGAAAGAAAGAGATCCAGAGTCGGCTGATAAAACAAAGCAGCGCTTTGAAGTTTTTAGGCAACAAGGTGATTTCAGATTGAGCATCAAAATAGTCAGAAGAGGAAAAGAAGGTTCTAAGTGCTCTTTGAGTAATTGGAACATGGCTTTTTTAACAGAAGAAAATAGTATGGTAGTTGTTCAAATCCCAAACATCAGTTAATCACAGGATCACCTGAGATTATCAGCAGCATTTCACCTTCAAAAAAATAATTCTTAGTTGACATCTCAGAGAATTTTTGGAATTGAAAACAAGGGATCAAGAACTGAAGCAAGAAAGAGACCACATCCTTGCAACTCTTCATGCTCCCTTCATGAAGGTGAGCAAAGGAACAGAGAAAAAATACTGGATACCTCCTGTGGAGAAAGGGTTCCTTCATCTTCCCTTCAAGACATGATGCATAAGACATGTTTGTCTCTTTCAGATGAAAGGAGGAGTCAAAACCAAATATGCAGCTCTGAATGCACAAGTGCTGCTGAGAACAGGTAAGCCAAAAGAAAAAAAAAAGTCTTTCTAACACTTCTCCAGCATCAAGACTGTCAAGTACTGAAGATGCAGCGCAGACAACTGGTTCTGAGGCTCCCTGAGACAACCTTCTTCTAACCAAAAACATTGTTCACCTAGGTAAGGAGAACAGAAGATACTCCTGCCTACAAATTAAAAAGCAGGGTCCTACAGAAACTTCATCCATTTTTACGGAGAAGGGAAAGGCTGAGCTCTCACCTTAACCACACCCCAAGAAGTCATAAAGCACATCCCAAAAAGTTTTATACTAGTATTTTCACTTCTGTCTTCTTTTAGCTCTCTGAACAATTTTCTCTTCGTTTCAGTGCACCTTACTAAACAGCTCCTTCAATTAACATTTCTTGAGCTTTCCTTCAATGTAACTTGGTCTTTACACAAAACTAAAAAAATTGTATTGTTTTAAGAATCAAAACCTAAACAAACATTTTTCTAAAACAGCATTAGCTTATTACTTGGTATTACAACCTTGTATGCCCTGCAGCACACTACTTTACTATCACTCTAATGCAATATTATCAACGGCTACAGAAATAACCTCTACATAAATCTGTGCTAATCATAAAATAAAGTAGTAAAACCTACATCATAAAATAAAAAAGTAAAATGAAAGTTCACAAAGCAATTGGCCAAAAGTCCTTGCACATTAGGTTCTAAGTTCAAAAGTCTTAAAAGCTGCCTTCACCACATACCATCCTATAAATAAGTTCTGTATTACAGTGCCAAACATACTCCTACTTCTGAAGTTAGGCAGCCTATTATTACTAGTTTGACCTATCACTGTTCCTTGAATTCGGATGTTTACTTTAGAGTTACACACTAAAGACACCAGACAGCTGTAAAACAAACTGCACTAAACAACAGTAGATGACAGAATCACACAAAATGTATTAATTGGGAATTTTGAATCTATAACATGACATCTGACTTTCTAGGGGTTTTGAGTAAGCATCAATGGCCTAGTATCAGGAAGCATGGGATACTACATCAGACCTAAAAGTATGGTTTTTAGCTGCATCTGTAAAAGGCAGGCGAGGGAAAAAACACCAAGCATCCAAGCCAACGCTGCACGTTAAAGGAATACCATATTTTTTGGCATATTATTTTCTACAGGACACATTTTGTTAAGTCTTTCTTCCGCCGGTTTTCCTTTCCTTTATCGGTTTGGTATCATTTCATCTCTTTTTGATGTATACGGACTACTTTGAATACACTGATAGCTTTTCCCAATGTTTTTTCCCACTACGTACTTTCACCTGTTCCCTTTCTCCTTCCTTTTCTACTTCCTCACCTCCTCGCTAAGGGCTTTGCACCTCAAACACAGTGTGGTTTTTATTATCTCACCATTCCGCAGGTACCCCTCCTCCTGCCCCTCAACTGGAATTTCATCAGGAGTTCCTGCTATGAGGAAAACCAACAGGATTGAATCAGATTCTTTTAGTCTATGAAGCAAGTGTAAAAATGAAGTGCGGCTCATACCCTTTGATCAGACCAAAAATAAAGATCAGGCAAATGGTATCACCTTTTGTTCGACTGCTCTGTGCTTCTGTTTTTGGCCTCATTTCCATATGAATAGTTATAGAGACCAATTATACTATACATACAACCTAAAGCATGCAGAGAGAAGAGTTTATGGCTGCTTGATGCAGGAAGATACAGCAACCCTGAATCCTTGGCCTCTTCTACACAATTTGCTTTTCTTACTGGAGAAAGATAAGAACTCAGAACTGCCATTTCAAAAGTGATTTTTGTACATATATAGTAATTATTGCTCATAAAAATTCCAACACAAAAACTATCATTACACAAATTAAATCTGATATTAGGATCTGCATGAATTCCTACCCAAAAATCCACATCTCTGAAGTTGCTATAAAAACGTCTCACCGCAGTTTTAAAAACATGCAGAAATAACGTTAGTGGGTCAGATACAAAACAGAGAAATATTAGGAAGTAAAGTTCACTAAATAGCATTATTTGTAGCATTTAACATGTTACAAGAAAGCATAAAGGAGAAAAGAAAAATTACCTTACTTCAGCTGGTGGGTTTTGTGAGTAAGGATTTGCAGAGCATGCCAAAATCCTGACTACAGCTCCAGGATGGTATGTTTCCAGAATGTGCACCGCAGTGGGATAAACTGGTTCCTCAAAAGCAAGTTCCACATAGTCCTGGCTACAGAAGGTGGGTGGTGTCCTCTTGAACGGCAGCCGAGCACTAGGGCAACGATCCCACCAGGTCCCATAAGTTCGAAAGACAGCAGTCTGAGTAAAGTCACCAGAACTAGGGTACACGTTCGGAATACCTGCTAAATTCCACATGGTATAGGACATGCTGTTTTCACTGCCATAGTGAGAGCTGAAATCCAGCACTTCTTTGGCATACTGAACTATTTCAACGTTGATAGGTAAGGCTCGGGTGTTTGATTCAATAGCCCTCCGGCTGTTCATTTCTCCTCGCGTTGCTGTCCTAGCTCGGCGCCGAAGGCACATATAGTAAAACATGCTCAGAACTGTTAACATGGGAAACACTGGTGACATCTAGATATGACTTAGGAAGACGCGAAAGGTCAGGAGTCCTTCATAAGGTGCGTTACCTGCTTGTGGTGTTTTGGAAAAGAGCTGATAAAACAGAATGAATAAACACAGTGAGCAGATAAAACATTCTTAGAAAGCAAACTGTACTCTTTTGAACACCCCCTTAAACAAAGTACTGCTACCAAAACATTAATAAACTATTACGTTTTATTTTAAGACAATTATTTAGTTGGAGGCTACCAAGTGTGGCTTCCCATTTACTGTGTTTTTAAAAAAAAAAAAGAGAGAGAGAGAAGACACTGAAGAAACATTAACCAAAAGACTAGTGGTTAAATTAAGCATTATTTTCAGGAATTTCTTAAGAGAAAAAAATCTTGTACTGACTTATGGAAATGAAATCAAGTATGAAATGAAATCTGGCGCTTGCAGTAAACAACTGCAGAAGAGTATCTGAAAGTACAGCTAAAATTATCTGCAGTATATTTGAAATACTTACAACTAACTGACTTTTCATCAAAGTAGTCAGGTACCTACTCAGGCTGCAGCAGTATACAGCTCGACAAAACCCAAGTAACTTCACTGCTTATATTTTGCAGTAAGACTGCTCCCAGACCCAAATTAGTTCATTTAAAGCTAGCTCAAGTATATCTATATATTATATTATAATCTGGAGAGTAAATACACCCTTCAAAGACAGCTCCTACAGACAGCTGGACTGCTACTCCAGCAAATTCTTTCCTCTAATTTGTTCCCATAATTTGTGAATGGTTTCAAGACTGAAAAGAAAAAGATTTGGGCAGTTAATCTAAACCAAAAACTTAACCCACTGCTTCCTACATCAGAGCACTAGCCCGAAACAGACTCACAAAAATACTGTCTTTACCCTTTGAAGTTGTCCATGACAGCATGCACCAATGATAGAAGGGTCACCAGCCTCCTGAAGGATGTTCAGAATTCATTAATGACATCATCTTCCTTTAAGCCAAGCAACAAAGTAAGTCTTCAAAAGAGTCCTGGCATCAGAAGTCCCCATAGAAAGCATTTTAATTCTGGTAAGAAAAAATATTTCCATTTATGTAACAATTCAGTTAAAACACAAAACGTACTAGATCCGCATACTGCCAGGTGACCTAAAAAAATCAACACAAAACGTACTAATAATTAAGGATACCAACATCTTCTACACAGCCGACACCAAATCACAAGTAAAACAAACAAACAAGGAGGTTTAACAATTAGAAAAAGCCAAATTAAAAGTAAGTCTCTTTACTAAAGTTTTCTATTTACAACGGTGAAGAAATATTTATAGCTGAATGTTGTCTTCAGGACACAGAAGTGCTGTATCATATTCCCTGCTAACAAAGATCCTCTTACATATGCTTGTCCCATATTTAGCAGACGCTCTATACCTGCGTGATGTAAACTGTTAGATTTACCAACACACAACAGAACGTGGAACGTATTCCCTGATTTCAGCTAGCAGTACACAACGCGCTTGGGCAATAAACGCAGCACTCCAGAATTCACATCCTCCAGTATCACAAACTTTTTCTCACAAACTGGCCTTCTGATTAACTTCTTCACCAGCTTTACTAGGAAAGAGTAAGGAGTAACGCCCATAACCTGTTAGAGGCCAGAACACGGATGACTAAGCGTGTCTCAAAATAGAGTAACTGTTTCTTCGACAGCCTGTACTGGAGTTGCCAGTTAGTTTATCACAGGACACAGACTGTGGTAATCACTGAACCACCAGAAGCGACTCTTCTATTGCAGAAGACGCATCCAACAACAACTAACATGATGCCTCACAGGGCCCGGCAGACAAACCACATACTTAATGTTTGCAATGTGTACAAGTGAGACCACACTTTATATACAGCTTTTGGAAGCATAAGCTTAAAGTAGGGTAATTAATTAAACAAATGGAGATGAATCAGTCTCTTGTATGCCTCTCTATAAATCCACTGTGCATGTTTCTTGGGTAATCGCTTGTTTCCCATACTCACAAAACACACACAGACGTACAAACAGCTCTCCCTCGCTTGAACATTGCCAACACAGCGGCACTTGCAGTAACAGATAAGGACAGGCTGCACTATTTGACCCTCTTACTCGTGACAGCGAGAAAGTTTACTAATGAAGTGCTCACTTCTCACTTTCTTGCCTCTTCTATTATTAGCTTTTTGTTTAGTTCCTGCCCTTCATTCAGTTTCACATGTTGACATAGCTGTCAACAACATGAATTACTCCTGACATTCTGTGCAGAAGGGAATGACTAAGACGATACGCTGGATCCACTTCAAGCTCTCCTGGAATGCCAAAACCCAATAATGTCACATTTCCCCCAAACATCCTGTTGAACCACCTTTTAGAAAAGGCACTAGGGAAAAAGCAGCACAACCCCCAATCTCTCCTTCTAGAAGAAAAAAAAAAACACACCCAAAAAACCAACTCCAAACTAAAAACTGTTATTTTATCTTTTCAGTGTGGAGCTGCTCTAAGATGTAAATGGAGATTACAAATACATTCTCCTTCTGGATTTTTCCCTCTTAAGAAGAAAAATCTATTTACAGAGTATGCCAACAGACATTAAATTTCAACAAAGTTATCGCTGTCAAGCCCTGGAATTACGTGTAGACCAGCGTTATACACCAGCTTCTCACTCAGAATTTCACTGATTAACATGGTTTGAAGGCTGCTCCATGGAAATTACGGCTTTACAGAGCTCAATTTTAAGAATCATTCAGCTGGTGTACTTCAAGATCAGGTGCGAAATCACTTGTCTCACATACGCATCCTACACAACTTCACGTCTGCACCGCGAACTCCTGGCTCCCGCTGGCCAGAGCCCAGAGCTCTTACAGCGCCGTTGTAAAACCCAGCTGTGCTCCCCACCAGCCTGTCAAAGAGCAGCAGAACCTGCTGGCTGGTTCAGAGCTGTACATCAACCAGCTGGTCAGTTTAAACCAGGTCTAACATAACAGGTAACTTGAAATCATGCTGCGGATCTTCCATTAGCAGAAGCATTAAGTTGGGTCATTCCCTTCTACCAACTTGATGATTTTACAAAACCTGTAAAAATTTGATATCCTCGACACTGACGTCACTTTGTCAATTTTGGCTGACATGGGTCAACAGGTTCAAAAGTAAGTAAGTAGGAAGAAACAGGGAAGAGCATACAGCTTTCATTAAAATGTATCAGTCTAAACAATACAAGTGGATTACTTCTGAAGAGCTGAAAGCAATATAGGATTCAGTAGTTTGTAACAAGTAAGAGGAAACACAAAACTATTATAAAAGAAGGATAAATAAGCATTAGGACTAAAATAAAAATAGGAACTCTTCTTTTGGCATTTTAAAAGAAGCATTAAGGATTGTATGAAGTTAAAAGACCAATGAAAAATTGCTCAGAAAGTTAAAGGATATAAGCCAGTGAAAGAATTACATTAAATATAGATCAGTAGGGCCAGATGATATAGAGAGATTTCTTCAGGAACTACTACAGGTCAAGCTGATTTCCAATTAAAGGGATCTAACTTTGCAAAAAAGATAAAAATGCAGACTCAGGCCTATGCAAAGCATCAAGATAAACAGCCCTGGAGCAGAGCAGTTCATATAGATATACTCCTCCCTCCCCCAAATTGCTTGATTTTTAAGAGATCCATTTGGGCCTATGCAACTATACCTTCCAATCTCTGGCAGCATCTTCGGCCTGTTGTATTAATTTTTTTTTGTACAGGCATGATTATGCCAAACTGAAGCTTAATAAAGGTTTCTTTTAAACATATCTCATTATCCTCCTCCCAAGCAGCAGCCTTCTACTTCTTTTATTTGGTTTCTTTCATATCATAATTTTTTTCTGTTGGGATACCGTTAAACGGACTGAAATGGCGCTACTGAACACCAGGACCTTCAGCGGCCACCACAGACGGCACGGCGGTTTCATTAGAGAGAGACAGCAATGCGCTGTGACCGCACGGTGACGTGGTGAGGTGCCGCCCTATGCCTACATGCCCATTTTGCACTTCTAGGCTGGATCCCGTCCCCGGCCGCTCTTGGGGCTGCCCGAGCTCTGCCCTCCCGCCTCATGCCCGACGCAGATCCATCCCTCTCTGCGTCACAGCCACGTCTCCAGCCAGCACTGCTGGGGAGCCAGGCAAGTCCCGGGGCTCGCCCAGCCAGACTCCAACCACCCCTGTGAGCAAGTGTCGCTTTCAGTCTGTTCATCTCCCCGAACCAACTCCTCGCCAGCGAACGTGAAGTCGGTGCTGGCTCGAGGGGGCAGTAAGACTGCAAGAGCCCCAGGTCAGAGCAGCTCAAAGGGCCACGGAAATGTTACCTCTAGCTTTACAAGCCAGGCAGGACTCCAGAGAACCACATTGGACTAGACCTGGAATAAAACTTCTCTAAGAGAGAGAGAGAGATGCTACCTTCTTTCAAAATACATTCGAGCCCATCACATTATTTACAATCTCTCCTATTCAGATCATTATTTCATCGACAACTACTTCAATTATAGGGGCAAATGCCCTTTTTATTATGATTAACCCTTCTCCCCTTCAGTGCTATACATACAGGAAGTCTTCTAAGACTGTAATTCATTATTTCCTTCTTTCAAACACGACAAACCTTGATAAAAGAAAAAGTCTTCTGGTTTCTGTACAGATTTCCTGGGAACAGGCACTAATTAAACTAAAGCATTTAAAAGCACTAGATCTCTTCAGTCTATTTTGCCTTTTTTTACAGGGAGTTTATGTACACAGATGTATTTTCCATCTTCCAAGCAACCCGTCCCACTAACGATTACCGTACCTATTAATTTTGATGGGTTTTGCAAACGCAGCTCCCCAGTATCCACAATTTCATCCCATGAAAACAGACACAGGACATAGTTATTCACCAACCATACCAGTGGGAAAAGGTGGGAAATATACAGAAAAATAGTGGGGATTTGGAGGGGCTGCAAAGTGAAGGATGTATATGAAAAACGTAACAAGTAACAGATACTAGACAGGGGGGGGGGAAAAAAGAAAGATGTCATAGCTCATCCCTGAGCAGTCCCTGGCAATACATGTGTCAGACAAGAGTTTGTACCTTTTCGAGAGAAGGAAATGTTGTGTATACAAGTCATGTTTACACCAGGTTTGATTTTTAAAGCCAGAGAAGTAATAATTCCTCTTTACACCAGCTTTGCTAATCTCACACTTGGGAGCACTGTGCAGAGTTTTTTTTTCATTTGACTATAAAAGAAACAGCAACATTGACAAATTTCCAAGAACGTATAAATGACAAAAACAGTAGATGGTATTATCTCTAAAGAAAGATTAATGCAATTTAATATATGCGTCTGAGATAAAAGATGGTAAATGGGTAAATCTCTTGATTATCTTTGTACCTTAATGCACAGAGGGAATACTGGATCCCTACATTACAGGCTAAACCAGAGTATTTTACCACAGGTTCACATCTCTCGCTGTTAATTACCTAGATTATACCAACACCTACACTCAACTTGTTGAAACTAGAAGCTAATATTAATTAAAAATTAATAAGCTTTTACAACACACTTTAAAGTCAGGCCTCGCTTGCTGTGTTTCTTCCTGTAATGTGTTCTGGCACTAAACCCAGCCATTTTACACATTCGCAACTTGTAAATGTACAGTTTGGAAAAAACTGGAACATGATGACAACTCTCTTTATTTAAAATCTTGCTTGTGTTGCCGTCATGAGCACCAAAACATGCAAAATCCAAGAATCTCAGATGGCCTGTTCTTTTGTGCCAGGACCAGAATTCATTGTGTGCTTTAGCATCGCAGTGTAACAGGGACAAAAGCTCCTTTGGCATCTGTTAGCCGCTCCAGGTGACCACCCTGCCTTCCGGGGGTCCTCTTCACACCTACCAGAAATTGCTTCTCAACACGGGTAAACCATCAGGTAGCCCCTTTTAAAAACGACTCATTCTACACAAAGCCTAAAGACACCAGCATCACACGCCACTTCAGTTTGACCAACTGCCTTTCCAGCTAGGGCAAAACTCTCCTCCTGCCAAAAAAAAAAAAATAAAGAATACGTATCCCCCATCCAAGACTACTTCCGACACGCAACCCAAGCGCGTGTGTCCCCTCGCGGTTCTCCTCACCGCGCTGCCCTGCCTCTCCACGCAGCCGTGCTCCGTACAGCACGGCCCGGCCGGGCAGCTGCCCCTCTCGCTGCACCGAACGTAGCTACGAGGCCCCGCAGCGACCTCCCTCCCGCTGCCCGGCCTGCGCTGGCCGTGACTCACGGCTCGCACGGAGGGGAGCGCCCCAAAGCACGCACCTGAACAGGGCAGAACAAATAAACATCGCTGGTGCGGCTGATGCTTCTGGGGTGCTGGGATCGGGCAAGGGGGGTAACTCGTGTGACACACCGGGGACGGTGCAGCGGATCACACCCGCGGGGCGCACCCCCACGCTCCCTGGGAGGACAAGGACCCGCACGGGAGCCGGTGCACAGCCTGTGCCCGGCTCCGCCAGCTCCTACGGTCGTTCCTCCCGCCGCCTCCCCGTAACTCTGCACCCCTCGGGCACCCGCACCCTTGGCTGACGGGGCCCTCCCCCGGGGCAGGTCTCGCCTAGGCCCGCGGGCACCGGTGAGGCACCCTGCAGCAGGCGGGACTGCCTGGTGCCGCCGCTGCCCGCCGGCTCCCCTCCCTGACGCGCCGGCGGGAGCCCGCCCTGGCCCCGGAAACCGCCGCCGGAGCGACGGCCCCGCGGCCCGGCCCTCGCCGGGCGGGAGCACACCTGCGGCCAGCCGCGCCCGCCGCGCAGAACCGGCACCCGCACCGGGCTGCTCCCGACCGGGCTCGGCCGCGGCGGGCCCGGCGGCGACGTCAGGCCGGGCGGGTGTGCGGAGGGGGGCGCCAGGCACCTGCCGCCCCGCCGAGGCGACCCCCTCCCACCGCCCGCGTCCCGAGAGGAGGGGCCCCGGTAGGCAGCGCGGCCCCCCCGCGCCCGCCCCTCCCCTCCCCCGCCCGAGCGGAGCCGCCACCCTACCCCGTCCGGAGGGCGGAGCAGCCCGGGCCGCGCGCCGCCGCCGCGCCAGGCGCCGCCGGAAGCCCCGCACGGCGGCGGGGGCGGGGCGCCGGGGGAAGAGGCGCGGCGGCGGGGCCGCCGCGGGGGCGGGGCCGCGCGCTGCGCGTGCCCGCGCTGGAGCGCGGGGCGGGGCGGGCCGTGAGGGCCGTTGCGCGCGCTTCAGGGTGGGCTGAGGCGAGCGGCGGGCGGGCGCTGAGGGGAGCGGGCGGCTCGGCCCGGCGCGGCGTCCCTCGCTTTGATTTAATTACAGAATGCAGGGACAGGCGGCGGAGGGTTATCGTCCGGTTACTGTCAGTGACCCAGGCCCTCCCTGGCTGGAGTCGTGTTAGGGCTGCGGCCGCGAAAGGCTGCGGTGGGGCGGGCGCTGCGAGCCGGCCTCTGGAATCCCACCGGCCCCGTGGGCGAGCCCCAGCCTGGTTTCTCCCAAAGCTTTTCAACAGGCGGCTTACAAGTCTCGCCCCAGCCCCAGCCCAACCGCGTCGTGCCTTTAACGTGGTGTTTTGAGTCCCCGGCGTGTCACAAGGGCAGCCCTGATTTTAATTGATCTTAATGAGTACTTGCTCCAGCGAGTTGTAGCGCCTCTTGGGTCCCCAACTGGCACGTTGCAACGGCAGTGTCATGTTTTGCTTCCACATCCGTTAATTTGGTACGCATGCCCAAGCATTGCCGCCGCTTCCGACTCAAGCTCCGGCGGTGATCGCCGAAATTGCTGTCGGTCCGTCTGGTCTGCTCATGTCTCCGGCGGTGCTCCGTGGTACGTGGTACCTGGGACCGTTCGGTTATGGCAGAAAAGAGTGCTGCTGACTTCGGCTAGGTGCTCCAAAAATAGTTCTAAAAATCCAGAAAAAATTCGAAATAGTTGATATCTAAGGGACTTTTGGTGTAATGCTTTAATATGAATCCCGTACGTATTTATAATAATTTCCAAAGATAGACAACTATAGGATAAAGGCCTTCTCTGTTGCTAACTGTAGTGGCAGACAGGCCGCTACACAGACCTGCTTTCCCCAAGGGTCACCGGTTTATAGGCAATTCATATACTTACCTGCACGTGCACATGTAGAAATACACATGCATACGTTTTTTACATGTATAAGATGCCACTGTGCCATTTTAAAATAACAATTTAAGGCCCGACTTTTAAGGCGTTGCTTCTACAGAAGAGGAAAGTAGGGTCTTCAGGTTCCTGTGCCAGCAGACTAGCCTTTCTGCGTCATTTAGCTTCACTCCTGCCCTACAGTCAGGTGCTAGCTACAGAGTGCTTATAAAGGTGCTTTCAATAATTACCTTCCCAGGCAGTGGCCACCATTAAATTTGAATCTGTAATTTAAAAAAAAAAAAAAGGAAATAAGTCTATGACTGTTTGGTTTGGTGAGTCAGAAAATAGGTTAGGCATGAAGCTGAATTTTTGTGATTTACTTTGTTTGTGTTGTGGTTTCATTTTAGGTTTTGTACATATCATGCTGTCCTCCATTTTCAAATGAAATGGAGAGAAAGGCAACACTTGGAAGGCACAATTTATCAAACACGTTTAAGACTTCTACTTTAGCATTAAATGTATCACCCAAGAACAGAAACCTGAAAGCTTCTATTTCTGTCTATTGGCTATAAAGAAAAAGCAGGCAACTGGTTGAGGTATTTGTACAGAGGTCTATGTTTGGCCGAATCATTCCTATCCTGTGTTTGTTTTAAGACTGTATTGAGGTTGGGTTCTGCATCAGTGCAGAAGATAGGCAGGTTTGAAAAGTTTTTGTCTCAGTCCACTCATCTGCCAGCTCACAGAGATTGGAATTATCACGGATTCACCTTCCTTAAATTTAGCCTTGTAAAAGTTCTGTGTTTGATCTAGTCTGCTAGGCTTATTCTGTAATCTGTGGGGAGACATGGATACTTCCAGGTGGTCCAGCCTATCCCATTCACTCCTGTGACAGGTGCCTAAGATACCCAGAAGATACCACTGTTTGGAGATACACCTCTCTCCACTTGGCATAGGCCATCCTCAAGCTTTCAGACAGCAAATAGGGCGTGCTATGCGTGAACACATCCTTAACAAGCTAGACAAACCACAGAACCAACTTCATCGTTATCCACAGAGGTTGTCCAATGGCAGGCAGCATTTTAAAACTGTGGCGAGACTAATACTTATTGAAGGGGACAGAGGACATTGGGTGACAGTGTCCTTTTCGTCTAGGCTGCTGTCTCAAATTCAAGCGGTGTGCATTTGAGATGTGCTCCAAATTACTGTCAAATTGTCATTCCACAGCCTTTGTAAAAATCAATTGATGATCTGTTTTTATTCATCAGTTATCCACATCTGGAGCTGACAGATAATTTCCAGTGAGCCATGCCACATAAACACCTTATACATATTTCTATATACACTTCAGGAGTAAAACTAGCTATAGAATATGTTCCAGAAATGGTCCTCTGTATTGAAAGAAAATACACTGGTAGAACAGTACAGGAAACCTTCTGTTTGTAAAATAACAGTGAGACTTATCTTCTGTGTGTTAATCAAACTTCGTTATCACCAAAATCATGTCTTAACAGCATCCTGCTCCTCCTTCAGCTTTTGCTCATTATGATAAGCGGTGCAATGGCTTGCTCATTAGGGAGAAATCTTACTGACGTCAGTAGGAATATTGTTATTTCAAAATTAGGCATAAAGAATGGAAAGGCCATATAGCTGGCATGGTTAAATGTGATTCAGTTGTGCCTGTGTCTATACCAAAGGCATGTAAGGGAATGATATGGGTAGTGACATTTCAATTACTTTTGACTCCCCAGACACGTGGCTGGGTCTTGGATCCACAGTCAGGTACTTTAACTCACTTGTCACCACGGGGCACCATTGTGGTGACTGATAAAAACCTCCAGAGGGAAACTTTCCATAGGAGGAGGAAAAGATCCCACCACATCTGCTATTGTGGCTGGTGGTTGGAGCTCCAAGGCTCTTTTATGTATCTGAGCTCCCAGAAAATGTCCAGATCCACTTTTCCAGGCAAGGTGGTTGTTGAAAAAGCACATGTGGCAAAGGGATTTTTGTTGAGAACAGGGAATCGGTTGATTAAGCAATGAAGCTTACCTGAGCCTTGGGTAAAGAGTTATGAGGCAGCTCCTCCTGAAAACAGGGTGACATTTTAGTTAAGTTTGCAAAAAAAGAGAGGCCTGTGTTGCTATTTCTAACATACCGGTTGAGAAAACATTTTGTAAATAAACAAATCATGCAAAAAAACTACCTGGCTTGTAAGTCACCAGTTCCTGCTCTCAGCAGGAAAGTGATCTGAATTTTGTTATCACTTTGCAAAGCTTGGTATTTTAAAGTGTTAAATTGAACCCTAAAAATAATGAAATCGTTTTAATCGGTGAGTTATTTTTCATACACCAAACTTAGCCAAGTGCCAACTGCAGAGCAGCGCTGAGTGCATATGCACGACGCCGTTGCCATTGGTGTGAGTTGTTCTCTCTGGCTTCCTCTGCATCCCAGGATATTAACCCAGCATGGGAAACATCTTCCTGCCCCTTGGACCGGCATTACTGCTTTTTGATATGTGAAATTACATATATTCTTTGAAGTGGAAGAGAAAGTATACTAAGTCAATGAGACTCCTCACTGAGTAAATTTTAAAATGTTTGTTGGTGTTTCCATGAGCCAGGCCTAACTAGTCATTGGTTTCTGTGTCAGCTTGAACTCTGTTCTTTCCAGAGGAAATTTTTTGATTTTTATTCCCTGTGGGTTTTTTTTTTCCATGTAAGAATATTTTGCGTAGCATCCTCTCTCTGCTATGCTCTATGAAAATGCCATATTGGGTAGTTAATCATCTTTCGTGCATTTTATCTTTATTTTCCTATATTTTTATTAAAAGATAATAGAGGCCACAGTACGTGCTTAAATTTTATACGCAATTAAACTACTGCAGTATTTCATCTGTGTCTCTGCTGCTTGGCACTGGTTCTCAGCGGATCACACAGAGTTTAGACTATAGGCTTACTGGGGCAAGGGCGATGTCTTGCTGTGTCTCCTGTGAAGTACCTAGTGTACGTTATCAAATTATGTAACAATAGCAGTTTCAGCATGTGAATGGCTAAGCACCGCCCTTATAGCAGAAGCACTCTGCATCGTATGTAATTAAGCTTTAAGACAAAAGCATAAAGAGTGAGAAAATCCTAATTTATCAAAATACAGTATTACCTGGACATATCATGGTTAAAAATCTTTCGTCTTTGTTGTTTGTCTTTCCGCAGAAATATGAGCAATAATCCTAAAGCCTGGAAAGGATGTGCTGACTGAAGTCGTCGTGAGGTTTTTAATGAGGATTAGGGAATCTATGATAGTAAAATCTACTGTATACAAGGAGGTTGTTGTGCAAGAATCTTTGGACAAGTTTTAAATCAGAATCCTTTGTCAGCAGCAGTAGGATCCAGTAAGGATGATATGTGAATTTTAACAAGCAATAGGCTTCATATAGGGATCTAAAGAGACAGAGATAGATACAATCTTATTAAGCTTTTGTGTTGACACTGCACAGCTTGTTACTGCATTCAATTGAAATTGAAGAGTAGGAATGTAAAACCTGTATAACATTTTAGGAAGATATACAGTAACATGGAAACCTGAATAACAATTGAAAGAATAAGTAGGAAACTCCCTTAGCCCTTGGGCTACCGCCATTTTTCTGTTCCAGCAGACAAGTAAATGCTCTAGGTGTCTATGCCATAAAAACTTTCCCAGAGGCAATTCTGGCAAAGCACCTACTTTCTTCAAACCGGACCGTTGCTTTAACCTTCTGAATGTCAGATTTCTAAAGCTAAATGCTTCTGCTGCACTGTCGGCTGCTTCTAGTCTCTAGGCTTTCCTTGCAGCCTGCTAGGAGTGCAGAAGACTATCACAGGCATGTACACTCAAGGAACAGGGGCAATTGATTCCTTCTTCATAACAAATAGAGAGCTGCAAGGTATATCTGAACAAGGTCTCATTGAAATTACATGATGAAAGGAAAAGTTCTAGTAATTAGCGGGACTCTGTGTTTTATCAGGCTTATGATATTGATTGGTAGTAATTGTTAATCAGATCAAGTCTCCTTTATCATGCTGGTACATTTTCTTTAGAAATGTATCATCCATTTCATATTTTCTTGCATAATGGCTGTAAGAACTGACAGGCAGCAAGGAGCAGATGACGGGTAGTTTTGAGATAGACATGTGTAATGTCCACACTGTGCATTTTTTTTAGCATGAAAACCAAGGGAATAGATATGTCTGCAGTGCAGTACTTCAGTGTTTGCAGATCTGAGCCATATTGATTTCAATAGAGATATGTCATTTAGCCTCACAAAAAGACATTGTTAGCCTCTCATCAAGCATCACGTAACTATTTTAAACCCTTTATAGTATGTTCATACGCCAGAGATATTTTTATAGGTCAGTTGCGTTCCATGGCTACAAAGCTGCCTGTGGCATTTCACAATGGCATGATCTGTCAAATCAGAGCTCAGCAGAGCCAAAGAGTTACAGATGCTAAACAGTAAGATGATTCCACCCAAGGGTTAGAAACCTGGAAAACTATGAGGAGTACTGTGAAGTTCATACCGCTGTTCCAGTCGGATCAATGTGAGCATTACTAACAATGGCAATGAATGAAGAAGTTGGTGGCAGTGCTTTGCAACTGATGTCTTAGGCTTCCAACATGATGGATCAGATGTGCAAAAGTTTTCTTTCAGAAACAGCATGTGCATCCACTGCATGCGAAAAAGCTGCTTTTGGCCGTGTAAATATGCTAACAGTAAAACCATATGCTTATTTAGTACATTTCTCCACTGCTAAAGATACCATGCCAGTATAAAAAGTAGAACAGATGTATTAAAAGATAATATAAGAGAATGTACCCATAAAAAGTTAAGGAGGCTTTTAGTGCTTGCTGTGTTTTATTTAAAAAAAAAAAAAAGGGGGGGGGGGGGGGGCGAGGCAATATGTAAAGTACGCCACAAAGCTTATTTTGTGAGGAACAGTTCAGCAATATGTATTAGAATTCAGCATCTTATTTTGTTGCCTTCTTCTAAAACAAAATTATTCATGAATTTTAGTGAAGGAAAGTCCGGGAACTTTAAACATAAGCAAGCCCTAAAAAGTCATGGGAAATCTACCACAACTTGGGCAGTTAATGACCTAATGACCTCCTGGTTAACCTAATGAGTCCTCTCCAGCAAGCAAGGGCACAAAAAAGGAACCTAACTTCTCAAAGAGATAAGGTCTATTCATCAGCAGAAGTTCAGTCCTCCCGTTGAGGATAAATGGCTTCAGGTCATGTAGCTGAGTTTGTCATTCAAGCATTTTTCCAGAATGTAGAGCAAAGCAGGAGAATGGACTGAGAAAGAGGGCTCATATTGCTAGGGCGGGTGTGTAAAACTGGCAAGAAGTCTCTAGTGGTGTTCTTTCTGCTTTTTGTTTTCAGCAGATAATGTGTAAGAAAAGAGACTGTCACTTCCCTAAATATATTAGCAGCCAATTTCAGGAAAAACTTAATGAGCTTCAGCTCCTAGCTGGAAGCGTATAGCCGCCTTCCTTTCCCTGCTATACCAACAGCTAAAAGTTACACTGTGTATGCGTGCTTATGTGTACACACACACACTCTGCCCCCATTGCAGGAAACACTTTCGATCTCCTTAATTTGTGAAAGTCCCTTAAGTATGGATACGGTAGAAATACAAGCTAACACAGCCAGATGTCTGACCCAAGCATTCTCCGTTTAGCAAAGAATTTAGTACAGCAATAGAAACAACTGGACTAAGTCCCTTCTGAAGTGTGCACGGGTACCATGTTGGCATTCAATCAGAACATAAAAGCCAAGAATCTGATTTTTTTTTTTTCATTCTTGTCTACTAATCATAATGGAGTTTTCTACCTTAGTGAGGTGAATGCTCGATTTCTGTCTTACAGCTAGTCAGAAACAGGCGAGCTGCTAGTTACAAGTAGTTCCCCAGCCCTTGGATCTTAGTTTTTTTAGCTAGCTCCCTTCTATTTTGCATGTTTTAGCTCTTGAAATGGTCACATTTTCTTGCAGGAATTTGGCTGTTTCCACAAGTTATCATATAATCGTAATCACAGAATGGTTTGGGTTGGAAGAGACCTTAAAGATCACCTAGTTCCAACCACCCCTGCCATGAGCAGGGACACCTTCCACTAGACCAGGTTGCTCAAAGCCCCATCCAGCCTGGCCTTGAACACTGCCAGGGAGAGGCAGCCACAGCTTCTATGGGCAACCTGTGCCAGTGTCTCACCATCCTCACAGTAAAGAATTTCTTCCTAATATCTGATCTAAATGTACCCCCTTTCAGTTTGAAACCGTTAGCCCCGCTCCTATCACCACACTCCCTGATCAAGAGTCCCTCCCCAGCTTTCCTGTAGACCCCCTTTTAGGTGCTGGAAGGCCACTATAAGGTCTCCCTGGAGCCTTCTCTTCTCCAGGCTGAACAACCCCAACTCTCTCAGCCTGTCCTCACAGGGGAGGTGCTCCAGCCCCCAGATCATCTTCGTGGCCCTCCTCTGGACTCACTCTTAACAGGTCCATGTTTTTCTTACACTGGGCCTTGATGGAATAGGTAATATTTACAAAGAGAGGGTGAATAGGCAGCAGTATCAGGCACATAGGGTCATATTAGTACACAGAGGAATCATGATGGGCAGGATACCTATATGTAAGTTCTTGGTGCAGCATTGCCAGGGAGAAATACAGGGAAGTGGGAGGAAATGGTAGCTGATCTGAAACAAACAAACAAAAAAAAAAACCCCAAAAAAACCAACCGAGACATCATTTAAAAATAATTCCTTTTCCACATCCACACATCATTATCGCTTTGGAAAGAGGACTCATAGCATAATGGGAGGTGATGGTTCCTAGCTGTAAAATTGCCAGCACTGTGAAACTTTAAAGACACAGATATGTTCAGACTGAGTTAAGTATGATAGAGTCGCACACTGTTAAACCTGCATGGTCTATGATTTTAACAGCTGTCGCCTGCTTCCCAGTAAGTTAATGAAGTTTTCTAAATGTATAGTTTTCTTGATTAACTTAAGGTTTATAACTTGTTACTTCAGCACTAAACAAGATTTAGTTTTTTGAGCTTTTGCATCTGATACCTCAGTTATTCATCCTGGGAAATCATGTACGGTTAGCATGAATTCCTTCTCACATGGAAATAGATGGTTATGTTAGTTTGGATGCAGTTGCTGAAAGAAATCTGAATAATGAAAAGATTAGCATTAATATCTTTGTATTGGATACAGATCAGACTGTGTAAGGAACAATTTTTTTATTGTAGAAATGTCTTCACAGTTTGTTTTATTTGTTCCATTCTCCTGTCAGTTTCAGGCTGTTTGGCACATCTGCCAATGGTTTCACAAATTATGACTGTTAAATAGCAATATAAATATATATAAAATATTTGGCCTACTTCTGTACTGATTTGTACAGAATTCTGAATGAGGGTGACTCCTTTGAAGTGACTGGAATTACCCCATTATAAACTCGCTTAAAGAAGATTGTAGGTAGGTCAGTTCTTCCTGGAGCTTTTACCTCCAACATATCGTGCCTGAGATTTGCCAGTGAGTTACTGGTACTGTAATTAATTAGTTCATCCCAAAACAAGGTAACAGCATTGCTAAGAACACTGGAGTATGTTTTTCATGGCAGAGCAATTTCATTCTTAGCTTTTAAATACAGCAGTTTCACCAGAAGAGCAGTGGTGTGAATCTGCTGGGTTTTTATCTATTGATTTCTCTGCTTCCTGGCACCAAAAGATTTCCTTACTGTTTGGAGGACATAGCTAGGGATCATCAGCCCAAGCCTGAAGCTGCAGTGACATCTGCAGCTCCTGCATGGGTTAAGGAGGCTTGGGATGCACAGAAAACTGCCTATGTGTGTGCAGCCCTCTCGCTTCCACGTCAGGGGACACAAAGTTACTTGGAATAACCAGCAAAATGAAACAGGTTTTTTTGCTGCCTGCTGTTGGCTTCCAGTGTGCATTAATGAAAGATATTCAGCGTTGTTTGTGAGATTTTTTCCCTCTTCTATTATTATAACCCTTTAGACTGAGCGTTGTCCTGTCCCTGGCTTCCTGATGATCGCTTATTCTGTGCACATAGTTAGTCCTGAAAGTCCTGAAGGTGGCATTGTTATTGACTGATCATACTAACTGCTTGAGAAAATGTTGATTACTTCACATTCCTGAAAATTAATCCTGAAACCTTCCTGAACTATATTAATCAACTCCTTTAACTTTTTCTCCAGTGGAGAAGGTGGAGGCCAGCAATGTCATCGAAGAGCAGGTGCTCCTCCCTGCCTCATTAGCACCTTGCCTTCTTCAGTTGCAAACCTCCATACCAAGAACGCTATTTATAGCTTTTAAAAAGCTCCGTGGGCCTGTCCTGCCTCTGCAGCTAACTATTTGTCTGCCTCTTCCACCGTGTTAAATCAGCCCCTTGTGACAGCACCCTCAAGACCTGCAGAAGCAATGGCTCTGGAATGACGTGGCAGGTCTGAAGGAGATTGATGGCAGCTAGAATGGTGGACCAATGGGAGCATTTAAACACACCAGCTTCTGAGAGACCGAGGAAGAAATCAGGAGCATAAGGATGATAAAAAGGGAATACAGGGGCATGGAAGGGAGGAGAAGCAGGGACTCCCATAAATAAGAGCTAGCTGGATCCCAAGACAGGAGGCTAATCTCAAAATGCCTATAAAGAGGATGCTGGTAACAAATCACTTTTTATTTTTCTATATGTGTTTTTAGACAACATTAGGAACAGAATGCAAGGGGGCACGTAGATCTAATAATAGAAGCTACGTTAGAAAAAAAAAGGAATATTTTATTCCCTGTATTTGCAATAATTATCTTCTGACAGTCATCTTTGCATGATGTCACAAAATCAAATACTACTGTTGGATTATTTTGAGATCAGCAAGAATATTTGTAGTCCTCTGTCTGCAAGGTGTACCTCACCAGATGTCCTTGGGGTTCCACGATATTTATGGAGGATTTTTCTTTCCATATGCAAGGCAGCACAGCCTGACTGGCCAAGGGTATTACTCTGAAGCACCAGGCCATCCTGCCTCTGCATACTGGAAATAAGAATCATTGTTTTACGTTGGAATGGAAAATCCTATATTTCTAATGACAGTAGTGATAGCCATGATGACAAGTGCTTTTTTATGGTGCTAAAAGGCAGGGACCTGTAAATGTTGATAGCAGAGGTATGCGGTACAGGTTAATGCCGCAATGATCCATTTTCAGCACGTAGGAGATGTCTCTGTACATACCCCTAGCATACAGTAATAGCTAATGCACACAAGTGGAAATCAGATGCTCTAAGTAGTAATGCTTAGGTCTGCTGCAGCCAGCTGAGTGACCTTAAATATCTATCACCTATCTATGTATGCAGATGCTCTCCCATCACAAAGGACGATTAATGATGCTGCTTCACAGAGCTAATGAGAAAATGAATCAGTTAATGTTTGATTCACAAGAACCATAAAGCATTATATAGACACTGTTTGTTTTTCATTCCTCCCTTTATCATGCTAGCTAATAAGCAGTATTATTCATATTCTTACTATTATTAAAATCACATTATATTTCTCAGATAATCCACAGCATCCTTCTGATATGCTTTTTCTTGCTTCTTTTCCACTTAGAATTTATCTTCCAGGGTACCTGGATTGCAAAATCTCAGTTCAACAGTATGCTTAGTTTAGAAGATATAGGCAGGCAGGATTCTGCTGTGTGTGTGTTCCCGCCCTCACCCCCCAAAAGTCATGATTAAAGAGGAGCTTTAGTCTCCTCTTACAATACCTGATGATCTCTCATTTTTCCTCAGCCTCAGGATCTTACTCTTGAGACACAATTTACTGTTCTGGATGGAAAAGGTTTAAAGGATCTGACTCAGATTTTGTCCTCCCGCTCCTATAAAGCTGAAATAGGTCGTTCCCAAACAATCGGAGTGTACATTCCCATTTGGATAGAGCGTGCATGCTTTCCATCTGGTCCTTGCACCAACTAACAGAGGTGAAAAGACATCGTCAGCAAATTATGTGAAGTGTCATTTAATCACACGTAATTTCTTTCTTGTTTAATACCAGAGGATATATGATTTTGTAAATATTTATACAGGGTCTTAGAGCCACCTATATAATAAGCACTTCGTGTTCAGTAATGACAGATCGCCAACACAAAAGCCGGTGCTTGTTAAAATGGAAGGTAGTAACAAATACACACTCCTAATACAAATAAGAATTCTGATTTGTGTTCTTGTTTGCTTCTTTTTTGTTTATTTTTATTTTTTTCAGTAATATTTCTGGTTATCAAACTCATACATTCCTCAAACAAATCGGGCTATATCCTGTCCTAATACAATCATAAATGCCCGAGGAACATAGTTCGAGGATGAGGCAGATCCTGTTTAGATCTCTCAAGCTGCTATTGTACTTCCTTTAGGGAAAAAAATAATAAATCGCTTTTATTTCCTTCTGTTACGTGCTATTAGCCTTCCTGATGTGAGATGCTTTCTTGAAGTAACTAAGACAGCAGTTCATTTGAAGCCTCCTTTAAAAATATCATTCTACAGTACTGTGTGAGTCTTTCCAGTCCACCCAGTTAGTTTCTTTTTACTTGTAACTTTCCATCTGGATTCAGAGCATTCTGAAAAATCAGCTCTCACTCTTCCAAGGGTTAAATTTCTGCTAACAAATATGGACTATTTGATATGAAAACCATTATTGTTTGATATGTCAAATAAAACATTTGTCAATCAAAAGTCTTTAAGCACTGGGCTATGTGACATTTACTCTTTTATAAACCGACAAAGTCCCTGGTGGCATGCCTTTCTTCCTCTCATTTAAATAGTGGTAGGAGAACAAATCACACTTCAGGGCAAGTTGATAACTGCCAGTCACGATTTCTGCCTTGTTTACTATAATGAGGAGGGTAATAAATGCATCTGACCATTTCAGCTGGCATTTGCATAGATGAATGATTTGTCCAGTCAGTCGCTCTCCAGTGATTTGGGCCTTTTTGTCAGCACAAAGAGCATTCAGTCTCCCTGGAATTTACAGCAGCCAAGCTCTCATTAGCAAACATCCTTTACCATGAATGATTCAAATAATTACCACTGAAATAATAAACTGTTTCACAAAAACATTTTATTTGATGGCTCCAAACATCAACTTTTCTGAATTGTTGACATTCAAATAAGCCAGAGAGCTTTATTGTTGAGCAACAATGATCCCCTTGTAAAAGGGTGGGCATTGTTTTACCTCCAGCAGACCTTTAAACTTGGCCAGATATCAAATGTGTCCCTCAAACAGCTAGCCAACGTGCTGGGTAATCGGAGGGCACGTACCAGATGGAGCTATAGTAAAACTGTATGTTCAAGCTCCTAACTAATTTTCACAGGATTTACTTAGGAAATTGTGAGCGTAAAATTCCAGACTAATTAGCAGCAAGTTATCTATTTGCATCTACAGGAGCTGTATAATTATTAAAAGCGTCTGCTTACACTGAGCTCTCAGTTCTGAGTTCTCTTCTGTAATGATATTCTATGTGTATAATTAAGTGTTATTTGATATAGTTTTGGAGTTCAATCAAATGAGCAAGCAACAATTATATCCATTATGATCTCCTCTAGTGCCTGGCAATAGGAATGATGTCACTGCATTTCCAAACCCATAGCATGAGTCAAAAGGAATTTCCTGCTATCACTCTCCTTTACCTTTTCTACCATGCGTAATTAGAAAAGTTTTATTAGTTAATTTAGAATAGGGCCTTTTACTACAGGTTTTCATAGGTTGCAGGAATGTATTCAGTTTTCGTTGCAGCATTGTTTGTATGGGTATGTGCGTAAAATTATGGTCTTAATATCAACCAAACAGGATTCAATTGCACATTTTATGCTTCTCTTAACTGCAAGGAAACAAAACACAACAACAGAAGGGGGAAATATTTCATTCGTCCTAGCACATTCTTCATTGCATGATTTCACCTTCACATTAAGGTAGGATAGGTAACAATAATCTTAAACAGCCTAATACTTGAGACCTTGATGTTCAGAAACAGAATAACTGAGCCCTGGTTTTCATTTACAGACCCTTTATATCCCTCTGGCAAGATAAATTTCTTAGGCTGCCAAGGAGAGGTAGAGCACTCTTAAAATATGTGAAAGTCAGGCCAGTAAAATTAAATACATTAAAACACATGACTGTTATTTGCAAGCCATAAAGTGTACTCCTTAAAATATAATGTCTGATAATTGTTCTGAGCCAGGAAGGCAAATATTTAGAACCTAACTTTTCATACTTAGGTGTTTGCAGTAGGAGGCACAAATTCTGCCTCACTTTTTTTTCACCCAAGGGTAATTGCCCATTACGACACCCAAATTTGGGACTATATATCCTATTTAAGCACCAAGATTTGCAAGCTGAATCCAAGTGAATAAAGTTACTTAGATGAATTGTACACAGTCTTTGAGCTTTCCAAATTTATCCATGGGCATTTTTTCTTCACCCAGACAAGACGATTCAAGTCCAACCTAATCCGGTGTTACTTTTTATTTCCTGCTGCTGTTTCTCTAATCTGCAGTCAGTACTTAGATGAAATAGACTATTTCTGATTTTCCTTTTTGACTTCTCAGGTACAACATCAGAAGGAGATTAAGGAATCCCTTAATAATTCACTTTTGACAGATACATTTTTTCAGAATTTCTAATCGAATTTGCTGTTGACAGAGCTAAGGAACAAACAGAATCGGCTGGAGCCATGTACAGATGACCAAGTGCAAAGCACATTTTCAACACCTGATGGTAGTCCCGTGTTCTGATAGACTGAGAGACGCTTCCTGTCTTGCAGAAGAACAGTCAGAGCTCAGTTAAAAGCAATACTCCTTTCCAGAGCAGCCCATTTTACGTGTCAGCAGGAAGAGAACCTGCACACTCACATTTAATTCATAGATTGCTCTCTGTAGTCTTCTGTAGTAAGTAGATCATGTTGTTACCATGTTACCAGCTTGCCACAGGTGAAGGTGCTGTTTCTGACACCATCAACCTAGACTTTAAAGTTGACTTAATTAATGAGGTATTTAGTCTCAAACTGCATACATCTTAGATATTGCCACAACTTTTAGACTACAATTAAAAAATTTCATTTCAATGAGAATGAAACAAACCAGAATTTAAACCAGAATTTGGACTGGGATTCAGCTCCAGATATAGGCGCATATGTTTAGATGTCTATGTAGAAGGCAGGTGTCTAAGCTCCTGTCTCAGTAAACAGAGATGCTGTCTACACTGTCAGTGGACCATGGAGAGCAAACCTGGGTCTCCATTGACTGTGGAGTAGATCTCCACAGGTTACAAAGGAAGATTAGATACCTTCGTCACCTGTAGAAATCTCCATGCAGACAGCTAAGACTCAGTTTAGTTACCTAAATATTGGCATTTAGTGTTTCTTGAGATGTTCTGTGGTATCTAAGGCATCTGCAGAGGCCTATGAACATCTTGCACCCCTCTGGACCAGCAGCTGGAGTCTTAGTGCAAGCAAGATGTCACTAAAACCCATGTCTCCAGCTCTAAACAAAAGTACCTTAATATTGATCTGAATCCTTCCTCAGGTCTCCAAATCCAGAAATGCTAAAAATCCCAGCTCTGATGAAACTGGAGCACCTGAGGGTAGTTGGCTTTAGACGCAGGTGGAATAGGTGTCTGCCTAATGCTGCTGGCAGGAAAATAGCACGGAAAGGACAATTTATGTATACCTCAGCTTCCTGGGCATTTAGCATCTTCCTCACGTCTCTCCCCACTCATCTTCCTCTGCTGCTGCCATTGCTACCTTGTAGTAGACTATGAGATCTGGTCCCAGTACAAGAACTATTTCTAGAAAGAAGTTTTGTTTTACTTCTGCAGCTCACTTGGTTGTGCTCAGACAAGCTAAATGGTTTAGCTCATCAAGCCATTACAATTCCTTGTAATTGTAAAATGCATCTGTAGTCCATTGGTAAAATATTTTTTTAATTTCTTATGTATGTTTTTCTTTATAATTACGTGACTTCCTACATTATTTATGACTGTTCCTCACTTCTGCAGCAGATAAACATAGAAATACTATGTAAACCTAGTGAAGTGAGTAAATCAGGCCAGTAGTAATAGTGAAAGTGCCATCTGTAAGTACCAGTACAGTCGATTATAAGAAGTTTTTTTAGACCACCTTCTGTATTACCTTTCATTGTGACAAGGAAACACCAATTAACACTCATAGAACAGAAAAATGCAACTTTTGGGTTTTTTTAGTCCAATGGTCTGGCAAGGTTTTTACTGCTAGATTTAAAATTCTAAACACAAAGGCTTTCTGTAACTGTATTTTGTTTGCAGTTGTATTATCTGTAGCAAAATTGGTTAATTAATAGTGGACTTGCAAAATACCCAAAAACTGTCAGTCTGGAACTGTTGTTTTTAGAGTTTGATTCAGACTATTTCAAGTACTATTTTAGTGAAGCAGCAATGCCCGTAATTTTGTCACAGGCAGACGTCAAATTATTCTCTGTCCCATGTAAAAGGGGTTGTTCTGAAGATGCAAAGTGTTACAGAACAAACTACCCAACAAACCTGTTATGTGACTTCTCGAAGGGAAAAGGTATCAATATATGTTAAGCAATTTCCTATCCTTTTAATTCCCTGGGGATGTTCTTGAAAATTTTATAGTATTATGGCGAAAGTAAACATTTCATTAGAATTACCGCATACTATAATGGCCTCCATTTCAGGCAAACACACCTGCTAATTTTCAGTGATATCCAGAGTAAGTTGTGAGTTTATTCTCACATACATAGTTCATGCTGCACTAAATGCTTGAAGGACTTAAGGTGTAAACTATTGCACAGAATGTGAAGAATTTCAAGGTAATGAAACTTTAGAATTATGCTCCAAGTAGTGCATTGTATTACATCTTACTCTGTGTCTGGCTGTTTGTACTGGATGTTCACATTTTTATCAGTGAGGTCTTTTTCTGAACACTCTGATCCTTCTCTAGCAGTATATTTAGAAACCGTCAGTTATGAATACACTAAGTACATTAGATGACTCTCAGTTTTGTGAGACCACTGTCTACTTGACCTCTTTGGCAAAGCTTCAGCTGAAGAACCCAAGGGAAAAGGAGACAGTTCTCATAAGAAGCAAACTCCTCTCTTTCGGGATGGATGCTTTCACAAACGATGTGTTAATACCCAGAGGCAAAACGCTCAGCTTACCATCTCCACATAAACAAGCATCAGGGTCTTATGATCTGGGCAACGATAAGATTCTAAAAAACCTGCTTTTTCTTCCTCTGTGGGTAGGTCACAAGTGACCGTTTATGAAGTCTGTCCTCAAACCTCATGAGTCTGAAGTCTATATTCTTCGTGTATGCAGATTTACTGTTTAAGAGCTTAAAAAAACCTCAACAAGCCCTGAAAAAATAAACAAAACCCAGCTACCGAATTCCCTTGTAAGTCATGTCCTCTGAAAAGCTTTGTCTGACTCCTCCAGAGGTGAGTCATTTGGCCCGAAATCTTTTTGTCAGTGAGCCAGATACTGGTTCCTGCCTTCTTTTATATTCCTCCTGCAGAGTAAAAAGCCTGTAATGATCTCTGGCAATTCCCCAGGTGCAAAAAGAGTAAATCAGCCCGGTGGCTGTGCCTTTACCACATGGCAGGTGCCCTCAGGGGCCCTGCTGGAGAGCATCATAGCTCCCTTGCTTCCGTGCAGTCCAGACCTTGGGCAGATAGATACTCAGCCAGTTTAGGAGCTGGGAAGCCCTCTGGTGCTGCGGTCTAGACAGTTCCTACATTGGTACTGCTCTTGTGCCTATGCATAAGTTTCAGATGAACAAATATAGCCAAGAGAGGGAGATGGTGGCTCGTAGGTGGGAGAAAATGAATTTAATGTGCAAAGTGTGTATAGTGGCACAGGCTGTAACCAGTGTGCAAGGTTGTCAAAGCAGAACAGCTACAGACGGCGGGGAGCGGAGGAGCCCCTGTGGCCCACAGATCAACCAGAATTAAGAAGGTGACAAAATCAGAATCTTGTTTGTTTTCTTTCCAGTCCAGCACTCAATACTTTCTCATCAGCTTCTAGAGCTTTTAACCTGACTCTGGAGTTGGAACAGTACTGGAAAATAAAAGAGGAGCTGTGTAAAAAGCTTAAAATGGAGATATTACGCCTGATCCTTAGGAGTACAGAACCTGATCTATAACAATGGAAAATGCAGACTATTAGGCTGCAGAGGCCTCCAGCCTCAGAAAGGTGAGTAGTTCCAGGGATTCCTCCCTACCCAGCACCAAAGTTATAGCTGTTTATGGCTGCACTAGCTGTTTTATGGTGGTGAGAGTGATGCTCTGCCTTTCTGGGACACAGAACTGCGAGCCCAGGTAGGGCTCCTTCTCCTTCCCTCCCATTTGCCCCCTCTCCAGGAGAACAGCAGCCACTGGGCTTTCCCTTGAAACCTTCCCCTCCCCCTGAGCACCCACACTACAAGCTCCATAAGTTTGACTTCATTTTTCAGGAGGCAGTAGGGAGTTAAACTCCCACTGTACTACATGAAACTGTGCAAAAAGGATGTGACTCCCACATATCCCAAACTTTCAGATGCCGAACATATTTTCTTGAATGAAAGCCCTTTTGGTATTTTTCATTGGACGGGAAAATGCATTTCAGAAGAATCAAAATCAACAAAGAGATTACAGATAGCAAATATAACACTGCACATATTATAAGGGACAAATACAGTAAACATGGATGGCTAATTAAGGAAATTATTGAGAATGTCTTGAAACAGGCTTGCTATATACATTTCCAATGAGCCATGCTTTAAAGGCATCGCATTCAAGAAGAGTAATGGAAAATCTTGCTATTTCCTACCAGAACTGGGTTATGAAAAAGCTACCTTCATTTTTATTGTTGAAGAAGCTTACAGTAGTGCTTAGAGTTTTCAGGTGTTAATCTAGCTACTTAAAAATATTTTTAAAGACAGCTGTTGACTCAGATTTCTCAGAGAGGAAAGCGGAAGGAGATACTCTCAGCACTCTCCATATCATCCACACGACACCTAGGTCTCTTCTGGTCCAAGTGGCGCCTCTGCAGGTTTTAGATGTAATCATGACTCCCTCTATGTATTTTTTCAATTTGAACTGCTGGAATAATATGAAACCTGTGCTGCATCCCACTAAAGCAGTGTTTTTACAAAACTGAGGGCTTCATGTAACATGTCCTGGGGGGTGATGTGAGGGTGCAAAGTGGGTAAGATAGAGAGATGGTGTTCAAAGGACGTATAAATGTGGTGCTTAGGGACATGGTTTAGTGGTGGGCTTGGTAGTGTTAGGTTAATGGTTGGACTTGATGATCTTAAAGGTCTTTTCCAACCAAAATGATTCTATGACTCTATAGTGCTGGAAAACCGTGCCAGGCAGGAGGAGCCAGACCTAATGCGATCTCCTCCATACTGCCTTTCAGGAACAGAGCTGGGAGTGAATTCAGCGGGGAAGGTACCTGTGCCTTGTCTGCAGTGATCCAAACCAAAGCCAGGAGGGGAAGAGCAATTATCAGCGTGCATAACTGGGGCCCAGGGTGAAAATTTCTTCTTTGGTCCTCATTCGTATAGTAGTATGGACAGACTGCTATACATATGTGAGAAGTTGCTAGGTTAGGACAGAAACTAAAGCTGCATGCGCTGAATCTCAGCTCTGTTACTCAGCCACTGGATAATCTCTTCCTCAATTAATCTACTGTGAAAACCCGCTATTTAAAAAAAAAAAAAAAAAACAAAAAAAACCCACCCAGTTTTAGTTTCTTATGTAGTGTTTAATGTTCTCAAAGGAGTAAAACTCTGTCCCCCTTGTTACCCTCTCCTCTTTCATCTACCCATTTCTGTCTTCCAGTTACAGCAGAAGAGCCATGTGCAGAATGGAACACCATTTTTCATATGCCAGGTATGATTTTGTGACAAAAAACAAAGTGCTAGTCCTTCCCAGATATAAGAGGCAGGGACAAGGGACATTGTGAGGACATTTTGAGTAGGAGATTTTGAACAGGGTTTGTCTGATTACTCGTCGTAAATGCTAAGAAACATATACATAGGAAAAGACCCAGGGCCATCTAGAAAAGTGCAAAATGTCGTTGTCAGAATCTAATGCATTCTGAGTATCAGCAAACATTTCTACTTATAGGACAACTTGGAGAGTTTAAGCTGGTGTGGGTTTATGCCTGCTCCTAGCCTCTTTGACTCTAACAAATGTAAGGTCCATCTAGCCCAAGATCCTGTTTTCAGCAGTGTCTGAGGGCAGATGGCTACAGAAAAGTATGAGAATAGAGAAAACACATAGTGATATTTCCCCAAAATACTCTCCTAGCAACCACAAATTTGCATCTCAGGGGCTTTCTGAGCCAGAGAAAGTGTTTTGTTTTGTCCTGAATGCAGGACAGAGTCAATGGAGTGAAAATGTCAAGAAAAAATTTGTTTTCCCTTGTGCAGAATATGCTTTTTTTCATGCTGACAGTATCACAGTACATACTTAGCTGAAATTTTAAGTATGTTTTGTTAATCTCCATAACGTGAATACACCAGCAAAGTCAGACTCTAGTAGTATAAATTGCCAGAGCCTTCATGAGGTCAGTGAACTTCCCCTCTTACACCACCTGAAAATTTGGCTCACCATAGTTTCCTCTGCTTGAGATTCTCTTGTTAAACAAGGCTGTAAAGAAATATTGCATGTGTTCTTGGGTTGCAGATATAAATGATGGAGGTTTTTGAAGAGAATTTGCTTAAGAAATGTCAAAGAAAAAGAACTGCATGCTCTATGTTTTATTTGAAGATGTTAAAGAATATCTTGGAGAGCCTCGTATGATGTTAGATAGTACAATTTCATTCTGTTTAAGAAAGTTTGCTATCCAACTTTATCAGGCTCCATAAAATTTCAGTATGATATTTTAAAATCTATCTAAAACAGCAAGAACACAGATATGTGCAGCACCATGAATATAAATGCAAGCCATTTAAAATATATCTAAGCGAGCAATCCAGGAACAGTCTGATCATGCGGGAGAAAAACAGATAATCTGAATTTGTCTATATCCATGTCTCTCTGTGTAAATATCTATCTATGCATACTCATAAATATTTCATCTGGATCTAGTCTGAATTTGGATTCAGCTCCTAACCTAGATAGGCAGAGTTCACAAATTGCCTGTTCAGTGATCCCGCCTTGTTTTGTAGGTGTGTAAGGATGTGACTCTCACAACCAATATAGAAGCAAAAAATCTCAAGGAAAAAAATGACCCAAAGGGCAATACCTTCAGTTCTGAATAGTCAAACACTCTAGATTCTTGCTGCAAGGTGCATTATGAAGGGTAGTCGATTCACTGCTCAATTTCATATAAGAGGGACTGAAGTGAGGGCTTGGTTTCTAAATAGCTATTTCTATTGACCTTTGCAGAAGACCATCCAGGACACTCAGTTATAACGCCGTTGAGCACCTCCCACGGCATGTTTGTTCTGTGCTTCGGAAGACTCTACTTAAATCGGGAGCAGTATCCATTATGATATTTTTATCCTCAGAGAGGTTTTTTTTTAATATCTAAAAATTAAGAACATCAGTGATGTTTTTCTGTTTGCTTATATGAAATTATTTTTCGTCGATATGAAATAAGAGAGAAAGAACTCTGGCCACATATCCTTAGCTCATCTTTTCTGTAAGCATTTTCTTTAAAAAATTATCTGGTGCAACACATAAGTTCAAACATCTGGATCCAGGAAATACAGTGGTTTTGCATATGAAAAGAATTTTCTGGTGAAAATCACTAGTCTTCTGTATTCTGTTAACTCGAAACTGATTTAGGCTAAGAAGAGATATTTGAATTTCTTTCTAAAAGGTAACTTTTCAGGTAGGTGTAAGATCTTGAAAGCAAGAACTTAGTGATAACTGTCTGCTCAAACATAGTTATCACATGCTACTGCAATGTTTAAACAAAGCCTTTCAGCCCTACATGACCAGCCTGACTCGGACAGGCAGCGCCTGCAGTGCTGCCCTCCAGCACGCTGCCTTGCCTGAGCTAGCGCCTGCGAGCTGTCACACTGTGCCCAGGCGGATTGTCTCAACAGGAGAAGGAGGGACCAAATGGAGATGGGAATGTGGCTTTCCATTGCTTCAGAGAAAATAGGGGCTTCAAGGCTTAACACGGGACCATCACATGTTGCTTTAGGCAATTGCTTCTCTTTGCCTCACTGTTCCTTGGCTGTGAAGTTGGAATACGAATATCTAAACGTTAGCGTAAGATAAATAGTGATCATGCTTACATGCTTTTCTGTTTTCTCAATTATATGATCCACCTGAGCAACTGCAACCACTCAGGCTGCGGATTTTGTCTGATTTCTAGGGAGGAAAGAGAATGTGCTGCACAATCATGAACCTGGAAAAAGGAATATAAATTCCTTCTTGTTCACTTAAAGGGAAATTCTGTTATTCTTGATCCTCATTAAACAAATTTTTCTGAAGACTTCCAGCAGAACTATTATTTATGCATCACATAGACATGTAACAGTAAGCAAAAGTATCAATATCTGGGAAAAAAACTTTGTCCTCATAGAGCTTCACAGAGAAAAGCACTTCAAAAACATTGCCCAGTTGTCTTTTATAGATTGATTTTTAATTAACTTTTTTCTCTCCTTACACTTTAAAACAGTTGAAAACAGACTGTGTGAAATGTACCTCCTGTTACGTAGTACTACCAAGCTCTTGAGTAGCTGAAACAACAGCATGCATGGGTAGCAGCAGCACAGAGAAATTCAGGCAAATGTGCACACAACACAAATTTCACAAATTTAGGTCCCAATTCAACAAAGTCCCTAAAACATGAGCGTAATATTAAGGATACAAACAGTCCCAGTGAAGCTAGTGGAATTGTGTTCCTTCTAGTTAAGCGCTGTATTCTGAGGCACATGTGCACAAACAAAGCCATATAAACCCCCATCTATCTTTCAAATAGCTCCTGTTGACAGCTGCTGAATGCAGACAAGTATGCCCAATGCCATTCTGGCTTCTGCCGGTATTATTGCTTGTGTCACCCCAGTGTTAGGCCAAGGGAGCACTGGCAGCTGCTCTTGAGGGCCAAAGGAGACTGTAATGAACAGGAGGGAAGCAGGCAGAAGGGCCACATGGAGCTGTAAGGAACAAGGGAGAGAGATATGTTGGCTGCAATAAATCCCCTCGCTGGAGCCATAAAACTTGGATTTTCCCCTTAATAGGGCTCTCAGTTCCTCTGTAATGTGACCTGAAAAAAATTACAGCATTAGAGATGAAGAAAAGGAAGCTTCTTCAAGATATAGGCTGATTCAAACTAACTTGAGCAGAATGTTTCTTCATTAAGACAATATTCTCTTAAATTCCAGTATTCTGTGCCTTTTAAATGTGTGTGGTCTCTTCCTGAGCTCGTCTACGTACAGTAATAGAGGAGGACTGGAGCAAAGATCTATCATAGTAATCTGTGAAGAGATGCTTGCTGTAGGGTTGTAATTCACCACGGCATGGAGCAGTTACACAGGTGCCTCTAGCATCCTTGTCCCCTTAGGGAAGAATTAGATAAGGCTGCCAGGGCCTCTGCACTCAGACTCAGTCTAATCTTAAGATTGTAGATGTATGTCTTGAATGTATAGTGTGAAGAAACTCTACCCTTGCTGTATTATCATCATTTTCAAAGGAAATCAGGTCTATGTTCTCACACTCTGTATTTACATGCACATCCGCACCCTCTCTCCACCCGCCAGCACCATAGGAACTTAAACCTTTGGCCAGTTTTTACACAATTTGACAGGGGGATAACAGGCCCAAAGACACAAGCTCCTGCAGTTCTGTGAAAGCAGCTGCCCAGAGAAGAGAGTTCCACCTGAAAGAAAGGCAGGCATGAGCATTCAGCCCTTCCTCAACACTGGAGAATCCACGTGGCAGAGGGAGGCTTGGGATGCCCAGCTGTGGCAGAGGCTCGCTCAGAGCAAGCTCCTTGGTAGACACTTGAGAATCCAACCAGACACCCACTGCTGCATAGGAAACCAGGCTCCTTTAGTTCCACCAGCCAGGGACGCACCCTGCTTCCAAAAAGATGAGCAAAGCACCGGTTGGAAGATAACGATTCTTGTTAATTTAGTTTATTTTCACTGGTAAAATCTTACTTAGCACCCGTTACAGTTGTGACTTCCTAAGGTAGGTCTTGGGATCCACCTGACAGTGCTGTTCAGCCTGCCCGCTGTACAGCCGGGGGGAAGATAAAAGCAAGCATATTCTGCACATCAAGCTGGTTCACTTCCAGCGCCGAGCGTGGACCTGCCTGAGTGCAAGTGGAGCTGTCAGCTCGTACAGGCTTCACTGTCAAGGGCTGTGTCATCTGTCAGTGTCGGTTCCAGCTCACTGTACCACATAGAGGCGATGCACTGGTGCCTCCCAATTGATAACACGCTGCCAGAAGCATGTTACTTTCTCATCTGTCTTCTTGTAGCTGTCAAAACTGGAATCCATTAATTAGTTTGTTCTTGTGAATTTTAGTTGTTCTGAAGACATGTAAATTTCAAAGTAAGTCACACACACACACAAAAACCCCCAACAAACCACCAGGAAGGTGCCAATAGGGGGTTCACAAATCCTAAGTGGCAGTTATTATCAACGGCAAGTGCTGGCTACAAGAATTCCATCTAAGTGAGTATAATGATGTGGCTAGTTTCACCACGTTGCTTTTAATGAGACTGAGCTGCTTACAGGGGGCAAGATGCAATGACAGCTAAGGAAAGGGAAGAAAACAAGGCACCAACTAGTGAAGTCAGCTGCATCAAGAAGGCTCTACTTGCTGTTTGTGTAGGTGGGGTTTTTTCTATTTTACATGTTACTTACCAAGTGTGGAGGAAAAATTCGACTGAGCTTTATTTCCCCATATTTTGCATCTCATGAAAGAAATACTGTGATTTCACAAGGAGATTTTGCCAGCTCTGTGGGTTTAAGATGAGATGCTTCTCACTCTAGCACTTGAATGGACAGTGCTATCTCTAAACAGAACAGCAATTCCATTGAAATTTCAAATATTATATACATATATTTTTATTTTACATGGGTACTTGCATACACACCCTCACTTTCTCAGGGTGTCAGCAAAGAGACTTAAGGCAAAAGCTTCTGAAGTTTCCTGAGTCTTCAAAAGCAAGTAAGGGACTGGGGTAGCCTGCACTGAATTGAGAATCAGTGGGACCTTAGTGCAGCTAAGTACGGTGTAGCAGTCCCTGAAATGGCACCATATGAGCCCAGCCTTGAAACCAACCTCATCGGCAGGTGTCAGAAGAGCTTGCTATCTCCTCCACAACCATATGGACACCACCAGGCAGAGGCAGACCCAGGTAGATGCCGTCTCAGCCTGAGCTGGAGCAGCCATCAGGATTCTCCACACCGTTGCCAGCGTGTGCTGCCACATGCTCTTATGTTTCTACGCTCAGCCACCCTCCAAAATTGGAATTAAGCTCATGCACCACTTAGTATATCTGAAGTTCCCATCCTAAGGAATCTCACATACCAGCTAACTTCAACTTCGCTGTCTCGCATCCTACAAAACTGTAAAGGTAGTCTACGTATAAGAAACCATGCACTAAAACTTTCAGTACTGTAATTCCTTCTACTAGAAGGACAATTTGCTAATGCTCTGACTAGACATGATTTGTTTTTATATTTTCTTTAAAGAAATGTTAGAATACTTCCCTAGAATTCATCCTCAAAACAGCCGCCTCTCTCTGAAAAATCAAGATATCTCCCCCTTTTTGCCCCAAATTATGCCAACCAAGGGCATACAAATATATTCATACAATGTAAAAGGTGGGACTATATATTAACAGATAAGACAAACCTGCTTCCAGGAAATCAGATCCTTTCTTTGCTTTTGCACTGGTTACAGAAAAGGAAATGAAGCCAAAATTTGCAATTCAACAAGGTTACTTCAGTGTCAGTAAAATACCTTTCATCAACGCTTTATGGCTATTGTACTTGGATATCTTCATTTGCATGCATTTACCTCGTGTGGCAATGCACACTTTCCTAGGTATGTGTACATCTTTTCTAATATCCATTGAAAATTTGGCTCAGAATCAGGTGTTTAGTGGTTTAAGTTCATTCACTCACATGGGTAATCCATGGAAGAACAAGCATTTTAAATGTTCCTTGGAGAAATAAATAGCTACTTTATATGTGTTTTGGGTATTTTTGGTACTCACATAAAGAAAAATAAATACTGTTTATGATCACTGGTTATGTACTTGTAATAACCCATTTCTGAAGTCCAGAAATCTCATGGCCTGGCACCAGTATCTCAATGCTATGTGTAGGAATGGAACTTTTTGTTTTTAACTGTGCTTGAGCTCTCTTGGGGCTGTTGCTGTTTTCTGTGGCTTCAAAGGCACCCAAATCCTGCCAAAATAGCAGTTTCCACAGGCGGTCAGACCTGGTGGAAGAAGGGGGCTAAAAACCAAATATTTGCACCGTGTCAGGAGGAAGGGGTCACCTGGTGCAGCCTCCTTGGACCTGCTCTTTGCTTCTGCACTTGGGCTGTCACTGTTCCTCTTCTCTTCACCAGCAGCCCTGGAAGACAAGGAAAGTGCCTGCCTGCCTGTTCCCAGCAGCTCAGCCCCAGATGAGGTGGGTGGCAGGTAGGCTCCTTCCCGAGCTATTTGCCTGCTTGAAAGAGGGGCCCAGATGAGGCAGCAAGCAGCATCCCCCCTGGTTGGGGGCTGGGGATTACCCTGTTCAGGTGGGAAGGAAGCGCCAATCGCAGCTAGGAGGCTGTGAGCACCAAAAGGCCTCCCTACAGGGCTGGCCAGACTTGGCCTTTTAGAAACATCTCCATTTTTATGCACTGCAGTGATGATGTGGGGCCTCCATATTGCAGGTGCTTGTAAAATTAAGCAACAGCTACTGTGGATATTTAATGCCTTATTTTGGGAATCTTGTCTCTCAAGTAGCAGCAAACAGAGCCATTTGAATACAGTCGCTGGCTGTGATGCACATGAAATCAGAAGTGTTTGGTGGTCAGGCTGTCTCCAATGTTAACAGCTCAACAGACTTTCTGGAGAGGGCTGCAGCAGAGGTGCTCGTGAGGAGTGGCTGGCTGGCCTGCAGTGGCTGGCCCAGCCACCTAGCTGGGTGCTTTGATGAAAGCCCCTGGTGCTGGTAGATGAAAGCCAGAGCTGTGAAGCTGCCTTCACATCCCTCATGCACAGGGTAGGCATGAAAGCACAGCATCTTACCTTGTTCCCATGGGGAGAGTCAAGTTTGGAGAGGCTTTGGCGCTCAGCTAGATATCACACTGTGTCTGAATATGCTGTCTTGCATTTAGGAAGCCAGGCAGTCGTTTACTTTCATCCCGGTAGCGGCCCCTCATATCTCCATCTACATCAGTCTGTGGAGAGAGAGTAGGACTGAGCAAGGAGAAGGTCAAGAGCAAGGCTTGGAAGAACAGATACCACCTCCTAGCACTGAGTGCAAACTTTTGGGTTCAGTTCTCTCTCCTGAGGTGCCTGATTGTAGTTTGGAATACTCAGGAGACGTAACCTTAGGGACTCTGCTCTGTCACAGGCTGCCATAGCCAAACCAGGGACACCAAAGCTCCATACCCACGGACTTCATGGAGCTTCCTACAGGTCTTGTGAGGATCTTGAAGTCTGTGACCATCTTCTTTGTCCAGAGGCAGTGTCAAACTTTACCTCTCTGTGCAATGGAAGATTGTAGAGAACAATATGCTGGAAAAATCCTCTTCAATGGGATTTGTCCCCAGGACCGTCTGCAACATGGAAATGATAGCATTTACAGATAGATTAGAGATAGTATCTTCATGGTCAAGTGGTATTGCATAGGTCAGCTGTCAATGATATAACCAGTTGTTTTACTGTACAAGTGGAAACTAGATTGCCCTAAACCAGCGCCACTTTGCTTCCCCCAAGAACAGAGGTGTATGCACCCAGCTGTTAGTTTATAATAAAGTCCTTCAGGAGTACATTTGCCTGTGAACACTTAAAGAAAGCTTCTGCTTTCTGCAGTGGATAGAAATTAATACTTTTATTCACACTTTTTTCTTAATGACCTTCTGCCATAAGAGCAATTTGCTTAGTCCACTCCAGGTGATTTTGCATGATTTGCAAATCTAATTTTTATCTCCACGTCTCACATTTGAAAATCTTTTGCCACCATATTAATTTAACATTTTTATCTTTTACCCACCAAGACAGCTCATCGTGACCTTTAAATTCACTTACAAAGGATAACCCATTGGTTAATCTGGACCAATTGGCCTCAGTTACACACTTGGTGACAAACCATTATTTCTACCCCAGTTCTTTAATTGGCCAGAATGCCTTTTTTTATCAGATATATTAGCTGTCAGAAGTGCCTGCTAGCCTTTGCATACTTCCTGGATACTGTCCAGGTCATTAAAGCAACATCTTCTGTTCAAGTCTGGAATATTTATCCTGTGCCAAAATCCTAACTTTCTCCCTGCTTTTAATTAATTAAAGCCTGAAGAATGCTGGATGGGTCATTCTACAGGCAAGCCTTTTAAAATGGGAAAACTGATACAAAATCTTTCATGCTTCTTTGTCTTTTACTCATTCAGCAGTTTTGCTTCACAAATCACAATTTTATACTATTTAAATTTCATCTGGTTGAAGTATTTTACTTTTTATTTCTGCTGAATTATTTTGCACTACAATAGGGCAGGCACAGTTTCATGGGCAGGGAGGAATAGCAGGAGCTAAAGGGGCTGTAACCCCCAGCATATGGTGGGAGAGCAGCTATACCTCTCCAAAGTCATCCCCCCATCTCTCCAGGGATGCAGTCTCATCAGGAATGCATCCTCTGAGGATCAGAACTGGCTTTTGAGAAAAAATATCACCCAAAAACTATGGCCAAAGTTGCCGCAAACCTCTACAGACCTGCCTGCAGGGAACATCCAGGCAGCTGAAACCCCCTCATCTGCTGTGGTGGAGCAACTGATGCACCTCCTCAAGGTGCTTGGGCCCTACTTGTACAACTAACATGCATGACCCACATCCCTTTCTGTATTTAATGTCTAACAGAGATGCTGGTAACATTAACAGCCCTTCATCCCTTGCAAACACAGAGCAGTAACATCAAGATTTTGACTGCCTTGGTGTCGTAAATATTCTATTCACCAGCCAAGAAGACCTGATTAAAATAATCTTTTACAATGAAAATGTATTTATTATTTTATACCACTGTTGCCATTCATACTCCATATTCTCCATCAGTGACTCACAACAGAATCAAACGATTTCTTCAAAGGAGATGTGGTAAGTGTGGTAATTTCTTTATATCTACATAGCAAAATATTGTTCATTAAAGACATATCTTGTAACATCTCTTAATATCTCCTTTATGCTAATCTTCAACAGAAAATTCCAGTTATCCTACCATAAAAATGGATTGACAGTCTTCGAAATATTGTAAGTTTACTCCAGTTTTGTCAGTGTAATGTGAGTTTGAAAAAAAACCTACCTCAGTGAAAATCTGTTTTGTTACAAATACTTCTTGCAGCTTCATGTTCTTCCAACTTTAATATTAACACTCTATGAAGTGTAAGACTAATGTCTAAAGGTACGCCAAATGGAGATGTTATTCCAATGGCAAATGATGAAACATTAATGTAATACTTCTATTCTTGCTTCATGTTTTTGGCTTATGAAGCAAAACCAACATATTTTTAAAGTAACTTTTTTGCTGGATCTGTGCTTCCTGTGCATGTTCCTTTTCATATTTATTTCCTATTTAAATTTGGATGATCTTCGAACAGTTGAAAAACATTTCTGGGAGAGCAATGTTCCTGCTTTGCTGTTTGATCAGGGATCAAACTTCAATATTCTCTGTATTTTACCCACAAAAAGATGTTTTTCAGGCAAAACAACAACCCTTAGGTAAAGTCATGGGAGCTGCATGACCTGAATGAGGCATAAGGGCTCTACTAGACAGGCTCCCTATTGAAACCTGCAGTGTCACCTATCAGGAAGCCCTTCAATCTCCAGTATACAGTATGTTTAAATGCTGTGTAAATATAGCTTTCGCACTTCCATTTATCTTTGTCTTGCTTCTGCCGTGATGCTGCCAAACAATGCTGGAAGCCACGGCAGGGCTGAGTGTGCAGGCTTGTACGGGAACACATCTGCCAGCGGGCTGATTGAAACGTTCAGGAGGTGAACATCGGCATCGCTGATGAAAAGCAAGTCCTGCGGTTCACGGAGTCCATCTCAGCCACACTGCGATAGGCTGATCAGATTTTTAAGCCTACTGTATTTTTCGCAAGCTGAGGTCTTGTGTTTGCAAAGGGTCAGTTTCATAGATCTCATTCAGGAGGAGGCCCTTTATGTGCATTTATTCTTAAGGAAGAATTTTGCAGTAGCTCAAGAAGAAACCGCAGCCTGGTCATGGGGGTTTTTTTCTCCTGTATGTTACTGTAAATATAAGTGCTTCTGAATTGCCTTTCGTTTTGGTATCTGAACCTGGTGCAGACATTTTTTCTGAGGACGTGGATTTTAGCTCTGTTATGTTTTCTTCTTTTGTTAATGGATAAACAGTCTACTTGTTGTACAAACAATGAACTACTTCAAAGGCAGGAAAATCAAACTCTAAAAAATAGGTTATGCAACAGCTGAGACTGTTAGAAAAAAAAAACAGAATTTGAAGTCCTTATAGTTATCTGCAGTAAGCGTTACTTACATGGCTGATTTTTTTGCCACGAGACTGATGCTACAATCAGCCAATAGATTTTGAAACAAGCTTGTGTAAAGAAAAAAAAGGCATGTCTCTGAATGACTTCTGCCTCTTCTGCTGTGGAAGTGGTGGGTAGTGATGAAGCAAGAAGAGATAGTTTCCAGGCTGTGGAAGTCTTTTCAGTCCTCTTTGATGCCAATAGCATTGCAAAAATTAAGTTTCTGTTCGGAACCTGAAGATAAGCCCATGAGGAGCATCTTGCAAGCCATGAGAAAATTAGAAAATTTGGCTTTGGACAAGAATGTGAACTGCATTTAGAAAATACAACAACATATAGAAAATAAAGCATGGCAAACAAGGAAGAGGATATGAAACTGCACATCGTTGCTGAGATAGTTAGTCGTCTTCACCCAATTTGTCAGGTACATTGGGTGAGCAACGGAAAATTAAGCTTGGGGTATTGCCTAAGTTTTGAATTCATAACTTAATGCTCCTTCATATATTCTCTTTGGAAGTAAAATACATGCAACACAAATACTCTAGCTCAGTGGTACCCAAAATCCAAATAGAGAATAAATTAAAAAGAAAATCAGAAGTCACAAGAGAATCACCATGTCAACATGCTTAATAATTCAGTTTAAAAAGAAAAACAACTTGTATGTTAGAGGGCATGTATTAATTGCAGCCTTTAAAAGACCTATGCATGACAATGTTCACAATAACTGCAAAAACCAAATCCTGTATAGAAAAGTCATACGTTCTGCCAAATTTGAAGGCACCACTCCAAAGCATTTGCATGAGAGAGTTCCTCAAATAAATGAATTCTTTTAACATAGGAGAAGAGTCATTCTACTAACCTGTCCTCAGAATCAGCTGAGTCATTTTTAATTGAATTCTTTCAGCTCAGCCATCCTGAAATAAGCCATTGAATGAAAAATTTCCACTCACACAGTTGCAGTTTGTCAGCTGAAAACAGAATCTGTCCATAGAGAGGATCGATGTACCCTAAGCATAGCTGGGATTTACACTGTTATGTTTCTGCAGGTGGTGAGTACTCAGATCGGATCCACCTGGCTGTTGGGATACAACCCCATTCAGCCCTCATCTCCAAAAGGGCTTTCTTCCAGAAGCTGAGGAGAAGTCTCTGAAACAAAAAGGGTGGAGAGCCACGACTCAAAATGTGCATTTTGGCACCAAATATTGAACTCTAGTTTTGGCTCAAACCTAATTATTCATTATTTCCACTACTTAAGCTGGTCAGAAAGTGATTTGAGAAGACTCTCATAGGCTATTATAAACTATCTTCTAAATTATCTTTTTGCAAAGAAGGGGAATAAATCTCCCTCAGTGAAAGCAAGATAAAACCAGGGTTAATTTTATGCCAGCTGGGTCCACAATAGTTTACTCTTTTGCTTGTCATCTGCACTGCTATGTTATTTGTAATGTATTAGTACTGCAGCCTCCCAGGATATGTATGTGTTGGTATTCCAGCACTGCATTTAATGTAGTACCATCCCTGGATAAAACCAGCACTAAAGGTAGGAATGACAGCAGTGTTTGTCAGTGCCAAGCTCAGTGTTTACAGCCTCCTCAACATTGTTAGCTGTTGAGCTCTTGGCTTGTTTGGCTGCTTTTTAAGCATGTTTGGCCTATGAACTCTCCTGGATATCAAATTGCAGCTGATGGTCTGCCGCTTGGAGCTGGAAACGTTTGGTGGGATTTTACGGAGACACGAAGTAAGCAAAGTACCATGGAAATCAGGTGCAAACCACTGACTTTGCCAAGAAAACAGCTTTAAAAACTATTGTAAGGCTGGGAGGGCAGGGGGGAAAGTAATCTGGGGACAATCTTTGTCCATTTCTCTGTTTGTCATTTCTGATCTGTATTAATATTCATCCTAACCCGGCCCCAGTGGGAGATTACTGTGCATTTGCTCTAAATTGGTCAAAACTCCTGAACCAGCCATATGGTGTGAATCCCTGTTTGTCTGGTAGCGCAGAGTCTATCTTTCACAGCCCTGATGCACACACAAAACTGTCTGCTTTCACTGCTTCGTAGCTGTGTTGTAAATATAACTGAACTTGTGAAAGAAACAAGGTGTTAATTGATGGTGTACATATTCGCCCTCATAAACGTCTGCTCCTAAACTACTTTTCCCAGTTTCTAAGGAAACCCTTACTCTTTAAAATGGCCAAGGTTGTCGCTCACAATACAGTTTAAATTCTTAAGCATCTAAAGCACTTTTCACTGCAAGGGGAAAGGTGTAGATATGGCCCATCTGTATATTCAACAGTTACTTTGGACTTGGAGGAAGGGAAGATTTTTGTCAGCGCCGACTGTAGCAAACCATCAATTCGCACATTATGGGAAATGTGATACTGTATTTTCAACTCCAGCTCCTGACTTTCTTAATTAAGACTGTGCTAGACACGCCAGAAGAAGGGGTCTGTGTGTCTGATCATGTGCAGGCAGTCAAAAACAGTTGGCTGTGGTTGCTTCCTTCGTCATACCATTTCATTTTATAAGGCTATGCCGAGGTGGGCTAGCATCACATAAAGGAAAGGCTATCACCGATAACCGCAGTGCCGTCCCTTCAGCTGGGGCTTGCGTCGCTTTGCTTCCTCACCACATCCCCCAAGCCAGGTTGAAGCAGATTTATCAGATCCAAAGGAGCAAATCTGGAGGCCAGCTCCTCTTGATGCGTCCCTGGACAGTGGATCCTCCTGGGTTTTTCCCCAACCTAAATCACACTAATTTAAACTAATTCCCTAGGCTAAAGTTGTTTTTCTACAAGAACAACTGCTGTGTTGGTCAAAACAAGATTAATGTTTATAAAGAAGAGCATGTGTCCATTATGCTATGCTTAATTTGCATTTTAAAAGTGTAGGGGAACCTCTGTTCCTCAGAATATGCAACTACGGTAGCAAAAGCCACATCAAAAAGAAGCGGCCCAGATCTGAACAGACCTGACAGGATACCTGAGCTGATGAGTATGTGAGTCATGTGCCTGTTGACTTTCATACTGCAGTGCAGCTACCTGCCCCTCTCAAAACACTGCACGTCCTTCCAGCTACTTGGACATGTACTGCTCCCTTCACTTAACAGGGGCAAAGTGAGGGATGCTCAGGAAAGCCATTGAGGGCTTTTGCTGCCGGTCCAAAGTGACCATTCCTGTCATATCAATCCTTCTCCTCACAAAACTGGATGACATAGACTAAGAATCGTCTCTTTATTATTGAAAGCAAAGCTTCAGGAAAAAGAATAGGAAGAACTGTGATTTTGTATTTCCAAATCATTACTGAAAAAGCAGACCTGTGAGTCTGCCGAATCCTTGGGTCTGCTAATGCCCTTAAGCTTCCCAGAGCCGTGCAAGGGTAAGCAAAACTCACTGGCCCTCAGAGTCCTCACAGTTTCAAGGCATAAAATGAGGTGCCTTGTATTTCTGAGGCACAGAATCCAACTGGCATTGCTTTATTACTCCCATGCACTACTACTCCTTCCCAATTCATTTTTAAATTAAAAAGGAAATAGGTAGCATGTTATTTTTGCTGTGATTATGTTTTTCCCCAGAAAGAAAAGGGAATTATCCAGACTGTATTGTCATGTCTGAGTCACTGCCAAGGAGGTTACAAAACCATGTGGCTGAACCTGCCTGATTGCAGGTGGACAACTTGTTGTTGTTATCAAATAACTCTCCATCAGTCCTGTCTTTCAGCCTCCCCACTCAACAACTGCCTTGGTAGAAATTACTGAACACATTTTCACTGCCATAAAAATTGGCCAGAGCTATATTTCTGGATTCCAAGAAAGCTTTTGACAGCCAACCATGATACTTTATGTAATAAGTTGTCAGCATACTGTGTATCACCTAACGCTGTCACTTGGCTTAGGTCAAAGCTGTCAAATTGCCAACAAAATATTGTTACTAGAAGCACTAAATCTTCTTTTCAGCCTAGTCCTGTTGGGGTCCATCAGACATAGTCCTTGGTCTGTTATTGTTTATGCTGTGTATAAATGACCTACTGCATGAATATGCATGAAAAACAAAGCTTACATGTATGTAGACAACATTGCCAGCAGATGCTGCAGTCAGATTTCAAAAAGATCTGTGAACTGGTAGGGGTGGACCACTTATGGTCTGCTTGTGGTTTTAAAAGCACACATATAAAATGTTTCAGATCAGGGTCCAGACTTTCAGCTTCTCTGTTACACCTGCAGGTTACATTTACATTGTACATTAAATTAATATCTGAGATACAGATTTGACCCTTTAACTATAAAAGCCCCAGATGAATTGTGAAAAACTCATGCGGCCCTGGGGTGAGAGTCCAAGAGACAAGAGGTGAGAGAGATGGATTGGGGAGCTGCCCTGCCTGGGATGCAGCTAGGAACTGCCCCTATGCAGCTGATCTCTGAGGGCTTCTCCCCCTCTTTTCCTTTCTTCTGGGCTGTGGTGTAACTTTTGCTCAGCTGACCCTAGAGGTGGGGAAAGGAGGGGATGAGGAGGGAGAGATCATAATCAGGACAACATCACAGTTGAGGGGGTGAGACACAAAGCCTGTAGGTGTGATGCTCACAATGCAAGGCTAGCTTTAGTAAACAGAAACAATTTTGTCTCTGTTATAATAAAAAGAAGACTTAAAGGGACCAAAGCAGTACATTGTCTTCTCTTTTCTCAAATACCTCTAATCAGCCTTTTAAAAGCATGGCTTTCCTAAAGCACTCCACACGAACAAGTAGTTTCAGAAGTACAGAGGTGTTTTAAGGATGTGCACACATCCATCATAGCCAATACACCCTGCAAAGAGTGCAAAACAACATTGCACTGTCTTCCCATCAGTTTGACAGTGAGTACAGGGAGGTGAGTACCAGCACCAATGTGATTTCTTTTCAACTCTGGCCATCTACTTCTAATTTCATGTGTGTCATGAAACTTTACATCAATGAAACCCCTTTACCATTAGTGGGAGTAATTCTCTTTTAAAGTGGAACAAACAATAACTGAGTCAAGCTCTTGGAGAAAGTAGAGCAGTGAGAAATTCTTACATACAATAATGATGTATCACATAGGAAGAGAAGAGAGCAAGCAAGCCAGAAATTCAGGCCAGGAGTTTCAAAAGTAATCAATGAGTTGAGGCTCCTCAGTTTCTAGATGCCTGGCATAAGGCTCTATAAAAGGTCTTAGTTTCCATAATGCTGAGCATTAACAGTGTCTGAAAATTAAGTTTGTTTAAGACATCAAAATTCAATACTGAAAGGCTGATCTAGCTTAAAAAATTATAAAGCCCAGGCACCTTTGCAAATGGGATGAGAGGGCTCAGTGCATCACCTTGCACCAGTTCATGTGCCCTTGCAGAAGCGTCCTCCATCTGAGAAGTTTACAAGTCACAGCAGCTGTATCTGTACTGCTAAACTAAACAGGTCCAGAAGCTGTTCACTGGCTTTGTGACTCAAAAAGACGCAGGCTTACCAGCTACATGGCCCTAGGACCTGGCCCTCCCTTGTGCCCTGTGGAATGCTCCGACAGGCCTAGGCTCTAAATGTGGCATCCTGGCCTTGCCATCGCTGTGTTTGGCACTGAATCGTGAGGGCCTGCAGCTCGTGAGGGTGATGTTTTCCTAGCAAGAACCCCAGGCTCTGTGCTGTGACTACGTGGAGAGAGGCATTGGAGAGACCATCCTGGACACCCGTGGGACACAGGGAGCCAAACGTGGTGCACCTGCACTGATAGTGCCAGCCGAGTGCACGGACCAGCTGCATCGCGGTGCTCCCTGAGGGAGAGAAGCTGGCATGCAGCAAGGTGTGAGCTAACAGCTAATAGCTAACTAGCCTAGATGGCCAGCAGTCAAGCTTGCTCCCTAGCCCAGCTTTATTTAGCAGCACAGGCACAGCCTTTGACAACTTGATTTTTGTTTTGAGAGCAAGCGCATGGCTCACAGAAATGTCCACGGGCTGTAACGTGTGACTGTGGCTCCTAGATCACTCTGCCAGTGCAATCCAGGTGTGACGTGGCCTGCAGTCCCCTCCGCTGCTGCCCGTGGATTCCTGGGAGTCCAGCCTGACGCTTGTGGTAATTTGCACGTAATCCTGGGATTGCTTGAGATGAACAAAGGGATGAAATCATCTTATTTGGCAGCTTTATATATGACTGGGAGGAAAAACCCCACAAACTCAAGTCCCTTTTTCCCCTTTAATATAAAGCAACCGTTAGGACCATTTACAGATCTATACATTTAGGATTTTATTGCTTTGGTTAATGATTTGATTTAAATGGCAACAAAGGTTCTACCAACTCCACACTCTGATTATGTGGTCAATAACTGGATACAATTATTATGCCAAGATGCATTCTTATATTAATGCCGATGTGAAGGCATTTCAAAATATAAAGCGGCAGTGGATATGTTGTGACTCAGAGCAGAGAATCAAAGTCACAGCATGGGATGGCAATAAAGAAAAGAACACAGTAATGAGGAGAAAAGTCTAAGAGAGAAAAAAAGGCAGCACTTGACAGACTCTTTGCAAGTTAGAAAACAAGCAGTTCTGAGAGCCGCATCATTAACGAAGCCTAGTTTACTATGAGTGTGTCCTATATTCCTATTCCCCTCCTCCCCCCCACCAACCATCCCAAATCCTCACCGTGTTCCCTATAGCCTCGATGCCTTCCCACAGCATCCTGCCCTTGTCCCCTTGTCCTTCACCTCCCCCAGCACTGTCATCTCTCTGCCATCCCCTGTGTCACCCAAGCAGCAGCGTGCACCCTGGCTGGTCCCAAGGGATGAGGGTGCCGACCTACTGACCGGCAGGCCACTGAGCACCTCCTGCTTGGCCAGCTGGCAACCAGACCCTTCAGATAACTGCTGCTGAGCTCCTCCCTGAGGAAATCTCCAGCACAGCATTTCCTTGGATCCCTCTTCCCTTTGCAGATGCTGCTTTTCACAGTTTTTAATAAATTCACATACCTGAGAGCTGCAGTCGGTAAAACTTTTACATCAGTCATCAGTGAATTAAAGAAACGATGAAGGATGAGATGAGTGGAATCTCAGGCGGTAAAGGTTTAAGTCTTTTTTTCCTTGCAAAACTGAATCAGAATTCCTGTCCTGTATCTACTTTTCCAAAAGAAGATCTACAACAAACATCTCTGACCAAAGGTCTCAGCTACAGCCTCATTTTCCCTTTAAAGAAACGTTCAGGTTAGTTATGTTCTGGCATAATATAAAAACCACATAAGTAAACGCCAACAACTAAAACTCAGCCTCAGTTTCCCTCAGCCAATGGTATGCCATGGAAAAAGTAGTGCTGCTCTCTGTAAAAGCTGCAGCTGTGCATACAGCTCAGTCCGAGCCTTGGCTCGTAGCTGTATTCCTCATTTTAACAGCAGCTTACAGAGTTGGGAGGCTCCCACTCTTTCATCCCATGGTGTCCAGGGGTAGCTAAGGCAGATACAGTGCAACAAACAGTCACCAGGTTTCAGTGTTCACAGCTGGGATTATGCACAGGACTGCTCAATGGTGTAATTAAAAGCCTAATTCAGAGACCAAAATTAAAGTTCAGCTGCCACTTTTAGCCTTTTTCCCTGCCTTTGAACCTTTAATTTTGCTACATTAATAATATTCTACGATAATTCCTATGGATTTTTGTGTATTTCTTTAAAATGACAGGAATAGACCTGCCATGTACTAGGTCTGTTAGCACCAGGGCACCTGGGGCTGTTCAGGAGGTACAACCTGAGATTGAACTTTCTGCCTCATTTAATGTAAAATTTCCTGAGTTATATGGATAAATTTCCTGAGTCACATGGATAAAACTTGGACACTGGCAGTGACAAGCATCTCTCTGGCAGCTTAGCAGAAAGCTTTCTGTACAATTCCAATAACCATTGAGAAAAGCAGGGTGTGATTTACATACTCCTACACTAGGCATTCCCACAGAACCGCTAGGCTGTGATCACAGCACATTATTAAACGCAGAGAGCATGCAAAAAAAGGACATTTAAAAAAAACCCTTACCATTTTTTCAAATCGCAGCTAATTTCAACCAGCTGACAGGAAGCACATTTTGCTCTCCTACACATTCTCTGTCTCAAAAATGTCCAGTTTCTGTTTGTTTGGAAAAGCTTGGTCTCATTTTTAAAAATGGTGGGTTTTTTTAAAGTTTAAAAAAATGTCTAAGCCAGCTCATTTTCCAAATAAAATTATAAATAAATAATTACAGAACTGAGAAAACACTGACAGTTACAAAGGAGGAGGTAAAGAGTAACAAAATTAGAAGCAGGTGAAAAGGTGGAAATGGCTATATAGCTGTAACTGTAGGCGTTACATACAGCTTTGTTTATGAACGTGTTCAACACATAGGCATATCACACATTTGGGGTAATGACAGCCATATGGTGGAGCGTGGAACTGTGAGGAAAGTCCTGGAACAATGACAATATGGCTAAATCATGCATGCATGTTTGACCAACTCATTGACTCCCTGACCATCCATCCATCTCCACTGAAGCTCTTGAGATGTTCCAAACCTCTATACAGATCAAGGCTTTCCTTCTAAACTAACCTACTGGAGCATTTCTTTTGTATTTCCTGCACAAGGATCAGGAGAGATGCTTTGTATCATCGGGAAGGAAACCTCTCCTTCCCAAAGATGTAGAGGTTACTGGAGTCGCAGAGGAGGCTGAGGCTTCCTTTGAGCCTGGGAGGAATGTGAGAGAATGGACTTTCAAGACAGGACAGTTTTATGTACTGAAAATCTATTGTAGGCCATTTTAAAGCAGCTTTTATGGCTTCCTCTGAGTTGTGCATCCATATTATTTGCTTCCTGGCTAAAATATGGTTCAAGGTTATGGATCCACATTGAAGTTTAATAGTTACTTCAACATCAGAAATATTTGTTTGACTTGTGTCTCCCAATGTCATAGGAGTTCAAATGCTGCTGCAGCAATATTTTAAGGCAGAAAAACGAGTTAAAAATTTGAGGCCAACAGGTCAAACATTCTATCATTTAAAAAAAAAGAAAAAGAAAGGAAGTTGAGCATCTATGTCTTTAAAGATATTCAGAAGACCACCAGATCTCATGCAGGAACTTGCTCTTTAGAAGATATGTGTTTTAAAAATGCAAAAGAATCTTAATCAAAGAAAGCTCAGTTCATTCCTTTTCCCCCCCTTTTTAAAGAAAATAAAATATGGAAATACGAATTGGAAAGTGTGTCTGTGAGACACTGGAAGATGCTACCCAAGGGTGTTCACTGTAGAGAGGAGGATAGCTGTATTAAAATGAATAATTTTGTAGGGAAAGGATAGAGAGTTGTTGCTGTAAGAAAAAAAATCTTTTTGATTGACATGAGAAATTGCTGCCACATGAAACAGTTCATCTTCTTTGAAGGGCTCTTTTGTCAGTGAGGTCAGGTCAAAGAGGTTTGAAAGGTCCTCATCAAAGGAAGTTGCCTTTCTAGGCCCAGTGCATTCCCTTGCTGGAGCAGTCTTGGCTTCAGGAACTGTATGGAGATGTGGGAAGCCGGGGGGATGGCAGCTGCATAGCTAAGCAGCCACGGCTGGCTGAGCCATGAATCAACACTGTCACCTGCTGTGGGCAAGATAATCTCCTCGTTGCCCAGGCCGGTGGAAAACTGCTGCACACGGGCGAGCGCTCAGCAGTAGTTGTCTGACCGTAGCACGGTGCTGCTCAGTTTGTGCATGTAAGTACGAAGCAAGAGGGAGTCCCTCTGCTCACCGCCCCGCACCCCAGAGGCAGAATTTAGGTTTGCAGCTGCAATACCAATGTGAGCCATGCAGCTGTCTGAAAAACCAGAAATCCCTCTTCCCCGCTTTCCTGTCTCAGTGCTGTTCCTTGTCCCTCCGGAGAGTCCAGGTTTTCCCCTCGGTAAAGGAGCACTGTTCCCAGGGAGGACACAGCACCTCTTTGCAACGTGAAGGAGCAACATACATTAAATTCTAGCCTTAACCCTCTAGTCCAACCTGTCTGTGCCACCCCTCTGCCCTGGTGTCACTAGCTGCTAGTCACTAGTTTTGTAGGCGTCCCCCACTGCGCCACTCGATGATGGAAATGCTGAACCGACCAAACCAGGGACCTGGGCATGGCATCTCAGTCACACCCAACCAGTTAGACAGGCATTGTGCTGCAGTGGGCTCAGCCGAACCAAGTCAGTGCTGCTGCAGCCTCCACCGATGCAGCTGAGGTCACCGCAGGGGAGCTCCAGCTCCAGAGCTGCCGATGCGCTCCGGCCCAAACACAGCTCCGGTTCAACGCCAGCTGAACAGTACAGGTGGCTGCGCTTGTCTTTCTGGTAGCCAGCATCGCTTTCTGTACTCTCCATTTTCTTCTGAAATCTTGTTCCAAGCACCTATTCTTGTTTAGTTTTCAAGAGACTACAGACCAGGGTGGCAGTCACAATCCAGTAAGACCTAAGATCTTTCCCTTCTGCCCTGCAACTCATCAAAATTCAGAGGAAAATTTACCTCTTCCTTTTTCCTGGTCACTTGGAGATGCCCCAAATGCCAAAGGAGGGTCTTGCTTCCCGCTTTCACCCCAGTTCCACAGTCTCCCCCTCCAGTGGCACCCAGTGTCGGGAAAGAGGGTATTTGAATCAGCATCTCATTGAGAATGAGCAGCTCACACCTCTCCCACTGATGTGCAAAGCCCAGCCCGGGTAAAGGGTAGTTCTTTTGGTTTTTTGCAGGGTCATTTTTTAGGAAGGCTCTAAAATTTGGGGTCTTCTCTGTGTTCTGTAAAAGAGAGCTGACCTTCTGATATAGTCGTCGACTCCAGGCTCCACTTCCTTGGGCAGGAATTTCGGATGCTCGGTGCCTTAAAGCCTCGCTCGGCTGATTGCAGGCAGGTTTCACCACCGCTCACTCATCCACATCTCCAGTTATGTGAAGAATCACCTTTGCTGATTAGGGCAGGGCTTTCCTTTCTGATTGCATTGCCCTGTTTACTGTCATTGAATTTTTGAATCAGGAGGACGTTTTGTTTGTTTCTCAAATTTTAATTGCTGTATGACTTTCCTCTTCTTCACTAACCTGCTTTTACATTTTAACAAACAGTTCCAGAGGTAATTGCTGAATTTATATATTCATGGAAACCCAGCAGATATGTACGATAATGGCACAATTTGATATTTATGAAGTGCCACTTTTCTATAAAGGTAGAATTTCAGTTAATTATCACTGGGCTGTTTATTAACACTTGGAAATGGAAAAATAATGAATGGGCACATCGTTTATTCATTAAAATGCTGATGATGAGTTGCCCCATTCATAAATTAGCCTTGCATTTCACTTCAGAGAAGCACTGCCTGTGCTGGTGGGTTTTGAAGGTCAATTGTACTTTAACCCACAGCTTCCTGCAAACAGTGAACATGTCGCCTTGGAATGTGATCACAGTGACTCTTGTCAACCAAACAGAGTTATTCTGAGAGGAGTTTGGCTGACACACTGTATAAACAAAGGAAGAGAGCTGCAATGACCACCATTGTTTAGGAGATAATTCTCTTTCACTTGGAAGCAGTGCATCTTGTCTCTATCAGACAGTGAGGATTGATTTACCAGGCTGGGAAGGTGCTCCTGTGGACATCCCTATATGTCTTCTGAAATCAATGACCTTCCCTCCTACAGCCAAAAGCCAAGCTCTTCTTGGGGAAAGTGCTGCTTTGCTGCTGTCCTTCTGATGAGAAATCACACCCCTCTGACTGGCAGAGCTACCAGAGCAGGGCATTTTAGCATAGATGTAGGTGACAGAGAGAAATTCAGAGTAAGTATCTGAATATTTGGGCTACCTATTACCCTTTTTGCACAGGTGACCCCTCTCCCAGCCCCAGGAGGACTGTGCTAGGGCACACAGTGCCCTGTGGGAGGAGAGGGGCAGCAGGGACAGAGAGGCTGGGTAGAGGACATCTCCTCACAGCCGTTCGCTATTCAGTGTGGTGTTGAGAAGATGCTGGAATGAGATCTAACAGAGAGGCTTTTTCCTGAATTGCTACAGTCATTAGAATTATCAAGCACTTCCTTCCAGGACAGTGTTAGCCCTGGTGTCAGTTTAAAATTGAATATTTCATTCTGCCCATCCCCAGCCTTCCTGCAGTGCAGGCTGGACCCTGCCTGGTGCCATTGAGGAGACTGATAACTACTGCCCTGGGGGCAGCTGGATAGTCTCCGCAAAGTTTGCTGGATACCTTGGTGCAGAGGTGCCATTGAAATGTCAGCTATTACGAGGGCAACGACTCTGCATGATGTGGTAAACATGATGAAAATGGAAAAGTGGGTGCCAAAATATTCTATGGTGGTTAAATGGAGAAAATGTCTTTGAAGCCTTCTTGAACTGACGCCCATTTTCAATGAGTTTGAGGTAATCCACAGTCACATCTGGAGCTTGAGGGAGACCCAAGGTGTGAAATGGCACAATGAATAGCTAATAGTGGCCATTTCCAGAACAAAATACACACCAATATCAGGAGCTAAGCAAGCACTCCTGGCTATGGGCTCTGCTACTGGCCACCAGCAACTGTAGCCTCTCCCGAGAAAAAGCCCTTTATTGCTAAGAGAATGAAAGCTAATGCAGTTTAGCACTGTAGCTCCAGATCTGGAGATGAGCCACCCTCCCACATGTCTGGGTCAAACTCTGCTAGCAGCCCCAAGCGTACATCCAATTTCCCTGAGCGTGGTTAGTGTCAACATTAACTAGGTGCTCCTGTGAGTACCTGGGCCACTAAACCATTTTCAGAGGATCCTATTCCTTTCTAATAGCATAGTCACTACTTGCTCAGGTAAGGAGGAATATGAAACTTGTTTTAGGAATGACTGCAAAGCGAAAGAATGATCCTAAAGGGCTGCAGAAGGACAGATGTGGTTATCTAAATGTGAGGCCACCTATAAGCAAAGTGGGCTTTCTGAAAAACAGATCTACAGTGACCTTGGACAGGACCAATATATCTCAAGTGTTCGTGCTGCAGAATCGTTCAGAGATAAGTCTGGGCTGCTAACATTAGTTACTAAGACTATATGTTGGCTTATTTTTCCAATGGCATGTCTGAAAACAAGAATGCAAGACTCAAATTGAGGGTTTTTTTAGCTGTCTTTAAAAATGCATAAAGTTTTGCTTCAAGTGTCACTGTTGGAGTTTTACTATTATGCTAACAATCCAGGCTACCCGCTGAATGCAACGGGCTACAGGCTCCATTTGGGGATTTTGCCTACTGTGAACATTTTTTCGTTTCTTTTAAAATAAAATACCATTCTCAAGTGCCCACCTTGCAGAGTTCCTTTCACATTTTTTTAAATAATAAGAATGTTTAGAGAAATTATCTCTGCTTTCATACATGTTGCTTATAAAGGCAAAGAAAAGTATTTCTGCAATTTTTTTCCTTATCAGCTACAACTAAAATGCAAAACACAACAAACTTTTACCCAGTTTAAGGTACACTACATTCTCCTAAGCACTGTGATGCTTCATGAGATAACAAACTGAATTTTAAGATACATGTCAAATAAAATGACTGGCAAGGACAAATTAAGGTTAGCATTCGACTTTTTCTTTTGAAGTACAACTTATTTTCTTGCAAAAGTACAGCATCAGTTCCTGCAAAGCACTTCTTTTGTTATTGATTGGAGAGATATAATATATAAAGCTGCTGCCTGTACCACTCTACAATAATTAAAAGTACTTCATCATGCAGCTTTGAGATTTATTTTAAATGCACAAAATATGTTCCTTATTGTGATTCACAGGAATTTACTGGTCTAATTTCTTTAGAGACCAGCAGGAATATATATTGACTCTGGTTTATTTATAAACCATCTATTTAAATTACCAAGTTATTTACATTGTTATTGTCTCCATCATTTAGTCACCATTTGCAAAGATTTCACATTGCTCTTAATTTGGCACTCCCTAGCGCTAATAGCACTTATGGGGGAAGGTTATTTAGAAAAGAGTCAAGCAAGCCATCTTGAAGGGTGATCTCCTTCTCGCCCCAGACAGGCTTGTTCTCTTGGTGACCTCCTTGGCAAGGGGACAATGTGCAGAAGGACTGAGCCCTGGAGAATGTTGCAGATACTTATCATCACAGTACAAGAGAGAAGTAAGGCACATTGCAAGGAATTGTAGATCCATGGGGTTCAGTTGCCCTCAAGGTCTGGATTAAAGAACCTCTGAGACAGATGCTTTATAAAGTTGCCCAGCTGTAGATCAGTCTGTTGCGAAGAACAGGCAGCACCAAGGGAGGGACATAGTGGCCCAGAAGTCCTCTGAGATCCTGACTTGGTTCTGGGGTTATGTGAAGGAAGGAACAGGCCTTAGGTGGACTCGACTGGCCCCAGCAATATATGAAAAACAGCAAGACCACGAGGCTCTGAAGTTGCTGTAAGAGTAGCTGAGGAAAATAGTTATTAAAGGAATATTTCATTCCTGGGGGTGAGGACATTACCTACTCCTTATTTTCATTTTTGGCAGCATTTTATTTTAAAGTCTTAAGCACGCAGTACAGTACTTATTTTCACAGCATTCGCTCTCCCTTTCTTCTTTTCTTTTCTGTCTTAAACTCTGTATGTAGAGGATTGAGAATAACAGCTATTATTTACTGTGCAGCTTTTATCCCATGGCCAGGTCTCATGCTGAAGGGCCTCCCTGAGTATCTCCAGTTGAGAGACAACTGTTGAGCAGACCGTGATGAAGAGCAACCCTGGCAGCCCCTGTGGGGAGGCAGGCGATAGGTGCCCCCACTGCAGGGACACCATGCTTTTGGAGGTTGGAGGGGAAAGAGGTGAAGTACCCTGGTGAGCCGGCCAGCCCCATCATGACAGCAGACCCACTTGACACTGGTGGGACCATGAGACACCAGCTGACATCGTGCGGAAAGCCTTTCAGCACAGATGAAAGGGATTGCAGCTCAAGTGTTTGTGCGGGGCTCTGTTTTCGGTTGGCTTGGGGATGATTGTTGGCTGGGTGATCCTGGAGAGGCCACTCGTGTTTTAGCTCAGGCTGACCTCAGCACCACGGCAGCTGGGAGCTGTATACAATTACACAACTTGGTTTTCATTTCCAACAGCAAAAAAAACAGATTCAAACCACCCACAGGAGTTCACTAGCACTGAGGTTTATCGCCTTCTAGATGCTTCGAGGAGTCTCAGACAGAGGTACAAGCACCACAAACGCCACACAAGCCATGTGCAAGGGCAGTGTGGGAGCTGCCACGGCTTCAGGACACAGTTGTCCAAACCTTGCCTTAAAAACTGAGCTCGGCACCATGCCGAACCAAAGGTGCCTGCCAGTCATGGTGCCTGCCACCCCATCTTTCCTTGCAACAGCTGGTGTGATGAAAATCCAACGACAGCAAATAAACCCTCTGAAACAGTGTGGCCCCTTCTGCAAGAAGATGATTGGTTCTTTCTAAAGGAGGAAATTACTTAAACGCATGCTGCTTTGTTGCCTTATATTTCCAAATAACCCATTCCACGTAAGGAATGAATCCTTACCCTTACACAACGCAGGCAGATTCAGACCACATTTTGGAACAAGGAGAATTTCAATTTTTTTCAGTGGGCTTTGGATCATAGCATTGGAGTTTTTACATTCAGAACAGTTTTAAGGGAACTGAAAAAGTTTCAGAGGTATGGGTCCTTTCCCAAGCCAAGAGATGCTGATCCAGAAATTTTACACCACCGTACTTTCTCTCAAGATATCCAAAATGCCATGAATTATGTATCCAACCTTGAAATGTTGTTAAAAATATAGTAGAAAGTCACATATTGTGCATATTTAAGGTTATTTTCAATACTCATACTTCGTAGTTTTGAGCCAGATTTCTTCTGCTCCATGACATTTGTCCACACTGAGAACCGAGTCCAAAATACACTTAAAGGCAATAGAAAGTTGTTTGGATTTTTTTTCTGATTTAAAGCATTTACTCACTGTGCAGGCTGCCAAAAATCTGAACAGTTTAGAAACACTGGGCACCCCATTTTCAGTTTTTCTCAGCAGTCATTCCATTTATTTCTTTGGAGCTTTAATATTCTTACAGGTTTTATTTAATTTTCACATCATGCATTTCAAGATCATTTTTGTGGAGTGCCTTTAATAGATATTGTTTTAATTCCCAGCATACAGATCTTCATAGTTATTTATTGTTAATGTTTCCTCTTGGACTAAACCCAGGAAACTAAAGAACTTGGCTCCAGAACATGGCAGACACATAGAGGGAATGCTCTGACAAGTGAATTTGGGATTTAATTGGCTTGTACTGCTAGATGCTGGGTTTGAAATGTATTGACAGCAAAGGACTGAAAAAGAAGCCTTGAACAGTACAAGCATTATTATGCTGATAAAATGGAGAGCAGAACAAGTAATGGCATTTCTTTTTCTGGTTGTTATGAGCCATCAGGCCTCCCCCAAACCAGAGGAGAATCTGTTCTTCAGTGAATCTTCAGTCGGTGTAAAGAAACTTCTTTTCAAGTCAGGGCAGGTATGCCATTTTATACCACCTATGTATGTTCACAGCCACCTGTGCAAAGGAATACCAGCTAGTAAAAGAGATATTAGGACTGCATCTGGCAACAAAAGAGAGTCTTCAAACCATAATGACTGATCTGAAAAAGAAATATGAAGCATCTTCCTTTCAGCACACATGGCCAGCAGGCATACTCATTCACTTACAGGTAGGACAGAGGATAATGTCTCCTTATTCCTTGAACTCATAATTTGTGGACAGGCTAAAAAAAAAAAAAAAAAACCACACAACAAACAAAACCAAAAAAAGACACAACTCCAGCATTTTAGGGAAAATTCCAGAAAATCTGTGTTTAGAGCTCCATCAGCAGTCAAGAATCCCTGTATTCTTCCATAGGATCACAGTATCATAGAATAGTTTGGGTTGGAAGGGACCTTTAAAGGTCATCTAGTCCAGCCCCCCTACAGTGAGCAGGGATGTCTTTATCTAGATCAGGTTGCTTAGAGCCCCGTTCAACCTGATCTTGAACATTTCCAGGGATGGAACTTCTACCATCTCTCTGGGCAACCCGTTCCAGTGTTTCACCACCCTCATTGTAAATAATTTCTTCCTTATATCTAGCCTAAATCTACCATGCTTTAGTTTGAAAGCATAACTCCTTGTCCTACTGCAACAGGCCCTGCTAAAAAGATTGCCTCATCTTTCTTATAGGCCCCCTTTAAGTACTGAAAGACCATGATAATGACCCAGGGAAGCAGCAGACTTCCTTAAGAGGGGGGTCGGTCCAACATATTGGACTTTCTGTTCCCCTCAGAAGGGAGATTCCTACCACTATAACCCGTCTTTTCTTCCTCATGGAGGTGGTCGTGATGTGACCATCTTCCCTTTAAACACCTTTTGTTGTCAATAAATATAATTCAAACATGGATAGTTCACATTTTACACTGAGAAGAGCTAACTATGGTGAAGGAGACATGAAAAAATCTATTCTTATTTTTCAAATCATGAAAAAAGTAGACCTTGTATCACACTAAAAAAAGACTTCATTTGCACAGGTATTGAAATGCTAACCTTTACTGCTCTGAACCATATTAGTCAGATGGGAGGATGGAGGGAGTGGGAGAGGGGCAGAAGATGAGGGGAGCAGATTGCCTTATGTCATCAATTTATGCATTACAGATGAAATTAAAATACATACTTTTATGACACTAAGTGCTAATTCTTCAGCTCTTAATTGATGCAGGGGGTGGGTTTGCTTGATTAAAGACAGTAAAACCCAAACCAGCGGAGACTTCTGCTTAAAAGGAGCATGCATGTTATGGTCTGAAAAGGAACCTGAGAACTGGGAAATTAAATATACTACTATATTTCTTAGAGGAGATAAGCTTATTCCTACTTGGAATGTATTTAATTATTATCAAAGCCATTTTCTCTGAAATTCTGTTTCAGTAACCTTTCACAGTGAAACAATACCTACTTGAAAGAGTCCTAATGCAATGTGTGTTCTGGTACAATGGAAGGAAAAGCTACAAACCTCTCTCAGATTTTGGCAAATTACTTATTTGTTCTCCCGCCTTCTAAATCAAATTGACGCGCAAAATTTCTGAGAAATATGTTTTGTGTCATCTGGATTAGTATAGGTGTGCACAGTAGATTGTCTTTGTCAAATATGAGGTAGCTTATAAAGCAGCTTTTATTTCTGCTACGGGAAGTGTTTAGCAGTCTGCTTTGAAAGAGCATCTTAATGCACTTACACAGGTTGCTAGAAGCATACAGGCTATCTGCCACTACTGTTTATTATTGTTTTATTATTTTCTTAGCCTTTCTTCTGGATGTCCATGAGGGTCATACAATATGTGTGTATATGGCTATACGTGCCGTTCAGTTGTGATTACACAACAAAACAGGTTAGAGCTTTGTAGATTTAGAGATTTTTTGGTTTGTGGCTAGTGAGGTGAGTGGGGAGGGTACTGGCTTGCAGTGCTTCTTTGTCATGCTGGTGTTAGACAACACAGCAGATGGATCAGTCCTTAAGCAGAGAAAATTTTGATAAATCCTGGTGCTGATCTGGGTGTCAGTGGGGAACATACAACTCCTGCTATGCTTGGACTTTAGGATTATATTAGCGAGGAACATACTAAATTTTTTCATCTGTCTGAAATTTCATATCCAGAACTGTGTATGTCAGTGCAATAAACGAAAATCTGTTCCTGCAAAACCCATTGGTTTTAATATGTGTGCCATTTTTGCAGAAATCTGAGTCCATAAAATCATGTTCTGTTTCACTAATTACCTGCCCAGTGTATCACAAATAAGATCCTGACATTCCCGTTGGACAAAGTTCTTTGCAGCCAATAAAGGTGCAGGAACACGGGGATGGTGCAAGGCTCCCTCCACTCCCCACACTGACAAACCCCACTTTCACAGAGCTGGGAAGGGGCTGTGTGCGCCATTTGCCTCTCCATTGAGACAATGAGCAGCAGATCTGGTCCAGGCTTCAGCCTTTATAATGAAGACACTTTCTCCTGAAACAGGAGTCAATTTATTTCAAGCAGAATCCTAAATATCCTTTAGATTATAGAGTCATGTTATGCCAGGGACAAATTTGAACCAGTAACCTACCTAGAAAAAGGCTTTATATCATTGGTTTTTCCCTTAGCAAATAAGTCACCTACAGCCCAAACATTGGTCCTTGGATTTAAAAATACTTCACTGCATATTCATAATCTGCTTTTTGTATATTTATGCCTCTAATATTTGTAAATTCTTATTATGCATCCCTCTCCCACTCTTAATCATCACCTACCAAAGATAACTAGTTATCTTTCCTCTTGTAAATGAATTCACTCCATGCCCCTAATTATTTTTGTAGGTCTCCTTTCTCCTGTAAGACAGAATCTTATGATTAAGGAAGTGCCTTAAATGAATTCATTCTTTCCTGAATTATGTCTGTAACAAAATCCTTCTGAAAGGGTCTGAGACTTTCTTTTTACTTCAGGTGCTGCTCTACTCTATATTCTATAGACATTTTTATTCTCAATTTCGTAGCTAATTTGCCTTTTGCTGTTCCTGATAGCTCTGTTTAATTATTACTTCTTCCTACTTTTTTCTGCTCTTCAGAATACGCGTCACAACTAGGGAAACATGTCTTTGTGCAGTTTACAGATTTTTGGATGGGGATTCTTCGTGTATCTGTGTCAGACATCTAGAAGGAGGAATTTGTTTGCCTTCTTTGCTGTCTTTTGCATCTCAATGAGTTAAAACTTACACAAGTGACAAGAATCACTCTTGTACCTGTCTCAACTTTGGGCCCCTCTTATGGCTGAAGTTTTGGAAAAGGGTTCGTCATGCTTCTGGGGAGTTAGGACAAACCCCAGGTCTCCTGTAAGAGAGCACAGTCCCTGGAAATACGACATTTTTCTCTCTGGATGCATGACATTTATGACAAATATGACACAGAGAAATAATGACATTCCCATGGCAAAACAGATTTTGAACTTAAGACTTTTCAGCAAGCTGGTTGTTGCGTTCTGCTCTTTCCGGTAGTCTTTAGGTGACTGCATATACTGGAATACAGGAAACAAGTGGTTGTAGAATCCTATCACTAATCAAAACACCTAAGTACTCAATCTATCTCCAAAGCAGTTTTTCTGGGCATACTGCAAATCACTAGACTATTCTGATTGCTTGGAAGACTTAAGTAAAAAAGAAAAATCCCAAGTTTCTTTGTGAAAGTAGTGTGTTGTGGTTTGTTCTGCTGACCTACAAAACAAATGCATAAAGGCATAGGATACTTATGTAAGGTGGTAAGTTTAAAAATTAAAGGGCCTACTGGAGAGCTGACACAACTTTTGGCATATGTTTTCTGTCCTCTGAAGGTTCTCACCATGATCATTCTTGGGCTAGTACAGTCGCAGCCCTTCACGTGCCTGTGTTCTCATGCAGAGCCCCTGTGTGTGGGTGCTGAACAAGGAACCTGGCATAGTTTTGAAGGAAAGCTCAGCTGCCCCTTATCCCACAACCACCTTAAGATTTTGCTAACCCAGGCAGTCAAATATTATCTTCCCCAAAACAAAGGCCTCACTTTGCTACTCGTTGCTATTCATCCCAGTCTCCTACCAAGAAACAACATGACATGTTTTCCAATTAGTTTATAGATCCAGTAGCTACAGTCCGATCTCCATGTGTTGCACTCCATTTGTTGCTTAAATGAAAGGCCCTATGGAGACCACAGACCTGAGGAATGACTGGCATTCAAAACCAAACATGTTTAGATAAAGATGGAAGGAAAAGTGGCAAAGGAAATACAGACAGTGGTAGGAAAGAATAAAAGATAAAAGTAAGAAACATAAAGAAGGCACCTGGTTTCATCATCTAAATTATTTTAAAGCTATTTGTTTGTGGGTTGCATTGATATTACCAGCAACTGCTTGACAAATATTTACAGGAATTCTGATGCTCAACTGTTACAGTACGATGAAAGAGCATTGATCCAAACCTGCTATCCTGCTTCAACAGATTCGATCCAAACCTTCTACATCACATCAGCCAAGAAATTTCAATTGTGATAGGGTCAATTATATTCATTAGCTCTTGCTTTGGTTTCTGAGAGGGACTTGGGGTTTATGAGAGACTGGGAGCCTACGTGAAAGGCAACACCAAACCTACAGTATCTCCTTCTTTATACATTTGTTCAACATCATCTTTATTCCACTGTGTATTGTACTCCCATATTAAGTCTGTAATACTTTTTTCTTGTAAGAGCATAAGGAAAGGTTATGACTCTGTCAAAATATTTACCTTTCAAAACATTTGTATGGTTGATTTCCTCTTTTCTAGAGCATTTTCTGGAAAAGCCAAACAGAAGCCCATCAACATTTTAAAATAAGTAAAAATCAAAACATTTTAAGCTTTTGGAAGGCTTATGGTTACACTGCCTATTCTTTGATGTCACAGTAACACTAAAAAATATTGGCATCTGAACTGCAAATAGTGTGCTCCCCAATGCTTGCCAAGGAGCATGTTCTTTCATACACTTAAAAATACACTATTCAATGGACTTAAGCCATTTGAATACATGCTGTTTTGTTTCTTCCTAAAGCAAAGTGTTACCCTTGCATATGTATGCCTGAAACTAGTTAAGAAGTTAGCTGAAAACCAAACTTTTTATTCAAAGTTGCTCGTTGCCATTGACCAGAAAGGAAAGCAACAGGAGAACTGCTAACACTTGTGTAATCTTCAAATAAAAAAAGAAAATAGTTAATTAAATACAAATTTTTACAAATGTTTTCACCTTGCATGTGAGTGGGGTGCATGAGCAGCTGTTGGATGCATACAGTGTTAGCAGGTAAAGGAACAATTACCAAGAAGTCCGTAGCAAGGGATATTATATACAGAAGAGGTTTTAATTAGACAGAGTTTTAATCGGATGGAGAAAAGAATCAAAAATGGGTAATGAAAGAGGTATTAAACTATATTAGTGACAAACCCTTGATCCCCAGGGTGAAAAAAAACAGAAGAAGAGACAGATTAGGCTGAGCAGTGTACAGAAAGAAACAATGAGGGAAACGAGGTGCTGATGATTATTGAATTTACTCAAAATACTTGCAAACATGCAATTGAGACCAATCCTGCATTTGCGGTGGTTAGATGAGCTGAGATATATATTTCATCTTGGATAGCTACCTGCCACACACCAGAACTAAAACAAGCATTTTTCAGAGAGCCTGATACTCCCCACACTCAATTTATGTGGATTAGATGAAATTTCCTCTTTCTTTTGAGCCATTTTGGCGGGCAGCTGCACATTGCCAAGGGTTGCCATTATCTTCCTCTGAACACAGACAAAATGGTTTGTAATTTTATCCCAGTATTACCAAAGAAACCTGTAATCTCCAACTACATTATTTTAAATAATACAGCCCAGCAATCACATCAACAAGCAGAATCCTCATAAATGAGGAAGTTTTTATCTGGAAGAAAACAATATTTATTTGCTATCACTTACCTTCAAAATCAAATCGCCCAGGCATCTTAAGAGTGTAAACAACGAGTGTAATCACAATTCTCTTTTGTCTAATTCTCTTTTTTTCTCTTGAGGAAATGCATTGGATAGATGCAAACCCCTTAATATTAACAGTAATGCTTTTTGGTAGTACTGGTGTAACTGGGAGTGTGTTCAGCACAGGCAATGTGCTGTAATCTGTCATTATGCATCGGACTGCTGTCAAAATGCCTTCTGATAGCTGGGCACCTAGATAGATATTTACTAGATTTAATCTCCTTCACTAGCAGAGGTTGGGAATGCAACCAATGTGATCAACATTTCAAAACAAGGCTATGACTGATACAAGTTTCAGCAGAAAAACCACACAAGGTAGTTATTTTTCATATTTCCATAAATGTATACTTTTAACAAAAAGATTTCTGGTTTCCATTGCAAAACAGTATGGTAATTTGAATTAACCTGTTCATTAGCAGGGTCTGATCACCTCCTGAGAGATTTTTCCAGGGGTCCTAAACAGACAAAGGATAAAATGGCAGGCAGAGTAGGAATTTATGGAAAGATCAGTAGTTTAGATAGCAGTCCATTGGTATTAGATACTCAAATTAACACTTTTTTAAAAACAATAAATTAAAAAATTATTATTGAAGGGCATTCTCGGATGAGAGCATTTTAGTATCAACTGTAAAAACAACACTTTAGTGGGTTATGGCAATAACAATAAATAGGGCTGAACTCTTACCTCATAATATGACATAATGAGCTCTGTGAACTAAATCAATTTGGAACCATTCTTATTTTCACTGACACAGAGAATTCCTACCTTTGTATCTGTGTATGTACATGTGCCCATCTCATTATAAATTGTGCTCATTATTTCTGCTCACCACCTTAATGATGGAGCCACTTCAGCGTTTCAATACAGATAGCAAGAACACTCATTCAGCGAACTGGAGGGAGACCTTTTATGGGTATTCGTGTTCCTTTCACTAGGATTATACCTGTACAAATATATATTTCACTGGCCTTTCCCTTACTTAACATTAGTGTGACATTTCAGTTTCCACAGGCGACCTGCAGAGGCTGGGATTATTTTTTCCTTTCCTCAATTTACAGTTTGGTTTTCTTCTACTTTACTCTGAAACACCTTGGCCTGGCTGTAGCTAGAGATGAAATGTTGTGCTGGATGCACCCATGACCCTAGTGTTTTGGCGCACCACTCTTGAAAAGCAGGGAGGTGAATTGTCTATGATATGTAAGAGTGATCCACTTTTTAGAGTTGCTGAGATGCTGCCATGTAACTCCCTCACTGTTGCGGGACTTCAGACACAGGCTGTGCCTTTCACCATCACTGCTCTCTTCTTGTGGCACTTGGCAGCTTTCTTGAATCTGGTATCAAATTATCTGAAAGGGTTTAGTGACTGGCAGCTCTTTGGGCATGTGAATTATGTGATCTGTTCATCCATCGTCTTGGAGGCAAATCTGTCACCTGGCTGCTTCTCACTGGACACAAGACTTGTTGTTCCATGCAGCCTTCTCCAGCCTGTGTTTGCAAGCACTAAGTGGGAGCACAAAAGAATTCTTTGCAAATTCAAGGTAATATTATCGAAAGTATCTGAAGTCTAGGCATTTGAAAAATCACAAGCATCTTCTTCATAAGGGGCTTTGGGATTCACAGGGATAAAACTACAAGGTGTTGTTAGTAAACTTTCCTTACCATTCTTCTCTGGGTATGAGCAGCGATAACATGGATTGGCTAATGATTTCTGAGGAAAGCAGTTGTACTAATAACGAGATATACACACGCGGGCTGGGATCCTTCTCGGTTGCTGTGATTGCTCCCCTCTACCCAAGGCATTTTATAAAATATGGTAATTAACACAGCGCCTTCAGACAGTCTAAATTTATTGCAATTTATATGTTTGGGAGTGTTGGTAAAAGGCCAATGCTGGCATTTCTTTAACTAATAATTATTGTGTTTTATTGTTGTGGTTCTCTAACATATTAACGAGTGAGGACCCAGCTTTATTAGAATTCACTTGGCCCCACTGTTCCATGCATATTTATTATGCGAGAGAATAGGATTCTCTTCCTCTAGCCTTCACTAATTTAAAAGAAGATATCCTCAATGAAATGTATTCAAATATTTTGACATTTTGCTTCACCTCACTTACAGAGCAGAAATTGTTTCTGACAGTTATTATACAGTACGGGAATCCTGCTGTTTCACTCTGCTGAAGCGCAGGTTGAAAAGACACAGCGATTGCATTTTGTTCAAAGAGTGATTCTCTGGCCTAGAAATAGCAACACTGTCAGCTGTGATTCACTGGAAGTTTAGATAATATCCACTCTGTACCCCTCCACCAAGAACATGGAATATTTTTTTCTTCTTCTTCTTCTTAAAACAGAAGAAAATGACTCAAAGTATGGAAATTTAGCACCTCCAACTTTGGAATCTGAAGTAGAGGAAGGTTTTCATTTTGAAGTGTAAGTGGGAATTGGGAGAAATGGGAGTGAGGGAAGTTGAGGTTTTCCTTCTTTCAGACATTTTCAATCCTTTTACTGTGTTCTAAACAGACCTATTTACAAGACAAAATAGTAGAGGTAAAAAAACATGAATACCTGGGTACTTCAAAAGATTTAAAATGACTGAAATAATTATAGGTGGCACTACTTGACTTTTCTTTTGTATCGTGCTTTGAGGCATGCTACATGTGTGGCAACATCCTTTTTAATAAAATAGTATCTATATGTAAAGCATAATGGCAAATCTCTTAGTTAATGCTCCCAAAAATTGCTTGTAACATGAAAACCTCAGCTTTTTTTCCCCATTTTAGAATGCATTTTGGTGCTGTCTCAAATATATAGGTTGAAAAAGAAATTTTATCTTTAGTCTATACAATCAACTCTGGGTGAAGTTAAGAAGGGCTGGGGTTGCATGTTTAACACTTTAGCCCAAAGGCTCTTACTTTTAGAGCAGATTTTAAGTTTCACAAGGGTTGTTTATTTGATAGCCAGTGGAGGAGCACTTGGAGAATCTAAAGCAGGAGGAGGAAGAGGGAAGAATACAGGGAAAAACCTGTGAAAGGCTCTGCCAGATGCTTTGCTGCTCTCTTTGCTGTTCATATTATGCAGATCCTCTATCAGAAATGAGGCTTCTCTTTTCAGAATGAGCAAGAGGAAGCCGAATGCACAGTGAAAAGAAATCACGACAGTGATATTTAATACAGTTCCTTAAGATTTCAGAAACTGAGTTTCTCTCAAAACCACAGAATATCACAGAAGGGGGCAGAAGACAGTGATAAAGGGCCTGTTCTTATAAAAGGGGATTGTTCAGCTGTAATTTCTGTTAATACTCCTGTCATATTGCAGGAGAATCTGCCTGTTACATTGATGAGAAAATAATGAATATAGTATCTGGGAAAATCATGTTGCTCAAAGTGTTTCCTAACTTTTCCATGAAAAAAAAAAAAGCCTTCCGTACAGAGACAGACATTATTAACTGGAGTGAAATAATGACAGTGGCTGCAGGATGTGGCCTTCTTGTCCTGGAGGTGTGAGCCTGGACTGTCAAATGCAATGAGCAGCACGACGTGCAAGCTCACATTGAACCCTCGTCTATTACGGCAAGCGGATGGAAGCTTTAAATCAGATTTTGGTTTCTGCCACTTTGTCAGGGGGCTGGAGGAAATAGGACGTGTGAGAAGGGTTCCCCAGAAGGCTTTGAAGAGAGCAGCATGCTGCAACTATTCTCTGCCAGTCTTTCAGGCATGAGGCACACTCACCCTTACCGAATTACGCTGTGATGGGATCGCCAGAGCAGGAGCCCTGCCAGAGCAATCGTCCATGAACAAACCATCACGGTTTGAAGTTCTGGGGCTGCTGACTGTCCATGGCATCTGTCCCCCCCTTGTCAGGGCTGCATCCGGCCTTCCTCCGGGCACAGGAGGTTCCTCAGCCTCCCCAGTCCACATTAAATATCTCCCCGCCAAAAACAGGGCTTGTCCGCACCCCTGACTGACCCCAGCTCCTAGTTCCTACTGCCCCTCAAGGAGTGATCTGCTTGAACACCTCCTGCCACAGAAACAGTCATCACACAGAGAGAAATAACAGGGTGTCAAAGCCTGGGATGAAAGGGTTGACCTTAATTGCATACCCTACTTTGAGACCTCTGTTTCCACGTTATTTTCCTAGAGAATCATACTTTGTACATGGCAAAATCTCTCAGGAAACAGTTGCTGGCAGAACAGAGCATCTTCTGGAAACGTGATTTGCCTAATTTTGTAGTCCAAGAAAACCTGTCTTGCCCTTGATCGTCCTATTTATGTGAAATGTCAGCTGGTATTTGTGTAACTATATGTGCCAGCTTATGCAGTGGATGACACCATTGAAATGGGTGACTAAGCCCTCACACCTATTCTGCTTTTAACTACAATGTATTCATGGGAAGTTCCTGTTTGTTGATGGAAGGAATTGTGCACCCTACCCAAAGGAAAAGAGATTTTAAAAGTAAACCGATAAAATAGAATCATAGAACCATAGAATAGTTTGGGTTGGAAGGGACCTTTAAAGGTCATCTAGTCCAGCCCCCCTACAGTGAGCAGGGATGTCTTTATCTAGATCAGGTTGCTCAGAGCCCCGTTCAACCTGACCTTGAACATTTCCAGGGATGGAACTTCTACCATCTCTCTGGGCAACCCGTTCCAGTGTTTCACCACCCTCATTGTAAATAATTTCTTCCTTATATCTAGCCTAAATCTACCATGCTTTAGTTTGAAAGCATAACTCCTTGTCCTATTGCAACAGGCCCTGCTAAAAAGATTGCCTCATCTTTCTTATAGGCCCCCTTTAAGTACTGGAAGGCTGCAGTAAGGTCTTCACAGAGCCTCCACAGTCTTCTCCAGGGTGAACTACCCCAAAACTCTCAGCCTCTCCTCATAGGGGAGGCCTTCCAGCCCTCTTCTGAACCCCCTCGAGCAGGTCCTTGTTTTTCTAGTGCTGTGGACTCCAGAGCTGGTCACAGCACCCCAGGTGGGCTCTCACCAGAGTGGAGTAGAGGGGCAGAATCACCTCCCTCAATCTGCTGGCCATACTTCTTTTGATGCAGCCCAGGATATGGCTTGCTTCTTGGGCTTTGAGCGCATGTTGGTGGCTCATGTCCAGCTTTTCATCCTCTAACACCCCAAGCCTTCTCATCAGGGCTGCTTTTGATCTCTTCATCCCCCAGCCTGTGTTGATATCAAGGGTTGCCCCAACCCAGGTGCAGGTCCTTGCACTTGGCCTTGTTGAACCTCACAAAAATGCACTCAGGCAGCATTTTCAACAATGAAAGAGCTGAAGTTACTAAACCTGTTTCCCCCATCTAACATCATGGTATCATTCCAGGTTCTCATACAACATGCAGCCAGCCATGCCAGGACTGTAATTATAGTAAAGGCTAATTATTTTCTCTGATATGATTTTCCCAGCTATACTCATCCCAATATTTTTCATTTCCATAAAACATATACCAATATATTTTACCTTTTTTTTTTTTTTTATTTAAAGGACAGGCTGGCTTCCTAAAGACTATTTGTGAAGGTATTGTTAGGAACTATGTCTCACAGAAGCTCTGAGAGACACAGGATTTCGCAGTGCATTAGTCACAGATGGGGTGGATGCTCAGAGGCCACTTTGAATACTGATATCCGGGGTAAAATCCAGCACCCAAAGTCAATGAGGTGGTTACACAACTAGGTTTAAGACTGTCTAAATTGCCACTGGATATTAAGGTTAAAAAAAAAGTTATTTCAAAGAATAGCGTGATTATTAAAAGGTATAATTGCAATCTCACTTTCAAGGAGTAATATGTATGCCTGTCTGTGAGCTGGTAGTCTTGATTCTTGAACTTAGGCCTCACTTGGTCCTTATTGGCAAAAGTTTATTGCAATACAAAGAAAACCACTCGTGATTGGAAACTGCAGACACTGTCATACCTGTGTGCTGAGGCTCAGCTTGCAGTCCTTCCCAGGCTCTCTGCAGATGCCTGACACATGTAGCGACGCTCCTCTCTTTCCACCTTTTGTTCTGTTCACTTTGTTAACAGACTTTCTGGGGGAAACTCGTATACAAACTAGACTTGACTCATCTTTCAGGTGAATTTCCAGCGCAACCTTAATTTTTGTTACCAAGTCATAAATGAAGAAAACAATGATGAGAAGAAACTATCCATTAAGGTTAAGTGATTTTTTTTTATTCTGATACTTTTGACAGAATGAATGATCAGAGTTGCAAATTAAAGTATATGGATAACATCTCCGGAATATTATTGGATCTAACTGGTTGGGTTTGTCAAATGATCCCTGACACTAAATGCACTCTGTAAGCTCGACATATAAGGCACATATATTCTTCTAAATACTGTGCTTCATTTTAAAAACATGAATGAATTGAAAAGCTGATATTTAAGCAGGACTCAAGGACACTTTTTAATAGGAATTCGGACAATACCCATTTGACAGAAATACATTAACACTGGGGGAAAAAAAAAAAAAAAAAAAGAAAAAAAAAACGACAAAGAAATCAATGGGCCTTGGAAGAGCGGAGAAAAATCCTGACATTTTTTTTCACTTCCAAAAACCATCTCACCTGCTTTCTATACTTAAAACCCTCTCAGACCTTCCCACACACCCCCATTACTCCAGGGGCAGTTTTGGTGCAGGAGAAACATGGAAGGGTCCAAAATTTACACAGTTATCGCTGGGCTGACAGTGTAGGGAAGAAAGGGGATACAGTTAGGATGCTTCTGGCTTACCCTCAGGCACTACATCTTGCTTTCTGGGTTTAAGGAATAGCCTGCCCAGGGAGGTCGTGGAGTCACCATCCCTGGAGGTGTTTAAGAGATGGGTAGATGTTGTACTTAGGGACATGGTTTAGGGGTGTTAGTAGAGCTAGGACAAAGGTTGGACTCGATGATCTTGAAGGTGTCTTCCAAGCAAAACTGTTCTATGATTCTATGATTCTTTGGGCTCCCCATATAGCCCATGAAAAGTAGGAAACCCCAGAGAGTAGGCACATTACCTGTGTACTTATCTAAGGATAAAGTAACTTCAAATGCCTATATTAGGTGAGATAAATCCTAGCTGTCAATATGCCTGAGATCATCAACAACGCTCTGGCAGCAGGGCAGGCAAAGACAAAGCCCTCCATCAGGCCCTTATTGTCCCAAAATCATTTACTTCTTTTGTAAAACTACCTACCACTTAGAATAAAAGACATCCAACAATACGCGCATGTCAAATAACAAATAGGTACGTTGCATCATCCTGCCTCATTGTACCAGCCGTCACCCCAGCCCCAGTGTAGAGGGCTTGCTACCAGTGAGGACCAGGCAGCAGGTTGCCTAAGCAAGGCAGCAAGAGACAGCAAGTTGTTTGGGCAAGAAAGAAGGGGCGGTGGATTCACGCATACAGGCAAGGAGACACCGACACAGTGCTGGCCAGCATGGCCAGGTGCAGTCTCAGTCTCAGCAGCTCTTTCACCACTGTCCAGATCCGTGTAGGGATCATGTTGGCTTGGGGAGAAGGTAATGATTAATTTTGCAGTGTTTGCAGAGAACCTGCCAGGAATGGAGGCAGCCCAAGAAAACCGTGAAGACCCTTGTTAGATGCAGCAACTAAGCAATGAAGACTGCTAGTCTAGGCAGACGTGGGAACTGAGCTTACAGGAGGGAATGATACATTCACCTAATACATAGGAGGGAGTAGGTCAGAAAAACCCTAAATACCAAGCTGAGTAGGTTATGTTTGGTGTGACAGAGAAGATGAAACCAGCAGAGGTATGCAAAGAGGGGTACTATGGTCAGTGACAGACCAGTAATGTAATTTCTAGCTGGAAAATGAGTGCTAAATAGCATTTGTCAAGAGGTGTGCAGCTGAGCTGAAAAGAGCTATAGTTGTGTAGAGGGCTTGGAAGTACCTGTAACTGAAATGTCGTTGAAAGGCTTAGCATGATATAAGGGTCATTGTCTGTGAGGGCTTAGAGAAAGGTACAGTACATCTGTACAGTGTCTAGCATCATGCAGATATGTAATTAGTCAAACTTATGTACTGTCTGGACTCAGCCCCCATGGTGGAATATGGCACTCTTGTTTTTCACAGTGCCTGAAAATGGCCCTTTCTACTCCCTTGTGCTTTCCAAACTCTGTCCTCCTACACTTTCACTAAGCTTAGGACTGACACAAGCAGCAAGCTAAACTGCTTGCAGATAGGGCTTAATGAACACTAGCCACACACCATAGTTCTCCATAGGTCAAGAAAATAAGCAGTGATGGAATTAAGATTCGTTCGATACCAGCACAATGGTGGTATTATAGCAAAGATTGATTATGCAAAACAAAAACTCAATTCTAATAAATGCAAGCTAATAGGCTTCAGAATGGAAGTGTATGGAAGCATAAGAATGAAAAACAGGGGTGCATTAAGAAATACACTTTTTGAAGCCCAAATATATAGAATACCCAGAGAGCCCCAGCAACTGGTGCTGTCTGTGCTCCATGGCGTTAACTGCCACTGAGGCAGACTGTGCTGGGACCTGGCACAAACCACATGTAATGATTGCCAGGCCTGCTCTGCTCACCTGAGACGTGGCTACCAAGAGAAAATGCATGCCATGACTGAGCTGAGGTCCCAGGTGCTCAAGCTGCCCCACTCCCTATCCCATGGCGGAAGAAGGGGTGCCACGAGATTTCAGAGTGTCTTAGAAAGTCTGGTTGCTTGACTCTGACTCACGATATCATATAGAAGAGTTTAGGAGAGTAGAAATGGAGTAACACAGGCTGTGATCACAAGTCATAATATCTGTACCTTCTGTTCTGCTGATTTAAAAATTATCTTCAATTCTAATATCCACTGCAATAAGATTTCTAGCCAGTTTCTCCCGACCATCTGTTTCCACAGCTGACCTTTAGAGACACAAACACTAGTGGGCTACGTAATTCCTCCTTAAATCTCAAGCAAGTTCTGCTGCAGGTATTTCAACACCTCTTTCTCCGTAAATGACAGCACCAATGTCTCACTGTTCCAGGCTTGTGATTGCTCAGGTACAACCTTTTCCATTCATATTAATTGGCACTGGGTTTATTTAAACCCATTACGATAGGTCTCAGAGATTACTCCTATTTTGTAAACCATTGGGTAGCAAAAGCAACTGAATGTATCAGAGAATTCTACTACCTAATTACAAAATCTGCAGATTTTCTCATTTAAGCAGAGTAAAATCCAATACAGTTCAGTTTTACTCTCTCTTACTTACTTTGTAACTTAGAACTATTGCCTTTTCTCATTTTAATTGCTCAGAGGGGAATTAAATCCCTCCCAATATCTTTACCAGCTGTTTTCCTAAGAGATCTATCTGGGTATTTATATGGTCTCAATCATCACAGTCTTTCTGCTAATCCCAAGGACTATATTCATAGATTTCTGTTTGCAAAATCCCTATGGGATGGGATAGTGCCGTTATCTCCACTGTACAAAGAAGGAACTGACGCACAGAGAGATGAAGGGTTCCCAGCTGGGAAAGAAGGGTGAAATTCCCTTGGGATTTGGGCAATGAAATTCTTGGCACCCCAGTGGTCCTTCCAACCACAAAAGTCTGCAATGCGAATGTTGTGCCCATGTGCAAACGAGGACTAGAGAAACCTAGTAGCGTAAAAGCAGGGAGCTCTCTTGAGGTACGTGGGGGCTGAAGAAGGTGTCCTTGGCCCAATGGGCCAGACTCCCTCAGTAGCTGAGCAAAACTGACCAGCACTTGCAAAAACTGAATTATTTTTCCTTGCCTGGAAAAAACAGGTGGGATGCATCTTTTTTCTGTGAGACAGAGCTGCCTTGCATAGACCAGAAGCTGTTGCTTAGATGGGCCATGGCAAAGTGAGAGGAACTTCAGCTGGGGTTAATGTACCCATTTACGGATTTGGCCCTGTGATTATTCAGGGTCATACACAAAATCTCGAAATTCAGATCTCCTAATCGATATGCAGTTTCCTAATTGCTGAGCAGTCTATGTTTTCAGTTTCCAGACTCCAGATTAGCATAAAGTCATAGCATCAGTTGCCGCTCTTCTTAATGGAATAGCACTTAGAGAAAAATTAATGCCTCTTTAAGAGCAAGTCGGTCCTGAAACAACATGTTTCTGCCAGATCTTGAGCACGTTCTTGGAAAGCAGTGCACTCACTGGGCATCATAACCAGAGAGCCATCAAAGTCATTGCAACAAATGTTGGCTCAGTCACTATTTCTTCTCTGAAATGCTCCAGACTGGGGTTTTGCCTCTGTAAGGGGATCAGGATTTGGCCCAAAAGTAATAAAAAATAAAACCAAATTCCCTATATACCTCACTTTCAAACACTATAAAGCATGTTTTCCAGATTAATAAAACAGGCCTCACAAGTTTGCCAAAATTTACTGTTCTCCTTTTAGCTAATGGGGAAACGGCAGCACAGGAGGTGAGCTTTGTGCCTGAGTCGTGAGGACAAGTCAGCAGCAGGCTTTGGGCTGGACTCCAGACCTTTGCAGAATGGTAACTACCTGAATAAAAGCACAGTGTTAATAAGACAAGACTGTAGTAAGACAGTCAATGAGTATATTAAAATCTAGGATATGCAAAGCAGGTCACCAAGTTTCTTCACTGAAAGGTTCAAGTATTTTTTGGTTGTGCCTACACTAGTCACCAGTGAAGACCAGGCTGAAAACCTGCAAAATAGAGGGGAATAGGTGGTTTGGAGAACCCGGTGTTAATCCCACGCACATTTCTTTAATTCAGACTATCACTAGTCTGGCCCCATGGGCTAAATGCCTGTTTGTGGCTGGGGTGCTCTCCTAATGCAGATACACTCTTAATGACCATTTTAAGCCTGATTGTACACTGTTGTTGCTATTTGTTTTCAATTTTCCTAAAGGAAGAAACTCTTTCTAGGCTGGAGGAGTCTCTTCGTTCATAATCCTACCATGATTGCTTTGTCTTAAAAGTTTGGGACTGTGCCCTCCTACTGATTAGTGAACCCAGAAGTCTTTCAGCACTGCATTCCTCAGGCATTTAAAACATCTTTTCAGACTTGTACCATATTAATTCCATATGGCATATAGCCCTGCATCGATTTTAACTTTGATCTTGAGGAACCATTCAGTGCAGAGATTGGTATTTAAATCTAATGCCCTTATTAGTTCACTCTTGTTCATCTTCCAAACGGAATATGTCGTAGTCTTTCATACCAAATGTTGGGATGCCAGTGGTGTGGATACAGACTGATGTGTATTATGATCCACAGATAAGAGAAAACACAATGACCTTGATTTGAACACAGGCACCTTAGGTGACAGACCAATGCTAAAGGGCAGTCAGATCTCACATTGTCATTTCAAAGTGTGTATTCAGTGTAACTTTTTAGAAAACAAGATGAAATATAATTCTTTAGCTTCAAAGGAGTCTTTTTGAAAGTTGTGATACTTCAACAAAAGATGACAACGTGCCACCACAGAATAACTTGTGAATGCAAATACTGCTCACCTTATTGTTCCTGGTTTTCTTCAGAAGCTGTACATCTTACTTTTCTAAAAAATGTAGGCTGGAGAACTAACAGAATTTAAAAGAACTTCCTTTCAATGTGAAGAGTTGTAAGAGTGTTAGTTCTCCAAGTCTTTAAGGAAACCCAATTATAAGTCTCTTTATATTCATGCACCTTACCAAAAGAGGAACTTTTTTCTCTGTTGGTGTCATTTTCTCAGTGGGGACTCCACTGTGACATTGGTGCTGAGTTTCAGTGCCTTTCTCATTAGAAGACAACTGCCATCAATTCCCAAGAGACGGGGCGGGACCCAGCCACCCTGCCCTCACCAGCAGCATGTTATAAAAGGGGCTTAACGTTCACGAGAGATGCATCAAGGTTCTCCAAGGCCACTGGCTTCAAATTTTTAAATGTGTACTTTGCTGAGAAATGCAAAGTCTAAAGTTCATTGTTCCCATATTGTACTGTGAACCTCTGAGCAAAAGGCTTTCACTTCCCCTCCACTTGCAGCAGTACAAATCACAGCTAATTATTATTATGAATAATAATATATATTTATTATTATTGTACTGTCCTAAACAGTTTAAAACAAGTGTCCATTTGACAGACTTTTAGTCAAATGATACAATCACACAGATAGTTTCTGATGTAATGCTTACAGTTTTACAACCAACAGTGAATTTGGGGAACTCTGAAGTTACAAAAGATCAAGATGCTAGTAGAAGGAGTACTAATTCAATCTGCTGTATGTCAGTCTTATGAAGGCTCTTTTAAGACTGACCAGCAATCTCAACACTTTCAAATTAATAACCTCCTGTCTCCTTTGGCAATCACATTTGCTGCAACACTACTGGTAACAATCCCTTACTGATAGGCCCTGGTGCTGTGATGTTAAATTCCACTTTTCTTTATTAATAAGAGTTTAGACATTTACATTTCCAGAAGAGATGACAGAGATACACCAAGCCCTAGATAGCCTTTGTGCCACTAAATTGTCATCCTAGGGCAAAGGCTCCTCCTGACCCTGGGGGGAACTGAGCCAGGGGGATGTACAGACAAACATTACAGATGGCAGGGTGCCTGTACCACCGATTTGGCACAAGAAGGATGAGCCTGTATCAACTTCTCCATTCAGATCCAGAGGGTGGTTTCATCGTGAGCCTCCCTGCTGCACTCACTCGCAGAGCTCTGGCTGTCACCACAGTACGTGGCCAGAGCAGGTTTGCTCTGTGGGAGGTGCACTTGATGAACACGCTTCATGTTCTCCGGTGCTGTGGGCATTCACTCCACAGCACAAGACCAAATAAAACCCTCCAAGCACGCACAGGGTAAATGGAAGGGTTGGCACCAGCTGAGTCACTTTACATATCTGCTCCTACCATGCTGTGCTGCCTGCTGGTACAGACACGGCCAAGGAGGGTGAACTGGGATGAAGTCAGTGACCACTGCCATCAGCCATCAGCTCCACAAACACTACATTCTCTTTAAACCTCAGAAACATGCAAAATGTTTCCTCTATGGCTGTGTCATAAAAAGTGTCTGGACAACACAGAGCTGTTCCAGCAAATTACTTTCATGGTCTTCATAGATTCACCATTCACCTGGAGCCATAGGTGGCTTTGGTCTTCTCCCACCACCAGCACCTCAAAGCAGCCAAGAGCAGAGGTGCTGGACGGCAATGGGCAGAAAGCCCTGCAGGCAGTGGCTCTGCCGCCTCCAGAGCAGGGCTCCCCAGGTCCCGCTAGAAAATGAATGCTTTATAACCATCTTTTGCATGTTATATTTCCAAAGCGCCAGACAAACAATAGCTAATTATAATCCATATGAAAGGATTATATGTTTGGCAGCTTGTGGTAAAGCCTTTTAGGTAATTGCTATGGGGTTTTAGAGGTCTAATACTTGGTTGCTAAATTGCCTTATAAAAATCGCTGCGCTTGGACAGTGGAGGTTTGTAGGAAGGACTGAGCCCCATTTATCACTTTCCTGTGGTTATAGTTTTAATACAATTGCCAAAATACTCAGTCAGGTATCAGTGACCACTCTATTGGAAATAGCCGTCTTGGCTTCTGTAGCACATGGGAAATAGAAGCCCTCTTCAGGGAACCTCTGCACACACGCACAGCACCCAACTCTTTTTTGCAGGCATCTAGTAAATGCATTGGGCTGGAGTCTTGCTGTTGGGAGCTGATCAAGGCCACTGATGGCAGTTGTGGATGTGGCTCATAGCATATAGTCTTGCGTAGAAAAGCACTAAAGTAAATGCTGCTGCAAAGTTTAGGAAAAGAAACACAAAGACACTCACTAAAGACCTGGTATTGTCTTTTAAATCTTATCTATACTGTAATTAGGATGGGAAGAGACAGAAAACATCTTTGAATGGGAACAGCAGGATACTTTCAAGGAATTAGCGAAGTTAAGTGCTAAGCAAGGATACTGTAACATTTAGCATACATAAAGCACGAGAGGCCTAAACTGTGATGGCAACCAGTGCCATCTTCAGTGGCAATCCCTTTGGCTCCATGATAAGAAGCATTTGCAGCTACAGCTCTATAACCCTCTCGGGAAACACTATAAAGTTGATACAACTGTACTGGAAGCTGAGAGGTGGGACCCGGAGCCACAGGAGCAGGCAGGGAGCACACCCCATCAGCAGCCATTTCTTAGCCCACCCTCAAATCAGCCATGGTTTTTACAGTTAAACTGTGGCCAAACAGGACCAGGCCACCTCCGGGGCTCCCCTGACACCAGCAAACCCAACCACATGCATTCACCAGTCCACTGACTTAACAGGTACATAAAAACAGGCAAATAGGGTTAGAGAAAGTAGTGCAAACGTCCGCTTTACTTTGGGAGCCAGCTGAAGTGTAGCCAACAAGTTTAATGGACATTGTCACTTCTGAAGGCAAGATGCTTTATGGAAGCAGTTATGTGGATGGATACATTTTTGAAATCAATATTCAGCACTAGCAGAAACTACTGACAATACTGAAATGTTTTCTGTGGCATCTGCCTTTATTCAAAGGAACAAGACATGTCCTTGTTTTCAAAGTATTTCATCTGCTGGTTCTAACTTTTCTGGATTTCTGTTTTAGTGGAAAACATTGGTCTTACACTGCAGGAATGTAAGAGAGACTGGAGAGTGTCAGCAATCCTAGCCAGGCACCATGTGTGGCAAGGTGAATGCTGCCCTCAGGAAAGAGGGCAGGTTGCTCTGGGACAAAGTGTGGGGACTCCACCTGCCAAGGAAAGGCACCAAGAACTTCACCAGGCTGGCATGCACCAGCTGAGCGTGGAAGCCTGTGCATTCATTGACTATGCAAATTATAGCCTCTAAATATCACGGTAGCTGAGGCAAATACTTTTCGTACACAGAGAATGGGAGCTGCTCTTCTGCTCCCCTTGGGTCCTTGGGCTCTCTGTACTGTCCCTTGGCAGTGACCAGGATTGATGCTTAGTAAGAAGATTAAGAAAAGAAAAAGTGTACAATGCCCTGCCCTACACTTGTCTCCATTCAGGAGAGAGCCAGAGCATCACCCTTTCTGATAATGTCGTTTATTGCAGCTGTTGAAACGTCCGTGTGTAGCAGAGGGATTATACCAACAGCTGTTTCATGAGAATAGCTAAGCATAGTTCCTATTACACAGCAATGTAATCTTTTCTATGCCTTTGTCATGCTGGTGGCCAGTGTTGTCTCTGACAAGCGATCATCACTATATTACACTGAATTCAGAAACAAGTTAAAAAAAGCATTAACCTAGTAAAAATCTGGGGTTTCCTTCCTTCCTTCCTTCCTTCCTTCCTTCCTTCCTTCCTGCCTGCCTTCCTGCCTTCCTGCATTCCTTCCTACCTTCCGCCCTTCCGCCCTTCCCATACCCTAGAACGTTTTGAATAATCACCTAAAGTTAAAGAGACTGAATTCGAGTCTTTTAACTATTACTCATGGCTTTTGCTTACTATGAATAGGTAAGTGATGTTGTGGATGAGAGGTCACAGGTACATGTACCCTCCCTCAGCTTGGAATGACTTCAGTGGCTTACTTCCTGTTGTCTTACAACTGCGTGATGAGTAAATAATCTTAACAGCTGAATATTTACCATTGCAGATGCACGGTACCCATGTTTCTGCTTTGTTTGATATTTGGCACAGTTTCAAATTGTATGCTTTTCCCTATTAATGTTGTGCCCAAATTTGGCTCACTGGTGTAAGCCTAGAGTATTCCCACCACCTGGGAGAGGAGCCTTTTCTACAATATTTTCAGCAAGTAGCAGTTTTGCAGTGCTATTTTATATGGTGGGTTTTGTGGAGTAATCTTAACAGGTCAATGCCAGGGTTAACAAGTTAGAGGAAAACATGTCAACACCTAGCCGTGGGTTTGCTGCCTTCTTGGGAATATGGCTAACTATTAATTAAATGGGAAAGGAAACACTAAACCAAAATGGTCTTGGTGCTTCTATCTGAAAGCTATTCAGGTCCTGCAGCTCCTTCCAAGTGTGTCTCACACATGCAGTAACACTAATAATGAGAAAATTGTGACTGCTAACAATTACCACTCAAATTTAATTTAACGGGAAAGAAATCTGAGGCAATAGCAGGTTGGCCACGGTTTGCGAGCACCCATGGGATGCAAAGAGGAATACAAGTATATTTTAGCACAACCCATTGACTGGCTACCCCTGCTCATTCACCGGTTCTCAGTGAAGGATAGTCAATCAGCTCAAATGCTGGAAACTCTCAGAACAGCCTGTGCGTTTGTGTCCTTCCCTTCGAAAGCTAGGAGCAAAGGCACGAGTGTGCAGACTGCCCTCTGAGCGCTGTGCCAGCCTAGGAATGGTGCCCATGCCAGCTCTGACTCTGTTCCTGTGGCTCAGCAACTCCTCCAACCTGTGAGCTGGAAGGTCCCCAGTTCCTGCTTTCCCCAACCAGAGCCACCAGTCATCCCATCCTCTGCACCACAAAACAGCTGGAAGTGCTGCTCATTTCCAGGAACAGTGGAGACCAGAGATGGAGATCCTCATCTGAATGCAGCAGGATCTCCAGACAGGGAGAGTGTTGTGTGATGCTGGCAGGTTGTGCCTCTGAAAACATCTGTATCCTGGGGAGAAGAAGGAGGGGATCCGGCTCCACTCTAGTTCCCGGGCTGTGAGGAGGGCAGCACAAGAGGGGAGGCTGAAGTCAGTAAGAGTTCAACTTCTCTGCTCTCCCACAGAGCAAAAGTGGAATTTGCCCCATGCAAGGCAGGAAAGCCCTTACCTGCATGGGATGGCAGGGGAACGGAGCAGCAGCTGCTGCCCCAGCTGCCTGATGGCTTCTTGCCCCCACGCCAGACACCCTTCCCCTATATGTCACCACTGAAATGTCATCCTAGAAAGAACTCAGTGTCAGTAGCCTCTGCCCTACACCATACTAATGAAGGCAGAAACCAAACTAAGGTTGGAAGCCCTTGAAACTAACACCAGGTTGCAACTGTACAGAGACCAGTTCCAGTTATGAGTTGAATTGTATTCCCTCGCCAGCCGTGCTAATGCGAGCCAGGCAGCCCAGCTCCCCAGGGTTACTTTCTCTCAGCACTTTCTGGCAAAACCTTCATTGACAGCACGTGGGAGCTGCTCAGGCCCGAGGTCTCCTGTGCATATGCTTTACGCTTTCTTACAAACTGGCAGGGCTGGTTTTTATGGTCCTATGCCATTTTCCATATGTTTAAAGACAATTTCCATTTGGCAGCCAAGGTAACCTTAATTCTGATTATTGGCATTCATCGCATGTGTTCGTCAGCTGTGAGGATGTCAGGTTAATGCAAGCACTGCGGTGAATTACAGTTTTCCCTGATACATCAACTTGTAAAATTGCCCGAGGAAACACAGAGTTTAGCAACATCAAGGTTCAATTCTTCCTCAGCTGCCATTTGTGAGCAGTCTTTTTTTTTGCTTTGATTTTCATGAAAAAGAGGTTTAAGTGCCCAGCAGCCAAGCATTCTTAATACCTGCCAATAAGATTTTATTTACCTTGGACTATTTTGGAAAACCTAGGCTTCACTATACCTGATCATTAAAATGGCGATACTTAGTACATTTTCCATGAAATGATGGAAATTATTTGCTCAGCTTTCCTCTGAGAGAGTCCCTTTAAAGTATACAAGCCACTGGGACATCCACTTTTAGGAAGTTCAAAAGTCAGACCTCAGAGTTGGCTAAAAGTGGCCCCATGGATAGTTCTGGTCTTCAGCAAATCATCCGTAAGTGCCCAGTCCCATGCATGAAGTATCTCACCGCAGCACTGTGACTACTGGAGCTGAACCCCTTTCCATTCCAACATCTGCAAAGTAAGACATTTCAGCTCCATAACTTGGTGTCTGAATCCAAGGGCAGGAGCACACAGGGAAGTCAGAGCAAGGTGTGACCTGCACTGCTGTGAGTATTGCTTCCCCACCTCTTGCTTAGACCCCACTATGAGTGCCTTTTTAGTCCAGTTTAGTTTGTGTCTGCTGAATGTAAACACTAAAAAGTCCTGTATGCAGGAAGCCTAATTCTTACAGAAAAGTGCATCTGTAACACTCTAATTATACTGGTGGTACTGGGAAAAACACTTATGGAAAAGCTGTGGTTGAGTCAACAAATGGGGAAAAAGAACAAGCGATATAAAGGATTTAAGAAGAAATTGCCTGGATGCTGTTTCTTCCTTGTAACCATGCAAGTATGAGGAACAATTACCACCTGGGAAACAGAAAACAGTAAAAACATGTGACAGAATGTCCTGCTTCTAATGGCAAGGATTAACTTTTCCTTGTAATCAGGACAGACCTGCCAAGTGTGTTGTCAATCCTATTCCAACAAAAATAGAGGATTTCCCCAAAAAAAATCCCTTAAAAACCCCCACATGGAAACCGGAACTCAAAGAGCTTTCTGGAAGCTTTCTGCAAAGAGCCATTGCATGAATTCTTAAATCACAATTCTTCACTAACACCCTTCCCTCAGAGAGAAGGGAAGCTGCGACCAAAAAAGCTCCACAAAAGACAAACCTCTGGTGAATGGCTGAGTTTTTAATAACTGAAGAGAGCAAGGAACAGAGACTCTGAATTAAATCACGAGCAAAATTTTGATGTCTATAGCATGAAACCAAGAATGGATTTAAAAGACAGCAGTCATGAGGCCTGCACAGAAAAACACAAAAGATTTTAAATATGAAGTTCAATGGAGTTGAATCAAGTCTAAACTTATCAGACAGACTCAGTATCTGCTATAAACTGATAAAAAAAGGGGGAAAGATTATGCACACTATTCTTTCTAGGACAAAACCATGAATACTTAAGGAAAGAAAGCAAAGTACAAAAAATAATTTGCAAAAAAAGGGGGGATTTGACTGCAAAAAGTAGTTGTGGGTCAAGCAGTCTTGCACTGCATTCCTACTGTCATGGCCAGGTTGGGACTTGCCCCACAGTCCTGAAACAAAAACTCCCTCTCACTCTTCTTTGCCCTGCATCCTAGGTTTGTATGTTGTTAGATCAAGGACTTTTAGCTGGAAAAGCAAAGGTCTCTATTTCATTTTCTTTGCAGTGATTTCACTTCTTCAGAGAGGATTCAGCAACTGCTGCTCTCGTGTTCCCTTACATGAGCCTCGCCATCAGATGACCTAGTTGTTAGCACAGAGCACTGGGATCTCCACAGCCTTTGGTGCTCACTAGCACCTGGGCGACATGTGAGTCCTCCCAAGCAAGGGAGGGGTGAGCATGCCCTGGGTTCTCCCAGCTTGAGCCAATGTTTTCCTTTATTCTTCATTGCAAGTACAGTCAGGAAAATATTGCACAAAAATCCAGATTAAACCTCAGATTACAAAATGAATTTGCAGGTGACAGGTCTGCTACTCCAGTCACTGAGCTGTGCTGAGCTAAATGCTCACGGAAAATAAATTCCAGTCTCATCCACCAAAACACCGTAATTTTAGGCAGAAATACTTTGTTTCTAACATTTGTTTTTGGCAAGTGTTTGCAGCAATAGCCTTATTGCATGAAAAGTCCTGTTGGCAGACAGAAGCAGCACCGTGTAAGTATTGTGCCCAACTGCAAGCAAGTGAGCACAGATCAAGCCATAGAATAAATGAAAATAAACAGAGTACAAATGAAAAATCAGCAAAGCACATCATCTGGTCCTGATCAATGGAACTGCAAGAAATCACAACAAGAGGCTACAGAGCTAACTGGCCCCTCTGACACTTTAGGGGTATGAACATTTTGTATATGTGCTCTATGTTGTGTTGTCAAGGCATGAAGATCCGTCTCCTGTGCTTCATGGCTTTATTACAGTCTGGATCTGTCTGCGGACATTCCATGGAGAGGGTGTTATGAATTATTCATTCTTTCTTTTTAGAAGGGCATTTTCCACCTCAAAATTAAAATATTCTTTAAGTCTCCCTCAGATCTTGCATTAGTGCCGCAACTGGCAGGTTTGGGTTTTGAGCATTTTAAATTACTATGGATTACAAGGCACAAATTAAAATGAATGTGATTTTTAGCCTGAAAAAAAACCCCAACACAAAACCATGCTTCATATGAAATATTGGGAGTTGAATGGTGCAGACAGGGTCAGATTTACTACCATAAGGAAAGGCAGCACCTGCCTCCCAGTGGACTCCCTTTCCAGGTGGGAAACAGCAGAAAAGGTCCCCAGGTAACAGGTATTCAGGGGATGAGAGGCACCAAGTATGTCCTAGGCACCCCCATCACCTCCTTCTGCAGGTCCGACCTTTCACACAGGATAAACTCTTGCCAGAAATGCAATTCAGGCCAAATCTTTCTCCCAGACTCCCATGGCAACAGCATGGTAACATTTCAGAATTGTTGGGAAATATTTTCTGTTTATTTCTCTACAGCATCTTCCAGCATCTTGTGCTGCTGTAGAGGTGCAGTTTTGAGAAACAACCTATGTATGTAGTGATTTTCTCAATCCTGTTTTCCAATCAGCTTTTGTATTTGACAAAAACTCCTCCTTTATGTGTGTGCATTTACCTTTCCTTCTTGTATTCACGCTCACTGCATCAAAGCAACGGAATCTCTAATTTCAGGCTCAACATGCTCACCAGAAGCCCATGCAGACACTTTCTCCCCCAGGGACCCCAGCCAGAAAAGTAGTAAGAGGAGATCCCTGAATATCAGGCAGTGAAATGCAGACCAGAGACCATCCCTCAAAGATGTTGTGCTGCCCTACATAAAGATGCAGGGAATGAAAATTGGGCAGTAAGCAAATGGTCAGGCATCCTCAAAGAAAAAGGCTGGAACCTGCCTTTTTCTTCTTTTTGTTACGTGTTTGTTAGGGTTTTTTTAATGAGGAAGCACCGTAGCCCACTAAGCTTTGTCTTTGTGGAACTGGGGATGAGAAACCAGGGATGAAGGGGAGAAGTGAGGGTTGTTCCCTGCCAGGGAGGGAGGGAAGCAGCAGCCGTCCTCCACAGGCAGTGACCTCCCTGCCTTTGACACTGCCTGCAATTAGACAGGGAACATCTCCATTTTAAATGCGTCACTTTGGCTCAATTGTTTTGTCTTGCAAAGCTTCTCAAATATTTATTTTCTTTTATTTTAGAGCCACTTGCAATATTGTAATAAAGACAAAAGGAAAATGTAACAAATCTTCAGTGCCACCTGCACTCAAGAGACACAATTATCCCTCTCGGGAGGGGGGGGGGGGGGGGGGGCGGGGGGGGATGCGACACATCACTGCCTTCCCACTCACTCGCCCTGCCACCGGATCCCCGCTCCCGCTCAGCAGGGCCCAAACACACTGAAGATGAGTGAACTGTGTAGGCAAAGGGTTAAAAATAAGCTATCAGATCTTCAGTTGTTTACCAACTCCTCTTGAATCTCAAGGATCTTCCTGGTGGCTGAGACACAGGCAGAACAAAAATCCTTGCTTTAGGGGCAACCTCAAGAAGTGAGGCACAAGCAGTACATTACGAGCCCACCCAGGGAAAGCTCTCCTGCCTCCTCCACTGCCTCCCTTGCTGCGCGAGGAAGGAGCTAACTAATGTTTCCCTGACCCTGGCCTTGTCTGCCCGAGGGAGGGAGCAGCACTTGGGTTGCCCTTTCCCAACTACCCCACAGGAAGACGGCCAGGAGTGCCGATGTGATTTACGTCACCCCCAGAAAGGTCTCTGCAAAACCCCGCTGGCGGCAAGGCATTGCATTGTGTCTGAGAGTGAAGGGGAGGAAAATGTCTGCATTGAGCTCTCCACTTCAGTTTACAGAGGACTGTCAGCAGCACCATCATGTGCTGCTCCACGCCACCATCCTTTCCTGACTCACAGCACAGCACTCTCACCGCTGAACGAGATGCAAAATGAAGACCCAGGTTTCTAGCCCACAATGCAAAGGAGGGCACACGGAAAACAGGGAGAGCATCCCTTGGAAGACAGCTACTGCCTGCTACACAAACATATTCTGTTCGTGTTATGCTGGCAAATAAATCTGCATGCAGTCACTTTAGCAGCTCTTAGCCTTCTGCACAACACGTAACAAAGAGATTAGGGGGTGATGGAGTGATGTATTGTGTTCACCCCACCTAGTCTGTGCCTTTGAGAGCATGCTGGGTGAAATTGCTGTACCCAGGGCGAATGCCAGACCTGCACACAACTCTTCTGCTGGGGGCCTGGTTGGAAGTTGGAATGGACACCCAGGCGTTGGGTTACCCCTCAGCCCTGGGGTAGGTTTTAGCCAAAATGTTGTCAAATTAAGACAGCTGGATTTGTTCCTGCGCTGCTGGTGGAGACACCTCGGCTCCCTGTGAGGATGGTTTCCTGCAGCAGAAATCTTTCCTCCCCAAGACAAACTGTGCCCATGAGTAATGGTCTGTGGATGCAGCAAGAAAAAAAAAAATGCTCTACCAGGCAGGGCAGTGGCTGTATTGAACTGCTCAGCAGCAATGACACTGACAAAATCTGGTACTAAATTATTTGCATCGAACACCAAATCCATAGTGGTAGCAGTCAAAGCCAGGCAGAAAATATAACTGCAGCATCTCCACATCCTGACTTTATTTTTATCGTTGAGACCTGAATCCTGGAAAAAGTGTTTACCCCAGGACCTGAGTGCGTTTGTCGTTGGTATGAGCCTCAACTCATAAGATGATGTTTACACACCTGTTGTTTCCTAGTAACTTCCGATCCCACTGGCCAGAGAAGAGAGATTTCGCAAAGATACAGTATTCGTACAAGCTTTGCAAAAATTAGTGGCTGGGTAAAGAAGAGGGACACAAATTGCAGCTGTGCACATTGTGGGCTCTGCAGTCAGGTGTTGCATGGCCTTGGTTGCCCGACGGTTACACACATACCCGCTGCTGGCCAGGGGCACCACAGCCGGCACCATGGCCAGGCCCAAAGCCCAGCAGCCCATGGCTGGCATCGAGTGGCCCAGGGCAGAGCCGCATGCTACAGGACACGAGGAGGAGCAGTGGTAACATGACTAGGTGATGCCACAAGAGAGATGCAAGGGAGTTGTGACTGCAGAAGAGGTGGCAAAGGGATCAAAGATGTCCATAGCAAACCCTCCTTTGCTAGTGATGAGTGCCTTTCCAAGGCTTATGGTCATGGAGAGGCACTGGAAACACGGTATCAGAGCACCTTAAAATTGCAAAATACTTGAAAGTAAATAAGCCCCTTAAATGTGCTTTTTTAAAAATCACAATATTCTTAAGCCAACTTCATTATTTTGAGCACACAAACTGTAATATCTGAGTACTTTACACCAAGCCAGGCTTTTACAGGAATGTCAATGCATGTGACACCTTTTGGGTACCTCACTTGGACAGCCATTAAACATTGCACCCTGGGAGTGCCTCTTCCTCTACATCAGCCAAGCCTGAGGTGGCTGGCTCAGACGCAGACATCCAAGGATATCTAAAGCTGGGTGTTAACCCACCTCTCAGTGCTTTTCAAAGCCCCTCTGGTATGAACATCTGTTTGGACGCAGACAAATTTCCAACATACTGGCCACATTGCAGCAGTGGCTCCATGGTTTATCTGAGTCCTGTGCTGGAAGGGGTTCCCAAGAGATGGCAATCCCGAAAGTTCAGGAGAGCAGATGGCAACTTGCAGGACTGTCGCTTTTGGACCCAAAGATACATTCTGGCTCCACTGGAGGCGTAGGATCCTAGTGGTGAAATCTGAGGGGGGACCACAGACATTCATTGCTTCATCACTGGATGCCAAGACAGCCTCCATCACTTTCTGAAAGCTTCAGTAAGACAAGAATGCAAAGCTGGAGCCATCACCTCCTCCTATCGATTTATTGACACTACTTGTTTGCCTTCCCTTTCCCCAAACTCTTAAATGTGAGGCAAGTGGCAGCAAAAAACATTTCCTTTTTTTTCCCATTTGCTTCTACCTGACAACTGTTTAGAATAGAAGTAGTCGAAGTTGATGAAAAATACAAATACAAACAAATATGTAGACAGATATACATATTTGGCAAAATAGTAATACAGCAGGCATACTAGCCTAAGGGAAAAAATATCCTGCTCCGGCTTTTTTTCCTGCGCATATCCCCAAACCCTTGCTGTTTACAAAGAGCATTTTACATCTGTCCTTTGTCTGGCTTTATTACTTGAGTCTTTGAGCACTCCAGTGAGCACATGCTAAATGGAGAAATGCCAGCGTGGGATCCTGGCTTACTCCAAGACCTCTGCCTTGCTCTTTTTATAGCTCATAAAGCAAGAAAGCCTTGCCTCTGATCAAACTGTAATACTTTTCATACACTGCGTACGTCGATCCACCAGTCCCACCAGGCCCAATATTCACAGCACTGCCATAAGCTATTGAGGGTCTTTTTACCTTCCTGTAATGATTCCTGACACTTTTTTCAACAAGATAAAGACTATGAAGATAGCTACGAGTGGGTGGTATTCCTGGTTTTGAGCTGAACAGAGGAAGGAGAGAGTTTGTTTATTCTAGATTTCTAGTCTCAGGTGGCACCGATTGTTTTATTGTATTGTTTTTTTCTGACAAGTTATTTTGAATAAACAGAGCCGCTGTTACTGCTGTTTAGGGTGGCACTTGCTACATCCTCATCTTACAGCCTCCTTAGGCTCCTTTGATGTTCCTTGTGGTTGTTTCTCGGTTCCTTCTTCCTTTTGAGATACCTCTGGGTCCTTGTTTCATTATGTTGAGTCACGCATAAGACAGACCGATGTGCTTGTGGTGCAATGATGAGGCTGGTACTGAGCTTGCACTGTCTGTAGTAGTTTATTATTGCTGCCAGTGAAAAAGAAATCTAAACCTGGCAGCTCAGCCTGCTGTGAATCAATATTTTACAGGTAGTGTACTTTGAAGAGATGACACAAAGACAGACTTGAAGGAGGGGAGGTGGGGGGGGGAGGGGAGGAAAGTGAAGAAGAGAAGAATCTACCTTGACATCCATTGACATACTTTTCCACCAAAAGTGAGGGAAAACAAGCACCAGGCGGTGATGCCGAGGCTCTGTCACTTAACAGGACTCTGTAGCCTTTACAGGAGCTGTTATTCCCTGCTTGCCTTCCCTGCCGTGGCTCTGCTGCTAATGGGATAAAACCCAGCCGCAATACAACTGAGCACAGACAAGAACTGCACTTTGAGATGAGTAACAGAGTGGTACCCCCTTGGCGGGGTCCTCAGAGCCATGGCCTCTGCACAGCAAAGCACCTGGGAGGGAGGGGACCACCGCTGATGTGCTGGACTGTGCCTTTTCTTCCTGTGTCTTAAGGTTCTTGACAAAGGTTGATTTATTTTTCTTTTTTCCTCCTTTTTAGGCCAATCTGATTAAGCAATTTTTAGTTCTTTGTCACTGTACAATGGAGAAGCTTTCTAAGGTACCGTATGGTAATAAAGCCTTTCATTACTTTGTGCTGGCTTTTTACTTCCTGGTGAAAATCAAGATATCGGTTACAATCTTCTAAGGCCTGAATGGCCCAACTCCAGATTATCTAAGAAATTATCTTTCCCTACCCACCTCATTTTTACATCTGCTTTTAAATAGGACACTTTGTCTGTTTAACTCAAAGGTAAAGCTGTCAGGAGCCAGATTCAGGCAACCCATCAAACTCTGCAATTCCCTGCCCCCAGAAAGAAGTTTGAATCCTTTTTTGAAGTCCAACATAACAGCTTCTCTTTCCCTCCCTTCATTGTTATAACATGCATAAGGCTTAAATATCCTGGTGGTTGGCACTGACACCTGGAATTGAGCGGCGGGCAGGTGTCCGACTGACCACAGACTCCAGCCTGCAGGATTGCTCAGCCACTATCGGAGGGCTGCAAAATCCCAGGAAGGATCCCAGAATAGAAGCCTTACCAAAAATATGAAAGGTACAATATCACAGTGGCAGATGCATCTCATAAATGCATAAATGTTTCAATGTCTTGCATTGAAACAAATACAGTGGTTAAAATTACAAAATAGTTTGTATTTTATAGGATTTGTATCAACCTGTGAATGGAAGGGGAAGTGAAGAGTCTTCATCTTGATATTCATTAGCACAGGGCCAATAAATTACGAAATTTTGACTAGCACACCAACAGTTACTATGTTTTATGTTGAAATCTGAATAAAGTAAATCTTTCTAGAAGAAAGTAGATTCGTATTTCTCCACCTGCACAGAATGATACCCCAAATGAGAAACATAGCTGTGAGATTTAGTGCAGCAAGAAACCACTAGGGACAGAGAAATAACTTTGTAAAAATTAAGAAGTTTGCCCACAGTTTTACCAGGAAAAGGGCTAAATCTTAAGTTCACACTTTCCCACAGTAGTTTGGAAATTCAGCATTCTTACTTTGAGAAAACATGTATCAAAATGAAAGCGATGGTGGTCGATTAAATGCCAGCTAATCTGATTTTTAAGGCTGATTATTATCGTTATCGAGAGGACTAAGTCACACCAAGTGGATATCTGCTGCAAAAGGAGGAGGACAGTGTCATGCATGTACCACGATGTCTTTCTGAACGTTGAAGACTGACTTGTAGTTTGCAAGAGATTTCAATAGCGGATGGCTGCTTGTGTCCATCTGACTCAAGAGCCAGCTGAAAAGTACTTGCATTTCAGGGAATCCATCAGAAAGAGACATCAGATTTCTGGTTCTAACACCCTCATCATAAAAATGTGTATAACATAATGCCTAATGGTTCAAAGGCACACTGTGATGATAATTATTAGCAATAGCACATGAACCCTACGAAGTAATTTTGGTCAGGTATAAAAGGATTATTTGATTTGATCATAGAGAGTTACAAACCAAATTACTTCTGATACAGGAGATGTTATTAGTGATCTCCATGGCCTCCCTAACTCATTTAAAAATTATTTTGCAAATTTGAATAATGGAAAGTGAAACAATATAGATTTCCACCCCCCTTTCCCAAACTGTATAGATGAAAAGACCCTTAATCCACATGTGTGTACCTAGAATAATGACTGATCCAGGCTTACTTTTAAGTCTGCGCTCACTGATGAGGTTGATAATGAGATGACATGAATTAAAGTAAATAAAACTCAGGAGACCTATAACCTGGAACCTCTGTGTCTTGGAATTGAGGTCTTGATAATTGCTTAACTTACAACACCGTGTCATTTTAAATGCTGAATTACAAACAATTTGAGAGAATGCTATGCTGTACCCATGACATAATGCGTATGAAGTCTTACATGAAAAAATGAATGCTTCCCTGCTGCCGGTTCGTTTGACTCATTCCTTAAATGATACAAACACTCTTTCCGTATGAAATGCACAACCAGCACTACAGAGTCTTCAGGCCTGCTCCTGCAGTAACCCCTGTGCCTACAGACAAGTATGTCATCCCACATGCACCGAGCACCCATTGAGGGCGGGACCCGTGCCCAAGGCATGGAGGGTCCCTGCTTCCACCCCGGTCCCTCCAGCCCCTCTCGGTCCTGCAACACGGCTGGGGAGAGGACACTGAGCAGGGCTTTGGCTGCAGACATCTGATGCTGGAAAACAGAGTTCACCAGTGTGTCAGTGACCCACAAGAGAAGCAGGGGCAGCTTCCTTTCAGTCCTTCGGGGTCATCATTAATAACGGATGGAATAAATCCAAGGCTGATGCTGTGCCTCTCACCAGCAGATCCCAGGACACCATGCAGAAACACTGGCCCCAGGCTGCAGGCAGGGAGACTGGTTTGCCACCTGATGTACCCAGGGCTGCTTAGAGAGCTGGTGGCAGAAGGATGTTTGGGCTCCTGAACACAGTCCGGTATTTGGTGCAGTGCCCTCTCCTCAGCCCCCTGGCCGATGGAATAAAAGTTTGAATGGAAAGAGAAGTGTTTAAAGGGCTGGAGGGAAACAGAAGAGGGAAAACCAGACACTCAAATAAATCTGTAAACCTAGTTCTTATGCTACCCAAAGACTTTACACATGCAGACTTTATACCAAATGGATGAACACAGTGTTGTGCACTGTTACCCTTGTCCATGGCATGGACATAACCAGTGCATTTTCCTTCATGCTCAAATTTTTCAGAGATGGGGCTCTGAAATCAAGTTGCCCACTCTGTTCAACACAGAAACTATCACCCACCCTGTTATTTAATCTTCTAATAGTGTGAGAGCATCTCGCACATCGGCATCCTCTGTCTTTTCCTCTGCACTTCTATGGTGTCTGTATTTGTAGGCTTCTAGTTCACATCTCAGCAAACTTTTCAACCTTCTGGCTACTCTAAGACACAGCAGCCCTTTTCTGCACAAGAAAACCTTGGGGTTTGGAACTGAAGCCCATCGCTTGTGGGGGCTCTTAGCTAACCATTAATCAGTTGGGTTTCCATTATAGTTATTTGTTTATCTAGTGTGAAAACCTAGTATCTCAGTACAATTACCTGGCATACATTGGATACTTAATATGTGTTGTTCATAAATTATTGAGGAGAAAGTCTTTGCCTTCAGCCTGTCCTACTGAAACGATGGCTGCTTTTAGTGGTTACCTTTGAAACTTTGGCAGTTTTATAATTAAATCTCAGTTTTGGGAGTCAAATGTTGTAACTATGTAAGAATGCGTGAGAATTAATTTACAAGTTAATGAGTGGAATCTATTCCTCAGTTGAAGTTTCTACTTTTTCATAATATTCTGCTATTTTTCCCTTATGTTTCCATTACTGTAATTAATTTCCAGTTTGCTGAAATTTTGGGTGTATTATTTTGGTCTGGAAGAGTTGAAACCCTGCTGTGTTTTTTTATGTCAACATAGAAAAAAAAATGATAAATCCTTTTGTTTCTGTGTTTTTGTCTGTATTCCCCAAAAACTCCCTGCTTCAGTCATCTTTACTCTGCTTTCCTATGCGAGCAGAGGTAGGCATCAGAGCGCGCACAAAGCCCTCCTGTCCCACCAGCCCAGCTGGTGCCAGCAGGACAGGCACAGGGCAGAGCAAACCCTGCTCCTCTCTGGGAACAACCACCTACGAGCCGCCCTTCACCAGGCTGCGGCTGCCAACATGACAGGGCAATAGTCCCATATTTTTAAATACTTAAAGCCAAGAGTCATGATCGTCAAGAGTAACCTCACTGAAACACCTTGAGTTAAGAATAATGGTGAGGATAATGCCCTAAGCCTATAATCGCAGCTTAATTTTAATGCCATATACACAGTACTCCCTCACTAAAACCAATGGCACCTTTGGTGCAAAGAGAAAAATAGATGTACCAGAAAGCTCTAACACTGTGTTCCCCCTCACCTCATGTATCTATATGAAAGTGTCACTTCCCTGGGCTGGCTTGTTGGAGGACATTTTTTGCTCTTGCTCTGTGCAGTCCTCATAGATTTTAAGAAAAAATTTGGTTACATATGAGTTTCCCTTTAAAATCAAAGGAAATTTGCTGGGAACAGAGAACTTGCATTTTTGTGAATAACATTATGTTAGTGATTTAGCTTTCACACTGAGAAAAACAACTATTTAAAAACAACAGTTGGAATAATTGCATTTCACAAGGGTAACGTTATATTACACTGAGCTCTGAAGCTCACATCACTGTTATACTTTACACTTCACGGTAGTTGTAAACACATCAACATATCTGTTCAGCTGTAAGATGCTAAATAGGAAGAGTGCTTTGGATTTTGAAAGGAACCAACTTTTAAATGGCTAGGATAGTTTTATGACTCTTTCCCTGTCTCCAAGGGAAGGTACATAAACCGTTCTCATTCCTATGTCTGTGTTCTTCAAATGTGAACAGCCAGTTTCTTTACGATAGACTGATGACTGCTCGCTAGGTTGGAAGGTTTTGGACAGCAGAATAGGAAACACATCTGCAATGCCACTGTCAAATACAGGAAAGGCAGCTGTTAGAACGACACTTTCCCTGCTTTAAAGCCAACGACTGGTTGCAAGGCTTACAAATATTGCAAAAGACTAATCTTACCCAATTCCTTCTTCCAAACCCAACAAACTCAAAAAAGCCATCTCCAGGCACCCTGCCAATGCATCAGAACAAGAGCCCCAGCTTCAGTGAAGCGCTGTGATATAACAGCAGCACAGCCATTATGGCCTAAGCACCAGCTATTTTTCAACTCCCCTGAAATCAGGTTTCCATTAGACAAAAATTGAAAATCTGAGGCGTAGAGATTTGGAACAAAATCCTGCCCTTCCCCCACACGAGAGGTTTGCCTTGGATTTTACTTCAGGAGCAGGGCTGGGTGCATGGATAGGTGTTACTCATTGCTTATACTGTATTTATAGCATTTATAGTAGCCAGGATAGTAGACAGCCAATGAATTAACGTTAACAGCTTGCAAAGCTGGTGTGAAATATGATTTTTATGTACAAAAATCTATCTGAGATCAAAGATACAGCATCAAGCTCTATGAGGCTGCCAGTTGGAAACCCAGTTGATAACGGGCATAAGAAATAGCTAGAAATACTGCATGTAAGGAGAAACTCAGCCTCCAAGTGAGCCAAGCAGGTATAAACTCCCTTGCTGAGAACTGCAGATCTAATCTAATCTGTCTGCCCATTTATAGGATGCTTCACCGGCAGCATTTAAGCACCTTACAAAGATAATCACAGCCATAAAATAGACACATGCATGTGGTCTGCTAATCCACACAGTCCCCATTTCCTTTCATTCCAATACCAGAATATCTGCAATAATGTACGTATGCCATCAGGACACAAGGCTATATGCAGACATTTTGGAGAAGAGGCTGTTTTCCTGCTATGATGAAAGTGAGAAATACCTACATTGATTTTATATTTCTGTCTGCTTCTGTTCTGCTGTTTGCTATCTGGTTTCAAAGTGTCGGCTGCTATTGGAGTTCATCACACGCTGCAGGAAAGCATGTGATGACTCCAGAGAGCTCAGTGGCTGATATTCACCTGAAAACCTCCATAATTAAGTCTTAGAATTTTGATCCTAATCAACCTGGGCACAACCACCCCTATCTTAAGGCAGGGTTGTGTCCCTTCAGCTGGGCAACTTTGGAAAAATTATCAGGCAGGGAGAGACATAGTGTTGAGAAAAGTAATCTCAGCTCCCAGAAATGGACATACCAGTGATAAATCAGGCTAGCTCACATCTCAAGGGAAATGGCAGCCTGCATGAAAGGCGTGGGCGATACAGGTTGTTCCTTTTTACACTGACTGCTACATATGGATGCTACATATAAAATAAATAATCCTGTGGTGCGACGTTACTGAGTCACTGTAGCTCATTCTGGGCACTCTGCTGTGGGGGAGCAAATACAATAACCTCACAAAGCAGCACGTTTGCAAACAGGAGTGGGAGCCAGCTGGTGAGAGGAAGCCTTGATGGGGCTACTGGCTCTGCAAGGGAGGTTGCAGGCTGCTGCAGAGAGCCGGAGCAAAACGCTCACCGGAGGTGGATGGAGGGTCGGGGCACAGCTCACTCTCCAATACTGATCCCTTTCTCATCACCCATTCATTTCCTACATCTCGTCACCTTAACTTCGGTGCAAGACATTGCATGTTCTTCTCCACCATCTTTTAAATACAGATTGCAACACCTTATTTATCTGCACTAGAAAGATGTAGAGCTGTAACTTTGTATGATGCAAAGGCAAGGAAAATGCATGCTGTATCTCCAATACAGAATACTCTGAGCTGGAAGTCCACATATCCCTAGAGAAGAAGAAACCAATCCCTGTATAGGAATATTGGAGAAAAGCAATCAGCCAATGCTCGGACAGCTATCTTGCTTCACCTGCCAACAGATGATGTGTAGGTTGTCAGGAGTCAAATTATTTTCTTATTAAAGTTACTGATAAAAACTGCACAGACCGCAGTGCATTCACCCTGGCCACACAAACCTGCCCACGGGGAGCCAAAAATTAGGTTCCCTCACAATTTAGAAGCCAGAAGGTAACGCTTAGGATATTCCTGGCCAAAATGAGCCCCCTGGCATCACTGAGGGACTCCAATCCTGGGGTGCTTTGCTCCCTTCGCTGTGCTCAGGCCCCTCAGATTTATTCTGCCTGTGGTCCTCTGCAGTGCTACCTGCTCTGCAGCACATCCTTTTCTCCCTAGGATGCCTTGTACTTCACAGGGGATCTCAGTGAAACCAGCAACACCAGTCTGTAGTAAAACAGTTTAAAAAGAACATTTAAATCATTTGTACAAAAGCGAGTACACAAGATACAGGTAAGATACATGGCTATGGTACCCCAGATATCAGTTTTCCATAGAACTGTTTGTTCCTCATTAGTAAACATTTTCTTTAAATTATCTTGGATACTCATTAAATATTATCAGCTACTTAAAACCAAAGGATAATTATGAGTTTAATGAAGCGTGTACCAGCTTGCTGAAGTCTAACATTTGTTTCTCTGCTGGGACTCCATTTTACTTTGCACTTATCCTTCAGCAAAGCTACTCTACAAAGTCACTTTGGCAATAAGAAGTATTTAATTAGATTAATGAATTTTTATCACCTCTCCTAGGGATTAGGCTTGTTAAATCCTGGCGACTAAAGAACAACAGATTTTTTATTACTAAATGTTTAGGGATGCATTGGTTGTGTTGCCGTGGCAGTCCTCATAAGTCAGGCTGCTTTGGGCAGTTCTACCTTGTATATCCCTCGGTAGGCGAGGGATATTTGGCAGGGACAACCTGTGCCTTCAGTTAAATCACAGAAATCAAAATGCAAATGAGGGTTATGCAGACTCCAGACAGGGTTTCCAGCAGCTGACTTTATTTCAAAGTTTTCTAACTAGCTCTGTGGGAGGATTAATGAAACCACTCATCACAGGTCCTCTCTTTAAAAAAATAAAAGGAGGGCTGACAATCTGTATTTAGCTTTACTCACTAGCTGAAGAGCACAGATACCGTCTGAGCTAAGGAAACTCTGAGACTGTTTGCTCTTTTGGTGGCTTTTTGTCACAGTCCTAGTCACAGCCTGGGAAACTGGTTTTAGATGAGATAGAAGGAGTATGGCCCCTCCTTCCCAAGGAGTTTCCCACTAAAGAATTCATTGTATCGCACCACACAGGATGACACGAAGCACATTTCTTATATGACGTCACTCAGCAATAAGCCAGTGGGTTCCTGAGACGCAACCTGGAAAAACGTTTTGGGGCCCCTTCACCAATACATTTGATGCTGTAAATATCCCAATCATACATACAATGGCTGCACTTTTAAGGCAAAGTTGCACTTTTATAGAGATGAACTGAAGCAACCTCGCAGCAAAAGTAACCAAGCTGTTAGACCTGGATAGCTGAGTCCTGCTCAAGACAGATGAATGTTTGAAATTAGTTATGAGACTGCAGTGGGTGTCTCTAGTCACAAACAAAATGTAGGAGGGATTTGTGTGATTCGCGTCACTCAAGCCTTGCACCAGTGGCACACAAGTGATGGTTAGCACCGTTGTTCAAGTGAGACATCCAAGGAGGTCATTTGTAAAATGTCACAAATTTTAAATAGTGGCAAAGGGACCGAGAGACACAAATCATGCAGCTAATGTCATTTCTGTTCCTAAATCATCTGGGTGCTTTAAAATCTCCACCTTGATAACCTGCCAACCTTGAAGGACAGGTGTCATATTAGTGTTGCGACCAGAACGGCAGAGGTCCTGCCGTCATGGCAGGGATCAATGTATAGCTATCATCACTCTGGATTTCCCATTAAACATGAAACATTAATATCATGTTTCTTCACTCAACACAGCCCAAAACGCACCTGCAAAGCCAAGCATAGCATCAAGTTTCCCCTCCTAGGCTGGGCTCTGTAGATGCTAATGGCAGCCCTGCCAGCTTCCCTGTCACGAGCAGGCAACGCTGCCTTCCAGACAAGAGGCTTCAGACAGCTTGCAGGAAGGAGAGAAGCTAGTAGCAGCAAAACAGACAACAATAACATCCAAAAACAATAGGGAAGGGTGAACATGATGTTGATGCAAACAGATGACTTTTTAAAAAGTTGTGTCTGTGTGATTGCACATTTGCACAGGTCTGATGCATGCAGCCAAGCCTACAAGGCTGTGCAGGGTTTTGTGTGCATGCACGTGTGACATCGTAGGCCCCCAGCTTGAAGGCATCAGAATGACATGGGGTCACCAGTGCTCAGCACACGTTCAGTAGGCTCAGGCAATTTCCCGGGTGTCTGGATGTGACCAGGCAGCTGTCAGCCCTCCCATCCACAAAACGGCTGCATCCAGCCTCACCTGCTAATGTATGCACACTTCTGCGCCCATCTGTCTTCAATAATCTGTCCCCCAGGACCAGGAGAAAGAAGGAATAATTAAGCTGTTCCATTAAGGAAAGAGGATGTTTTTGACCAGGGAAAGTAACTTATCCATTTAGCTCATCTCACGGACTGAGTAAAACGTGCACTCGTTGACCAGTGATGCTGCAAGTATGTAGTGATTTGAACTTGTTAATGAAGATAACTCTTTGTGCTGGGAGTGCTAGAAGAGGAATAGAGGGTTAGAGGGAAGCCCTGAAGTTTATCTGTATTCTGCAGAGTGCATCTGAGTAATAGTCACCTTCCTCAGAAACCTTTGCCCAAGAGTGAACTCAATTCCTCACAGTATGTTTTGAAGAGTTCTGTAAGACACCTGCATGAATAATACTGAGTAGGACATGCTCACCGAACTTCCTGGGATGCTGGATTTGAAGGGGAAAGAAAAGATGGTGAGAATCAGAAAGAATGGAAGGAAAGAGAAAGAGAGGACAAGAAAAGCAGGATGTGAGTAAAAAATTGAAGCTGCAAACAAAACTTACTGATGGTATACCAAGGGCACAATGCAAATGACAAAACTAGGACACAAGGAATTCATGGCATTATCTCATATATTTATTATTGAAAATACAATAGGACTCTTCCTCTGAAAAATCTGTCTTGAAATATATTGTGAGAAACATCTTCCAATTACCAGCACGTTAAACTCCCAGCTCTACACTGTCACAGCAGAGAGGGAGAACGACACTGAGGGGAAATGAATGATTAGGACTCCATCCACATCCCAGCTGTGACAGGATGTGTTTTCACAACACATCAACTGTTTAAATCATTTGCTCTTCTTATTGTCTGATAGAGCAAATTAAATATGCGATCTGCTTTCATGAGACCTCCTCCTTCAAACCCTGCAACTTTCCTTTTTTTTTTTTTTTTTGCATTCGCTTTTAAAGTTAATTAGAGCTCACATTACAAATGCCACTGAAGTGATTCATGGGTGATCCTGGGTGAAAAACCTATCGACTCACGGAGAAAAAGCCTTTTTTATAGCCATCTCTCCTCAGAAGGCTGAGGGTGCAAAGCAAACCGTGGCTGCAGGCAGGCCCTGGGGCTTTGCTGTGACCCAACCATTCGGTTTTGCGCACAGGCAAGGGAAAAGACGTGCTTGCTGCCCACGGGGCTGCCTTCACTGCCCTGCCTGTTTCGGGAGGGGATGAACTCTATGGAGGTGGTTGAAACAGGGCAGGGATGTGGGAAGGGGGGTGAAAATTGTGCAAGGGGCTGGCTAAGAGTGAAAAGGGGCAAAAAAAGGAGTAAAGTCTCTGGCAGTCTAGGATCCTGGCCTGACCACTGCTGAGGTTCTGGCAGCCACTAAGAAGCACTCAAACACCCAAAAATGCCCAGGAAAAGCGCAGGCAGGAGGATTCACAGACAGGCTAGTACAGATTTTGAACACAAGGTGCAGTTTGCAAAATTCAAACTTAATGGGCATCAGCACATTTTGCTAGGGAAGGTCTGACCTGTTGAAGCAGCAGTGAGGGACACAACTCTCCTTGGGAGTAATGGATGGGGAGGTGTACGGCACTAAAAGCATCCAAAGGGCACAAGTTGCCCTATGCAGATTGAGAAGCAATTTTGACCCGGAGGTAGTTGTGATTTCCCAGTGCACCACTGATGAGCAAAGGTTGATTTCTGGATGCATTGGTTTATGTTGGAAATGGGTCAGAGGGGCCAGGAATTCATACCTAGGGCAAGCACAAGGCACACCACTCGGTGACCTGACTTCTACCCCAGGGCCTACCTACCCACACGGTCCCCACCTCCTTTCAGGTAGCACTAGAGCATCCTGCTGTAGATGCCAGGAGATGAATAGGACAAAGGTAAAATTGCTTAGAGAAAGCACGCTGTACTACTGTATGTATACATACGCTATATATATATACCCACACACATGAGAATCACACGATCAGAGATTGTTTAAAATACACTGTATTTACTTTGCTCTAAAATTTCACTGTAGCTTATAAATACTTACATTTATTTGTGGAATAAGATACTTATGGCAAGGACCGTCATTTTACTCAGTGTTTGTAAAGTGATTAGCATAAACACATCTGCAGGTCTTTGCTGCAGATCCATACTGCAGCTTGGATATTGCACTGTAAATAATAATTAATGCATGAAAACAACATTCTTGCGAGTGAAGGTGCTTCGATTAGGTGACTTTTGTTCACATTTAATTCCAGACCTGTTTAGCACAGAGTATCCGAAGTTTTCAGCAGTATTCTCTGTTCCACATCAGCAGAAATGTGACGATTTTCAGGCCAAAGCAAGTTTCCTGGCCGTCATCACAAGGGACCTAATAACGACATCTAATTGCAACTTTAACTATGCTGCCATGATTATATGAGGATATTTAGTTCTTCCAAGCAGACTGCAGTTTGCAGAACAATTACTTTACAACAGTTAAATGGAATTTGCTAAGCCATCCTCAAGAATAGTCCATGGCAGTACTGCTGAGCATATACACCAACTAAAACTATGTAATTGGGGTGTGAGGCAGCTGAATAGATCATGCAATGATTTTGCCTTGTACTTTAAGGCAGGATTCACTGTGTTATGCCGCATAACGTGTCTCACTCCAGAGTGTGGCAGGAGGTAGAAGAGACCGCACTGTGCAGACCATACAACTTTCTGAAAAGCCTTTGACAAATACGTGCAGCTTAATTCAATATTGCCAGCCTCTGGTTTAGCACTGAAATAGTTCCTGCCTTATAAATCTCTCTGTTTATCTGCAAGTGCAGAGATAGAGAGGCATGATGGATACATCTTAATACTATCTTTGTTGTCGCATATAGGTTTTAATTTAATTTTACGTTATGTGGCATTTACTTTATCTGTTCCGATTAAACTAATTCTTCAAGGGACACAAGGAAGGTGACTGAAGGTGATCCAGGCAGTCTCCTGGGGTCTGGATCTGCATAGGCAGCCCCTTCTAGCCAGCCATAGCTGCAGCCGCCAGAGAATGTGATTAGAGGGAGAGCAGCGTCTTCAATGCTCGGCATTGGGAGGGATTTAAAAACTATGAGAAACTGAAGGTAAAACTATAATCTAATTTTGAAAAATGAGGATTAAAGGTTCTGTTACTCATGCTGTTTCCACTGTACATATGGAGGTAGCAATATGTGATTCTGCTGGATAAAAACATTGGCCCCGTGCAAAGCTAGTGTGGTGCAAGTAAATCCCTACTGTGTTTGTAATGAGGGAAGGTTAGGATCATGCAGATGTGTGACTGTAAGCCGGTTTAGTATTCGAGCTGGTATAATAGGAAGAGATTGTTCCCTGACTTACTGGCAAGTCTGGATATTCTCCACCATGTTGCGACAACAACAACAAAACCACCAGGAGACTGGTGTGGCTCCGCGACGCATCTCCCAGCTTATCGCCTTCTAATGCACAAATTGGGCATCGGGGGGGGGGGGGGGGGGGCTCCCCGCCTGGGGTGCTTCTGGCTTTCTTTCCCACGAGGCTGCTTTAATTTCACATAGTAGGTAAACATCTATTTTTACAGGCTAGAACAATGTCTAGAAGGATGGAGAAAAATAGTTGTTGATAATTTCTGAGTAGTCAGAGAGGCCTGCCATAGTACTGCAGAGATACCCCTGCTGCCTGCCCTGATGGGCTTACAATCTAAACCGGAGAATAACGCGGCCAGGGACACTGGTGTGGGAAGGTGCGGGAGAAGGAGGACTTCACTGCTGAACAAGGAGGTCACTACATGCATGGACAGCTAGTTCATCCAATGTCTATGCAGGTTAGTGCAAAAGGAGTAGATGAAGGTAGCAGCAGGGAGTTGTCCCAATGAAGGTTGCTTTGGAGAAGTGAGATGAAAAGCTGCTGAAGGTTACCTGATGCACAGGGGCATCGCTTCCGCACCACTGAGGAGGGACGGCAGTTTTGGCTAATGTAAGCAGAGCCATAGGGAGGTGCAAGAGAAATTAGAAATGGAGCATCGTCTGCGAGAGGAACAGAAGAAAAGGAAGATGGTAAGAAAAAGGAGCGTAGCGGATGGTCATGCAGGGGAAACAGAAAGCGAGAACCACAGGTAGAGTGACGTGGAAAACAAGCATCTTTGCTGTGAGCCCACCTGTACTGAGGAGACACCGGCAGACCCTGGCTCTGAGCTCTGTGGAAGGTGAGAAGCTACGTGCTGGTGTCGGGGGCTGGGAACACATGCGAAGGCAGAGCAAAAGCAAAGGAGATTACATATCATTCTAATCTGTAGTATATTCTTTGTTGTCTGGGAATACATATGTCACTTGGGGAAACACCTGTGGAGGTTACTGAAATTAATTGTATTTCTACATTTGACTCTCTCTTTCCCCCTCAGCCACCCCCAGATGCACACATACAAATTTCTATAGGTATGAATGTAACACTGGGGTTTCATTATGGTTAGCAGCATCACTTGTCTCAAGCCATCGCATTGCCATACGAACATTTTTCCATTCTATATCTCCCTTGATTCCCTAGGCAGATAAAGAAGTTGTAATTTCCCAGAAGAAAAGGCTGGGTTCTCTGGGAGGCTTTCTAAGTTTGTCTGTATATTCTCGGAGAATTTCCTGAGACATTTTCTGTGGCTGAGTAGATGTGAATGACCAAGGTTTAAAATTGAAGTCTCTCCATCATTGCTTTACTGCCATTGAGATTTTCTTCACCTCTACGTCCCAGTGTATTCATCGTGCCTGGAAGATAACTAAGCAGGCACACATTCACTGATGCTGACCAGATAGACAGAAAATGGCTGATGGACAGGGACCCAAGAAGATGAATCAGAAGAATCAGTGTCCAGCACACACGTAGGTCCCAGTTGCTGGGGTGAAGTAGGTCCACAGTAGTATTTTTATTGCTCTATAACAAAAAATTCATTGTGAAAAAATAGAAGTCTTATTGATAATGTATCTCTAACCTGAGGACAAAGCATATCTGAAACAAGGAGGCATTTATTTCTGCGAATGTACCTGTTCTTTATTGAACACATTAGCATATTGAATGCTGTATGAAAAGACACAGTACTTGTTCCCCAGAGTTTATATTTTAAATTATAAATCTATTACAGTATCAGAAGGGGTACCAAAATCCACTCATGCTATGATTCCCTGCGGCAGCACATCAGCCCACAATGCTGGTGCCATGCTGGCTTTTCCTGCAGGTGAAGGGAAAGCACCAAGGGAAATTCGAGTCCCAGTGCCCTCACTGAGAGTTTTGCACCAACTTCAGTGGAGGTGGGATTTCACTTGGGAACTGTTGCAATGTTCCTACCTGGTTCAGTCATGTTCTGTTCTGTGCATCTGCTTCATCCTCCACTTAGAAAGGCATTTTCCTCATTTTCTTGTAACAGTAGCCAGCACAGATAAGGTTTTATCCAAAATAAAAATGTTGCTGTATTGGAATAAATGACCATACAGTGTTGGGCTGAAAGTTTATGTCAGTTTGACTACATCAGCGCTGTTGTGCATGGGATTGCTTTGCTTTCCAGGTCTACTACCCGAGGAACTGGGTTGTGCACTGGTTCTCCATCACCCTCTTCAGCCTCCTGGTCCCCATGGGCAGGAACCCTGGTGTGTTGGCTGGCAGAGGACAGGCTGCACCCCAAGGTACCTGGGTTTGCCAGAGGGCAGCCCAGCAGCTACATCGAGGCAGGGTGCAGGGGACTCAAATGGTGGCACCCACTTCTACAGTGCCATCTTCCATGTACCAAGGTATTCTGTGGGGTTTCCTCCTTTGAACTGGAGCCAAAAATTGTGACTGACCAAAACTGTTTTACCAGTTAATTGACTGGCAAAAGAATGCCAATTTTACGAATATTACAGATATTTTTAAAATGCCAATTATGCCAATATTAAAAATTCAGGCATATTTTTGTAAAGAAGGATTTTTGACTCCCCTTTGTTTAACTTCTCTTGAGTCTTCAAGATTCCTACTTCCCATTTCTCCTGAAAGATATGACATCTGAACACCCTTTCTGTTGGCCTTTTTTCTTTTATCTTTCTTTTTTTAATTAATAAAAGCTGAGACATCTGCATTAGTATAGCACAGACATTTGCGTCTGAAGAAGAAATCTGCACTTTGTAACACTTGATGGACAATATTAAGTGATCAACACCAATTTAAAATTGTAAGTAATAATAAATACATAATTTGCATTACAAAAAATTCACTTGAAAAGTCCAAACCAACAGCTACCTTCTGTTTACTAAATAGGCAAATTCTGCCATTAAAGCAGTCATATTATTTCTCAGCATTAGCGTAAACTATTTTCAGCTATTTCTTGTAAATGATTAAGATTGTGTTTTTCACCACTTTCCTCCTGCCAAATGAACTAGCGCAGATTATTTTACACCATTTAAATTATACTCAGCGTACACACACAAAGCATAAGACATCTGTTTTGCTTTTGCCCACTGCTGATCGTTGTATTTTCCCTTTAGTGGACAGAGATTTTACTGCCACTCCTCTGAGAAAAAGATTGTGGCGTCATCTCAAGGCTTATTACCCAACAGAGGTATTACACAAGGGCACTTTTAAGAACGACCCTGGCGGAGTTAAACACAAGAAATCAGTGCTAAAAGTTATGTGGCCATGTGAAACATTTCCACAGTTTTTCTATACCGCAGAATTTTAATTTTCTCTATTTGACCATTTAATGAGATTATTTTTGTGTGGCCACCTGAAGTGATAAGAAGGTTATTACCTCTGGATCACAGATTCAAAGTTGGCCTAGGTGTTCTTTCAGTAATCATTGTAAAATTAGTCAGCAATTTTTTTACTCTCTTCATTTTCACAAAATATTTAACCTAACAGTTGAAATTCCTGCTAGATGAGGAGGGCGATGAAGGAATGAACAAGACTGCCCTGTGCCGCAGGTCCTCTCACCTGGGAGAAGAGCGGGCAGGACACGACTGAGCCTTGTGATGAAGAAAAGCAGGCCAGGTATTTCAGCGACCACGAGAGGAGACGCGTACCGCGGCTGCCAGGTCAGCCTGCTCCTCTTGTCCTTCCTGGATCCCTGCCTCAGGACAGGCTGCGATCGCTGCTGGCCATCACGGTGTGGCCTTTCCTCCTGGTCTGGTTCCACCCTCGTGGAGCAGTCTGGAGGCTGCATTGCTGTGGACAAATTCAAAATTTCATTGCTGGTTTAGTGCCTGTTCCGGCGAGTTACAAAAGATATCCATCTCCTAGGCTGTCAGTGTGGCAAGCAGCATGAACAATAAATTCAGAAAACATTGTATTTTGACCAACCAGTTTTGGTGTTTTCACCCAGTTCCCAAATGAAAAGGTCTAATGTTTTCTAAACACTGATTTTTTTTTAATAAGGAATAATCTGCAGTGCCAGGACAATGCAGTTTTAGAGTCATACATGTTTACTGCATATGCTGTGAAGCCTGTGAAGATTTATACAGTAATCAATTGCTTCAGCATCCTGAATCATCCCAGAGACAGATTGTCTGTAAATAGGAGACCTTGAAGGAGCAGAGAATGTAAGTTAGAAAGTGCAGTTGTTCTAAAAAAGCCAGAAAACTTAAAATAGGAGATGATCTTCAGTACTCAAAGGCATTTAAAAGAAAAGCTGACAGTTTTCCGTGCAAAGACAGCCTGATGATGCAAGACAAGTCAGAGGACAAGGAGCTGCCATATAAAACAAGCCACAATGAACCTCTGCAGCATGGGACGACCCACACTGTAGGAGAGGACCCTTTACCCTCGTGCTCCTTCCTAACGGTGCGTGGGCAGTGCATGGGCAGCACAGCCCCTAAAAGGGCAGGGGAAAAATTCCTCCTTTGGAGCTTCCCACACGGGTTTGCCTCCTTCTTCCAACACAACCTGCTCCAAGCTCAGACCTCCTTGATGATACAGGAATCAGTGGTGGCTGTGACAGAAGCTCCGCTGCATCCAAGCACCCCCAGATGGAGGGTGGTAGGCAGGGACAAAACCAAAGTGTCAACTGTCTGTTTTTAAGAGCAGTAGCAGAGCCCTGTACACTCATTAGGACAAGGTTTGAAAGCAGCGCCTCAGTTTATCAGTAGCAGAGCAATGCCCCACTCTCCCCCAGGCCTGCAAGTGCTGAGTTGGGAAGGGTACATACATGGAGGATGGACGGGCTTGTTTATGCCACCTGCTATAAGTGCATTAGCAATGAGACGCTGCAGCCTTGGTGTTTCAAAGATACCTATTTCTGGGTAGATTTTACTAACTTGAAGAAATTGGCTCCAAGCAGCTGGAGAAGAGTCTAAAATACTACTTTATCGTGCAGAAGCCTTTTAAGAAGGAAAAGAAGAACTTTCAAGAGTCACCTTTGGGCAAATTCACAGGTGAATCAAAGCAAGGAAAAGATGTTCTTTGCAGACAGGGTGAGCCATCTGTCCCTGCCCGCGACAGGTAGCCTGCAACATCTTCTTCTGTGAGAGCTTGGACCTGTGCGTCGTCATTTACATGCAGAGCATTTTGCAAACAGTAGCGTGCACACTTCCACCCTCTGTACAGGGTTGAGCATTTGGAGAGAGGTCTCAGACCTGCCTGAGCTGGCTCTTATGGAGAAGCTCATCTACAATAGGAGTCTTAAAGTAGGCATAGCAAGAAACAGTGTCCTTTTAACCATGCCTAGTGTGGGCATCAAAAGTATGTACCAGGGCCTCAGCAGAGTTAAGAATTGGACCTTTAAACTCACATGGAGTTTATGCCCTCCACAATTTGGCCATGTGAAACTAGGAGAGTCTCCAGGTTATATGTCCAAGAGACAGGAAAGTATAATCTACCAAAAATACAGCTCGCAGAATCCTGCAAGGAAATATTGGCTCAAGTAGGCCACCTACTACTTTAACTTTTGCCTTTCCCAGGCAGCAGAGTAGTATCTACTGCCTTTTGTGCACTGTAAATGTAAGCAGTGAACCTAGTTTGTACCAGCTTCCCTGGCCCCAAAAGCTGACCCACTGTCTTTACTTTCAAAGGCAAATTTTATAAAGCATGCATTGCAGTTCAGCCTTGAGTTTGGACTGACATTTGTCTCCTTCCCCAAATGAGTTGCCTGGTTACATTTCAAGCAGACTTCTGAAAGTATACAAATGTTACTTCTTCTAAAGCTGATAATCATCTTCAAGGGGGGAAGGCTTATATCCTGTTTTTGCTGATGAGAAGGGCCCCAGGCACCCTGGTTTAAAAAATGATCTGACAAGAAGCGAAGACTCAAATGCTCCTTGACACATATACATCTGACACCTCAGATAATCAGCATAGTTTCATGGAATTAGCTGAAACTTCATCCTCACCCCCCCACACCACACTTGTCAGAAAACATGCTGAATAACAGCGCATCACGCCAGGGCTAAGCTTTTATTATATTTTCAGTACAGAAAAAAAAAAGAAAAAATTCTTTTTTCTCACTGTTTCTTTTCCATCAACAGAGCTATTCTTCCCTTGATGCCATATCAAATGTTTAAAAATTTCCAACAGTTCAGTTTTAAAAGCAGGACATGAACCCAAGGATGGAAAAATGGAAAAAGAGAAGACAAAATGAATCTACTTGAGCTTGGCTTTCAAACAAAGAAGCTCAACCAGTACCTTCATACTCCAGAGCTGGAAGCCCCATTCTGCCTTTGGAAAAATGCCTTAATTTCTCACTGATTTCAGCAATGTCTGCATAGTGTGGGCATGGGAGACATGGGGCCCATCTTGCTTAAAAAACTATTTAGCTGTGCAAGATTTTGCTCATAAAAGAGAACCTAAAAGTTGTGCAAGTCATTGGAAAGCGCCCACTTTATAGTGTAGAGGAGTGCAATAAAGCCTTGCTCCCACCCCTTACCTGAAGTATTTTGCAACAGCTACATTTACAAGATCCTTTCTTAATTCTCATCCTTTTTGGTCTATCCATTTCCTTTAGTGCAAGTGATCAATCACTGTGCCTTTCCTCTCAAGACTTTCAGTCTGTGCCCCACTCTGATGACTACAGTCAGTATCTCCTGAGCTTTGTGGCTCGCCTTCCTCCTCCATCCTCCTACTGCTCCTCCCACTGGCCAAATTTCCAAAAGGCTTTGCCCATAGCTGTCTCCTTGTTCTTTGGCAGCGTTATCCTTAGGTGTCCTCACCAGTGACATTGATACACAAGTGATCTGTAATCCCGCAATCAACCCTGACCAGATCTACTTGTTTTCCAAAGATGCTGGTGCAGGAGGTGAAAGGCGAGCTCTGTATGGTCTGGCACTGAGGGGTTTGTTTTCGTTTTTTCGTCTCTACTTCAAACGTAGCACAGGAAAACATGAGTTCCTTCCCCTTTCCTGGCATCACTGGTTTTTTTGACAACCAGTATTCCTGGTCCTGCAGACTTACGTCTGTCTGTACCTACGTGTCTCCTGACCCTTTTTCTACATGTCACAGTCCAAGGCAGGAACTCTCTTCATCAGTGCTTTTGTAGCCCCTGGAGCAGCCATGTCCCAACCCATGCCTGGACCAGGGCCATATTACTGATGCAATACTGCAGATGAAGGGTTTCAATTTCTAGACATATTTTCCTTTACATAAATTTCTTTCAGCAGTGGGCTGTCAGTAACCTGAAGAGTGAAATCTTTACCCAGGCTCTGATTATCTCCCAACTTACTGGAGGTAGCTTTTCTACCCGCCTTCCAAGTTCTCACCTAAACTGAATGAAACGCAGTTTCTTTCTCAGACTTCGCTTTAGCTCACAGAGATTTGAATTTGGGAACAAGTTAGCATCCCCATAATAAGACTAGAAGAATTTCAGCCCACGTTACGTTTTGGCTGCTTATCTGAGGTCTCTGAGCAACCATGGTTTCCATCAGCTTCAAATATGGATGCTCAGCAATGTGGGAGAAAAGTAGGTCACTAAATTAAATAAATTTCATTTGAAAAACTGACATAAAAGTGTTCTCTTCAAAAATTCCCAGTAGTTTTTCCCTCTAAAAGGCTATGTGTACTTAAAAGGATGGTCTCTTTCCCCGTATTTTAGAGTTGCAAGTGCCAACAAACATCGAAATTGCAGAGAGCTGGGACAAGGAAGACAGTGGGGGACTGATGCTTTTACGAGTTCGGCAAGGAAAGTGGAAAAGCCACCACAGTAAAAGGACAGAAACATATGGTAAGTATATCTCACCAGCCTTACAGCATTCCTAGATAAAGGGCTTGCAATCTAGCCTCATTGTATTCGTGTGGGGAATATTTTGTAAAAGCACTGTCATCCAACTATACACATTACTGCACAAGTGCTACTATTAATACTGCTGAGGCTTGTGTTTATTATGTTGGATGAAGGTAGCAACTGTGGTAGTTAAGGCTGCAAACACTGCCCACTTTAACCCTTTCTTTAATCACTTTTTAGCATTATTTTTTTAGACGTCTTCCATACTTATTTCAATACTTGGTTCTATGCCCACGCTGGACCAAAAAAGTGGCTTGGTCAGCCTATTAGAGTAATCATTAAGTACAAGAGGGTTAATTTCAATAATTAGATATAGCATAGATCTGTAAATGATGCAGCTGTCTTCACTCTGATATTTTTAATCTACATACTCAAATATATAATTCTACATGTAGTTTTGTGTGTTTGAATGTAATTGTCCCTCTATTTTAAGGTCTGTCCTGGGCTCTCTGCTGTTACATTGTCTCTATTTTGTAGCATTTTGAATCACCTGGCGTTTTACAGTAAAGGCAAGGACATAAACACTTTAGAAATAACAAATCCAGAAAACAATTGCCGCCCTAGCCCCCGCATCAAAGTTCACCATGCACTCTAGCAGGTAAGAGAGACCATCCGTGGACAAAGCTTGCTTCTCTGTCCAGGGCAACTCTGTGCCAAGTAGCAGGCATGGCCACAGCCCGAGCAGCACACATCACACGGGCTTCAGTATCCTGAATTACTATTGAGACGGTTTGTTAAGAAGGTGACTTAGGGAGCAAGAAATAGAAGCAGGGAGTAGACTCACGGTTAAAGGAAGAAAAGGTACAAGGCAATTTGTAGCTGAAAATTCAGATCCCCTTCCAAATTTCCTAAAAGCTCAAGGTGTTTGAGACCAGGGCTTTGCTCTGGGCCCATCTCTAGAACTGATGCACAAGTAAATCAGGTTTCTGTACAAAATCTGTCTAAATGTGTAAGGCACCATCAATCAAAAGGTGTAATCAGCTTTCCCCTGCTCGGTCCCTGCAGAGCTATTCTTGGCATGCTGTTGGAAGAAAGCAAAGGCAGAGAGATGCTTTTTTTTTTTTTTTCCCCTCCAAACGTGGCCCAGTGAGATGGCTGCCCCGCATAACGAATGCAGCCAGTATCCCCTGTCTGTAAGACGAGTTTCACTGTGTGTCATCGCTGCCTCTGCCAAGCTGATCGATTCCCGGTGTCTGGGGCTGTTGGGTCAGTGTCTGGTCCGCGCTCACCCACAGATATTTCTATCTATCTCATTTGACTGTCAAAAGTTTCCTTCCCATTTCTGGAACAGCATTACCAGACATGCCCTAAAATTTCATGAGGGAACTACAGACCAGCTCCTGCCTCCCCTTTCATGTGCGTTCAGCTCCTCAGTGCACCAGAAGCAACATGAAAGCAGAGCAAGCTTTCCACCAGCGTGTCCACCAGCACTCCCCCTCACGCATATGGCTGTGAAGCAGGAGTTGGGAGTTGTCAGGCAGGAGTTTCAGATGCCCTTAATGTTCACAACTACAGGAGACCTCAGTATGTTGCTGCCAAGCCCTGAGCCAGGCCACAGCCACAGGCTTCTGCTGTGGCTCTTCTCTGAAAGAGAAGCTTTACACCGCACATCAGGGAACCTTGCTTGTGTGTACACATACACACACAAGCAGAGAGATTTTTGTTATAGAACTGTTTTTTAAAACAGTTTTAAGGATGTTTGTGGAACCAGGAGGAGATATAAAGGCAGTAGAGCCTCACAGGAAACAGGGGGGAAGAAGTAGTGCTGGGAATTGCCATACCTGGGGCTGCAGCACTAAATCCATGCCCTCAGTCCTCCTTGGCACGTCGCAGGATTTTATGTCAAGGTTTCCCACACTGACGTTAACCCTCAATCCACACATCAATAGCTGTCTCCCTGCTGGGATGGTTCAGAAGACACACTGTCAAACGAAGCCTTTCAGCAAAGAGCATGGCAGTGAAATCAGATTGACCTCAGAAATTTTCTTCCTTTTTTTTTTTTTTTTTTTTTTTGTTATACAAAACTCTTGCATAAGGGTTACCGCATATTTTGCAATGCCAAGATGCATATCATTCACGTATAGAGGTTACACATGTGTCACTGGGAGAATGTATCCCTTCAAGAACTGTTCTAATTAGTGACTTGAGCTTTCATTTAATTACACTCTTTAATACACATCTTGGAATTACAGAGGTGGGTGTAATTTAATTAGCCAAAAAAAAAAAAAAAAAGCACATTTATATTCCCTTAAAATATAGGTTACACTTAAGACATGATGGGGATGACACAGATTTTTCCCAGGAACCAGGTCTGTACCCTCACCTTGAGGCACGTTCAGACATAGCCCTGGGCATGAGAGTGTGAGTGTGGCTGGGGGCTGACAGCTGCTCGTTAGGGTCTGCTGGGGGTCTCAGCCCAGCTCCTGGCGGACAGGTGGCCACATGACAAATGAAACCCCTCACGATTAGCACTAATTGACACTCTTGTGGCCAGTCTCCAACTAAAGGTCAGGGAGCAAGTGAGCTCGGAGGCTGAGCATCTCATCCTGGCAGAGAGGATCCAGGGAAGGGCGCCCTGCCACCACCACCACTGCCGCAAGCACGAGACTCAGCGCCAATATTTTGACAGACCTGGCATTCACCGGGGCCTCCTGCAGCCTCTGACTTAAACTATCCCAGTTTTAGCTCTGCTGTGAATGCCTCAGCCTGGCCTCTTTCCTACACTGGCTCCGGGAACTTGCCCCATCCTCCTTCCTCCCTGCCCTTCTCCCCCTCCCCATGGAGGCACCGGCATTCTGGGGAGCAAATGCAAAACTTTGAGTTTGCTACCATTTCCCACCTTTCTTTTTTTTTTTTTTTGTTTAGAAACATTTCCACATTAAAAATGTGCAATAACCTGACCAGCTGCCACCCCTTGATGCTTAATCCTCTCTAATCTGGTCTGGGAACAGTGAAATGTACAACTTTCGTTTATTATGCAGCTTCCAAAAATAATTGAATGTAGCAAGTAGAGAGGGTAGCAAGTGAGGAGAAAGGAAACTAACCCCTCAGCTATTTATTTATCATTTGCTAAGGGCTTGCATGCCACGCTCACACCACCAAGAACAATGTTCACCTCCTTAGAGGGCACATATGCTACTCAAGCCATGGACTGAAAAATGCCCCGCATCTAACACAGGCACTCTCCACCCAGGAAAGAGATAGCCCGTGCCCCATAGACCTTGCAATCTCACAGCAAACAACATGGTCCTCAGGGACAGAATTAATTGGGAGTTTGGCTTTTATACTAGTTGGCTTGATTGACTTCATCTGAAGCCTCACAAAAGCAGTAAGTCTTTCAGAGGGGCTTCCTATAAATTTATGGCTCACAAGGCAGGAAAAAAATCTCATGTAAATTATACCCTTTGAAAATGATCATGAGGTATCTAGATGGCCCAGGGGACTGGGGAGGAAGCCTGAAGTTTCATCTCTGGCTCATTTAGCATAGGTAAGTAGCAATAACTCATTGTTATTCTCTTAAAGTAATGTAAAAGCTTAGCAGAAACAAGTTGGCTTATCAGTCTGCTGATACTGTGCCCAGTACACAAATACATTGCTGTCTACAACCAGTTATCTACAAGGTTTTCCACAGGGAAACCAGATGGTCTCAGGACTGACTGGTGGGTAGCCACAGAGACAGGCTTGTTCTCTCTTTTCTTTGTAGATGACGTCTCCTCCTTTTGCTGAGTGGCCACAGTCACACCTAGATAGTTTTGTGAAATGACAATTAGAAAACCCAGCCTTGAACACTTCCAGGGAGGGGGCAGATATGACTTGCACAGGCCCACCTCTCCAGCCTGTCAAGGTCCCTCTGGATGGCCTCCCTTCCCTCCATCCCTTGACCGCACCACACAGCTTGGTGTCATCAGCAAACTTGCTGAGGGTGCACTCAATCCCACTGTCTGTGTCGCTGACAAAGATGTTAAACAGCACTGGTCCCAACACTGACCCTTGAGGAATGCCACTCGTCACTGGTCTCCACTCAGACATTGAGTCATTGACTGCAACACTTTGAGTGCAACCATACAGCCAATCCCTGATCCACCAAGTGGTCCATACATCAAATCTGTGTCTCTCCAGTTTAGAGACAAGGATGTTATGCGGGACAGTGTTGAATGCTTTGCATAAGTCAGATAGCTGGCATCAGTTGCCCTTCCCTTATCCACCAATGCTGTAACTGTGTCATAGAAGGCCACAAAATTTTTAAGGCATGATCTGCCCCTAGAGAAGCCATGTTGACTGTCACCAATCACCTCCTTATTTTCCGTGTGCCCTAGCATAGTTTCCAGAAGGATCTGCTCCACCATCTTGGCAGGCACAGAGGTGAGACTGACTGGCCTGTAATTCCCCAAGTCTTCCTTTTTTCCCTTTTTAAATATGGGAGTTATGTTGCCCCTTTTCCAGTCAGCGTGAACTTCACCAGACAATAGTCCTGTCTTCAACAGCCTCCATGGCTCCAGTCATCATTTCTAATCCAAACATCTAACATGACCTTTCCTTATGGTGCCAACTGCATTTTCCCCAGTGTATAGCTCTTCTCGACAGACATACAAAGCCTTATCCTTCAGAGAAAGGACTTCTCTCAGGATCTGACTGTCTAACTTATACAGAAAAGAGTTCCTGGCTAAGGCATCTATCGAAAGTGAAGCATTCAGTAAAATTCAGCTTTAAAAATTCTTTTCCAGTTATCTGTATCCCACTCATGTCTCAACTCTGAGAAACATTGAGTCTTTGCTTTTACTTGGCCTGGGCAAAAGCTTAAAAAAAGCAATATAAAAAGCTCTGGAGGTCAGGGTCCTCTCTCAATTGTCTGCAAACCATCTAACAAAGTAATCAGTTCTTAACAAAGTGCGATATTAAGAGCATATTGTTTCACACATGCTGCTTAGCATTTTCCACTTTGAGACAAGCAGCTACAACCTCTTCTAGAGGGGCATTTTATTTCTAGCAAAAACAATCAACTTGGAAAAAGTGACTGATTGCTATAGTGCTAGTTTGCATTTCATGTCACCTTGCTTTCAAGTTCTCATTAATTACATTACATTAATTAATTAATCCTGATAGCACACCTGTTGTTAAGAATTATCCATACTTTATAGTTAGAGACACTGAAAGAGAGCTATTAAGAGGCTTGCTTAGGGTCTATATTAAAACTGGCATCTCTAGTCCAGTTTTATACTGAACTCAGATTATATCTGTGTAAATACACACCCTCCCTCTACCATTTCCAATTGTATTTGAGACATCCCAACTTCTAAAAATAGAGGCAGCATCAAAAGAGTCGCACTCTCCCTCCCCAGTGTGCAAGAGAAAGCTTGGATCATTTATGGGACCTTATGTGTGCAAAAAAATTATCACAAAAAAGGTGGTAATTGCAAAAACTCCTTCGTCTGCAAACCTTTTCTGTTCACCCCAGCTAGGGCAGACTGCTGTGGCTGGCCCTTAACTTCTATCTGGGGCTAAGGCAGAGCCCATGCTGGCATCTGAACCCCCACTAAAGGGCTTACTGGGTGATGGGTATGGCTGGACCAGCCCTAGGCACAGGTGGAAAGGGCAACCAGTGAAGGCTGCTAGTGGCCAAATCCTCACTTGGCCTTTCCTTTCTGCAGTGCTGGGGGGTGCGGGGAGTCTGGTTGGCTCCCCTTTCCCTGGCTGCCATGCTTGGGGTGGGCAATGGTGCAGGAGACCAGCTGGACTGGCCAGAGTGCTGCCCTCTCCTCCTCCCAGCACAGCTCAGCTTTGCCCATACCCAGGGGAGCCCTGCTGTGGGCTATGGCACTTTGTGCCTGTCCTGTTTCTGCAGGAATGCCTTTTTGTTCCTAGATAGGGCGTGATGCCACAGCCAAGTGTTGAGATGATGGGGGCACAGGCCACCACATCCCAGTCTCTGCCTGATGGGATGTATTACAGATTTCCTGGTAACTCCCTTCAGGGAGAAGTGGACTTTTTCCAGACACAGCGCATTGTGTAGCCAGCAATGTCCAGAGGAGTCCAAAACCCCTTTGGGCTATGGCCCACCTTAATCTCTGTGTCCTCAAACAAGGGCCACAGAGCCCTTTGCATGGCTTCCTCACAAACCAACAAACCAAACAATCCAGGAAAAACAAGAGTCCTTGCTGCTAGGTTGGATGCTGAAGGGTGTCCTCACACCTCATGAACCTCAAACAACCCAGTTTCCCCCCATTCCTTATTTCTCCCTCCATCTCCTTTTGTTGCACATGAGGAGGGGTTGGGTCACCGCAGGCATTCCTGTTGCCCAGGTGGCTCCTCAGAGGCAGGACAGAGGTAAAGGGAGGCCAGCACCAGCAGACGTGGGCTGAGCACCACATCCCCATGTCCCCCTTCCTCTCCAGCAGCACTTTAGCATCACTCAAATCCCAACAACTGAGTACTTCCCAGAGTTAATTTGTGAAAAGAAACAGTATCGATTCAAGGGGTGTGCAGCAGTAATTTTGTCGTTCGGCTTCAGCTCCGCACAATCACAATTGAGTTTTAGCCTCCAAACAATAAATAAAAATAAAATGAGCATTGGCTTAAATAGCATTTAACAGTCATGAGTTCCCAAAGAGCGGCATGAAAGCACGATCTGTTGCTGCTTTTCCTTATGAGAATCAATAGGAAATGCTGAATGAGTTAAGAAAAGCAGAGAATAAAAAAAAAATAAAGATTACCGTTAGAACAGGGGACTCTCTGCATTGCTTGTGCTGTGTATCCGTGATCCTTTTGTGTCCCTTTTTATCCTACCCTGGAATGGAATTAGCTTTCAGTCTTTCCTTCTTTTTTTTTTTTAAAAAAAAAAAAGGAAAAAAATTTGATCTTATTTAAATCAGCCCCTTAGCAGGTTGGCTGAATTCTTGAAAGCCTAACACAGCCTGCAGATGTCTGTCTGTGCAGCCACATGGCAGAACCAGGCTTTGGGGGTCCCCAGAGCATCACGCAGGACCAGGAACTTCTTGGTGCTGGTTCCAAAAATCCGTATCCCTTTCCAGTTCATTACAAACGCCTATTGTTTGCCATATTTATCTGCCATCACTGCTGTTTGTTAGCAAATGGAAAAAGAAATGCCAGGACTAAATTTCAGCCTGCCCTTAGAATAGTGGAAAGGGGCTACAGGAATTGAATGACAGATGGTCTTTGAATGATATACAGAACCTCTGCCCCTGGGCCTGCTTTGGAGGAGCTGTTTTGGATTGTTGCTCAGAAGAGTGGGAGGTTGTTGTGTGATATGTGATTATTCCATAATAATTTTAATTATTTTGCCTGTTTTCAAACAATAGTCTCAGCCTTTTTTAATTTTTACACTCACTGAGTTGTGACACGAGCATTCTTTCCTCTGTGTTAGCAGGGATTAAAATCAAACCCTGTATCCCTTCCCATTTTTTTTTTTAAATAATCCATGTTTAAATAAATTACCTCAGCCTGGAAAAGTGAGTTACAGGGCATTCTCCTGACGTGCGTGGCGGAGAGAAAAGCGAAGGGCTGGGGAGCGGGGCTGGGGGGATGGGGAAGGCTTTATTGTGTTTTGCAGGATGAGATTGTCACTGTAACAAGTTTCAAGAAGAGGCTGCTCTTTAACTCCTCTTCCTCGGCGCGGAGAGCGCAGCTCTGGGAGCCTCATTTACATGCATATGGGTATCTGATTGGATCTGTTCAAAGGTACAGTAGGAGTCAGTCAGATTGCATATGATGTGCATATAAATGAAGTTCCCAAAGTGGGGTGTGATGCTTCGGGAGAGACAGGGAAAATGTGCTGCCTCTGCTTCATCCAAAGTCCAATAGAAACTTGGGGATTTTTTTTAACTGGCTTGAGATAAGCAAGAGTGCAAGCCAAAAAAACCCCCCATATATATGTACATATATATATGTATGTATATATTTCCCCTGTCCCCATTTTCTGAATTTACATTTTAGACCAAATGCAGCTCATCACTGAAACCCCATAAATCACGTTAGTTCTGCATTATCGGAGCACATGTTGGGTTTACAGGACGGCTGCACACACATCCCTCTGCACAGGGCAGGGGCACAGGGTTCAGCTCCTTCGCAGTGCACGTGCCTCCCAGTCGGCACACCAGCATCACACATGCTTCCATCCCTCCTCTGACGAGCAGGGATCAGGGGAAAGCTCTTCGATTTCCATGGGTTTTGGTCTTTCTCTCAGTATGGCAGTTCCTGCTCAGCTAAAGACGCGGCTCCACAATTTTTTGGGTAACAGGGGGCACAGCAGCATGTGACTTTGGCTGAGCTTTGCTCTTGGTTGCAGGTAGCAAGTGCAGGGAGTGCAGGGGGCAGCTAGAAGTGTCGGGCAAAAATGTCACTTACAAGGAGGCTCGGTCCACCCTTGGGAGCTGGTGTGCTCTGAAAAGGGTATGGATGCTTGGAAAAATGCATCAAAATAGCATGGTAAAGGACAAAGGAAACATTTTCCTCAGTGAAATAATCATTAAAGAAAGCTACCTTTCTGGGCAACGCTGAATTTAAGTAACACCGTGATGCTAAGCCAGGACAGGAAAAGGCACTGTGCCTACAAGCCAGGACCCCTTCAGTCTATGGGGCCTGCTGGCCCACATAGTGTGACAGAAGCTGGGATGGGGCCCTGCGGCATGTGGGTGCAGGCCAGACCCCAGGAGAGCTGCTCAGCCCCATGCCGCCCCAACCCTACCTGCGCAGCTGGGATAACTGGAGAGCTCTGCCTCCTCCCCCCAAGCTGTCAGCAAGGAGGAATACATGGAGACTGGGAGGTGCCCAGAGGCCATCAGGATGGGTGCTTTTCCTGAGCCTAACCCCTACTCCAAGGTGCTGCACCCGCAGGGCTGGGGTGAGGGCTGTGGAGATGATGCAGCTGTAGATGGCAGGATCCTGCATCTCGTCCAGGGTCACACACTCTGTATTATCTGCAGTTTTATTTTCATTGAGTCTCAGACTGTCTCTCCGCAGTCTCACTCGTCCCTCAGTTAATGCCCAACTGTAATTCGGATTACTCCTGTACCATCAGTGAGGAGAGCCTGGGAAGTGTACTCTGCCTCCCTAGGGATACACCTTGGTTGATGAAATCTAACCAGCCCCTACAGGGCATTCTTGTGCCACAGACACCAAAACGAGTAGGCACATATCTGCTTGCGGAAAGAAAAATACTCTGTATTCCTGTCTCCTCAGAGTTACAGGGAGACCAGAAAAAATAGCTTAGACAGTGATGAGGATGCTCTGGCAAACATCAAGATTCCCTTGAAGCTTGATGCCACGGTTTCAAAACCTTAAAGCCACAATGTGCATCTCTAAGAGAAATGTTTCCAAAGCAACCTGAAAAACGGAACTTAAAAGCTCTGTCTATTTAATTTCTTCTTTTTTTTTTTTATCCTGCCAAGACTTGTATTCTGGTCTGGGCGTTTCTCATAAAACATTAGATGATATCAAACACTTCAAGCCGTCATTAAAAGGAATTTACTGTACAGCTTTAGGGATACTACCAGACATAAAAGGAGCCAAGCAGAACACTGAGCACAGGTGAACACAACAGAGAGACATTTCCACTTTCGCAGCTTGAAAAATATTTGTTTCTGTAACTTTGGGCTACTTGCTATTTGTGGTTCAGATTCTAAACAGCTTTGCACTGCCTTTGCTTTAAAGCTGCACCTTGAACTCCTTTAGAAAGACCCCAGGACAAGCAGGGCAGGTATCAGGTCTTAACAACAGGGCTTAAATGCCGGTGTTTGTGGGGAACTACGAAGGAGGGTCACTGCTACAAGATAGGGCTTGCAGGCAGGAGCCCATTTCAATTTTCATCAGTCACCCAGATGATAAAATGAAATCTTGTAAAGCTCACCGATGACATGAAGATTGGCGGAGTGGTAAACAAGGAGAGAAGCTTATTGTTACAGGCTGACGGGAATTGCCTGGATGGATGATCACAAGCCAGCAACATGCATTTCAAGATAGCTGAATGCTGTGTAATGCAGATAATACTTTGGGGATCGGAGAGCAGGCTCTGCCTGGGACCACAGCACCTCAGAAAAGGATTTAGGGCCACTGAAGGCAAGTGCCTCTACAGAAGATCTCACAGCAGTGGTGTTGCAGAAGAGAGCAGTGTGGTCTTTGCATGCATAAGGGGGGATATCTGGTAGAAATCACAAACTATCTTGTGTCTGCAGTCCTAGATACTAATGTCCATCTCTGGAGAAGACCATGAAGGGGTCCATGTATGTATAAATGACATATGAAGCAGGGCTGGGAAAGGCTTTTCAGTTTCTCTGACACGGGCACAACATAGGTGCTGATCAAGAAGCAAGGCAAAGCACCAGGACCCCAAGTCTGCATGTTAGATGTCAGGAGCCTTTTTGAAGGTAACGAAGCGTAAGGGTGCCCTGTGCACACAGCATTTGTGCAGTTTAAAGGAGTCTTTTATCACCTGAAAAGCAGCCGTCAATCTGACCCCGTGGCAATAGCAATTAAAAAGTTACAGTGGCTGCTCAGCACCCTGTTAGTATTTACAATGAGCCTGGAGATCTCGGTGGCGGTGGCGAATCACCCACTTGCCAAAACCCTCAGTTAGGTTGCTGATAATAATCTGATGTCATAAGCAATGAAATACGGGGCAGAGGGCCTCTGTCTTACATTTGCTTGAAGATAGGTTGCCTTCTCATATCTTTCAACGCTTCAATCAGAGGGCTGGACTAAGTGGCTTCCCAAGGTCCTTTTCAACCTGAATTATTCTGTGATTCCATCATGATACCTTACAAAAAGTGAAGATCAAGTCACAGATCTCACCTCCAGACCTTGCAGGGCTTTGCCATCCATCACCTTTGCAAGATCTTGAAGTTCCCAGCTGGACGATAACCCATACCACTGAAACACTGCAATTGCCTCTGCGATACGTGGAACAGCATGTAAAAAAATGTGATTTTGGCCAGTTGGGATTATATTATAAACCCTTTTAGAAGACAATAAAAAAGTAGCCCTGGGAAATAATTGTCTTTCTTCATTCATTATTTAAACCTTCAGAAAAAACTTTGCAAATACTTATGTACAGTGCTCTTTATAGAAAAATTTGAACCGTAAGATACATAAGATGCATTATAGCACTTCTTTGAATTGGCCCAATATAAAACGATAAAGTGAGAATATAAGTGGTTGCTTACAACAAAATTCATATTAAAGTTTGGAATAGTTAAATACAGATCTATCTACCAGCATTAATAATAGCAACAACAATTATTAAGTTCACTTAGGAGATTTTTCCCAGTCCGTCATAGCTAAGGCTTAGATTTTAGTGATGTGCAATGCTAATCCACATTGTTTAAATGCCTGCTGCCCTTCGGAGTATAATCCATCTGGAACTACAAGAAAAACAAGAATCAGTATCCAGTGGTGCTATTAATTATCCTTCATGGATTAAATGCTTCAATTTCACCGAGTTATCACCCTATAACACCACTGCCCAGTAACTTTGCGGTATCTTTCCTTGCCCAAACAAGCTGAATTACATCATTTTTGCATACTGCTGCTAACATAGTTCAGGGCATCATCTACATAATGTTGTTCCTGGGAGCAAGTGATTGAGAGAGCACAAAATGTGTGTCCTGAGGGTTTCCACTGAAGAACTTAAATGGAATAGAAAGTCAGAGAGTCAGAGGTCCTGAGAGGTCTCCTGGTAAGGATTGTTTGCCATGCCTTTGAGCAGAGCCCTAAACTGCAAAAGAAGCAGAATATTGGATATTTTTTTGTGTGTTTAAGAAGCCAAATCCTCTTGAAGTTACTCAGCTCTGATTTTGAAACAATTTATGCTGGGTACCATAACTGCAGATTTAACTTCTTAGTTGCCATAGTTTTATTAAAATTCACTGACATTTCACTGGGAGACCAGAGAAAAAACAGTGTTAATCAGATCATACCCTGGACTTGATCCTGCAGATTGAGTCAGTAGGGAGGTGGCTTGCATAAGGACTTGTGGAAAAGGTCCTTAGTAGAATTAATCAGTATTAAATGTGTTAACTTTCTTGCAAGCAATTGACATGTTTCCTTGTAAACCAATTCAGAAAACAGCTGCAATGAAATGGTGTTCCTGGCTCCGCTTTTCTCTTTCTCATTTAGGACTGGTGATGTGGGGACACACAGATTGTACTAGCAGAAAAGAAAGGTATTTTCCTAATGCTTTCCCAGGTACCCAGGGAGGCCTTCTTCTCTCCCTCTTGTAGATCCCATCATCCTCTCAGCTCTTAATTTCCTTAACAAACCCAAACAGTAAGAGCTGGTACTGCAAGAAAATACATTCTTACTGGATGCTGAACATCTCTATTTTTTTCGGGAAGCCCTTTCTGTCACAGACAAGGTACCAGGATTTAACTGAAGGTTTCACGATCTGTCTTCTGCCCCCTGCAGAACCTTTTGTCTTCAGTTTTTCCTATTTCAGGTAGAACAGCTAAAAAGAGCTATCTTTTCCTGAGTGTTTGCAAACACATACAGACATATAAACATAGAGATGGAAAAATACACAGCCTTATTTAATACAGCATATATGGTCTTCCTTTATGAAAGTGTGCCCAGCCTGTATTTTAAAAATAATCTTATTAATCAGTATGAACATTAAAATCAAAAACTTAAAAATTCAGTATGCACAAATGGGTTTTTTAGCAATTCCAGGAAGCTAAAAAATAAATGGAAGCAGTCATTTAATGCTTACTAAGTACAGTATATGTCCAGTTAATCAATGCAAGAATACAAAGGATATGATTAAAATGCAGTTTTTGTTATTAAAAGGTACAAAAGGCTAACTATCAATACATATGACTCACCTCCACTAGAAGCAGAAATGGTCAGAAAATTTATGGCTTAGGAAAAGGTTGTTTTGACTGCAAATAACTGCAGATGAAATCATAACCAGTTCAGTGAAATTTCCTTTAAAAAAATCAGCAATTTGTAAGAATCAGTAAGAATGTAATCTGGAATACAAAAATTTTGCTTCGTGTTTATTTGAATTTAATTTAAATGCAAATATTTACTTATTCTATTGCATATATACATGGTCAGAGCACGAATGCATATTTTAATTATTATATTATCTTAATAGCAAATCAACATATTAACACTTTACAGCTTCACTCAATTGGTGTTTTGTTATGTTGCTCATTTAAGTAAAGAGTATAAAAAAACCCAAGAAAATACAAATAAAATTCAGGAATTTAATTTTCAGAGTGGAAGTGCACAAAATTTGCAAAAGACGCTTGAGGTGATTCCTGTTTCATGGAGAAACTGAAAATGTTTGACGTGATTACAAGGAAGGCAAGGCAGTGATGGTTTATTACCCTCAGCATATTGGTGTATCATATTGTGAATGGACAAAAATCGCTCTGGAGGTCCCAGAGCCCACCTGCTTATTCCTTGTCACGGACCGTGACCCAGTGCTCAGCTGCTCTTGCAGGCAGAATACTTCTCAAAATTCCCAACGACTTCTCATCTGATCTTAAAAGGGCACCCAGACCACCTGAATACCTTCCATTTATGCTTACTGTGCATTATAACTGGCCTATGTACTTACTTTTTTTCTTTCTTCAGATGAAATAAAGATAACCCTAAAATTTTTCCTCCAAAGGTTATGTTTGCTGGTGACCGTTCCTGTTGCCCTTCCTTGGCCTCTCCTCTATCTTGAATACTTCTCGGTACAAAACACTGGTCTCCAGTGCTGAGGACCATGCTATTTGAATATCTGCATACTTACACCTAATACGAAGCTTTAATTATGCTTATGCAATGCTGTGGTTTTACATTCATCATTACAAGCTCCAACTCTGCTGCTGCTGAACTGCTCCCTAGACAGCTATTCCCTTTCTCTCATTTCTGTAGTCAATTATGCTCCCCAAGTGTAGGAGCTTGCACTTACCAAAATCTACCCCATTTTTGTAAATAAATCCCTCAATTTTTCAATATAATTCTGAATTCTAGCTCTGCCCACCAATGCACTTAAAGTGTTTCCCAGCTTGATATTTCTCTAAATCTGACTGAGTTTCCAAACCACAGAGGAGGGGCACTCAGAGCAGCCTTGCAGTCTGGTGGTGAAGGGTTACCTGCTATTCTTTGGCCAGTTTTCCACCCACCCATCCAACCATAGGTCATGTTTTCCAAATTTGCTGATGAGACTATCATGTGAGAGATGACATCTAAGAATCAAGATCTATCCTGCATATCATTCTTCCTTCATCCATAAGGTCCATTGCCCGTAACTCAGTTATCTTGGCTTTATGTATTTTATTCTTGATGAGGTCATTACAGGCTGTCTGGCTTTTTTTTTTTTTATCCAGATGGTTACAGATTGCTGATCCATTGGCATGTATGTCCAAGAATTAAGTTAAAATTAGTCTAATTCCTGGGATCCCCTCCTCTTCTCCTTTTAAGAGAAGATAGATCCCCAAGCTGCCATCACCCACTCTTCTAAAGCTACTCACGCCCTTCCCAAAGCTCTGCTAACTCTCCAACTCCTTCAGGCAGCTCCCAAGCTATCCAAATTCAGCCCTGAAGTGTCCAGCTAATTAGAAATGTCTCAATTTTCATATAAATTTCTTTCTTATTCTAGCCAGAGTCCTTTAGGCATTCGTTACTAGTATTAATTGTTTCAGCCGCCTCATTTAATCGTTCACGAAATACAAATACCAAAATCTTTGCCCTTCTTAGCTTCCTCCTTGTTAGATTTTCCTCATCATTGAAGACTGGACTGATGCTTTTTCTGGTCCTTGTCTCGCCAGTAGTGTGTTTTCAGAATCTTGTATCTTTTATAATTAACTTTGCTTGCTGCACTTCCACTTAACTCAGTAAACACCTTGTAAAAATCATTTTTATTTTAAGAGGCGCATACAAAAGAAAAATGCAATTGCTTTCCGTAACATAATCAAATAGAGGTTTTTCAAAGTTACCATGTCATTTAAATATCCCGGATCAGTAGTGACATGGTGAATGCCAATGAAATACCACTTTCGTATTATACCAGCATCATTCTGCCAGTAAATTTCCCCATGTAGACAAGTCCTTAGCAGTATTCCCCAGTGTTCTCCCATTGTGAGTGACATTTCATAGAGCTGAGAAGAATAACATTGAAATGACCCTAAATCGTGATGGAGCGTGGCAAAATTGTGAAAATGGAGAGGCTTTGAATACGAATTATTCTAGATTTTAAATACATCTTTCTTTTATTAATCTAGCAGAATTAGGGAGCTATTAAATACAGCAGACCAAACAAAAAGAAGCCAGGAACTGTCGCGCAAAAAAATTATTCCAGTCAAAATGAGACCACCGGACTAACAAATCTCACTGTAAAATACCTACAAGGTTACAGCTATTTGTACATGTAGCCCCTAGTCTTACTATTCCACGTGGTAACAAATGCTAACTATGCATATTTTTTCTGGGAATTGGCCTTTAATAATTATCATAATCACATCTGGCTCTACATACCGGGTAGTTTCTCCACTCTTGCCAGCCTGTCGTCCTTCTAGCTGACTTCTGTGTCTCCTGCAAAAAGCAGTGGCACTGTGGATATCGAACTGTGCTTGGCAGCTTCACCAGGGAAGCTGGGAAGGGCTCTGAGAACATCTCCAACCATCAGACCTTTCCTCCTCCTCCAAAAGCAATCGCAGAAAGTCAGTAAACTTCTCTGAGGAGGCAGCAAGTCAAGGTGAGGGTGCCTTTGTGTTGGGTGTGCTATAGTAGTTCCCCCTCAGCTGCGGTGAGGTAGATTGCATTAGTTCCCACATGTCAGTCATATTCAGGATTACAACAAAACCTCCCTCTTACAACTTTCAGATGCAAAATGGCCAAACTGTCACACTCCATTCAATAAGTTCTCAGCAAATGATGCATATATACAGAGAGGAAGAGCTCAGCCATAAATTGATCATGCATCAAAGGATGTCACAACTTGGGATCTGCTCGCTGGCAAAACTTCCTAGTGCAAGAGTTTCTCCCCCCAAAACTGGAAACCTAGCAGGGTAGGTGATAAACAAATACTAATAAGTCAGTGTGATTGATAGCGGTACCATACTTGTTACACATGGATTTTTCTGGCTGAGAGAGAACTTACAAAATAGCTACAGAGCTCTAGTGGGATAACCACTCACAGATGTTGCAGAAGGGTATAGCAATCTATTTCAGAACAATGCAGCTCAACTTTTTTTGCAATAACCCGGACAGCCTTATAGCCTAGGAGGTATGACATGGTGACGGTTCAGAAGTTCAAGTACAGGACTGGAGTCAATAGGATTTGAGTTTGCTCACTGTAATAAGCACCCACCTGCACTCTGTCTTTGAGCAGGCCAGAAATATTAATTTTCATTGCCTAACTTGCATGACTGGTAGAGTATAATTATCAGAAATGCTTATAACCTTCACTGAAATAAAGAAATAGCCTGAATGAGTGAATCTTCACAGAATCACAGACTGGTTGAGGTTGGAAGGGACCTCTGGAGGTCATCTGGTCCAACCCCCCTGATCAAGCAGGGCCATCTAGACTCGGTTACCCAGGACCATGTCCAGGCAGGATTTGAATACCTCCAAGAATGGAGACTCCGCAACCTCCCTGGGTATCCTGTGCCAGTGCTCGATCACCCTCATGGTAAAAAAGTGTTTCCTGATGTTCAGAGGGAACCTTCTGTATTTCAGTTTGTGCCTGTTGGCTCTGATCCTGTCACTGGGCACCACTGAAAAGAGCATGGCTTCTTTACACCTTCTCTCCTTTATACCCTCCCTCTTATTCAGGCTGAACAGTCTCAGCTCTAATTCCTGTGTATAGAAAGCTCATCAACTTAAAATCTCAGTCTTAAAAATAGGCTTAACTAGGCGCTTACCTGAGATCCGGCCTCTCCAGGATGCCTTTGAGCTACATCAGCAGACCACTACAGAGAAGACTTGGCTCCCATGGGCTCTGCAGTAGCTGTTGGGGATTTAAACAGGAGGCTTGTAGGTGCAACACTTCCCATCCAGCACAGTTTAGAAGTGGTAAAATTCCATTTGTTTGAAACATTTGTGGCTGTGTTTAACCATGTTCCTTGGTTGGTCTTTGATAATGCTTGTTTTGTTCTCACACCTTTTTTTGCATGATTTTAAAATGGGCAGGGGGAGATATTTCTCAGGAAAATACATATATATATATTAGCAAAAGAGAGTTTCATGCAACTATAATTCCATTTAGATCACTGTCAGTGACAGGCGGAATTTACTTAAAGATATTTTCTGTGCTTTACGGTTACTCATTCATGCAAATAAAGATAGCCCTTGAAGCCAAGTCACCTTGCCCTCTCAATCATCCACCTTGCCCTCCAGAGCTCTGGGGGGAATGCTAAATTAAAATCTGTCTGCTCTGGCAGAGGTGGGTTTTTTGATATAAAGCCAGAATAATTATTCAGACATATGTTTACAGCTGCAAGGTTATATTTTGCTGAAGATTTTTTAAAGTGAAAATGTAGCTTGGTTGCTAAAGGGTTTTCTGTTTAATCACTGCAGAGGTATGGAAGACAGGGAAATTTGTGGATTTATCCTCTTTCATCTCACTCTTTCCAACTTTTGTTTGTTTAGCTCACTTTTTTTTTTAATAATCTAAAATTTTGGAGGCTTGGAAACATTTCCTATCATATTATTTAAGAAGTTTCATGATATTTTTGTGCATAGAAACAAGGTTATAGTTTTCCCCCTTTTTTGGCCTTCTGTGGTGATAACAAACACTGGTCAGTCTGAACTAAAAGATTAGAGGAAGATTATGTTAGCCATGTTAAGAAGAGTTCAATGGAGGGCTTCAAAAAATGTTTGAAGTTGCTTTGCAGCACTGAAAATTAGCTTAAAGGATGACAAATGCAAATTGAGAAATGCCTAGATGGAATTTACAAACTCTGCTGTAATGAAAAGGGATCCAGACTTTAATTTTTTAACTGTAGCAATCCTTGAAGCAACAAGGAGAACAGAAGATACAGAAGGGGAAAATTCTCGAAAGGAAGACGACTCTGTCTTTGATGTTTTAATGGCACTCACGTTGCATAAACCTTGCAGGAACAGGTAATATAATACAAAATAAAACTTCCACAAATGTGGCAGGATTCCTCTTTGGGTATTAAACGCTCGAGTATTGATGTACCTAAAGAAACTGTCATAGGACTAACTAAATGAGAAACCTGAAATACCTCTAGATATTCACCCACACTTTTCATTTAACCCAGCTTGAGCTTTCAAAACGATGCCTGTTGCAAACCAGGTGTGGCCAGTTTGGCAGACTGTCCATTTCCACTTCAACAGCTAGAACACATCTGCAGTGAATGAGGTACGTAGTGCATCCTGATTTTTGTCTCTCTCTTTAGTGTGTTGCCTAGCTGCTCTCAGAATAAAATCAACTATAGTTAGACCAGTGGTTTTCACTCATTCACCTGCCTTGAGCTACGAAGACCCTGGAAGCACTGCATCATGAAGGTCCAAAGCCAGGAAGATGGGGGCCATGAATGACAAGGCTCTGAGCAAGTGGAAGCTGGAAACACCAGGAAAAATCTCAAGTCCTAATAAACACGCAGAAAATTTGTCTCATAGTAGAAGACTCCAGAATCTTAGGTATATTATTTTAACCAGAAAAAGACTGAAGAAGTGATTGACTACTGTAAGCAAGCACCTTCACGAGGAAGTGATTTCTGATGCTGCATGGCTTTTTGATTCAGCAGAAAAAGACATCCAGGAGACAGAAGCCAAAGCTAGAGAAAGAAGTACAAACAGATTTTTTTTAAGTCAGTGTTATTAGCACCTAAAAGAATCACGGGGTGAAGATTCATGGATACCTCAAAGCTTACATTTCAGGACTAGATACCTTTCTAAAGACACAGGAGTTGCCTCGGTGTAGCAACATTGTGGGGAGCCTGGTTTGTGTCCTGAGGGAGGTCACACGAGCTGGGTGAGTGAGGTTCCTCTGGCCCTGTGGTCCCATGGAAGCAGTCAGAGACAGCGAGAAAATAGCTTGAAGTTATGAAGCTTGCAGGCAGAGAGAAATTACCTGGAGCCTATAAACCATTACTTGAGGCCCAGAATCACTTCTGATAAAATCTTTGAAATTAGCCCACATTTTAGGGGGTGCCAATAGGCTGAAGGAAGAAAAAATATTGCCATTAATTCAAAAAAAGATTTGCTTGTTAGTTTTCTTCATCTGTCTGTCTCATACTTACTACTTCATACATAATGGTGTTGAAGTCTTTGGTGTAATCTAATAATCAAGGGAGTTTGGGAACAAATTTATATACACGAAGAAACTTTTTCTCACTTATAATCTCTAATCCTGGATAATGACATTACATTTTCAAGACACTGAGATCAACATTGTAATTGAGCCCATTCCAAGACCTATCAGCTCTCATTAACACAGCCATTCATCCCTGCTTTAATCTTTCTTCTTAAACTAATCAAACTATGAATAAAAGAAAATGTCTGTGTCCATATGGCTTAAGTTTTGCCGAAGTCTGATATTTAGCTCAAGGTCTGGTTCATAAAAACATCCACCTGCCAGTCTAGATTTGTACATTAATTTCCAGGTAAAACACCTTTCTTGAAAAGACCATACTTTCCATTGGAATTTAACACTGAGTATAGAAAAAAGCACACTGACATTCAGTTCAGGGGCTTAATGAATCAAACCAGAATGATTCAGGCTTTATTAGCCCCAGCTATGTGTCATTTCATCTTACACAATCATTTTCCCCATCCATTTAATTTAAGAATAATCTTTCGTCACAGCTATTTCTTTAACACTTAAGAATCAGGTGGACTGCCATTGAGGCCACTTTCTGATACAATTTTTTCTTCTTTAATGAATTGTCAAGACACTTTCTAGTCTTTCTGAAAGCAGTTCATAAAAGCCACTATTTTTTAAAAGGAGTAAGTTTCTGCTCTTTGTGGATCTTGCAGAGGGTTTGGCCTCCTGTTTAATTGAACAACAGATGTGTTAGATGGAGAAATGCCAACCTGTGGGTTAACTATTGATCTGGGAAGCAGCAGTTGCCTCTCATTGGCCTTCTGCCTTTAAGGTTTCCAAAACATGGGGTTGGGTTGACCAACATTTGCCAGTAATGGAATTTTTGAATGCCAGCAAACTCTGGAATGCTCTCCAACACATTCAAGGTATCTAAAATACCAAGTGTTCTGTTTCGATTGCATTATATTGTGAACAGGCAAGAAGCTAAGTCATCTGTAGCAATGGAGAGAGATAGACACCATCACCACCCTTCCTGCATTTCAGGTCAGTGCTGCAGTCCTGTAAACAAGCACTACTGTTGTTAAACAAAGAAAGATGTCCTTATAGAAAAGTTATGGGCACATGCCCATACATCAGAGTAGCACGCACTTACAGAAAGTCTGCTGAACTCATAAGTCTTACTCCTTGTGAGCATGTGTTGCTGAAAATAAAGATGAAGGCAGAGGAATGAAGGAGTATGATCATACCAAGCTGTACAGAGAACAGTGAATCCTTGCCTCCCTTTGTGAGTCACTCTAGGAATCAGCCTTTGAAGTGGTGTTTGCGGTCAACATGAGTGGCTAAGAGTCAGATCCAATACCTTTTCTCGCTAAGAGTAACCCCTTACCCCCGAGTAGCCTTACTGATGGAGAGGTAAGGAAGTGTGGGAAACCTTTGGCTGCATAGCGACCTAAGGAGCTTGTGAGCCTCCACAGTCAAATACTCAAGCGAAGTGGCAAGTCCGTTGCAATCATTGTATACATACATGAACTGATATACATGTCTATCTGCCTACATATATAGCATATTTACATGTATATGGTACTTAAACTCTTATCAAATCCCACTGATTGGATGAGTTGATAAATATCAAGCAAGAATTTTTGAAGGTGACCATCAAAAAATATCCTGCACCAGCAGTGAGATTTAGAAAAGAAAGAGGCAGAACAAGGCACGATCTGCCACAAAACATCCCTCTTCCTCAGACTGAAGCCCTCTTAAAATGGATCATGACAAGTCTATGCAGAGCTACAGCTGTTTCTACATCCAGTGAGCCAATCTCACATCCTCCACAAGTCACTAGCTACAACACGGAACTCTCCACTGGATCCTGACAGCCATCCAGCTCCATCCCAAGGCTAAGTCCCTGTCCTGCATTGGGATTTACCTCCTTCCCAAAGGCCTCACACCCAGCATTTCTGTTGGGTTTGTGTTTAATACCTGTTTTCTGTTAACTTCGTTTGCAGTACCAGATTGTGTATGTACCTTTAAAATTAAGATTTGGCATTCCCTCCGACAGCCTCCTGACACTGATGCCCTGAGAAAATGAGAGAAGCTGGAGAGCTAAGTAGTGCCATGTAGACAGCTGAGGTATGGCCATGAAGAGACACAGGCCAGTGCACGTGGCATTCATATCACAGCTGTTCATTGGAAAGGCAGTTTTTGGAGCTGTCTGATGTGTAAAGTTACTTTTTTGTTTCCCGGCACGTTGCTATATGCTAGCAGGAAAGTTTTCATAGATATCCGAAGAGAAAGACTCATGACTTGTTGCCATATCGCTTAATACCACTGGAGGCTTCATGCTCCCTTTGAGCAGGTGATACCTCCACTTCCCTCCACTGCAACTGCAGTGCTTGATAGACTTGTAAAACCATGGGTGACTCGGGTTAATACCATCCCTAGGGAATATGGGACTTGCTTGTAACAGGTGTTACTTAGCTTTTGAAGTTCCTGAAATTGCCCAGAAGTTAAGGGGAAAAGAAGAAATTTGAACAAAATGTATTCAAATACTTTTGAGGGTGGAGAGAAAGATACTGAAACCAGTGTCATGCAGATAACATTAAAGAATTTAAATTTCAACTTTTGAAGCTTCAGGTTAGCTGTTTATGGTCAAATCTTTCAGTCTTAGAATTTAGGTAATATGTTTTAAATGTGGATTTAGTGCAATTAATCCTTTTCTTTGGAAGCCAAAAACATATAGTTGTTACACATCTGAAATCAGGTGAACGTGTGTGCCCAGCACTTACAGATTCTAGTGGACTCCTGTATTTGTAAGAAACACAGTACCTCCCACTCAATCATTCATGTCTTAAATCAGTTTGCAAAGATACCTCAGGTGAACCCTGTGGTCCTCAGAAGAAAGTAAGCAGGACCCAAATCTTAATTTTAAAGGTACGTACACAATCTGGTACTGCAAACGAAGTTAACAGAAAACAGGTATTAAACACAGAATTCTCTCTTATCAAGTGAGACATTGGCAGCTCGTCTAAATTAGAGTTGTAGCAGCCCTTGCAAAGGAAATAAGTTTCCTATAGCAGACAGGAGAGAGAATTTATATTCTGCATTGATGAAGTCTAGGTAAAGAAAACCAGTAGACCACAAATATATGGATGAATGAGGCAAGACCTATTTTGAAGAGGAAATTGATGTAACTACAAGAAATATAAAGGGACCCTAGCCAAGATTTTTAATAACTTCCAATTTAAAGTCTACACTAAGCTTCTTGATGACTCTTTTACTTTTCCTAATGAAACTTCTCGTTCTTGTGTTCAGGACTGTGCAGGAATGTAAGCGCCTGGAGATGCTGGTATGCACAGACTGTCTTGTAACTTCTCCTCCTCCTACAGCTCCCTTCCTTAGCAAGTCTTAGACAAGAAAAGTTTCTTCAACTTTTTCAGCATTTCTGTTACAGCACCTGGCCAAACCAGCCTGATCACAGAGAAAGAGAGTGACAGTGTTCACTGCCTCATCTCCTTTCCTCTCTCTGCATGGTATAACCAGCCTGGATAACACTGGAAGCCACCAGTCTGGTGTGCATCGGTCTGATATGAACCTTTACTGATCATGTTTATCCAGCACCTACTCAGTTTGATCTGCATACCGAGCCACATGAAAGCTGTGAGGCAGAAAGTGCATTTCAAAAATGTGATTTTCCTTTCAGATAAATGCGTTTTACCCAGAGCAAGCTGAATTCCAACTTCTCTCCCAGATTTTGCATTTAAAAATTGCTCTTGAAAGTTGAGCAGCTAAGCATCCAAATCTATGAGGAAAGTTCCAGCATCAATCTATAAGGCAGGAACTATCCTCTATCAATGCTCTGTGCTTTCTGCTTCAGCTTTTGGCTAGTCTTGAATTTTATTTTTTTTGTTAGTTGTTCTATTCAGGACAGTTTTGGAGGCCTTCAAATACCCAGAGGACTGCTGGGTCCAGTTACAATTAATCTACAATTAATATAATCGTAGATCCATCGCTAAATTTACCAGAAATAGGAAAGTTCTTTGTTTTCACTGAAGTTACTTGTTGTTACTTAGCTGGATCTCTTTAATTGATGTTAGTTGCGTCAAAAGTGAAACTGGTGATTGGTCAATGCCCACCCAGCTGTCACTGCCCAAAGCTGCTGCTATGGCTTACTCCCCTGAAACGACTGTTATCTTTGGATTAATTTCGTGTATGGAGGACATGGTGCTGCATGGGGCTACATGGGAACTTCCTTCAGTATTGTATCTGGGATCTATAGCAAGATGCAAGTTGTTTTTCCTGTGTTTCTCCTTTTTCAAGGGCAAAGGAGAAAAAGCTGTGTCTATCAAAAACCATGGAGAGAGTGAATGGTGTCAGGGAATCAAAGAGGGGCCAAGAGTTAGGAAGGAAAATAAGTCTAGAGCAATAGCCACACTGCAGCGTCCCAAGACCAAGATGGGAGGATGAGCTGAAACAAAAGCTGGGACAAACAGAGCAAGGAGCTGGATATCAGTAACTAGTGGAGTGGTGGGGAGAGATTTGCAAGAAAAGATGTGCCAACAGTAACTGGCATTACATTATAGGTATATGCTTAAATATAAATAGAAGTTTGGGAAAATAAAGCTCAGGTCCCATGCATTTCAAACTGACCACCTGAAAGAAGTGTATTTGCAGCTCCTCCTTGACTCCACTCCTCATCTGTAAGAGAGCAACAACATTGTCACCATCACCACCCTCGCTGGAGAGCCATGAAAGCAAAACAAGGTTTCTGAAGGACCACAAAACCCCAACGGTGGACAGTAAAGCAAAACCACAAGAACATTAACAACTTCTGCCTGCAGAGCCGAGTCTTAATAGCATGCAGAGACCACACACAAAATAAGTCAAGATCAAAATGTTGAATAGTTGCCTGCTAAGTAAGTATTGCCTCTTCCATATACAGAACAAGGCCACAGCTCTGTGGGAAAAATATTATACAATGCTTGTTATGCAGGGGATAAATTAAGGGCTACATAGAAAACTTGAACACTATTGATATATCTCTTCTGAGTGCTTGTCCACATAATAACTTCCTTTTAAAACATCTTTCAGTGTAATAGATATAAGAGGGGGAAACAAAATTATTCAGAGCCATGTGAAGGTCTGGAGAGAAATTAAATACTTGTTTTGTGCTCTTGGGTGGACTCTCAGATGAGTGCCCCTTGCACGGATTTCTCTGATGTCAGACCCTTTCTGTGAACTCTCCTAAAGAAAAAAAAATCCGCAAACTTCTAGAAGCCAAAACAAACAATCAGTTTGCTAAATTCAAGTTTCTTCCATTTTCTTTTGATACATCCCCACAACCAATGGTAAGTAAATGTCCTTTTTCTGATAGAGTAGGCGTGAAAGGTAAATACAGCTGTTTAGGGGTGCTTTTTTTTTTATCCACCAGACTAATTCCTGAAGAGCTTGTCTCAGAATTTCTATCCGAGTTCAGGTTTATAATTATATGATCTCAGATCCTAAGGCATCCCAGCAACACCTCCCAGAAGAGAAAACCCAAAATGTTTAGGATCTGTGTCTATATGTCTGTATCCATGAATCTCTCTATCTATCTCTCTATAAAAACATATATGTATGTACTATATATATAGTTATATTTATATTTAAATTTAGATGTATACATACATACACACACACATATATATACATGGATATAACAAGTGATATACCAAAGAGTTGGAGGATAAAATACTGACTGCCTTGTGCAACACATGCCCAGCCTTAGCATCAAGGGGAAGCAGCAGGGAAAGGGAAACCCGTCCTGTGCTGATGCGGCTGCAGTCTCATCCCATCCCACCGCCGGTGGAGGGTGCCTCGGCTGGCGCTCCAGGGGGAGCCTGCAGAGCTGGCACCAGCGGGGACAGCAGGACCAGAACTGGGATGGGGACAGGAGGCTATAACACATGCCCTGCCAGAGGGGTCCCCAGCGATGCCACAGGTATCCCCTGCTGCAGCTCAGCCTTCCCAAGGAAGGAGGGACCGGGGGAGAGGAGGAGAGGCTTGGTTCCCCGATTAAATTTTATACATCCCTCCACTGTTCTCAGGTTGCTTTCAGAATCAGAAAATCCAAGAAATATATTCACAGATGTTCCCTTGTTTATTTGTTGACTCTGTGTAATTTGTTTGCCCTAATTTGTTTTTGTCTATCATGGGACTTCCCTTTTTAATTTCCCTTTCTCTGTTTACCACTCTTTGTGGAGCAGCGGTCTGTTAAGCTGTGAGAGGCACATGCCAAATTAAAAAAAAAAAAAAGGCAAAAAAAAAGAGGCACTGCAGATTGTTTTAAGCATTGGCTGCCCCTTTGGGCCTGAAGGCCTTGCTTGCAGCCTGCACCTGCTCCTCCTCTTGAGACACAGGGCTCCTGATCTTTATCCCCTGCCTTTAAGCTGCCTGATTCCTATTATCCAAACTCAAACAGCGTTCTCTACATTCACGCCTCCAGCACTTGGCATGAAATTAATAAGCCTGGCTGATATATTTCCCTGGAAGCCTGCCACTCTTTAACAGTGGTGTTAGATTAAAAATTTTGGCATGGTTAATGAACAGGGAAAAGCTGAAGCCAAAAGTTTCATGCAGCAATGCAAAGATTTGGGGGTTATGAAAAGAATACCAACTTTGTTCACATTTTCTGAATGCCGTCCTAATTACAGGGTTAGATAACAGACACAACAAAATAGTCATGGCTAGAAGAAAGGACATGTTCTCATCCTTCCCTTGCGTTTGATTTTATCTGTAGCCTTTTCAATCGCATCCCATTCTGCTGTATTGTGTAAGCTGAAACACAGTGGCACTTGGGTTCACAACTCTGCAGTTCACACAATTAGCAACGAAAGGGGGGCCCAAACCTAGATACGGCCCTGTTCCACTCACCAGGGCCTGGGGCCAGTGCAGGCATCCTTCAGCCTCTTCTGGAGACTGGGAACAGCCTCTTCCCCAGAAACCAAAATCCAGCGTGGTTTGCAGACAGCGGCCGTGTTCCCAAGTCATTCTGGCATTTGAGCATTTCAGATCTTCATCCATCTCTGGTTTTAACAGATTTCATTTAAGTTGCTGTCAGCATGATTAGGGTTTTCCTAGAAATAATAATCCTAAAGAGAAATTCCATGCGCTTAAGCATGAGTCATAAGTGCATATACATATAAATAATCGGGCATGTGTATGTGTACATGTGCAAAGTAAGAAACACTATCTGAGTCTTTCAGGTACAAGCATTTTACCCAAATTTGTGTGACACACAGTATGCATTCACTGGCTTTCCATTCTCCCACTTTGAAAATATTTGTTTGGAAAGGAATGATCTTAAAGTTTCACCATATTAGCCGCTTTCTGCCTCCTGGTTACTACGTCATGACTGTGCTGCTTCTACCAAAGCTATAAAAATACTTTGAAACATACAGCCTGCCAAACTGAAAGAGGTGGAAAAGAAGCTAGTGCTAAAACATCCTTAGCATGTCACCTATGGCTCTGATTTCTTGTTAGAACATAAGACACGTCTCTTTCCCCAACTGCCATAGGTCCCACAGCTGCAAAGTCACCATGTCTTACTAGTGGCAGCAACGCTCCTTCCTTCCGTTCTTTATAGCCTCTGGGCTGAGCTCCTGAAAATCTCCCAAAGTACCTTACCAAGCAGCTGAACTCTATACAAAGGGCCATCCTCTACTGCAAAGATGTCTGCTTCAGGGAGATCTCCAGCAGTCATTTTGTTCCTGGAAACTGTGCAACAGTGCTAATGACAACAGAAAAGAACAACTTCTCCAGCTCAGTGCTCAGGGGAAACTTGGAGTGAAAGGGCCTTGTCCTACCTGCTTTCCCTCCCCTGCCCTTTTTTTCCTCTGTTACAAACACAGATTTGTCACTGTGCCTTGACCAAAGCCATTTAGCATCTCCTGGCTCTTCTGCTGTGCCAAACTTCCTTCTCTCATTACCTCCTGCCTCATGGGGTGCATTTAGTTTCTGTTTGTCATGGTACCCTTTGGAGCTGTGTTTTCCTGGTCTTTCCATGTAGATTCCCTCCATTAAAATGTCCTTTTCCATAGTCTGTAATGACTTCCAGCTGAGTCAAAGGAACACCTCTTCCATATTAAAATGTCTTGTCCATTCTGCTACCATTGAGGTGGCCAAATTCCTTTCCCTTTGGAGAAATGTCCTCAGTACTATTTTTCTAACATGAAATATGTCCCTTCCTTGAATTATCAACATGAGGCGCACTGGTTGGGCTGGCTGCTAGCCCTTCACCCACCACACTGCCTGATTTTGCTCAGAAAGTGCCGGTATCACGCAGCAGCTAATACATTAGGGGCTAGCTTATACTGCCACGTCAACTGTGGTCTCAGCTGATATTGTAGAAAAGTGTGAAACGATAAGGAAATTGCTAATCTGAGTGATAGGGCATGGCTCTGTGTGCAGCTCCTACCTTTCACAGCTGCTCTTTACACATGCATGCCCTTGGACAGCTTCTCAGGCTGTCTCACTCCAAGGGTCTCCCGTAATGCTCCTCCTCTCCACCTAGGGTCAAGTCATCTTCTCCTACGCTAGCACCAACAGCTGGAGGCCAATGACATATGAAGTGCATGCCAAACATAATAAGAGTTTACAATGCTAATAACTTAAGCAGGCAGCATTTGACCGAGGCATAAGTGCGACATGGCAAAAAAGTGATATGGAAGCACAACTTGTCAGACTTTGCATCTTACATCCAGATGAAAGAGGTCATCTGCAAAACATGACCTTTCCTAAGCTGTCCTGCTTGACCTACTGTGGAGCTATTCCAGGAGTCAGGAGGGACAGGCACATGGGGAGCTGATTAGACAGTGGGAGCTTTTGTTCCAGAATTTTGAAATTTTGCTGAGAATCTAGAAACCGTTCTTTTTCAATTCACAGTTCTTATTTTACAAGCAACAATTTCAAGGAAAATTACTTTTTTTCCATCAAATTACCAATTTCCCGTTTGAAGAAAACAGGTTGGAAGGAAAGTTTTTGGCCAGTCCCAGCCAGCAAACATCAATTTCTTCATTCTGCAATCCCATTTCACAAGTCCTTTGTGCACTATTGAGCTCAACAGCCTACCTAATAGCACCAGGCACAGTGAGTTTCTCTGTACAATCAGAGCAGGCTATGTAGAAATGGTATGTACCTCCATGAGATCATAAGGCAAAGTAGCCCCAGCCTTAGACTCCAAATATTGGCAAAGTTATGATGTTTTGAATGTCCAGCATGCCTCTAATTTTTAACGATGAGTAACACACTGGTTTATAATCACTAAAACAGAATCAAAATTAATTGATTATGAACTCACTGTGTATTAATCAGAATCATCTGCTACTACTAGAAATAGCAATTAATGTATACTATTACTGTGTGAAAACCAAAGGACTGGTTTAAATACATGGTGAATCATCATTTAGTATTCTGTGGCTCCCGCAGTTCTGGTCCCTCTATTCCATATAAGAATGGTAAAGTCAAAAACAATGTAGAGCACAATGATATTGCATCAACTACTGCTGGTAGAAACAATAATAATACAGAAATTATTTGTTTATGTGACATTTTGAAAAGAATGTGACAAAAATGCTAAAGATCTCTCTACATAATCTCACTACATAAGCTGTTTCTAGAGTCTGAGTCAGCCATACTACGTGATATTGCAAACTCTTCAGATTACATGAAGTTTGAGAAGTGCGGATAAACACAAATGTTATAATTGCCAAAATAAAAGAGTGTTAAGACAGGGAGAATCCAGCTTAAAGCCTAGCTTAAGAGACTGGATCCCTTCTCTTTCTGAAACAGCTTCGGCTGAGCACATTTAGAAATCTCCCTGTAAATCTTCATCTGTACCGTGTTTGCTTCCCCAGTTCCCAGTGGGCAGCCTGATGCCTTCATGCCTTGAAACCCCCTCTTTCTAATAATTCCCTCTCCCCTTACAGTTTAGCTGACTAGATAAATTTTTCCCCTTTAATCTTTGTTATTGTTTATGTTGATGTATGGAAATTAATGATCATAAGGGAAAAAGACATCTGTATTTAGACTGGGTTGCAGGAGTGGTTGGCATAACAAAGAGTGGCTGGGACCTGGTTTGCAATATTTTCCCAGTAGATACTCTGAAGATGGACTAGTGAGAGCTGCAGCTTAACAGTCTGCAAAGGCCTGCAATGTTAGTCCCCATTTCAGACCCGTTCTGCCACATTTGTTTGTTCTCACTGTCCACCCTGTCTTCATACCTCTTCCACAAAGCCTGTGAAAGTAAATCACAGGCTAATGCTGGCATATGTTGAGGCACCAGCAGAACAACTGGTGCACATCAGCATTTAAGGTTGAATGAGTTGGGGAGGTAAACTCCAATATAATATGGTTACTGTGCTAGGAAATGGGGTTGTGGGGTTTATCTAGTGAATCAGAGAAGGGGTGTAGGAGAAATGGATACTATATGTGAGAGGTGTACATATGTTTTAGAGACCCACATGTAAGTCACAGGGAAAATATGCTGTAGAAGATATACACTACAACTGGACCCAAGGACAACTGTCTGCTGTCACTCATTCCCCTGGTGTCTCCCAAATGGCATCAAATAGCCAGAGGTCAGCTGTAGAGCAGCAAAGATCACAAACCCGTGGCGATGCAGGATCTTGAGAAAGCCACCTTTTCTTCCCATTTCCTTATCTTCTGTGTTCACAAGGGGCTGGTTTGACTACCAATTCAGGTATTTCTCCAGAAATTCCCCAGCACTTCCTTTTGCCTCCCATGTGTCTCCCAAGATTATTATTGCATTGTACCAATTTCAGGATTTTCTCACATTATTTTTCTAGCGGAGGGGGTGCCAGATATTTCCTGTGAGACCTCTTCAGCTGGTGTCCCCTTACTCCTGCTTCCAGGTGGCAGCACAGGTGCTGCACCACTACCTCTCCACATCCTCAGTCTGCATGGTGCCCCTCGTGCCAGTCACACACACACGCTGGGCACATGGACACCAGTGTGGGGCATGAGGAGTGTGTCTCCTGTAGGGTCCTGCTCCCCCAGCCTGAGACCTGGCATATTTTGGGACATAGCTCTTGCATGATCCAGTGTACGTGACTGCATCCATCATATGATTCAATATGCCAGATTTCCACCTTAACATGTGACCTAAGAAGTGTCATACTACATTTCACACTTGCCTAATTCCAAGTTACATCTCAGCAGCTCATATTTCCTGTCTTTCCGTGGGTTTTCTTCTCCTCTTTTTCTTTTTTTCTTTCTTTTTTTTTAAAGCAGTGGATGGTTGTCAAACATGTTATCTACAGGGATCAGTCCCAGTCAAACCTGGAACATGTAGCTGGATTTTTTCCCTGGGGTTGTCTGGGAACTGTGTACACTGCTCTGTGGCGAGCTCTCCCTTGCCCTGCAACCAGCAAAAAGATCTTAAACTACCCCAGGTGCCAGCTGCATCCTGCCAGATGGTCAGGGATTTTTCTCTTTCTATTTCAGACTGACCCAGCAAAGATGGCATGCTCCCACCAACTCTACGTGACCCACCGCAAAACTCTGTCCTTACACTCGGGCAGCTTCAAATGGCTGCTCTCCCATAAATGTGTTACTGTCATTTTTTAAAGAGATCTGGGAGGGGAGGATCAATCTTCATTAATTTGTGGAACAGGGTCCTTGCCGTTGCCGAATTATTTGTTTCTTCGGTGCCTGGAAGCGCACTGCTACCTCCAGCCCTGGAAAACCCCAGTTCCAGGCACCAGAGGCACCTGGTGCAAAACTCCGTGCCACGGACTCGCATCTCGCCACACATTTGCTGGAACGCCGAAGGCCAGATACGCCGAAGATGCCATGCGTTATCCTGGGGGCTCTGCTGACACCCTGCCAGAGTCAGGCTGGCAGGAGCTGACGAGGCAGATGCTTGCCCACGTCTCCCAGCAGAAGCACAGCCGAGTGGTGACTATCCAGGAGAGGGGAAGAGGTACGAATAAAATCCTCAAAGTAAGAGCATGGTGTGCCCGTGAAATCTGATTCTTTCCTAATTATTTCACTTAGCACTCTTAACGTTGCCAATTATACAAGAGGGTGCAATTATTCATGCTATAGGAATTGCAACATGAGAGCAGGTCAGCGGACTTTTTATTATTAGATAAAGTTCGTCTCTCCAGAAATATTCTCATGGGCCAATCTGTGGCAGCCGAATGAACTCTCACAGGAGTGATGAACCATTGCTAATTCTCCCCTGATCCATATGCAGAGCACGTTTCACCATCCTTGTCGTCTTTAACACTATCAGCAAGGTACCTTTTAAAAAACCTGAAAGACCCTACAACAAATGCCTCCACAGTTCTCTGCCCTGGGAAGGACACAAAATTTTAAAAAAGCAAAATAAAATAAAAATAACATTAAAACAGGCATTGTTTAACTTACCTTAGGAGAAGCTTAGTGTAGACACACTGAAATTAGTGTTATTGAGATAGAATAGAGAGAATAGGATAGAGCAGAACAGATCAGAAGTTACTTCTTTGTCCAGATCAATTAGCCTGTATTCTGGCAATTAGGAGAAGTTAAAATTGATAACACAGTTAGCTATCTCTTTGAATCCTTTTCATTTACAGGCACATATACAGTGCCCTGTTTCCTGAGCAGGACAGGAATCAAGAGGAAAGTTTCCTCAGTTCCAGCTCTATACCTCTTCCAGCCCACGCTCTGCCCAGAAAATGAGTTCTCTTCCCCTTTTTTTCCAGCATCATGTTCCCTGTCCTTTTCTTTCCATCTCTTACATTTTCTTGGCTGTGTAGTTTGTCAGACTCTTCCTCTCCCTCTCCTAAATAAGTCAGATTCTGAGCAAGTTTACAAGCAGTCTACGTTTTATGCAACTATTGTATCTGTTTCAACTGAATGCCGTACAATTGCCGCATTCACCAGTTTTGATCAGGCTTCCCCTATTCTCCGCCATACAGAGAGAATAGCCAAATAATCAAAAATTGGAAATGCCCAGTGACAGATGGCTTGAAGAAAGATGCAAGAAGTCTTCATACAGATAATTAAGGAGAAACCTGCTCTTGGAGGAAGTGTCTGCTTAACCCATGTGTCTTGAATGACTTCTGTATTCACTGAGGCAAAAGGTTTATAACCCTTTTGCATTTTTCATCCTATCTGACTGTAGACTTCTTAGTTATCTGTAATTGCCCTAATAGTAAATGTCTAATCTGCTTTTAATTCTGCTAACCACTTGGAGCTCTATGATATCTAGCCACCATGAGCTTCACAAGTTTATTTTGCATTATGTTAAAAAAGCATTTCTTTGGATTTTAAGTAGTAATAGTGCTTTTTAGTTTAGATATTCATCTGGCATTACCAGAAAGAATATGCAACCTATTTACTTTATCCATTTTCAGTATTATATATTCTGCCAATATGTTCCCACTTCCTTATCTTCTTTTTGAACTAAGCAGTCTTAGTCATTTCAACCATAACTCAGATGGAAGCACCTTCTATTTTTACCACCACCTCTGCTACCGAGATGGCAGCTTCTGCTTCACACTTCTTTTTGAGACAAAGGAAACAGAACTTCAACCAGAATTCTGGATGATGTCATATTTTATGATTTGTGTCTTCATGACCTGTCAGATACGACTGTAACATGTTCAGTATTCAGCCCCATTCTTTGCACAGCCAACCTTTCAGTCCTCTCACCTATAGCTGCATATTGATCAGCCACTTCCACTAAGCTCTTAGGCTATCCCAATTATTTTCTTAGTTACACTGAACTGAGGTCCCAACAATATTTATGAGTAGCTTAAATTATTCCTTCCAATGAACTGTATTAGACATAATAATTTAAGCTACCTTGTATTCACTAAGAACAGAAATCATCACTTTCCACATCGCAATCTATTAAAAGTAGTCTATTTTCTTTTATAAATCCTTTTTTCAAAACCTGACTGTCAACACCGTAGTTTTTGGCATAATCTCTTCTCTCAGGTCATTGAACTTTTCCCCACTGGTCTTAGTGTTCAGTGGGCCCTCTGTACTTCCTACCTGAGCTCTGCTCTATGCCTGAGTCAACATGACCACCCTCCTCCATTGTTTCTTAGCATAAAATAGAGTAGCTGATTTCCTTCCCTGTATATCATGAAAATTTAGATCCAAACAAAGAAAAGTTTACACCCTGGGGCAGTAACATGTGATTGTGCTTATACTTCCCAGTACTTGGGCCTTGTGCTGCTGAGGAGCTATTTTTGCCATCCTTCTGCCAGTATGGAGTACTTAAACTAGTAGTTCTTAATGTTATTCATTTTGGTTTTTGTAAACAGGGTCCAAAAATACATTTTAAGTCTGGTTTCTTCTGCTTTAAGGCTAAAGTAAAGTGATATAGAACAAATTCTAGCATTCCCACCAAAGGAGAAAAGGAGAGAGAGAGAGAGAGAGAGAGAGAGAGAGAGAGAGAGAGAAAAGCATGACCTGCTGATGTTAAGTACAACTGAATACAGCAAATCCTCTGCAGTAAGTGGAAGAATTTCTCTTTTTGGTTTTATAACTGTAGACACCACAGTCAAGGCATTAAGCTATTCATAGTAGCATGTCTTAAGCCTGGCTTTTCCAGTGTGTAAATCGATTATAACTACAGACATACAAGAGAAAAACTTGCATTTATGCTTGCCCCCAAAGATCTTAACAATGAAATAATATCACTGACTCACCTCCATGACAGAGGAAGTGCAGCCTGCACAGCACCAGAAGACGTTATATAACTATGTAACAAGGAAAGAGCAAGATTTTGAAAGAGGGAATGAAGCACGGGAACCTAGCACACCGACAAAAGGACCCACCTGCCCTAACTTTCAGGGCTGAAAAGATGTCAAAGCCTGACATCATTGTTGGTTTATGGTTTTTTTAGTTATCAACAGGAGGAAACAGAAGTCTCCAGACGTGATTCATTGTCATCTGTTGCAGGTGTCTGTCTGAGGATGTTATGAAATGCTCTCTGGAGATACCTGTTCTATACGTTGGACGCTGAAGGGAGCCTTCATGATCTAATTCCAGTGTAGACATCCAAGAGCCGTAAGGGACTCAGCTTTGATTTAGATGTCAACTTTAAGACAGCTGAATTAGGTTGGATGTACTTCACCCAGTGTTCCTTTTGCTTAATGCCATCTTCCCTTTCCAGAAGACAGAGAAGGAAAAGATTGTGACTCCAGCACATGGTGACCCTGGATGGTCAATGTGCAATGGACCCAAAGAGATGCTGAGCACAGCAGGAGCCTTCAGCAGCTGGTGTTGCAGTGGTCCAAACCCCAGCAGTAGCTTCTCCAGAGATGAGCTTGGCCACCTGCCTTTTTAGCTAGGAAGACTCCAGCATATACATAGCTTTGTGTTCTGTTGTAAACCATAGGAAGACTCAGGCTAACAGTTTGTGTACCTGCATTCACTGCAAATAATCAAGATTGTGTGCAGACAGCAAAAAATTCCCCAAAACCACAAGAATTCCCCCATTACCCCATTAAACCCACACTGAAGAGGAGAAAGGGAAACACGAGCAGCCATGAGAGGCACACTTACATGGCTGGGTGCAGACGGATGTAATCTCACTCCAGTATGAAAAACGGAGAGCGGCATTACTGCATGGATGTGCTTGAGCTAAAAACTCACCCCTATCTCTCCTCAGGCCTCAGTTTCTTTGCGGGAATGCTGGTGGGAATGGCAGTTGTGAACACCTGCTTGACAGAAATGAGTGTGAAATGCAATACTGCTTGTTCAGCTCTTTGACTGCATTAAGTGCCACTAAAACACTGCAAGTGCTACATATATTATTCAACTTTTAAAGGTATAACGGGAACTGGCAATCATTATTGGCCTGGCCAGAGTCTGTGTCAGATTTGTTCTGGCTGGAAATAAAAAGCATAGCTATTACAATTGGAGTAGGAAAACTTGATCATTAGCTCATATAATTGCCTCATAATATATAAGGACTGGTTTATCTCTCTGTGATCGGACCAGGGAAATAAGCTCGTAATTCTCATAGCCAGTGCCACCAGCTTTACTATTGGCCATGCGCAGGCTGAAAAGTCCAGCTCAGACTCTGCTCTGGTGGAAACTCCATACGGATCTAGCACAGACAAAAGAGTTGGATGCAATGTGAACTCCAGCGACAACAACAGGAAATGAGAAAAAAAAATACAGGAAACAAAACTAAGACAGGAATTTAATCCTAACTTAAAAATAGAACACAACCTCATCAGCTTGTTGCCACTGGGCTTCTCTCGCAGTCAGACTTCATCAGCCAGACCAAGGCTGTGCACCAGCAGCTGCCTTCCCCCTGCACAGGGCCAGCAGGCCCACAGTAACAACTGGCCAGGCAAGAGGTATTCAGTCCAGAAGGTCCTACAGAACAACTGCTGCACTATCACCATGCTGTCTAGCCCAGAAAACACTTTGTAAGATGTTATCATGACACCTCAGCAAATGCCAAAAGGCACTGCCTCGGAAGCATAGAAAGAAAGCAGATGACATCCGCCAGCATCCAAGCATCTAAGACCATGCCATTTATATAATTATTATATTAATAAATGAGAAAGTAATATAAGTGTTCAGGAGTTAGGAAATGACAAAGTGAATGTGACCCTAAAGCTGTCTTGTGCACATGTTTTACAATTCAGTCCTTAATTACGTTACCGCTGGGTTTTATCTTTCTTTCAGTACCCAAGATATTGGGTACAAGAATTGCTGGTTTTGCTTATAATTTACTGTTGTAGCATCCAACCCTTTCTGCCAGCCACTCACATCACTATAGCTACATATCCCCCAATGACAGTCCCACACTCATATACTGGATCTGACACTTCCCAGAGCACGAGGTCAACTGTAGGTATGCAGAGTATCCCATCAGCTGGTTTGACAGCTGGATTTAATGCACTTGCACACAATCAAATAGTCCACACAACACTCTTTCTGAGCACACTCCATAAAACTGATGCTTCTGGGAATGTCTGCATGCGCAGTGTCATGCCTTCAGTGGGGTTATTGCCCTTTGGAGGAACCTTTTCCCCCTCTGATTGTATAGAAGCAACCTCATTCCTGTTGTAAGCATTAGGTAAGGCAACTGTTTACAGTTAGACAAGACAAAGAAGAACCTATGATGCCTGTTTTGCTGGATAGCCAGCATTTTTGTGGTAGCCACCGTGTTTAGGGTCAATCTCCGTGTACTCTACTTATTGCTGCATGTTTTGCTGCTCTGAGAACCACAAGCTGAGTGACGTGGGCTGGACAGCCTTACGAAGGGACCACACAGGTTGAATGAGTGGTTGTCTGGTATCATTGAAAAACTCTTGCCTGGGGCAAAATCCAGTTCTCCAGAATGGTATTAGCCAGCTAAACCATGGTGCTGTCCTTTTTCTTATTGCAGTTTTCTGTTTTGTTCACTACTCACTTCTCAACTTCTGCAAAAGACAAAACATAGACGCCCTGCAAGCAATAGTCTGTTCCACCACCCACCCCTGCCATGTCTCCTGCACACCCTCCCAGCTGTGCTCTGGGCTTCTGGCAGCTCACCCGGCCCCAATAACTCCATGGTTTGAGGAAGTGCTAATTGAACAAATAAGTTTACAGACTTCCTAGACAATTTAGTTCACCTGCGGTGGAAAAAGTGGAAAAAAGCTTCACTGAATTCCATTAGACCGAAAACAATGACAAACAGGTTCATAAAGATCACCAGACAAATATTTTAAGCACTTTTAAACTACACTTACAGAAATCTTTGTCCCCTTTCAGCCAAGGCCGTGTCCATCAGGGACGGTGATAGAACCTCTGGGATAACATATTTAAGAAGCAGGGGAAAAAAATAGTGCAACGCAGCCAGAAAGAGGAGTGAGAACGTGTGAGAGAAACAATCCTGCAGACACTGAAGTCAGTGAAGAAGGAGGGGGAGGAGGTGCTCCAGGTGTCAGAGCAGCGATTCCCCTGCAACCTGTGGTGAAGACCATGGTGAGGCAGGCTGTCTCCCTGCAGCCCATGGGTGGTGGAGCAGATCCCTGTGGAGGACCCCACGCCAGAGCAGGTGGATGCCTGAGGGAGGTTGTGACCCCATGGGAAGTCCATGGTGGAGCAGGCTTGCTGGCAGGACCTGTGGACTCATGGAGAGAGGAGCCCACGCTGGAGCAGGTTTGCTGGCAGGACTTGTGACCCTGCAGGGAACCCGTGCTGGAGCAGTCTGTTCCTGAGGAACTGCATCCCATGGAAGAGACCCACTCTGGAGCAGTTTGTAAAGAACTGTAGCCTATGGGACGGACTCATGTCTGAGAAGTTCATGAAGGGCTGTCTCCCATGGGAGGGACCCCACAGTGGAGCAGGGGAAGAGTGTGAGGAGTCCTCTCCTCTGGAGGGAGGAGCAGCGGAAACAACGCGTGATGAACTCACTGCAACCCCCATTCCCCATCCCCCTGTGCTGCTCGGGGGGGAGGAGGGACAGAAATCTGGAGCAAAGCTGAGCCCAGGAAGAAGGAAGGGGTGCAGGGAAGGTGTTTTTAAGACTTGGGTTTATTTCTCACTACTCCTGTCTGATTTGATTGGTAATAAATTAAACTGATTTCCCCAAGTCAAGTCTGTTTTGCCCATGATGGTAATTGGTGAATGATCTCTACCTGTCCTCATCTCAAACCATGAGCCTTTTGTTGTATTTTCTCTCCCCTGTCCTGCTGACGAGGGGAGTGATAGAGAGGCTTTAGTGAGCACCTGGCATCCAGCCAGTCAACCTGCCACAATAGGCAAAGAAAAAAAAGATAAAGGTGAAGCAGGGTTTTTTTTTCAGGCTGAGCAGTACGAACATGGAGCTCACCAAGGTTTGGTTCTTTTGAATGAAAATTAAGGGATGCAGTGAAGAAGCCTCAGGACTGACTACACAGTAAGAAATGAATCTGACAGAGCAGGATCAGAAGGTCTAGAGATGAGGATGGTTTTCGATTTAGAATCAAAGGGAATGTTACAAAGGGGAGGAAAAACACATGTAATGAGGGTAGCTTTTAGACACCACATCTGAGCAAACAGCCCAGGGGAACCTGAGACTGTCCAAATATCTAAATGAAAATTTAAGAAAGCCCCCAGCACCAGAAACTAAGAACTTTGCCTGGAGCTCTGACCTGTCTCCAGCAAACAGCGGTACTTAAGTACTGGAGAGCATAAACAAAACTGTTTTAAAACAAGAAGGTTAAATGCAATATTCACTTGAAATGGGCTTGGTGATTAATACCAATTCAAGATAACAGAAAACCTTTTCCCTTGTACTCTCCTTCTGCAGCTTCCACCTGTAAAGCTTATCATCAGGCTCTTGAGATGCATCTGTGACTGTTCAGGAAGTCCTAAGAGCCAGCAGGAGCTATTTCTGCACAAGGATAGTCCTCAGAACCCTCTTCAGATGCAAAGAAAATGAGACCACAAAGCACATAGCTTTCATTGGCCTTATACATTTGCTCCATTAAAATTGGGCTCATGTAGAGCAATAGAGTTTGGGAACACCTCAAAAAGCTTTTGAAGGACCAGTGAAAACTAGCTAGCACCACCTTTGTTGGAAGTTGAACTGGGCCTGATGTAGCAGGTAAAAATACTGAGTAAATTTAGTCAAACGTATCAGAATTCAACTGGCATGCAGCAGGGATAGACTTGATCTACTGTTTTGACACTGTAATTATCTGCTGCCTGATTTATCCTCCACCCTTTATAAGATATGACAGTGTTCACTGATCAAACATAGCTTTTTTCAATCAAAAGGGGTCAAAACCCTTTGTTTTGTGAGCCAGTACCTGGCTAACCAGACCCTTTGTATTAGTATTCTGACAGTGGCTCAGGAGCAGAGTAGCATGGAGGGTAGCAGTTGTTTTGGTTTGAGTCCACTTTGTGGTTTCTAGCCCCAAGCATTGCCTCCAGCCACTTACGCTTCCTTAAGAGGATTATTTGTTAGTGATATTTTCTTGAAAAAACATCAACACAATGTGATGGTTTTGCCTTTGCTTAGGAAAATAAGAGAAGTTAATGACCAGGCATATGTCCAGGAGGGTTTACTGATGCCATTAATATTTCTTCTTTATTTAGTGGCTTAAAAATAACAACAGCAACAAACCAGACTTGTCTCAAAACTCTTTTAGTGCAGACTAACTGGTCTTGGTAACCTCGTGTCGCTCTCTCCTTTCCACCACCCACTTCCACTGCGCAGCCTGGGAGAAGCATTTGGCTTTCTGCTCTATAGGCAACAGAAACAGCTCTCAGAACCAAAATGTTCCTTCGGGTTGACTTAGATCAACATTTTTTCAGCATTTCCAGTGAATTCAGGCTGCAGTTGGAGTCATTTTTGGTAAAAACTAGATCACTGGGGAGAAGTCATCATCAAAAAATACCTCCCATGAAGGGGCGGGTTGTGATGAGGAGGACTTTGTGCCCTGGTGATGAAGGCACTGATGGAGGTTGGGGTGCATTGATACGGGCGTGGCTGTGCTTCTGTGAGAGCAGAGAGCTGAACTGAAACCCTCCACTGTTCAAAGCAGTGCTCTAAATCACCAGTGGTCCCTCCTGGCCCCTCATTGTCTCTCAGAGAAGGGCAGTGGGGGATGCTGTTTTGGGAGGGCAGGTGAGGCTGAACATGAACCTGCAATCTGTTGTCTTTGTCCTCCTCCTGAACCTACAGCTATTGTATTGGGGACTGTGAGGAGCACATCCCTGACTTGAACGCGTTCATGGACCTACAGAGCACTTATGCAAAGCAGAAGAACTTCAGCAGAAGAAACTGGGAACACGTCACTACAGACCACACAGCAGTCCAGTGGAAAACCTGTGAGTTTGGATTAAGTTTGAACTAAAGGAGGAATTTGAAGTATCCTCTCCTACAATCCAAGTGACTGTGCTAACTCAATTGAGAAGATTTGGCGTGTAATTGAATGATTTACAAGTAATATATAAATAGAAAAAGGTTAAAAGTCATCATGGATTGGGACCGCAAGTCAAAATTAACATCCTGCTCTGGAATCAACTTGTCGTTTCTATGTACTACTTCCCTCCACCTTCCCTCGACACAGGCCTACAAGCCATAGGCAATAATTTCCTCTCCATGTAGCAAAAACTGTTTCTTACAGGGGAAACTTCAGTACTCCTTCAATGGGAACTCTGTAGGAATGTTCCAGGTGGGACCTTTATGCACCGTGGCAAGTTTTCAGCCTTCTAGACAGCACCATTTCTCTATGTCCTTACACATTGCTCCCAAGACAAGAATACTCAATATGAAAAAGTAAAAAATATCTACTGTAGGCATTTGTATGTCTCGATCTCAGGACACAGGAAACTCACAGTTTCCAGTGTACTTTTCCTCAGAAGAGCAAAAAATGAGAGAATGTTGTTCTTACTTCATAAACAGAGAACTTGGAGGCCAAGTGGGCTGCCAAGACCTTCCCAGTAAGGTGCTGAGTTTTAGAACTTGTTGAGATGCTGGCAAAACCTCCAGATATTAAAAGCATTTTTTAAAAAAGTTTTAAAAAAAAGTAAATGTCCACTTATTGGTAGGTAAGTCACAAGAAGCCAGATGACCAGTATGCAATATTCAGTATTTGAAACAGTTGAATCTAGTAACAGAAATACCCTCCCTGCCTCCCTCAAAAATCAGTTACTGGTGGGCTGTGTGTGGGTTTGCGCACACACACTGCTGTCAGGTACAAGCCTGGAGACTCAGTTTGATATAAGCAAAGAGTGAAAGCAACGTAAGTGTGGAGAAATCCTGCTTCTTGAAGTTTATGTGCAATTTTGGATGCACTGTAATCCAAACGTTCAGCTGAAAGAAATGTATTGCAACCCAAGGCAGATGTGGGAGGCTGTAGTCTCATGCAAAATAAACCAGATTTGTAAATCTCTGTAAAACCACTGAGAGATAAATCACGTATGTACCTACACAGCGAGGCAAATCCATTCACAGTGGGCATGTGGAGTCTGACCCAGCAAGCATCAGGCTGGCCAAATAGAGATTTTCATCAGTCACCCTGTGGTTTCTCATCTGCCCTTCACGGTTAAAGGTCAGGGTCCTTTTGCTTTTCCAGTGCCATCTGAACACCCTCTGCTGTCAGCGTGGGCACGCTGAACCTTGCATCGGGAACTGGTGACCAGCCAACCTGGCAGCTGAAATGATGGGTCAATAACCTACTGGTATGCACCTGGCCAGTATATCTACACACTGTCTGCTACATGGAGTCAAAACTGCTTTGGCACAAGTCACAGAGCTCCTACCTTGTCAGCTACTAGGGGATGTTCTTCTATAATTAGTTGATGGAGCTTGTACTTGGGGAAATGTGAGTTTTGCCTCTGCTCTGACCTTCTTTTTCTGCAATGCCTCAACACAAAGACTGGCTACTCTACCGCAAATATCAAAAAGCTCCAAAATGCTTGAGAGCTGGTACTACTCAAACACAAATAGACACTCTCCCTAGCATCAAAAAGTTACAAAATCAACTCCTTGACAGCCGTTCAGAGGTGCTTTTGTGCCCACCTTGCGACAGGGAAACTGAGGCATGGCAAGCGTGGGTGACTAGCACAAGGTCATACACGCCAGTGGGAGTTCTGGGAATAAAGCCCAGAAGCTTCTGGCATATTGAGACACAGGCATATATTTCATACCGCCTTGGCAGGCTGCGGATGCTCTCCTCTCCTCCCCGCACTCAGTGTGCCACAGAAACAGCCTTTGTTCTCCCTAACTTGCTTCCAAATGTTTCAAACATCATTTCTGCTGTGAACTGTAAAACTCGTATTCGGTCTCTATGGAGCGCTTGTCCAGAAGGTATGTGGCTGTTTCTGCTTGCTGCTAGGCTGGACTTCCTCTGATCCTGAGTATTTGCCAACTTCTATACCTTTGATCAGGGTACAGGGTTAGTCTGGAGAGCTTGTCCTGACATTTTTAGTTGTCTTTTGTCCATCACAGAGACCCTCTGGCCACTGACACTGATCACAAGGAGACATGTTTTCATTCGTTTTTACCAAAAATGTTTAATTCTGTTTATAATTACAACTTTTACCCTTTGCTAGCTTAGCAAAAAGCTAAGGCAAAAAGATACACCAGCCCATTAGCAAACCACAGGAGGGTCTAGAGCTATAATTTTGTCATTAAACTGCTTGTGGGCTGAAACCTGTGCTGAACATGGGTCGAGTCTTTCAATGAAGAAGGAAGAATTTGAAGTGCACCTAGGACAACTTGTGAGCACCACAGACAGCCATTAAATTGTTTGTGGGCTGCCTGTTACTTTTTTCTCGGAAGGAAGTCCTGACCTTGAAAGTTGTGTAAACACAGGAGTTGTGCAAACACGTTTTCCCCGCTCCCCTCTTGCCCTGCGTGCAGTAACAGGGTTGGTATCACACACTCTCCACACACTGATGATAAGCTGAACTAACAAGAATATGAAGAAAATGTGCCAAACCCACAGAGGGAAATGAAAATCAAATCCCCTTTCTCGCATCAGCGTCAAATTTTTATTCCTTGACAAGGTAGGAGCTCGGTGGAAGGGAAACGAAACGATTAAAAAACAGATAAAAACTAGAAAGAAACCGCATATCCAAGTCATCCACTGCCCTCCCGTGGCTGTGTCTAAAGCACCTCCAAAGCACTCGTCAGCAAAGGAGGGCCTCATCTTCAAGTCTGTTCAAATACATATGCAAAATTAGTAGATTATCTTTATGTTGTCTTTCCCCAGCACTTAATGCTTGGCTGAAAAATCGTTTTTAACTTAAATAGTGGTAGAATCTTAATCCAAAAACCCAGAAGGTATGTTACATGTACAATTTTAAAACCATGGGAAAGTATAATATATTAATAGTTCTCTACAATTTTTAGAAAAATATAATAGTGCATTCTTGTGTCAAATTCAATAAAAACTCTTGATATAAGAGTATTATTCTCTGAGATTAACCCTGTATTTTTCCTTAACGCAATGCAAGAGTCCCTGAAAAATCCCTGGATCACGCGCAGATAGGATTATAAAGTCTTACTCATTTTCCCGTGCTGTTGCCAAAGAAGCAGGATTGGGATTGTCGAGCACATTGGAATTGTCGTTTTGTGGCTTTTGATCCAGCAGCACTTTTGGCGTGTGGTGTATTTATTGTCAATGCATATACAATCGAGGTTTAAGAGATGTTCAACAATCCTAAATCAAAAATCGACTACCTTATTCAGAATTTCTGCTCTTTGCGTGAGTTGTTTCTTGCTTTCGACAACCAGTAATCTACAAATTGCTAAATTACTGCCACACTGCTGACACCGCGCAGGCGCGCTGTGTTTCTGTGACAATAATGGGAAGGTGTGCCGTCACCTCAGAGGCGAGTGCTGAAGCTCAGTTGAAGGACAGGTTGATGACAGAGGCAGTGTCAGTGCAGACACCATAATTAAGGGCCAGCTTCTCTGCTGCAGTTGTGTCCCCCCCAGGGCAGGGTGGCAGGCAGCTGCCCCATGCAGCGGCAGGGGAATCCGGTGGAGAGATGTCCCGTGCTGCCCAGACCCGCCGCAGCTACCCTGTGGTGGTGAGGAAACCCCAAAGCAAGGGGACGGAGTAGGAATTTTAAGAATGTACAAGTCTTTCTATTTAAATAGAGCCCCACAGTAAGTAGCCAACGTGAAGGAAGAGGGAAGGGCCCTGGTTTGCTTTCCACCAGAACACAGAAGAGATGGCTGAGTTGGTGACACACAGTGAAGCCTGGAGGCACTTGTTCCAGCACAACATAGCATCTCCAGAAAGCAAGTACACTTGGATAGTTACATCCAGACACCACAAAAGGAAGAGTAGGTGGTCAGGAACTGGAAACAAGAGAAACTAAGGAGGCAGATTTGTCACCACAGGGGGATCTAGGAGTCATCCGAGCATACCGGCAACACTGCACTACCACCGCACATCCATCAAGGCAAGCACAGAAGAGGTGTCTGCAAAGGAATGACTCAGGATGCAACGGGGACCTTCCCTGTAGCTGACAGCAACAGGTCATCAGTAAGGATTCTGCAAAAGGAGAAGAAAGGGGCACAAATAACAGAATTACATACATTTCCCTGATGTATAAGTACATCAAGATGTCCCATCCAAGCCTCTCTTCTAGTAGCAATACATAACCAAAATCAACAACAGTGCCACATGAGCAACCCCTTGAAGAAAGATGTCAGGGGTTTTTTGCAGCTTCTTCCAGAAAATCTCTTCAGAGTCTCTTTCAATTTTCCCCAGGAAAGAAAACAGGAATATTTTTGGTCGAAATGTTCGTTGCTGGATCCTCTCCTAGTGAGATGGCAGACTGCACGAACAGGAGGGTGCGTGTCATCACGTGCGGGAGCAGCCGGCTCTGCTGGAGACTCGTCAGAACAACCAGGAGGAGGTCGAACTGCAGAAGCCAACTGAAGGCAAATAAGGTAGAAGCCCAACTTCAGTCCTCCACAAAGATATTTTGCTGAATGCAAAGTGGATGATTTGTTTCTGTTTCCTCACATATGGCTGCTAAGAGATGAAGTACCAAGCAGGGAGCACTAAATGTTTTAGAAACATGGTATATCTGCGTTAGATGACGTAATCGTATCGCTGAAAGCTCGTGGCATGATTCACTTGGCTTGAATGTTAAACTGGCTGACTACAGCCTGCGTAGGATGTGGAGGTTAAAGGAGGGAAAGGATCAGCACTTTAAATTACAAACATCGTTCTCTCATTTAGAGTTCTGGATAAACAAAAACTACTATTTTGAATACATATGGAACAAAATGCTGACTAAACTAGGCTAGGAGGGTGCATCCAAGGGGTCTGACATCTCTGGTGTCAGTCAATCACTCATATCTATTTCATTTCATTCACATGTCAAAAAGGAATAATATTTACTTACCTAACAAAGCTTCGTTTGCTTATGTTTGCAGTGGCCTGATGACATGAGCTACCCTCAACTCCGGTACAGAGGCAAATAGGCTTAGATTACAGTCAAAAATGGCACTTCTGTTTGACAGAGATTACACACAGAGCGAGAATGAAGAACCAGCTAAACAGGGACTTAGTTGGGCCTTTCCTTATTCAGGGCATTGTTATATCAGATCAAAATCAGGGTGATTGACGCCTAAGTTGTCATTTTAACCCCAGCACAGAAGTTTGGGGATGAGCAATTAATAACTGGCCCTGGTGTCTCCCAGCAGCAGGGAATCAGATAAGGGGCACGGTATGAGGCTGCTGCTTGGGCCAGGGTTGCCTCGAACTCCTTTCCCTAAAAATATTTTTACTTCGAAGCACCCTTCTATCCTGAATCTGGATGGAAACATGGAAGTTTAATAAGATTTGTAAGCAGAAATGCTGTAGAACGACTCGTTCTGCTTCAACACTTTTTGCTGTGTTGAGTGGCATGGTGTGTACGGAAAGGTTGCCCTGGAGGGCAGCATCGAGCATGCTGCAGGGAAGTACTCAAGCCAAAATAAATTACTTGTGTGTCCTCTGAGTCATTCCAGCCATGTTTTGGTATCTGTGAAATTTAATCATTGATGTTTGTAATCAGGATTGTAAATTATGATTTTATAAACGTGTTTACCTGAATATTAAGTATTTTATTTATCATTTCCTTCCTCACCCCATTTTCTTCTCCCACGTCCCATCTCCTCTGCCATCAAAAAACCAGTAAAAACCAGGATTGTCTGTAAAGCTGAGAAATCATTTAATTTAGATGATGAATGAACCTCTTCCTTATAATTCAATGAGACAAGTATGCACTTACATTGGTGCAAGTAGAAGTTGTCACAGAATCTACTAAAGTTTATTCCTTGTGCCAAAAAGAAATCTCAAATGACAGCAGCAAATCCAGAAGTTTGTCACCTTATTAGCATGGAAAATGCTCAATTTTAAGATAATCTGATAGAAGCCATTCTGAAGCCTTCAGGATGCCACCAAGGCTAGACCCTGGGTTTAGACTGGAAAAAGTTTATCACAAAATCTACTTGGCCTCTTTGCCAGCATCAGCTGCTTCGAGACAGACTGAACCATCATTGCAATAAAGCAAGCTGTTTCAAACAGTCTTTGCGAATGGGAACCTGCCCGCTGCAGCCACTCGATCTCTATTGTTGGCTATCGGAGCGTTAAATACGATGGAGACACCCCCCTGTGGATCTCATCTCTCTTCCTCCCCATGAAGTTTTAAAATTATACTAGGTAGAATTTTAAAACTTCACGTAACAACCATTAGGTTTGCATGTGTAAAATGGTTGCTCATCCTCTGTATCCTCCGTCTTCTATCAAAAGCTTCTGGTTTACCCCATTTGTTTAAATGCTTGCTCTTTTTTCCCCACCAGACACAGCTATTTGCCAGCATGTATCACATACATAGTCCTTTCTGATGCTGTCTGGCTCAGGCGATGCATGTTTCCAAAGCTCTCTGAAATGTATTTACGGATTTAAAAAAATATAATAATAGACAAGGCAAATCATTACTAAGTACTTGACTTTCATCCATCTTGTTAGCCAACTCCAAAACCATGGAGAGATTAGTTAGCAATCATACCATTCATCCTTGTTTGTCATATTTTTAGGCTCATTGTAAAAGCACTAATATTTTCATGGCTTTCAATAAAAGACTGAAGACTTCTTTAACAACTTATCTAAGGGATTTGATATTGTGAACCACTTCATTAAGCAGGGTTTAAAAGAGATTGCTATTCACTCTGATTCCCCAAGTGGGTTCCAGATTTATCCATAGCTATAAAAATGGTGTATCAGATTTAGTCACTTTTTTCCCCTCTGGTTAAAGTTTGCTTTTAGCCTAACAGCAGAAAGCAAATAAATTAACTAAGAATAGTTATAGCAGCTAGAAATTCTTCGTATCATCCTCAAACTTTTACAACCCCTTGGTATTCTGCAGGGTTTTGGTTGCTGGTTATGAGCTACAATGAAATCCAGGCACTTCCCAACTCACATTCATTAGGACACATACATTAAAGTAAGTGTAATATTTTGAATTATTTTAATGGGAATAGCAGGGCTGGTACTGGCTTTCAGAAGATAGCTGGGAGAATATTTACTATTCGGGTGGCACTAAGCCTGAGAAGGCAGAATGGCTACAGTCCCACCTGCAAAATGGGTAACTACTTTAAGCTGAAATATTACAGGAAAGTTTTCTGGAGCTGTCAGAGGAAAAGCACAGGCTGCTTACAACTCACACTACTCAGGAGAAAGGAGGCACAAACATCCTGCTTTTTCAGGCACAAAACACACATGTGTTTGGGAGCCAACTGCTTCCACGGCGATGCTTTCTTCATCAGCAAACCTTCACATTTTCCCCTTCTGAATCGTTGTGTGACAATGAATCACTGATGTTCTTCAGCAGCGGGACCAAAAATAGGGCTGGGCGCAGAGAAAGGCTGGGGTAGGGGCAACCTTTCTTATGCTCAGCCCCAGGTCTCCCAAGTGACAGCAAGCACATTGCTCCACCTCCAGGCACTTCAGATCCTCCTGGGAGCAATCACCTTTCCCTGCCCCACTGGCTGTTGCTGTGACACTGTGTTCACAGGTTAAAAGGTGTCCTGAGAAGCCTCGCCGACAAGAGCCACATTAGCATGCGGTGAAGTTTGCACGCTGCATAATTATGGTTTTCTTTGTCACAGTGAATCACTGTATGTGAAATTACAGCAATTTCTCTATGCGTAGATGTAGTCGATAAATCAAAGCTTCTTATTAGATAATAACGGTGCTTCTGGTGGCTCCCAAACAAATGCTGCCTTTGAAACAACAGAGTGGCCCAACCTCAAAGCCTTCACATCCAGGCAGAGAAAATTCATCTGCTTTTGCTACTGACTGTAAGGGCAGCATGCCCCAGCTGCTGCAGATTTTGATGTGAATGACAGAAAAGGGCCTCTGCCTGGTGACAGCCCATGCCTCCTCTCTCCAAATCTTACTATTTATGTGTCACATTTCTCCTTTAAATCATTTCCTTCCTGTTTTGACAAACAAGGCTCTATTTTATACCCTCAACTTCCATCCTAGAGTAATCAGTACTTCTCTAAGACCGTCTAACCCACATAAAGTGCATCTGCTAAGAATATCTTTGATGCCTATTGCTTGTTTCTATCTTTCCTTTCTTTGAGTTCATCCACTGGCTCTTCCTATATCAAATTCCAGTTTCTTGCACTTAGTTTCAAGGCTCTTGACAACTCTATCTTTCTAGTCTTGTCTATTACTGCATCTCAACAGGGATGTTGTGAAAATAAACTTGTTAGTATTTTTGAAGCACCCAGAAACCATGGTAATGACTGCCACAGAGCAGCTCATGAGGAAATTAATCATTCTGTTTCCATTGCAGGGCTTGAATCCTGTGCAGTAAATAAGGCTTGGGGGTCACACTTCAAACAAAATCACCACCAGCTCATCATCAATTCTCCAGTCTCTACCCCCTGCACCAGATGAGGCACAGGTCTTAAGGAAAAGAAGAAAAAAACAGTAAGAGAGTGAAAGAACCAAAATCTGCAACCTGATACTTATGCAAAAAGAGGTGGCATTAAAACCATACAGGCACTTGAACTAACCGGATTTCCTAACCGTGGAGTGCTCAGCGTTACAGCCTGAAGTTTCCTTGAACAACAACTCCTGTTTGCAATGGTCCCAGAAGAAGTACCGAAATAGAGGTGATGGCTGGGCTTCCAGGTAGACACAGACTTTTTAGGGTGGAATTCAGGTGTTAATTTTCACATCTGACTGTGGGACTTGTGACTCTTGAGCTACACGTTCAGCTTCCGCTGTCACCCACAGAAATCTGGGCCATGCAGTCAGCACCGTGGGAGCAGTTCAGGTCACCCGAGAGCAGACACTTCTGCTCTGCTGAGGAACCCCGAGGCTGCACGGACCACTCTGAGCATATTTTCACAGATTACAACAACACACATACCTAGAAGAAACACCTAGCAAAGTCTTAATATAAAATCAAACGTACGCGGCCAAATCCAGAGCCAAATATTGAAACCATAGACTGTCTTTCTCTTCTCACTCCTGTTGCATCACTTTCTTTTCTGGGACTGTAAACCTCGTGGCAGGCAGTCTGAGCCTGTAAAGAACATCGCCTGCGAGGACTCCTGCTGGTCAGATTATTTGGGCCCTACCATGATATAAACATTGAATAATACTAGTTGCAACATCACCACCACCATCCCTCTTTTGTTTTCCCTTAAAAGTGGTTATCTAGGATGGGATTCGGTTGCCTGAAGACAGGTGGTCAGCCATCATTTTAGATGCCATAAGATAGCCTGTCTGGCCCCCAGCTGCCACCCCTGGTCTCAGGTCTCCCCTGGACCCTGCCAGCCAGCTCTGCACCGATGCCCCAGGTCTCCCAGGACGCTGCAGGAGGTACTGGACACCTACCTCGGGCAACTGAACCCCAGCCCTCCAACAGGCATCAGCATGGCGACAGAGCCAGCACAGAGACTTCTAATCAGCTGCTATTAGCAATTTCACTGGAAAAATGAGGAGTGTTAGAATCATAGAATAGTTTGGGTTTGAAGCTCATCTAGTCCAGCACCCCTGCAATGAGCAGGAACAGTATTTCCCAGGATCTGGCCAACAGCTAAATGGCTGTTCAGGAAAGGTACTTGTGCAGTTCCCTTACGGGTGCCGTCCTGGGACACTCTCAGACCACCTGTCTCCACCTCCTCCCATGGAAAGCACGGGCACCCTCACCTTTTCGGCAGTGCTCTCTGAAGGAAGGATCAGGCTTGCCATCAGTTACTACGATTGACCAAACTCCTGCCAGCAAGGCTGCAGTAAGCAGCTGCATGTGCCCACACAGCCCAGAACTACTGTGTAATGTCCAGAATATTTCTCACATGCCATAATTTAAAGGTTTTGGGACTGAGGGATAAGTAGAGTTTGTGAGTATTTCACCAAGACCTACATTTCACCATTCACTGGAATGGAGAGAGACCTAGCCTGGACAGGGCTCTCAGCTTTGGCTGCCAGCTCCTCTGAGCTTGCAATATTTAATGTTTCAAGTCCTGTATTTCAACCTAGGTTCATGTTTCTGACCTCCATGTTTATCAAATACATTGACATTTCTAGCCTTCAGGAAGAAAAAGTCTATAACATCAACCTCACCGGCCATAAAACTGTAAGGCAATGAAAGCAGCTAAAAATCTATTCAGAATGGTACTACAGGGTTGGGCCTGCCTTTTTTTTTTTTTGCCTTTTTTTTAACATTCAGGTAGGTGAAGTGCACCTGCGACGCTGACGTCATCGCTTATGAAGGGGAATTTGATGTCAAGCCTCTGCAAGGCCTGAAGGCACTTGTGTCTAGTCTCGCACTTTTACAACCCCCACGCTGTTGCCCCGCATCTCTTCCAGCAAGGCCACGTCTCCTGTCACACAGTCCCTATGCTGCACTTGGGGCAGCAGGCTGGCTGGCAAAGGAACTACACTTGCTGAAAAATTATCAAATTATTATTGTACAATGAAACTAGCCAGCACAGTGCTTTGGGCAAAGTTTATGCATTCTTGACAGAGTTCCCTTCTCAGGATTATTTATTTTCACGCTGGTAGCACTAGCCATGAAAAAAAGAGAGAGGGGAGCAGGGACCCCTCCTTCCACCCAAGCTTAGGTGCAGTCTTTCCTCTTGTGCTGGCCCCTGAAATCCTTCCTGCAGTGTCAAGGGGAGAGATGAGCAGTGACAGAGTGACCCCATCCAAATAATGCTGGTGGTAAAGTGTTTGCCTGGGGAAACGAGGCTTTAAGTCACCGGCCATTGAAGTTTCATGCACTCCCCTCTCTCACACTTAAGACATCGTTAGTTCACAGCTCTACAGAAAGCACAGACACATTCAGAATAAGGACATGAACCAGAAAGGTTATTTTAGATCCATTAGTTATAATTTACACACCAATGACATACAGCATAAAGACAAAATATACAGATTTTCATATATATATACATGGATTAACACAAGTGCACAATTTAAAGGTATGTTACAATTAAGTGTACAATTTTAAATATGGCTTTATAAACTAGTAGTAATAACAGTGCTAAAATAACATATGTTTCATGTAAGTTCATAGACAAATAACATAATGCAGCTACAGCATTAGAGTTCTCATTTAGCAATGTGTTGCTTCATTCTGTTAGTCAAACCTTGTACATTGCAGCTGGCCGGATATATCCCTCTCCCTGTACCCATCTACACATACTTTATTCTTGCTGGATTGCACACCCCAACAATTAAAACTTTGGGGCTTGCATTCTTCAAGTATCCTGAAAAATAAAAACCTGTACATTTGAGGAAAGATTAGTCATAAGAACAAACTAAGTGAGGGAAGAACACACACAAACATAGTGCCCAGTGAGGATATCAACACAACCAGTGAAGCTTAAAAAAGCACTGTCTTCTTTTTGTTTAGCGAGCTTAAAACCCAACAACGGTCACATTTTGTTTGCCTTACTGCCCCAAACAAGGCAAATTTTTAGATGAGGATAATCACGCAGAGGAGTAAGAGAAGTGGTAAATTCTGGGTCACTTGGAAGCTCGGTCGGAAACTCTGTCCCTGCTGAAGCAAATGGCACTTTTGTCATCCACTTCAAAGGGGGCAGGATTTTATTTGTTCTGCAAAAGTTAAATGCCTTTTGGAAGCATAGGCTCCGTTTCAGCTTTAGTTTGTTGAGCTGAATGTGGAAATCATTAGATGAAATCCTACAATCCTTTTCATGCATGAGCCAGAATAAAGACCCGTAACAATCTCCTCTGGCCTTAAAAATCTGGAAATGGGGCAACCAGGATGTGGTACTAACGGTCTAGCACTATAGTGACATGCTGCATGTTTTCATTGACTGAGATTCCTGTGCTGCACACAGATACCCCATTTCTTTTCCAAACTCCTTCACAGAGCTGCAGAAACCTCTGCTGAGAAGTACTTCACATTCAGTTACTTCCATAGGGAAGGAATGCAAGAGAAGCCCTCCCCAACAGCCATCAAAGGGAGGACTACCCAAAAGTGCCAAGACGGAGCTGATTCATGTTTCAACACTCCTCTCCACTAAGGCAAAGCTGTAAAGACCAAGGTCACTGGCCTGAAAATTAAATCCCCCCTCCCGCCAGCAACCCATGCGGTACAGGGGAGCACCTTCCCTTGACAGGGCGCCAGCTGGACACGATGGCCCACGCTCCCCAGTAAGCTCAAAGCTGCGCTCCCCGCAATGCTCTGCAAAGGGGTCAAACCCAAACAGATCCTTGTCCTTGCCCTTTTGTCACCAGGACGCAGACGACTCTGCAGCACGGGACGATAGCACGCTGGCAGCCTCACCGGAGCCACAGCTACCGAAACGAGTCCCTGTGCCGCGCCCCCAGCGCTAACAAACACCCGAAGCACAGCAGAGCATACGCGAATGCCTGTAGCACTGACCGGCTGCTGAAAACCACTGCAGTCATCGAAAGGCACCTCTAAGTCCTCTTGGTCCGTGGGACTAAACACTAATATGCAGGTGCTTCCTCCAGCCCACAGCCACTGACACGTATGGGCAAGACTCACACCTACGCTGTGTATATCCACGTCCATATGCCAGCAACCGGGCCCCACAACGTAATTCTGCATTTAGAGAGCACAACTAGCTTTATTTCAATCACATGCCTAACTCATAATTTTGCTGTATTTGGGGATAGGGGGGTAGGCTAAATAGCTACTTGTCAGAAAACAGATTCAAATTCTTATTCAAATATCCAAGGACAAGACCCTCTTGAATTCATCCCCCACCACAGAAATTTCACTTGCTGAGCTGCCCTGCATAAATCTGCACATCACACACTTTTCCAGCAGGCAATATTTTGTAAGGCTTAGTATCTGACAGATACAGCCCTTTCAATGAAAACAGTATGAAACTGTCATGATTACTTGAGCAGGCATCACTGACAAAAGGAAATTTGTGCCTGAACTGTTGCTGCAGAAATATTTCAGGCAATATTTTTTCAAAGAGAATATAGATCTGGAGGGACACTGCCAAGGTTTTAAAGATCAAAACGTGTGACTTGCAGTGTTATAATTGGATGGAAACAGTCCTCCAGATCTGAAACATCAGGTTCAGTTTGGTTTTTAAATCAAGCACCACATTTGTAGGATTTCTGTAGAACCTATAAATCCAGCGTCTGTTTCCCCGACTCGGTAACAGTGAGCTCTGCTGACAGAGCCAATGAGTCTGACAGGGGTAAACGAATCCCTTCTGACATGACAGAGTGTTACACAGTCAAACACTGCAATTCACATGAAAAAACAACAGACTGCTTCAAATCTAACTCTACTGGAAATGCAGGGCTTGCTTTAAACTCCCATTTGCCAAACAAGGAGCAGACCAATAATCCATTCTCTTAAAGCAGTGCTACGGAAACAAAGGCAGTACTCGGCCTTTGGCAGTATTTAAGGAAAATGATGGAGGAACAGTGCTGTCTCCTCACCAGGATGAGGGGTCATGCTCCAGCTCATGAGCAGGGCAAGGCTCCCGTACCACCACTGCAACAGCACTGATCAGGCCACAGGTTCAGCCCGAGTCCTCCTGCGGCAACCCACCACTTGGCACCCTCCCCGCATCCCACCCGCTCCTCTCCCACCCACTGCCTCCTCCCCTGACCATCCAGGGGCCCCTGTCCTATTTTGTGAGGGGCTGGACAGTGTGGAGGAGCCCCAAGCTAGCTTTCCTCCTGCCAGGATCATGTACCACCCAGGGCTGCGGCCCGGACCACAAGCAGCTGTGATGCTCCCAGAGCCCTCAAGGACATCTGACTCTTGTGACAAGGGTCCCTGGACCCTTCCCAACATCACCCCACAACGAGTATCTGGCCACAGCGGCGGGACCCCCAGCCAGGGAAAAACCTTATGTGGTGTGTGTCACCTCAGATGTGACATCGTGGTATCCATCGCCACCCAGCTCCAGCTTGAAGCGGCCATCTCAGCTCACCTGCCGGGCGGTCGGCACCCCGCAGCTGTCCCCAAGTTTCACAGCTGCAGAGACACCTGATGCCCTTGACCCCCATCAGCAGCGCGGCCAGGACCTCTGGCATCCCTACGATGGGCTTGCTTGCAATTTTTATCAGTGAAGGAGGGGGAAAAAAAAAACCAACCCAAACAAAATACCCACTGCAGGACTAAGAAAATGTTGCTCTTTCAGCAGAATTTTGGAAAGTCAAAAAAAAAAATCTGTTTGGTTTTTTTTTCTTTTAAAACACACTCATCTTTTCCTTCCTCATGGAAACCAAAATAAACTAACACTTTTTCACAGATGTTAAAAAAGCTACCTTTTTTTTTTTTTAAGCATCACGGCCCCCACCACCCCACCTCGAACACTTTACCAAGACCAACTTCCAAAAGAAAACACCTGGATTAATTCGTTTTAAAGCGGTCTAACAGTCAGTATTTGTTTCCAGAAGGGATAAATAAATCCAAGGATTTCCTGCCAAACCTGGACAAAATACTACATCTATAAATTCCTAAAGAGATGGCGTTTCCTAATTTCAACTCCAGTTTGAAACACAGCCAAACCCAAAAACATAGACTTTATTGAGAGTAGCTGTTATGAGGAGAAAGCCAACTAACTTCTCCTCTAAAGTAACCTGAGCAGTCCCTCAGAAAAGGAAGACGTGGTGAGCTGCAAAATACATCCACCTCACTGATTAAAACCCTGAATAACTCAGCTGACAGCAAAAAGCCACTTCCCCTTCTGCAACCCCTTCCGATCCTCTCTTTTTCACCTCCCCAGGGGCAAAGCCCATTACCTGGCCAGGCAGGGTGAGGTTCAGTCTCTGCTGAAGCATGCCAGTTATTCAAAACAAAGGCAAAAAAAGCCAGAAGCGAACGTAACCGAGGCACCTGCATCCTCGGCACAGGTCCCCACGCCGCGGTGCGGCGGCACCGGCTCTACCCGCCGTGCCAGCAGCTCCGAGTGCTGGCAGACACACGAGGCCGCGGCCTGACACGGGCTGTGCCCCACACCGGCACCATCCGTGTCTGTGCCCGCCGCTACGTGCGGCCCTGCAAAATCCAGATCCGGCTACACGCACGTGGGAGGGGAAAGTGACGTCGCTGACTTCAGTTAAGCTGCGTTTCCGGGTGTTGCAAAGGCCGCTGGCATGACAGATCTGTCAGCCCACCGAAATTGCAAAGGTGATACCGTCCCCTGAACTCAGGCTGGTCTTTTAGTAACTGTGACTCACAGCTGGGATTCATCCGCTGCAAGCACACCCTCCCAAAGCTGGAAAGATGGAGAACGCACAGCCTTCAAAGACACACGGGTAAATGAATGAGAACATCTCCATCAGCATTTCCAACACATAAACATGTTTTAAAAAGGAGCTTGTTGCCATGGATGCCTTTTACACAGAATATCAATACCTACATTTTTGCAGGCAGAATCTGCCCTGACGGGGCTATGAAGTTTCCCAGGCATTTCAGGCCATCACTTTCGTGCTTTCAAGCCCAAGACTTATCTTCTTGTGCCCTGTTCCTGTGCTTAGTTTCCTGAGAAGGGTCCCAAGTAACTGAATAATATCTTCCTCCTCCTTGGTTTTGGTTCACTTTGCAAATGATACTTGTCCACAGCAACGGAGACCATTGACTGGAACATGGCTCCAAGGACACACCTTGGGAACTGGGGAAAAGGTGCAAATTCACACCCATCGCAGACCACACCAAACTTGTCAGCCCTCCCTGTGGTGGCTCTCGTGCATGAACTGACCTGGGAACTCACTGGAGACGTGTGACCCCTGCTTTCAGAGCCACAGCTAGTGTGGCGTTTCCTCAGAGCAAGCGCTTCCCTCTGCAGGGGACACCCCACAATCCAAGAGAGAGAGGTAGTCTTTGAAGGCTGGAGTTGTTTCAAGCTCCAGACTATTATGACTACCAACAACTAACATCCTAAGGCAGCTGTCTGCCCTGTCTGCTCCCAGAACACATGGCACAATGAAGCCATTATAAAAATTTTGCTGAGGGATCCCAATTCGTCTAACTGTAACTCATTAAGAAAGTCGTAATTAAAACATTTTTAAACAGGCCATCACCAAAATCTGCAGGCAAATACACAATTTTATAAGCATGTCTACAAATTCCACAGCTTTCTATGTTCTATATGCTTTATCTTTACTTAAAACCAACTCGTCATGGCCAAGCACAGTGATGTACATGCTTATCTTCAAAGTGCTGAGTAAATCCAACAGATTCATTCTCACCTCTAACCTGCATTTAGGGAGACGTGAACACGAAGCATGTCGGCACTTGTGCAATCATCATGGATTTGGGGTTCCAAATTCACAGATGTGCTAGCAAAGGTGCCTTAAAATCAATCCTGGTCACGCTTCCAGCACCTGGAAACTCCCACAGACGGCGGTGCTGATGCAGCCGCCCTATCTTAACTGCTTCCCGTGCAAGAGCTTTAGGGATTGTGCACTGTAAGCCAGCACAGTGCCCAGCATCCACTGAAGCACCTTCCTAGGCAGCTCTAAAGCACTCAATTGCCTGGACCAACATTTTGCATTTACACAGCATCCCATGCCTAGAAATACCCTAAACCATTCTGTAAGCTTCATGGGTTTGACGTGTCTGTTGGTAAAGAGCACAAAGCACCCACTGCTGAGACACACCAGACATTTAGTAACAAATCCCAATTCTTTAGCCTTGCCTAGCAATAGCAGACAACAGCCAGTGGCAGGAAATAAAACAACATTATAATAATAATTGAAAAACATAGAAGAAATTTGGCCAACACACATTCCAGATGAGTGTTTGGGAGATTATACATTAAAACTGACATTTCCGTTCTGAATAAAAATTATTCTACAGTAGCAATGTTGATCTTCTGCAAACAATAAGAAACACTAAAAAGCTCCCTTCTGGAGGAACATATTTTCCTCCTGCCTTCCTCAACTGTCTCTGAAAGAACTGGGAGCAGTTCTTTCCTGCAAACACTGTAATAACACATGCACTCAGGGTACGCGTAGCATCAAATAAAATCCCACCGAAACTCCGCCAAATCAATACAGCATCAATCATTTTCTTCCATGGAAGAAAGGTCTGCCAGTCATGCCTTTTCCGTTTTTGCCCTCAGTCCATTCCTGTAAAGACAAGATATCAACACAAACCAGCTCTGACAAATGCTCCACTTCCCAGAGGTCCGTCCCACCTGTTTGTGGGATCTCGTTTTGAACATGAACAAAAATGTAGATTGAAAGGTCCTGTTGCCCTCAGGACCTCCAGTTTGCCCACGTGTGTTTTAAATAACGGTGTACCTTGGTTCCACCTGAACAGTTACACAAAATGAAATAAGGTTGAAATAGTCCAGGTAGCACATGACAGCTGAGTCAAGAACAATGGTCTCTTTCAAAGTGGTATAAACCTCTTCCTGACCTGAAGGGGAAAATAAATCAGACTGATCCCAAGAAACAGCTTGTCTGCAAAATGAGAGATGCTTGTACGCATCACTTGCATTGTTCATGATCTCTGTACTCGTCCATGTCCACATCTGAATCAAAGAGGGAGTGTCCAGTGTAATCTGTGTCAGGGGTTTGAGAAATACTGTTCCCTTCCTCATCAAATGTTTCTGTCCTTGAATAAAAACTGAAGTCCTGCAAAGGAGAGTAAGTCTTGCTTGCTTCGCTGCTTTCCTCAGATTCATATAGAGTGTTATCATCATCATGGTGCCATTCTGGCCAAAATTTCCTCCTTATTCTTTCACAATACATAGCAAGGTTAATCAGTTCACCTGCAACACAGCACAACAGACTCCAGTAAATACATCCAGTCAATAATCCTCTAACTCACCTGCTGATGCAGAAACACATTAGCACTTCTTGGAAACAAATTGTGCAGGTTCCTTCCACAGAGGTTTCAAAATGCCAAGACCCCATCAATCCTCTTAGGGTTCTGTTTGTAACTTCCACCTGTTATTAACCTACATACAACAAGTGTTACGCTGGAATGAACGTAAATACGTGTAGCAAAATAACTATCCAAAAGTCAGCCTCTACAGAAATAAATCAAGAGAAGACACCAATACTCTAAGCTCTTCATAGTAAAATTCTTGCTTATTTTGCAGAAACCCGGTTTCCAAAGACAAAATTTGATCCCATACATACAATACACTTATTAAAACACAGTGATCTGGGGCTTTCCACCACCAGATGGCAGCGTTGTCTGCAAGATAAATTCACATTTTAAAAAAGCTTTCATACGGTTGCTGGCCCACCCTAATGTTCCTTGCCCTAGGACCTTATGCCTTATGTTTATATAGACACGTATGCTTCGAGTGTGCTTAGAGAAGAAATTACCACAAAATTCAAAGAACAAAGAAAAGAAATAATAGAATATTAAAGGGAATGTGTATGTGAAACCTTCACTCACAACAGCATGAGTAGGTGGATAGGTACAGAGAATCATCCATACTGCTCAGGTATTTGCATCTATTACCACCTATTTATTTTTGTTAGAGACAAACTAGTTCAACAAACATAGCATTCCTTCCTGGACACTTCAGAATTTTATCCATGATTCCACAGACATCAAGGGGAAGAACCACACAACAGTACTTATGCCCTCATCTCAAGAACTGTTTTTCTCAAAGTTTTATTACTGAGCAAGTCTGTGACTCCTAACTGTTGCTTTGGTAGCGCTCTCTTGCAGAGTACATCTACAGGTCAGATTCATTCCTTTTACACCTATTTCACACCCTTTTCCTCCTTAGCTTTTCCCATTTTTCATACTGAGTGGTTTTATTCTGAAAAGGGAGGCAAAGATACTTTCACATGCCTGTACTAACCCACAAGAAAATAAAAAAAATGTGGGGAGGGGAAGGGTACACTGGTTTCCAATTCATGCAAAAACAGTGACTCCCAAGTCAGGCTGGACTTGTTCCTTGCCCAGGAGAGGCTGTAATTTCAGTGGGACAATAGCACTTGCAGTTCTACCGTCAATGGAACTACTCAGTTCAGCAGAATTTGGCTCATGGCTGTGCTTCTGTCTCTTCACACCTTACCCAGGATTCATTCCTTAAAGGTGTTCAGTCTTTGCTATGTCAAACAGGGAAAAGATCAAGTACAGGAACAGAAACAATTACCGTGTAGAACATTAAAGAGAAAACAAACAGGGATTTTAAGAGAAAACAACATTACAGGATACAAATGCTACATCAAAGGCAAGAACAGCCTGCAATGCAGCTGAAGTGCTGCTGCACTCTTCACATGTCCTTTCAAGGTGCTCCAAGTTTAAACACAGCAAATACCACCAAGAATTTGTTTCAGCGATCACTTAAGCTTTCTTACCTTTGATTAGCCTCTCTGGTCGAGTCCCTGGAAGTGTCCACATTGCCTGTGCCAAATGCCCAAAGACAGTGGCATCAACAGTGGAAACATTTGGTCCCATAATGTACTTCTTGTCACCTGTAAATACAACAGCAAATATATCTCAACTGGATGTCACTTCTCCTCAATTAAAAAAAAAAATAAAAAATAAAAATTTCCCTGGTTACATCTTTAGCAATTTTTTTTTTTACTGAAGTAATTTAGCTGAAAAGGTTCACAGTTTCAAAGACAGGGATTCAATGCTGAATACGGTTCAAAAGCTGTTGCTAGGGTTCAGCAGGTGAAATCCATTACTGCAGCTTCCCCTGTGCTCACCACTTCTCTAACTAGGCCAACTACAGAGCCACCACCAGCCAAGTAACCTCCTCCGCTCATCACAGCTGGCAGCACACACACACTGCACTAGTTCTGCATTTAAAATCTTTTCTGCAGACAGCAGGTGCCTGAAAGCACGATTTTCTCCTTTGATGCAAACCCAAAATCGTTCAACCACGGTTCAGAATCATGAATGCACCTGATGAAAGAAGCTGGTCACCCTGGATCTCTCGTGTGTGCAGATCCAGTTTCAGGTTACACATCCCATCACATTAAAAAAGAAAGTCGTACTCAAAGCTTTCCTCTCCCACCACTGCTCAGGCTGAAACCGATGCACCAGTCAGGCTGGCAGCGACTTCTCAGAAATGACCTGCATCTCCAGGAGGAGGACACAGCCATAGGCAGGAGTGAACAGCCCCTCACACACCACCAGTGCGGTGCCCCCATCCCCAAACACTGGTTTCTACCTGGCAGGGACCAAACAGAGGCACGTCAGGCAAGCAAGTGAAACAGCAGCTGCTTGGGACTGGCCTGGTCCAGAAGAGGGACATGTCTGCTCCACACCACTATTCTGCTTACTTCTCTGGGCACCCCAACGCCGTGATGGCCCTAAGTGGCCATCACAGCACAAACAGATGGATAACTACCTACGATAGGTAAGAAAATCACATTTCTAAGCCACCGTTTGCAAAGAAACATCCAGCACAATCTTGTTTCCTCACCACAGGCACAAGAACTGGATCACAGACCACACACAAGGCATGCAGGTGTAGTATGCGATATCGCAGAGGTCAGGTTAGATGGTTGCATTGTCCCTGTGTTGGCCCAAAGTGCTACAAACGCTGTGAAATGTGGTATGTAATTGAATTCTCCAAATCCAGTTATCCCATCTCCCCAGGACATTCTTCCCCTGTCCAATATAAGCTGCCTGTAATTCATCAGGTTATTAAATGTTAGGGTTATTGAGGGAGTTTAGAAAAAACTGTCCAGCAGTAAAATGAATCAAATTCCAGAGTGTGGTACAACAAATGCTGCCATCCCCCTGTACCATAGTGTAGCAAAGCAGCACCCAGGAATAACCAGTAACAACAACCTCCTCTAGCCTGTCAGATGGAATTTCAACATGGAGTTAACTCTCCCCAGCTCTTTCACTGCTGCATCAATCTATTGTTTGAAAACTACGAACTGGGTAAATGTTGTGTCTTTTCAGTATTTATGGGATGCCTAGCATTCATCGATCTCAAACATAGCTCAAAAATTGGTCCCCAAACCACAGTTACATGCCAACACTAGGAATTTAGTACATACAACCAGGTCTGAGACTTGATCCATAGCAATGCTGTGCTGGGAAGCAATACTGCCATTTCCATCTTGCTACAACTAAGGCAGGCAGTAAGCGAGGGCTGAACCATCCCACTCTTTTGCAGATAAGAGTGGCTCCCAGGCACAACACCTGCACCTTCATATGTGTGGAAACAAAGGGGAAGAGGAGAAAATAGAGCTGTGGTTCCATAAAAACTGTAAATCTGGGTTTAGCTAAGTCACCCTGCACTGCATAACACAGACTCCATGCACATTTCCTTCTACCAGTTCTAATCCATTCCCAAAAATCCCAGTGCAACGCTTTTCCAGAAGACTTTCTGACGGACCAGATACAATCTCCCAGTGTTTAATTTTATTCCAGATTACACAGCTCCTGTCGCATCAAGGCTGACACAGTGCTAACCACCTCAAACACCTCACTGCATCCCCTGGATAATCCAACAGAAATACAATTACCTGGTCACACTGGACTTCGATCAAATTTGTACTGCCCGGGGATTTGACGGCACACAGCTCTGCTATTTACAAATGCATGCACCAGAGAATTAAAAAGCAGCTACCTCAGCACTGAGTCAAGAAACCCCAGCAAGAGACAGATCTATGAGACACAGGGCCAGCAAGAGACCTGCACTCTCCCACAGCAGCAGGTAGAGCCCACGCAGGCTGCTACAGAGCATTCCAACCAGCATTAGAAGCTCGCGCTGAGGTTAGTCCCACCTCTGTGTTTCAGCTCTGAGCACCCCTGCCCTCCACAAAGCATCAAATGCTTTTCAAAAGCCAGTTCAGGCAGCTGCTGCCCTGCAACTCCCTGCTCAAAACCCCCATTTACTCAAAAGCCTGAGGCAGGCAGGCAGCTGAGAGGACACCAACAGATTTATGGGCACTGCTCACTCACATGCATCTTTTAAATAATTACCAAAATGTATTTTTTTTTCTATATCACTAGTTCATATGCCCAGTTCCCCCCACTTCTTGACACTACCAGGCAGTAGGAAACTACTAGTACATAAGGAAATTACATTTGTGGTTTAAAGACTGCAGAACAGAAAGCAAGATGATACCAATGGGGCAGGCTGATCCACCACAGGAGGATTAGTACCAACTTCCACATTTATAAGAGATCTCGAGGAGTCTGTTAGGGAAATAGGTACATGGGAGAAGGAAAAACAATTCTCAGAAATGAAGAAGAAAGGGGGGAAAAAAGCACCCAAGATGTGACTGGGAATGTCAAAATGAGCATCACAAGACCTGGCAGCTGCCAAGCTGTCATTCTCTAGAAGCAGCACTTGGAATTTAAAAGTTATTCTTGTTCCCAAGTGAATGGTCTCTGTTAAAAACTGGGGAACATTAAATTAGTCTTGTATGCCTGATGACTGACAGCTACAGTTTGGTATGTGCAGCTATTCTCCCTGATAGGCATCTTTTTTAAGGTCTTAAGATTGCCCTTTAATCACCAGCCAAAATCCCAACTGCCTCCTCTTCTGCAAAACCACATGGGCACATATACGTGGAGGGGAATCTCACAAAGATTTTTGTGCAGGCAATAGGAGACCACCTTCTCCTTCCCCCCTGTGAAACAGGAGTCTCCAGTCAGGCTGGAAGTCCTCATCCCACCTCCTGTCCCCATCCCAGGATACCACCTGGAGGCCACAGTTACTAGACCCAACCATAAACAGCTGGCTGGAGAAAACCTGAGCATGCTGGTGTTAAGGAAAAATCAAGGCAACTGTAGAAAAGTAGACAAACGCACCAATAATCAAAAGGGCAAATATAACTATTCACATAACTGCACACTGACTAATCTGACATCCATTTCAGAGGGGAAGATGATTAAAATGTACAATATTCAGCTAGTAATGTAGTCAAATAACAGGAATACAGCAGATGCCCATCAAGGTTTTTTGAAGTACACAAGGTACAACATTCTTATCAATAATATGGAAGTAAAAATAAAACCCCTGCTGATAACATATGTATCACACAACTAAAAAAAAATTGATACAGTGAAGAGAACACCTTATCCTTGAGGATTTCCAGTGGTTTTTCCCCAGGAGAAACATGAGAGACTGTTAGATTATAGCATTTACCTTCACAAGGAGATGACCCATGCCACCCAGGGAGGGAGGAAGAACTAGGAGGAGCATCTGCCTGCAGGCTGCAACTGGACAAACTGATTTGAAACAGGTCAGATTTTGAACAGATTTTGATGGTGATTAACATCTGCCACCAATTACTAATGGAAGTTGTAGCACCTCCACCTGCTGAAATCTCATAATTAAAACTGGATGCCTTTTGAAAGACATGCTTCAGCCAGAAAAAAGACACAGGCCTCAAGAAAGCAACCAAGCAATCCGATTCACAGGGATCTGCCTGATTTAATGATCCCTTTGAACTCAAAACTTTACAAATCTGAGTGTCAGTACAGACTCCAGAGACAGAGGGATGCAGATTTCAAGTAAGCAAACCAAGAGATTCTAGGGGTATTCGGGAATATGTTTCAGTTTTCTATTGAAGGCTACATCTATTCTTGGCAGACAGGGATGACTTCAGCATAGACACATCCACTGCTGCTCCGTTCAGCTGGCCAGCATTGCCTAGCCAGAACCAGGGGGCTCTGCTGAGCTCCCAAGTCAAAGGTTGAACTTGCTCCAGCTCCCGTCCTAAACCCATTCTTCTCTGCGACGTACATGGAGCCACGTGGTACCAACCTTCAAGCTACGGCAACAGTAGTCCCACAGCTGAGGGCACCTTGAGCTGGCCACAGCTCTGCAGCAGATGTGCCCAGACCTCTTCTCTAAAATGAGCTGGTCCTTCCCTTCCTCCCCCAGAAGAAAAGGGACCTCTTAAGCTCCAAAAGCAGGTTCTCTTTGAAAGAGCAGTAGAACGGGTAACTTTTTTTTGTTAATAAACAAAATGCAGCAAGAGAAAGCACTAACAGAAGGGGAGCTGTCAACAAAACCCCCCCTTGCCCATTGTAGCCATGCATCACGTGTCTCTTCTTCCACCTTGCTCCCAACCCAGCAACACAGCAGGTTTGTTTCAGGAAAAACAGTTACAGAAAACTCTACACAGCCCAGTCTAGGACCTCTGCAAATACCTTCCTTTCCAAAACACCCTGGAAGTCCAGAAGCATCTCTCTTCCCTCACCTTCTCAGCAAGCACTCAGTTTCTGCCTTCTGCTAGCTCTCCTCACCTTGCTACCTCCATCCACTCCACACTTACTTATTTAGAGCATGTGCAACATGTCCTCCTTCTAGAGCAAAGGGCAGGGAGGCATCCCTCCTGCCCTCCACTCAGCCACCTCTTTGAAGTGATCATAACAGGGAACAAAGCAGCCACGCAGATACCATCTCTCTCCTTGCACAAGAGACACACAAGCTCAAGGGAAGGAACAATCTGCCCCAAACCAGTTCCTCAAAATGAAAATTTTACACAGAAGTGCAATATGGTTAGCTCTCAGCAGACTGCAAGGTGAGAAGCACAGTGTAGACAGCTCTCTTGCAGATTTCAGCTTGATCCGCACAAAAGAAATGAGGCTCATGTCATTCTAGATGAGGTCAGCCTTAATACTAACCCTGTAAGATCCACCCATGACAGCCAAGAAGCCTAAAACTACTGCTTTTGACAACACAGACCCATCTCCTACTAGCAGCTTCGAATAACGCTAACAGCAACCAAATGCAATGAAGTCCTGCTCATCAAAGCAACATCTGCAAAGTAGGTTTTCAAATGGCAGCTTTGTAACAATCTATCCCATAAAGAAAAAATTAGACCCCCCCCGAAATATAAATAAGAGGTTTCATTTGCAGAACTAAACAGTACATTTTCCTAAATTCAAACAGCAAGACACTCTCCCAAAACTGCCGGTCACATTCTGCTCCTCTAGATGCACATACCCAGTGCTCAGAGAACAGCATCCTTCTAGAGACGCAATTTGTTAGCAAACAGCAGGGAAAGAAACAGTGTCCCTGACAGAGCGAGGGTGGCACTGAATGACAGCAGCAGCGTGGACTCTACCTAGTGACAAAATGGGATCATTTGTGCACATGATCAAGCTCCCAGCAAGTACTTGCAGTCGATTTCATCCTGTGGGCAGGTGGCTGTGAACAAACAGAACACACGTAACTCGCTGTACGTTACCCAGGAGGCCTGCTAGAGTCCGCATGTCCTTCTCCATCAGCGTGTACATCTCCTCCTCCGAGAAGCGGCCAATGCCGTGGCCGTACATTTCCCGCTTCACGATCCCTTTGGTCAGATGGCAGAGGATCCATTTCAGCAAGTCACTGAAGGGGCCAAAAAGCGAAACCATCTTTTGCGTCTCGTGAAGATTTTCCACCCATTGGCAGTAAGCTAAAGTCCTAGAAGGATATGACAGTAAGTTACAGCAATGCAATACCCAGACAGCCCACCACCACCCTGCAAAGGCTCACACAAAGGTCAGGCAGCGAGCTTTCTTAACGCTGGGAGAGGGAGAGCAGACCCTCACGCAACTCAACAGTGACGGCAGAGAAAACTGACTTTGCAATACTGATGCAGACTGCCCAGTGCTTGTTCTCTCAGTAAATCATGACTCGCTTCAAAAGTTGGATTCACATTGAAATATAAAATAAAAGCTGCAGAATTCTGCTAAAATCACGTAAAAAAATGCGGTGCCAAAAGTGCCAAAAGGATTTATTAACTGGGGAAAAAAAAAACCCGCACAACAACAAAAGAGCCCACAAAGAAACCAATCTTTACCACCCACCTGTTCTCCTCACTTTCTATATTACTGAGACTTAGCCAAGCAGTAACTCTGCCCCAACATAACTACTGTAGCAGTCATTTCTCAGAAGATCTCTGCTCTCCTCAGAAACTAACAATGACACAGTCTTTTAAAAATGAAATAAAAAAAGGAAGGGGTGGTGATTATTTGGTTAGTTTTCTCCTGTATTTTTTCCTCTCTTCAAAATGTTGATTTTATGAGAGAGACATTTCTAAAGGATGCTGTTGTATGTCGGGCTGTATTTCAGCTTTATTGAATGGTAAATATTTTGAAAGGTCTTTTTACAAAAAATTCTCTTACCAGCTGAAATTTTTGTTTCCTACATGAATTTTTGTTCTGATATTGTAGGCAAACAAAAAATTGATTTGTTGCTGTCGCTACTCAAGAAACTTACAAAAAAAAAAAAAAAGAAACAACTTTCTTAACATCTAGCATCTTCTGGCATCACAGAGAAACCAAAACACCATATGACTTCAATCACCAACTTCAAGGGATGTTGGAAAAAGGGCTAAAGATACATCAAAGTAGACATGACACACATATGAAGCCAACAGGGTCTCAGAAATGCTAAGAGGCGATACTTACATTCTATTATGTTTGTAGCGATTTCCAAGTGGATTTACAGACTTGAGACTATAGGAAAACAGGTTCATGGGGACATGATAAACTAGAGAAGTTAGATCGAAAAGTTGAAATACCAAAAGTTGCAAGTTCATGTATGCAATTATATTAAATGCTAACTTAATAACCAAGTGTTTCCATTTCCAGTATGATCCGAGCTCAATTTGTTTTAGTTTGGAATATGACTTCAGTTTTACCATTGTGCATATTTCTAATTGCACATAATTTCCTTATTGCTGATACAGATCACCTATTTCAAGAAAGAAAAAACCAAAGCACTATCTCCTGGAGAACTCGTGAATTTTTTTTTAAACGCTTAAATTTTATCAAACTCCTACATGTCATAAACAGAAGTTGAACTCAGCAATACCATCAGAAAACAACTGCATTTACACCATGAAAATGTTCTAATCTAAGTTTCTACAGATTCTTTACTTGAATTACTAATAACATGAGGTAAAAGGAGAATATTTGGCATAACAGCTGAAAAAAAAAAAAAAACACTTACGGCTCAAATTTAGAATGCTCCCGACAGAGTGTTTGAAAGGCATTTTAATCTGATTTAAAATTGTCCACTGCAGGATAATGCCTTCTGCTCAAGTTGATGTGAGTGAGGTATCTGCAGGTTTTGCTGCAAATGCATGCACAGCAAAGAACAAAAATGCACCTGCTATGTTTCTGGTGGCTTTTTATCCTCAACAGGTTTCTCCACAACCCTTCGCACTGCATCAATATGACAAAAGCATCCCGCTGATGTTTCACACGCTTCAGTACCACTCTTTGAAGGGGGGGTGTTCTGCACAATCCCTGTTTTTCAAAATGGATGGATCAACTCAAGTCACTGGGCTGGTTTTAGCACAGTGGAGTTTGAAACAAAGCCAGATCTAGCAAAAGGCACCAGCACAAAAGGGGCAGCGTGAAGCCAGCAAGCACCGTGCTGCGTGTCTCACTGCAAAGACCCTCCTTCCCCAGCATGGACCTGACTAGCTACACCCAGCAACTCCACGACACAACTTAGCTGCTTTAGGACAACAGGCATGGCCATGGTAAGGGACAACAAGAAAAAGAAGCCAAAACAAAACAGGAAAAAAAAAAAAAAAAAAAAAAAAAGAGACTCTGCTGCAGCATTTTTTCAAAGTCACCCCAATCACACAAGACCAACTCAGCCCTATGGACCTCCCATCACTATTGTTCACTCCAACCACACCAGCAAGCTGGCACCACACCAAGAATGATCAACCACGTCCAGGATGGCTTTACTTTCATGAGACAGGATGAACAACATTTCCCACAAAGATAATTAGCCTCCACTTTAAAGCAAAAATACATTTCCCTACCATTTGCTTGCTCTAGGGGAGAAGGTCTTTGGGTCTGGAAGAGGCAGAGATCAGACAAAGTATTTAGCGATCAGGACAGAAACACCAAAAGAGCAGAACTGCACAGGATTTAGGTAATCCTGCTTAGGCTAAACTGTCAAGCACAGTCTTAAGACTGCTTGTCACTTTGAATGAGTAAAGTTGTCACATGTCCCAAATCTCAAATATACATGGGCAATGAAGGCAGCTAAACAGACAACCACAAAGTTTACTCCTGAAATCTTATGTTTCTGAGCACGCAAAAGCAAAGAAAAAAAGCAGGCTCAGATTCCAGAGAGAGTTAAAAACACTTTTAAAACTGGCTTTACAAGCACTTTGTTAAAATAATTCTATTCAAAAGTTCAATAATCTGTGCTTCCTATCAGAACATGCTCCTCTGCATTTAATCCCACCCGTCATCCCCCTGCTCAAACTACATTACTAGAGTAATACCAACATTACAAAAGGTTAGCAAATGCCAGAAATTGGGTAGTCTACACAACCTACTTCAGCATAACTATACATTTTAAACTACCATCAGTATTTACAGGATGACATAATTATTTTAAATATTGAACTGAACATTTTGGGAAAGATTAACATTCCCATTTGTGCCAGCACATCTGTACGAATCCTAAGCGCATAAATAAAACAACAAAGTGTTAAAGAGCAATGCTGTGGGGGTGAAGCAAATCTGAAGTCTTAAATGTAACAGCAGCTTTGGCCTCAATACATAAATCGGAAGAGGAGAAGGAGAAAGTGACTCATCAACTGCGGCTTGCCTGATTATCCCCAAACTGTCTGAACATCAAGGCAAGCGGGAGATGTTCACAAGGATGTGAACTGGGCTTATTTTCCCTATCTGAACTTGTGCAGACTGGAATTTCTTGATATACAAAAGGATTATAACAAATTCATTCCACAATCAGCTGTAGAAACCCCACCTGCTGTGCAGCTTCCCAGAGCAACTGGCTTTTAAGCCACCAGTGGCATTCAAGCCTCATCATCGTTAACAGCAGGGGAGACATTGCTCTTACAATTGGCTTGATATATTTAAACATATTTTTATTACAAACATTTTATGTTTAATACATGGGAAGTCTGAATACCAACCCAAGTCAGATTCATTTGTATTCTCATACCATGCTCCTCCTGTACTTCAAGCACTCATCACATATGTGACGTTTACATGGTCTTCTTGAAAGACAAAGCAAGAAACAAGTTAAATACATACACACACACACTTACGAATCACTAAGGTTGTGTCTGACAATACAGCTAAACCAATCTAACGGGTTAGTTTGGTTAAGCTGCATATTCAAGGCTTTAGGTTCTTACTAAGCACCTTAAGTGTCACTGACCTAAGATCCCTCTCCTGAGATTAAAGTGCCAGAAAGCACCTCACAGCGACTGGTAGCCCTCCAGGCACCAGGAGCTCCCTGGCTTGAACGCTGGCCATGCCGCCAAACCCAGCGTGCCTGCACCAGAAGGATGTGAGAATCAGATGTCCTCGACCCATCTCACATAGAGGTCCGAGCCCACAAACATGCTGCAGATACACCAAAAACTCAATGCATCCTGAAGGTGGCTGTGGGCACCCCGCCGGTTTCTGAGGGCCCACGGGTCACTGCAGGCAGCAGAGACAACCCAGGGCAAGCCTTCAGCAGACAACAGAAGTCTGCACCAGATCCAGGACCTGGAGAGCCACAAAACTGATCTGCTCCCATCCCTTCCCTACTGACTAGGCCCAACACCCATTCAGGTAGCAGGCTTTTTTTCTTTTGCCAGTTTAAGCATAGCAAAAGCCTAATAGCTATGGGATTCTTCAGGGACAGAAGCTCCAGCATCAGCTCCAAATCAGTCTTGTGCATCTCGGAGATATGCTCTAAGCACAAAAATAGGCACGCTCACTCATTTGTTTTCTGCCTGACCCCTGCCAGGCATCGCAGCCTGGGGCAGAGGCAGGGTGTCTAGAGGCTGAGGTTCATAACAGCTCTTCAACTCCAGCCAGAGAAGCAATTTCCACCTGTAAGAAGCACTAATTGGTGAAGAAGAGGAGCAATCACCTTGGCCAAAGCTAAACATTTCATGAGGAAGTGCTGCGCACCCACCAGAATTAGCTCCATCCAGAGACCGCACACCACAGGATGTACTTTGCTTCTCTGTTCAGTAAATGTACTACAGTATTACTTATTTATGATGAAGCTACTTTGCACACTGCTGGCAAGGGAACAGCATGAATCATATTTTATATCACTGGTTTGAAGGCTTGATTTTATAAACCTTATTCTGCAGAAAGGCGATCACTGTTACAAATTCCTCACCAGGGGACTTGAGGACACCATGAACAAATCCCAAGCTTCTGGTGGGAAGTGGGCAGGTTCAAGGACCAATGTGAAGGGATTCCACAACCGCAGGTGCAATGCTGTCAGGGAGAAACGCAGTCCTACACAGCTAAAGCCTGATTTTATTTTGGTGTAACTACAGGATGGTCAAAGTTGTTATCCAGGAATTACAGCGGTACAACTGTGACGCCTCCTAGCTCAGGCTTTGCCTAGTATAGAGAATGGCACGGTGTAACCTCACCAACGTAGCAAGCCTCTGGTACAGCCACACAGCAGGGATGCACAGTAAGACTTACAGTTGGGTGTTTTACTACACTGCAGCAAAAATACACACCTTGGGGAAACTCAACGGTGTGACTAAACAGGAAAGGCAACAGGGATACACAGCCAGGTGTGCACATCTCTATTCTTACTTGGTCTAGCTTTGTCCACCTCCCTGGGTCAGCACCTGAATTTGCAATATCTGCCCCCCGTGCTCCCTTACATCATGTCCAGCAGTCCCAAGTCAGCTCAGGGAGAAAACATGGACAGACAGAAAACAGCTCCACAGGGGAAAGCACGACCTGTAATTCAGGCACCACAGCAGTATAAGTTTTGTCACCAGTAATGTTACATTTAAAGTAGTTAAGTTGATGGACCACAAAACAACTGACACTAAGGCAAGGAGATGGAGCATTAAAAGGCCTCATCTTCCCTTTAGTAACTATAATAATTGAAGTGAGAAAAATAAACAAAAAAGTTACATTTGCAGGCTACTTAAGTCAGGTTTTTGTGGCTATGGCACTGCAGATGGGTATAATTGCTGAAGGTCACACTTCTTAGAAGGCAGGGACTACATTTCTAAACCGTACCATTTAAACCTGCCTACTGAATGCTAAAACTGTTCCCAGGAAACACCAAAAATTATCTGAAGAACTGTAAGTACACATGTTTCTGCCCACCTTCGATCAGAAGGTAAAAGAAAAAGCACGTAAATGCTTTCAATTTAAATCACACGTTGTTCTGGAGGAAAAAAAGTGCAACATAAATGCAAGGCTTAGTACAGCAAAGACTTAAATGCATGCTAGAAAGCAAACTGTGGGGGAAAATGCCCTGTGCCTGCTGAGGCAACCAATGCAGCATCCAAGATGCCATGTCCACCTGCTACTTCTACGAATCCAGATTGGAAAGGGCACTTAAAAAGGACTGAAATGTCAAGCGAGGAGGGAATCACAGGTACTATTTTGAAAGGCGTCGGTAAAATGCATAAAGTACCAGCAAGTTTATATTTATGTTTTCCATTCATATACATACTTCACCTTCTCAGGATACTGTGACCAATACTGTACCCCCTCAACTGTCAGTGTTGCAAACAATACACACTAACAGGGATGGGTATCCTGTGTTACAGGAAATGCAATAATCCATACTCTAATTCCACACACAGCTAATTAAAACCAGTAACTGTAAGAATACAATATTCTGGATTCAAACCGAACGCTGGATTTGTTGCCCTCCCCTGCAAACCACAAATGTGTTCAGCCACCTTCATTTTTTGCTCTTTATTAACAAGGCTGTTTCTATACGGAGGTCATAGGAAAACAGGAGAGAGGAACAGCCCAGTGCTGCTCCTTTCTGTAAAGCTGCAGGCGAAGGGCCTCACTCCTTACCTCGCCTGCACAGCGCTACAACTCTCAGGGGAGTTACCCCCAGCTCATACTAGCGTACGCAGAAAGCAACAGCAGTAGTTTTCTAGGGTGAAGAGAGTTGTGAAATTAATCATTAGGTACCCAAGCTTTCTGCAAGAAAAAAACATCCATTCATGCCCAGGTACGAGCGCAGGGGCAGATCTGACAGCACGAGAACGTAGCCAGCTTCACCATGCAAGCTTACCAGTAGAAGTGCTCCTCCACCATTTTTGTCACGGCTCTGGAAACAGCTCTTTCATGCGGACCGAGGTGTTTATTTAAATTCACGCCAAGTTTCTCTTCCAAAAAATCAATAATGAACTCGGTGCCAGATACTTTCTTGTGATTGTATTCAATCCAAGGCATTTTCCCTTGAGGGGAAAGTTTTCCATCAAAATAGTTCTAAGAAAAAAAAAAACAAACAAGTAAACAAACAAACATACAAACAAAAAAGGCCCTCTGGGTTCTGTTTCAACGAGAATAAAGCTTTTTAAATACTTTTATGTGCTTTTAAAGGCAACATTATCCAACAAACTTTTTTTTTTTTTTTAAATTCATACTCTAGACTAGTGGTAGCTGTTGAATCAGAGCAACAGCTTTACCCTATATGACAATTCAGATACAATTATTTCCAGGTACTGCAAGGTATATGCTTTTATGTTGCATGCCACATGATGTGATATTATTTAAGTAGAATCACAGAATCATTCAGGTTGGAAAAGACCTTTAAGATCATCAAGTCCAACCATCAACCCCACTCTACCAAGTACACCCCTAAACCGTATCTCCAAGCACCACATCTAAACGACCTTTAAACACATTAAGGGATGGTGACTCAACCACCTCCCTGGGCAGCCCATTCCAATGTCTGACAACACTTTCGGTGAAAAAAATATTCCTAATGTCTAATCTAAACCTACCCTGGTGCAACTTGAGTCCGTTCCCTCTTGTTCTATCATTAATTACCTGTGAGAAGAGACCAGCACCTACCTCTCTACAATGCCCTCTCAGGCAGTTGTAGAGAGCAGTAAGGTCTCCCCTCAGCCTCCTTTTCTTAAGACTAAACAGCCCCAGTTCCCTCAGCTGCTCTTCATAAGACTGATTCTCTAGGCCTTTCACCAGCTTTGTTGCCCTTCTCTGCACTCTCTCCAGCACCTCAATGTCTTTCTTGTACTGAATTGCCCAAAAGCGCACACAGTATTCGAGGTGTGGCCTCACCAATGCCAAGTACAGGGGCATGATCACCTCCCTACTCCTGGTGGCCACACTATTCCTAATACAAGCCAGGATGCCATTGGCTTTTTTGGCCACCTGAGCACACTGCTGACTCATACTCAGCTGCTTATCAAGCGGTACCCCCAGGTCCTTTTCTGCCGGGCAGCTTTCCAGCTGCTCTTCCCCAAGCCTGTAGCGCTGCACGGGGTTGTTGTGGCCAAGTGCAGGACCTGGCACTTCACCTTGTTGAAGCTCATACAGTTGCCTCAGCCCATCGATCCAGCCTGTCCAAGTCCCTCTGTAGAGCCTCCCTACCCTCAAGCAGATCAACACTCCCACCCAATTTAGTGTCATCTGCAAACTTCCTAAGGGTGCATTCTATCCCTTTGTCAGGATCATCGGTAAATACGTTAAACAGAAGTGGCCCCAGTACTGACCCCTGCGGAACACCACTTGTGACTGGCCGCCAGCTGGATTTAACTCCATTGATCACCACTCTCCAGCCCGGCCATCCAGACAGTGCTTTACCCAGCAGAGCGTATGCTCATCCAAGCCATGAGCAGCCAGTTGCTTCACTAGAATTCCATGGGAAACAGCGTCGAAGGCTTTACGGAGGTCGAGGTAAACAATATCCACAGCCTGTCCCTCATCCATCAAGCGGGTCATCTTGTCATAGAAGGAGATCAGGTTAGTCAAGCAGGACCTGCCTTTCATAAATCCATGCTGACTGGTCCTGATCACCTGGTTGTTCTGTAAATGACTCGTGATGGCACTCATCATGAGATGATCTGCTCATGACCTTCCCTGGCACCAAGGTCAGACTGACAGGTCTGTAGTTTCCTGGATCCTCCTTTCAGCCTTTCTTGTAGATGGGTGTCACATTTGCTACTCTCCAGTCCACTGGGACCTCCCCAGTCAGCCAGGACTTCTGATAGATGATGGAAAGAGGCTTGGTGAGCACATCCGCCAACTCTTTCAGTATTCTTGGGTGTAGCCCATCTGGCCCCATAGACTTGTGTGCATTTAAGTGGTGTAGTAAGTCACTGACCATTTCCTCTTTAATTGTGAAGGCCACATTCTGCCCCCACTCTCTGTTTTCCAGCTCAAGGGGCTGGGTGTCTAAGGAACAACTAGTTCTACTACTGAAAACTGAGACAAAGAAGGCATTGAGCACCTCAGCCTTTTCCTCATCCTTGTCACTGTGTTTCCCCCTCTATCTAGTAAAGGATGAAGATTCTCCCTAGCCCACCTTTTGTTGTTAATGTATTTACAGAAACATTTTTTATGTCCTTAACAGCTGTAGCTAGTTTAAGGTCTAATTGGGCTATGGCTACCCTAATTTTCTCCCTGCATAGCCTCACTACTTCTTTATAGACCTCATGAGAGACCTGCCCCCTCTTCCAAAGGTGATAAACTCACCTTTTGTGCCTGAGGTCATGCCAAAGGTCCCTATTCAGCCAGGCCGGTCTTCTTCCGCACCAGCTCATTTTTTGGCACATGGGGACAACCCGCTCCTGCGTCCTTAAGACTTCCTTCTTGAGGTATGTCCAGCCTTCCTGGACAATTTTACCCTTCAGGGCTACCTCCCAAGTTGTCAATCAGTCTCCTGAACAGGCCAAAGCCTGCTCTCCAGAAGTCCAAGAAAGCAGTTTTACTGACCCCCCTCTCCTTACTTCCCCAAGAACTGAAAACTCTATCATTTCATGACCACTATGTCCTAGACGGCCTGTAACCTTTACTTCCCCCACAAGATCTTCTCTGTTCACAAGGAGCAGGTCCAGGAGGCCAACTTCCCTGGCTGGCTACCTTACCAGTTGTGTCAGGAAGTTATCTTCCACACACTCCAGGAACCTCTGGGACTGTTCTCTCTGCTATATTGTATTTCCAGCAGATGTCTGGAAAACTAAAGTCCCACACAAGAACAAGGAGTAGCGATCGTGAAATTTCCCCCAACTGCTTATAAAATATTCCATCCACCTCCATCTTGGTGGGGTGGTCTGTAACAGATTCCCACCACAATACCAGCCTTGTTTGCCTTTCCTCTCATTCTTACCCATAGTGACTCAACCCTATCATCACTGACATTAATTTGTGTGCACTCACATGTCCCCCTAATATACAGGGCCACCCCACCACCTCTTCTTCCTCGCCTATCCCTTCTGAAAAGTTGGTAGCTGTTGATTGCAGTGCTCCAGTTGTGGGAGTCATCCCACCAGGTTTCCATGATGGCAGCTATATCATAGTTTTCATGCTGCAGAATGGTCTCCCGACTCCTCCTGTTTATTGCCCAGGCTGCATGCATTAGTATAGATGCACTTCAGCTGAGCTAATGATCCTGCCACTGTTTTGGCAGAAGCAGCCCTAATTCTTACCCGACCATTCTCAGCCGCTTCCATGGTTACCAACTTATCAACAAGCCTAGTGTTTTTGCTGCTGCATGGGTCACCATCCTCCACCTCAACTGAGATGTCAGATGGAAAGAACACACCAGCACACCGACCCATAAGCATTGATATGCCGCATCCAGGCTCCTCTCTGGCAAGCCTGGTTTCATCCCCATCCCCCTTCAAAGCTAGTCTAAAGCTCTTCCTATAAGCCCTGCTAATTCTTGTCCCACGATCCTTTTCCCCCTTTGAGACAAGTTAACCTCATCTATTACTAGCAGGCCAAGTGTCTTATAGACCAACCCATGTTGGTACCCGGGTTATTTAAGGGTTGGAAATGTTCACATCTCCCAGAAGACTGGGTCTGTTATTCTAAAGAAGTTTTTAATCACAGAACTAGCAACTAAATTTGGCTCTTGCACAGTGTAGCACTTTTCATGTTAAATTACTTTATAAAGATTAATTCACTACCTATCTCAGACAGCTGCATTACCTCCAAGGATAAAACACACACAATCACAAGCGTATAATGAAAGGTCTATCATTCCCTCACTGAGCAGGAGGGAAATCTGCCTTTACATATGCTCCTGCAACTTCGGAACTTAGAAATCTAATACATTTACAGACGCACTTGTCACAATTGGGTCTCAAAGAGTCTAGCACCAGGACAGCACTAGTGCACTGCTGAATACTCAGCACAGCACACATGCAGAAGTAGCAATATATTTTCCGCATTTTACAGCTGAAGAAGGTGAAACACGGAGATTAGAGAATTTACGTCTCATCTGACAAGCACAAGAGGAATTGCTAGCTGCCAAAACACGATCAGACATTTGACTTCAATTCTCTCTTACTCCTGAAGGCAGACACAAGGCAGAACTTTCTTCCTGGCTTGCAATTCCCATCCTCACATTCTGTTATTTAGCGAACAAAAATCCCCAGCTCAGAGAGCTGAACCATAAAGGCTCACCATAAAGACTCTGCACTCAGTTGCTGGCAGTCACCCGAAGCATTTCACGATATAGCTCCCAATTGCTGGAAATTTAGGTTTAGCAGTTCTGGACTGACCCATTTGGGTCTCAAGTAGTTACCCTTCTTGAATCCACTAAAGGTGGATTAAGGTCCTCTCGCAGCAAAGAGCGTACACCACAGTGTGCCTCCAGCTCAGTCTGAGAGCACAGCACCCTGGCTGCCTCTCAAAACGTGGATGTGCAATGCACTACGAACGTGCAGCCATTCCCAGAGGCTCTTCCCTTGTGGATGAAAACAGACGAAACGGGTAACGCTGCTGGGAAAACAATGCCTTCTGGCTGTAGCCTTTTCTGGGATTTCTGCCCAAATACCATGGCAGGGACACCAGACTACGTAACGTCTCATCTAACTGCATCCCTGCGCGGGTGAATAAAGCAATCGAGTGCAGCCCGCCTGCACGTGTGGTGACATGGGGGTTATTACACTGGTCCGTGGGAGAAACTCTAGAACTGCTGAACACCTGAAACGGAAAGGAGAGCACTGCCCCAGCCTTCCACCTTCCAGACCTTTCCTTCACCAAAAGGCTCTTTCAGCACTCGGACTGACTGATTGATTTCCATAATTTTTCATTATGAATTTAATACAGAATCATAAGCTTTTTCTGGACCTACAGTGTGTCTACATGGCACTGAATATTGCTGGCTTCACCTTTGTTAAGCCCTTTCAGTATCAGATTTCCCTTCTTGTGCACAAACATTGACGCTTTCTACAGAAACTGCTAGACTTGGAAGATCTGTTTATTACATATTGCAATTACTGTAGTCCATATCATTTGCAACCCAGAAAAAAGCAAGTCCTTATTATTCAACAGCACATTTCTTCAAGAACACATATATACAATATATATAAATACACTGTGTAAAAACTTTAGTACTGCACTAATATTACACTCTCAAAAACACAAATGAGAGCTAGAAGTTCTTACAGGAAAGTTGGTTTAGGTAAACTTAAAGCCTTGGGACTTCCATGTTTCATTACACACAGTTTATCAAACAAAACAGGAACCATCTTTCGACAACCTCAGAAAACCTCAGTCTCTTAAAAAAATCTCGGTTACACTGTTCTTCTGTCCACCATTCTCAAATGGGTAGGCTTGAAACCTCAGTATCCTTATGGCTGCTACTAATTGCTATCAAGTATTTATCAATTTTCCACTTAAAAATTGTTCCAGCTGTAGAACAGGGAAAAACTATGGCATCATCATTAAAAAAAAAACAAAAACAAACAAACAAAATATCCCCTCATACCTCATAGTACATTTAACTGAACTGCAGCCTGCAAAGCAACAATAACAAGATCTCCTCAGAATCTCATTTACAGAGGAAATTATAAACAGAATGACATTCTGGGGTGATTTTATAGTACTATCCAGAAGAAATTAGGTTTCACATTTTCAATTACTGCTGCTTATGCTTTTACTTTTACTCATGTCGCTTCCCAAGGAGGCCAGCATCTTCACAGACCTGGCATGAAAACAGCACATTTCTGCTGTGCTAATACTTATCAGATTACATAAATGCTCAGCTCTTAATATTCATGAGCAAATCAAGGAACACCCAAAAGCTTTCCACAAGCACCTAGAATGGACTCCTTCAAAACAAGCTGTATCAAGAAAAGCATCAAACATTTTGAAAAAAACAGTGAGGTAACATGACAGCCCAGTTGGGGTGGGGCTGGCAGAACTATTTTTGATGGAGAACTTGCACCTAGAAAAGCAGCTTCAAGAAAACGTAAGCACATTACAAGAGTAAATCTGCTGCGAGAAATTTAGATGAGAGTAAGGTAGGACCTTACATCGGGTAACGTGTCACCCAATTCCACTTCTTACATGCCATTAAATCATGTTGCATAACACACAGCACATTATTCAATAGTCTGATGCACTACAATAAAGCATGAACATGAGGAATCAAAAGAGTAAAATAAAAGCACTCTGACCACCCCACTGCCTTCTCACCCCGTTTCACAACTCTCCCTCTGAAGCAGCCCCTCCTCAGGAAGGTGATGACCACAGCAAGTCTCTGGAGGCAAACCCGGGCACCAGCTGCCACCCGGAGTGCCATCGCTTCTCCATCACAGCCCCCGCCAGCATGTAGGGCAGCCAGGTGTTTCACAGAACCACAGAATAGCCTGGATTGGGAGGGACCAACTCCATCCGGCCGTACCCCCCCTACACACCCACCCCGCTGGCAAGTGGGAGGGCATCATATGCCTCTGTCACCTACAGTGTCCTACAGGTAACATAACCACTAGGGAACAAAATAAAAGTCTCCAGGTAGTCCAAGTGCAGGAAACTTCATAACTCCAGCTGAGAACGGTGCCACCCACAGGCTCCCCTTCTGCTACCTCCTGCTCCCTCACTGCTTAACCCCACGGCGGCATCCATACCTTCCTCCACCCACCGGAGCTGAACGCAGTGCCATACTCCTAATATAAGGACAGAAGCAGAATTTGCCTCTTCCAGAAAAACAGCTGCGTCCTCATCTCCTAAGCTTAGCTCCACCAAACTTGCCTCTAAAACCCTACACAGGATCAGTAACCCCACAAACACCTCATGCCTATATAAGCCAGCACAACTGAAGGCAGCAACCTGGCATTCCCAGCACCCACAGGACCCATTCCTGCTCCTGCAGTGTGGCACGTGGAGCATGCGGGGAACCAAGCTGGGCAAAAACCAAATAAAATAAACCTTCATGGCTCCAGCTAGGCCAGCCCTGGTCCAGCCTGATCTGGCACAAAAAAACATGTGCAGGAAGGGACAAGAGGGAGCTGCTGAAGGCAGGACTGTTGCTTTTGGAGGTCCTGCTGACATATGCCAGCTCAGCATGGTCACAGCTAGGAGCAGGGATAGAGAGATGCAACACTAAAGAGCAATGCTGACCTTCAGTACAGAAAATAATGAGGGGAGGATAACCCTCTGGAAATCTCTCTCTCCAAAACCCGAGTGACTTACTTCTACCCAGCATCAGCTGTCTAAACAACTCCATCCTGAATCACACCAATGTGCAGTGTTATCTTTCAGAAGTAACTGTATCCTGTGACAACCATCTTTTACGCTGCAGCTTTCTTTAACTACTCTCCACCAGAGCAACTCTGATCATCACAACCCTCTGAACTGCATCAACTGCCATTAGAAAGAAAACAGATCTCATCAAAATAGTATTCCCTTCAAATATGCAATTTCTACCCAAATTACTCTGGGTGGAGAAGCAATGTGCACTAAGTCCTCCTGCTTCCATGATCTGTTCAAACTTCAGTATCTTGAAGGTTTAGTAAACCTAAATGACGAAAACACATCCTACAGGACGGAAATCTCCCTCTTCAATGCTCTGAAGTAGCCAATTCAAGTACCATTGCACCTCAAGATAATGAACATTAAACTCAAGCTTTTAAAGACTTAAGCAAAATGTACTAATTAGGTTTTCTTTCACTTCTGATGTAAAGGAGTTTAATCACATACAAAGCTGAATGATTATCAACCATAAATGTGTAAAAAAAAAAAAAAAAGTTGTAATATGGTTGGTTTTCCCCTGTAGAACACTGGGCATAAATAAAACATCCTTCCTAACACCTTGGTATGCAGCAGTAAAAAGTGACTTGAACCCATAAGGAGCAAGCATGCAACTTACCCACAGCTCAGCCTCTTTCAGAGAAAGTAAGATACCAAATTTACATCGCTAGGGAAAAAAAAAAAAGGAAAAAAAAAAAAAAAAAAAAAAGAGACATTTCTTCTACCCAAGATCCTCATTATATTTATCACCACTGTTGTACCATCTTAAACGCCCTCAGTGCTTTACACAAAGAGAAAATAAACCCAGCCCATGTTTCAAAGAGGCTGCATGCTGTACCGCTTGCCGACACCACAACAAGGCGCACGCCAGACTCACGACGTCACAGCTAAACCCTGATGCTAACAGGCGAGACTGCTCGATTCAAATTTCTGCTCTCCCAGCTTTCATTCACTGGAGCAGCTCAGGCTTCATCCTCTGCAGAAAAACGGCACAAGATGCACCCAGCCACAATTAAGGAGCAGCATTCACAAGCCCTAAAAGCAGTGCTGTCTCCCTTCACTGGCGGGGAAGCACCGGTGATGGGAGGTGAAGCAAAAGGCAAGCACATCTTCCCAGGAGAGCTCCTGAGAAACCCTCCAAGAAAATAAGAACCTGCAGCTGTCTAATCTTGATCTCTTTAGCATGGTGAAAATCAAAGACAAAATAATGTTATGCTTTAGTTCTGAGGTGTTATTTAGCATTATATAAACTCCAGACTACCCTCCCACTTCAGCATTTCCAGACAAGTTAGCTTCTAACATTCATTTAGCTTTGCCAGTTAAATCTAGAGCTGTTCCAGATCAATCTTATTCAAGCCATATCTTTAAAGGTTATACACCAAATTTAACTGGAGACATAGAAGTGTCGCTGTACCCACCCCGTTGTAGGTGTATGTTTACATCTCCCTGGGTGAGACAGATTGAGGGGGAGGAGAGACGGGACGCCTATTTGCCATTTCATGCAATTACAGCGAGCTGCAATGTAAAGGAAAACTGCACAGTGTACCTGGTAGGGTAAATCAGCCATCCTCAAGTACGTTTCCATTTTCAGACAAAATGGAGATAAACTTGGAACACCATTGGTAGGCCTCGAAAACTGATGCAGTATGATAGCATCTTTCGAATCAAGCTCTTGCTCTTTCCTGCCAAAAACAAAATAGAATTTAAAAAAGGAAAAAAGAAATAAAAAAAAAGAAGAGATGCATGACACATCAGTACATTAAATGCACAAAGCAGAAATCCCGTCTGAGGCAACACACGCATCCTCCCTTAATGGACTGCTGCAGGTTTTTGATTCATGGGATCCAGAGGCAGTGAGAAGCACTCAGGCCGCTGCTGCGAAGAATAAATGGGGGGGAAAAAAACGTTTTAAAAATAATTTTTTTTAAAAAAAAGGTAAATGGCAGACACACGGTGGAGCGGAGAAAGCAACCCACCAGGCCTCGACGCCCTCTCCCTCAGGTAGGCGCCTCCGAGCGCCGCCTCAGCCCCGCGCTCCGCCGCTGCTTCCAAGCGGACAGCGCCCGGCCCCGCGCAGGCCCCGCCGCCGCAGGCCCCCCCCGCCGCCGCCGCCGCCGGCAGCCCCGCAGCCTCACCGTATGGCCAGCAGCTCGTGGAGCAGGTAGGCGGCGGCGGCCAGCAGCGCGCCGCCCGTCAGGTACAGCGTCTTCTTCCACCAGGAGTCGGAGCCCAGCGCCGCCATGGTGCCGCCCGCGCCCCCGCCCGCCAGCGGGAAGGCGACGATCTCGCCCCCATAGAGGGCGGGCGGCGGCTCCTCGGGCCCCGCGCACCACCCCAGCGACAGGCTGCGGTTGCGGCTCAGGTCCGCCACGCAGGAGCGGGGCGCCGCCAGGCCCACCCCCCACAGCATGCTGCGCCGGGGCCCCGCATCCCCCACCGCACCGCCGAGCCCCGCACCTGCCCTGCCCTGCCCTGCCCTGCCCCGTCCCGCCCCGCCCCGCCCAGCCCAGCCGCGGCGGGGAGGGCCGCGCCGCGCTGGGCGGCTCTGGCGGCTCCCTCAGCCGTCGCTGCGCGGCTGCGCAAGGCGCCGGGAGGGGAGGAGAGGGGACGCGGTGGGCCGGGCCTGCCCTTGCGGAGAGGCGCCCGCGTCCCCCCGGCGGGCCCGGGCAGGGAGGGCTGCGCGGTGGGGACAGCGCTGCGGCTCCGGTGACCGAGAGCGAAGGCGCACAGCCGTGCTGCTGGCCGCGCCCCGCGCCCCGGGGCTTGGCGCGTGAGCCGGTCCCGTTAAAACAGCCGCGGTCTGCTGCTCCCAGCACCGCCGCGCTGCTCCTGTGCGGAGGAACAGAGGCCTCTCAATGCCGTATTTGGGACAACAGCCGCCGCGCCATCACGCCCCGGTGCCTGGCCGCAGCCGTCTCTATAAACACCTGACATCCCGCGGCCGTCTTCTGTCTGCTGTTCCTGTGCTCGATGAGGAGAGCACCTTTACACGCAGAAAGGGGAGCAAAGCGACTTCAAACCAAAACCCCCCCCAGGTAACGAGGTTTTCCTGGCACCGAGGGTCCCGGCGCTCCCTTGCCTGCAGCCTCCCTGCTGCAGCGGGACCCTGGGGTACCCGGTGCTGGTGTGGTGATGGCCTGCCCGGCATCACGGCTCTGCGTATCGCACTGACCCTAACGCGCTAACGACGCCCGTGGCGTTCTGGTTACTGCCCACATACTTAGTCCTTCATCAGGTGCTGGGGTGTGCACGCAGCTGGTCCAAAAAAGCTCCCACACCTTAGGTATTTTGTTACACCAGCAAGGGCAATAGAAGCGACCCGATTCTTCACACGAATGGAGCAACTTTCAACATCTGGTAGGGGATGGACGGGGTCTATGACCAGGGCTTCGTAGACCCTCAGGGTATGGGACAGATTAGACAAAGAGGGAAGAGGAGGAAGAGGAGAGCCCTGAGTGAAGCCACGGTGTCCAGATCCGTGTGCCGACTTCTCCCAGTGCCAGCGGTGTCCAGTTTTGCATTGTTTTCGCTGTGCAACATCCACGAGAGCGATGGTCTCTGCCTCCTGTCTGCACTCACCAGGAAGGCTGCCGTGCTCTGACACTTCCCTGCAGTAGCTCCTTGCAGCATTTCATTTTATTCCTCACTTTCAGCTTCTTGTTTACGGGTATTCAGTAACACACAGGCTACAGTGCAAGAGCCCTGTGTATGATACATAGCATGTGTTTGATACTGTGCTGTTCCCCGCTCACAGGAATTAATGGGATCAGAGAGGTCCCAGGGACCCAGTAAATCTCATTCCACAAAGAGGTTGCTCCCTCCAAAGCCTGCTGCACTCCTTTGCCCTCATCCTTAGTCAGGTGCTGACTGAGCACCTTCTTTACGGCTTTTGGGCCACTCCACACTACAGATGATGCACAGGTAATGGAGTGAGAGTGGAAAGTGAGAGCAGCAGCTGCTTCATGCCACAGCTGATCATTTGCAGCATGAGGTTTTGTCAAATTCTTACGACAGGGCAATGAAGAGACAAAGAAAAGTGCTTTTCTCTGCTACAGCACCTGCAAATCTCAGGCTGGAGATTTGTTTCAAGTGGCAGACAGCCTAATAAATCTGGACCGTCACAGCCTGGTAGCTGGTCTCAGCTTTTGCTACTGCAAGGGAATTGCTTGCTGGGTTGCCGATAAGAGGGATCCAGTTACAGATGGGATCTAAGCTTCCATGAGGGCAGAGAAAAAAGTCCCTGGGTATCCACATCCCAGCTGCTGCCAGAGCTTGACTTTCAGAGGCAAATGAGCCATCCTAAAACCTGCAGTTTGAATCAGTGGCCAGCACAAATGGGGAAGACCTGTGGGGCAGAGGAGAGAGAGAAGGAGGGAGTAGATCATTCACCTCCCAGTGATGCCCCAGACGAGGCAGGCAAACCTCGTGTTTTGAAGGAAGCATTACTGCACTTTATACTCCAAAAGTCAGTGCGGTGCTTTGGTAGTCCGGCTTGTGCCTTTGCTGGCATTAAGATGCTGTACAGATGCAAGGGAGACTGTAAGGCAAACTGGTTGCCCCAGGATTATTAGAGCAATGCTCCAGTTAGATGTTTAACATTTGTTCAACAAGGAGACTGACACCTTTCTTTTGGAGAAGGACCCTACGCTGTGTTACTCCTGTTCTGGGTGCGGTGTTGCCCAGAGGCTGCCAGGGTCCAGCGCACAGCAGTGCCTCCCGGGACGCAGCACGGGAAGCCTCAGCAGCAGAGCCCATGTGCCTCGTGGTATGTCAGGTACAGATCCCACGGACGCCCCCACAGCCTCGCTGTCCTGCTCATAAACCAGATTTTAAGAGGTTGGTTATGACCTGCGTGACACTGACCGGACTTGACCATTTAAAAGGTGCAGGTCCTAATGGCACATCTGGGTAGCCAGAGTTTAACAACGGCAAATAAAGAATGTGGATAAAACACGAGTTCTGTACCCTCGTACCGGTCCCACACGCTTGGCTCGCTAGCAGTGCTCCGCCAGCCTCTCTTCCTCGGGGTTTCAAAGTCTCCTGCCAGCAGGTATTGAATCCGCTTGGCCCGGCAGCCTGGCAGCCCAGCTTACCTGCAGGCAAACCAGCAAAGAGCATCTCCTCAGCCCGCCTTCTCCCTGGTTGTGGAAGAAGGTGGCACCCATTCCTCCAAGGAAGGTGCACAGCCTCGCAAGGCAGCACCGTTGCCTGTAGGCAATGACTTGTATTAGAGAGGCTTGTTAGCCGGCAGTCGTGGCCAGGCACCCAAGCGACAGCACTTTGTCTGGCGGGGGTTACTGCTTTCTGCTCCTGTGCATCGCGGGTGCTGCCGTCGCGGGCTGGTTCCTGAGCTATGGTCTGCTTTTCCCACCTTCGCCTCAGAGAAGCTCACAGGTGACGCCCGCCGGACTGACAGCCGCCTCGCTCTCTTGCACAGGGAGGGTGGGAATCCAGCTCTGCATCTTTGCTGAATTACCACTTTTCATTTTTTTGAGTGGGGAAAATAAGAGCCAACAGTGATACACCCACACGCCTGTCTGGCTGCAAACACAGACTGAGCGCGGCACAATCTGGAACAGTCATCCCTTCGATACATCATGCAGAGCAAAACCAGATCTAATATGTTTAAGTACACTTTTATCTGTAATCTGTTCTAGTGCGGCTGCCTAAAGGAAGAGACACTAACAGAATAACATAAGTAGATTTTTCTAGTTAACATAAATCTAAGCCTACTTTGTTATATAGCAAGCCAAATTTTTCTTCTGAAGTCTGCAGTTTGATTTGAGGGCAGGGAGGCACTAATAAACTCGTTAGTGTTACTAGATTCTGTATGTTGGTATAAAGACTCTTGATCTTCATTACATTAATCTATTTTTTTGTTCTAGAATGTCTTTGTGTTCATTGCGCCTCTTAAAAAAAGCCTGTGGTTAGCAGGGCAGGCTGCCCATGGATGTCGAAACCGCAGTCTGAACCTAATGGTTGCGATGGGTCTGTGCAGAGTCCCGCTGCAGAAGCTGTCCCGTCTGTGTTTTGCCTGAGAACTGACTAAGCTTTTTAGAAATCAAGGCTCACACTGAATACATTGCCCCAAGTTTTACTTTGCTGTACTGCTGCCAACTAGGTTCGAAGAGCAGAGCTTCACTAGCCAAATCTGCCCTGGGGCTTCAAGAAATATAGCCACCCATTTTCTGCTCGTCTCCTACACTGGTATCACCCGTGGCTCCTACTCGCTGCCTCTCTCCCTTCCAAGCGGCCAGAGTTCGGCCAACATGGCCAACATTTTAACAGCTCCGTTAATCGGTATGGGTTGTTTTTACAGGTTGCTCTGCCTGCAGTGAAAGCGCCTCGCTGTGCCCATGCAGGGTGACCGGCTGTACCCAGCCAAAGTGACACCCCTGCTCAGGTGGGGCTCTTGCTTCGTGTGCTGGCAGGGCATCCTCCGGTGGTACGGAAATGCTTTCCTTCTCTTTGAAATAGCCCAAACTTACCGAGCCCTTGTCTACAGAAGATGTAGTTTAATAGGGTTTTGTGGTGAGGGCTGAGTTTATGAGAGGGTGAAAAAAGGCTTTTTCATCGCCAGCCGGCTCTCCAGGATCCTGCTGAAATAACTGCTGACCGCTGCCAGGATTGGTTTTGTTGTAATATTAATGATGTCTCTGGGCAGCTTGAGTTTCATATACACGTCTTTTTAATTATTCAGATAAAAATAGCCAAGGTATAGCTGCAACACAGTCATGCTGCGTTTCAGTTTGGATTTAGAAAAGGGGCTAGTGGTAACTTTAATGACATACAAAGGTACCAATACATAGGAACTGCAAAACATCCAGAATCTAAACTACTTCTGTGCTATGCAGAAGTACCTATATTTAAGTCCACATCAAGTGCAATTCCAGCAGTTGCCCAGAGTTTACCTTGCGCTTTCTGGTAAACAAAGCCACTTTCTGAGGTGACATGTACACTGAGACTGCCCAGAATGATGTGAAATAACTCGGGGTTCCTTGCTTTCACAGAAAAAAAAAAAAAAAAAAAAAAAAAAAAAGGGGGCTTTGCATGAAACCTCCTGCTTTCTGCAGGTGGAAATACTCAGGCTGGCAGCTGAGTATAGCCGTCTGCTACTCAGTTGACAGACATACACTCTCACAATTCTTTAGTTGTTTGTATTACATTGTTTTACAAGGTTTTTGGACAACTGACAGCCCTCATAATGTCATGGGGGCAGTTACACACTTTTATATTAAGATCTTTTACCTAAAACTTTCTCAGCAGCAGCACAGTGTTGGGAACCAGATACAGATTGCTTGCCATAGCCCAATGCAGCAGCTCCCAGTCTTTGCCCTTTTGGAAGTGCTCTCCCATTTACAGCATCTTCTGATCAGGAGAAGTAAGATTTGCAGTACATGCTGCCATGACCTGGTGGGCATCTCGGTTCATATTTGATTAATAATCATAGAATCATAGAGTGGTTTGGGTTGGAAGGGACCTTAAAGATCATCTAGTTCCAACCCCCCTGCTGTTGCTCAAAGATAGATAATAATAGAGATGTGTGAAGTTTTTGCAATTTCCTTACACAGATTTCTTTTCCTTACCATATTTACTCTTTTCAAAAGATCTATATGGTCTTCAGATTTTACCCTATTAAGTAAGAAGTGCTGGGTTTTGTGGGAAAAGAGTTGTTTAATGCACCTGCCTTAGATTAGCTAGCAACTAGGCTAAGGTGGTAATGACAGAGATAAACGTGCTAGCTGCTGCAAACCCTGCAAAACAGAGCAATGTACCATTAGTGAGCACAAACCCTGTCAACCCAGGGAGACAGGACCACAAAATGTGAAGAGGAGATCATTCCAGCATGATGCATTTGTCTGCAAATCAACTCCCAGCTGAAGGCAGTGGGAGGAGAAAAAGAAGGGATGGAAACAGGGAGGAGGAGAGCCCTTTCCAGAGGCCGTGTTCCTGAGGCCAAGGCTGTGCTTTCATCTCCCAAGAGCTCCGGAAGTAAAGAGGGATGGGAAAGACAGCAGCAGAGCCAATGGACTGTTGTCTGCATCCTCGGAGAAGGTGAACTGGTGAGCACCGTAGCAGATAGCAGGATTTTGGTTTATTGGGAATTTGGTTCTGCAAAAAGGTGCTTGTCAAGCAGTCCTGTAGACAGAAGCTTTTTTCTTATCTACAGGTAGGATTCAATAAGGCAAAGATGCACAACCCCTATGGGAATGCTGTCCTATCTAGAAAGGCCATTTGAAATTTCTTCCATTACCCGCCGTGAAGTCCTTCAGCCTGTGTATCTTCCTCCCTTTCTCATCTTTTCATGGCACACCATCTCATCTGACTACAGCTTCAGAAACTTTGACCTCTAGGTTCATCTGAGGTCTCACGCTTCCTCCGGAGAAGGGAAAAGCAAGGTGTCTCCAGAGCACTTTGAAGGCAGCCGTAGCAGGGTGAGCCAGATCTCATCCCACACACACACACATTTCTCCTTATCGGACACCCTTTGTTGGCAGCTTTGGCAGGACTTTTCTTACTACGGCGTACTGAGAAATGCTGTTCTGGTGATTCAAAATTCAAAGGGGCATTTTATCCTGGCTGCAGGGCAAGCCCACGACCAGGGAACCACCTTGGTGTTCAAAAGCTTTGCGCTCTCGAGAAGTTAGATGGTCTCACTATTAGGATTGAGAGGGGTGAGGAGGGGGGTAATGAACACCGGGCCTCTCTTCGACACTGAAAGGAAATCTGGTACTGCTTTGTTTAGAAAGATCAACATTGGGGTTTACTGGTTTTTAACATCCCTGGGTGTGGCAGGGACACAACGCTCAGTGTTCCTGCAGCAGTGGCAGGCACTCGGTGGCTGTGGATGTGCCTGTCCAGGCCAGGACCTCCTCAGTTACAGCTGAGGAGTGGGACAGGGAGCACCCTTAAAGGCAGATCACACCCTTAAGGGCAGATCCCCCAGGGCTCTGGGGTAACCAGGTCCCGTTGGTTTTGTGAAGCATAACTTTAAGGTGGATGAAGGGAGGCGAGGCAGCGAGCAGCAGCTTCACCAAACAGCCAGAAGGCAAAGCTGGGAATCGCACCCCAAGTTTCAGTGCTGGGGCTCTGCCTCATCAGAGGGCGTTCAGGGTAAATCTGCTAACTTTGACTGTTATTTGTGTGAGTGGGTACGTTCTTCTGAGGTCTCCTTTTTATTGTATGTTTACTTTCATTTTTATACGTCTTCAGTTTGCATGTGCTTATTCTAATTCAGGAAAATAAACACCACATCTTTTTCTATATCTTCTGTTATTGCAAGTTTTTATAATACAACTATTGGGCATGGCAATATTAGCAGCTCAGTCTCCAAGTTGTTTCAGGGTTGGCTCGGGTTTTTTTAAGTTAACACATCTCACGAGGATGCAACAGAGGTTTCAGATTTATTAATGGAACGCTAATGGTCTTCACAATCCTTTTAAGCAGAAAAAAAATTATTATATTTTAGAAAAAGTGAGTATTGATTATATTGCTGGCATGCTCCATGGGGGGATAAAAGCACAATAAAATGCAGATCAGAGTATATATCCTGAATTCCTAAAGCACTGAGAGGTGGCTGTGCAATTAATGCATGTGCAAGTCAAGATAGGTCAGATGATTTTACAGCCCAGGTGAAATCCCAGCCCTTCTGGCTAGAATAAAACATGACATCGTTTTATATTGCCTCAAGCAAATGGGACGTGTCAATACCAATAAAGTCTACTGTTAGCACAAACTTTAAACGATTAGAATTTTTTCCTATAACCTGGAGGAATCAGGGGAAATCCAGGCTGATTTTTATCATCAAAACATAATCTGAGAATAATGTTATTTTTATTCAAACTTGTAGTACTGTTCAGTCTAAGCGTAATCAAATTATTTTGAAAGGGTTATAAAAGCAGCGTTCTGCCTTCCATTGAAGAAGGGGCTGGCGACAATATGTGGTTATGATGGCACGACAGTGCATTACATAAAAAGAACTATTTTTTAGTCATTCATCATGAAGCAGGAGACAACGCAACAAAATTCACTTCAAGTTGGAAAACTAGAACGTTACTCTGAGACAGCACAGAACCGAACAAACCACAAACTCTGCTTTAGAGGTACCGAAGGATGATTGTACACCAAGCATTACTACTCCCTCGCAGGCTCAGCAAATCCCAGCACAGGCAGTAAGGGAAAAGCAGTTTTGAGAACTTCAAAGGGGAGGTGATGGGGAAGAGAAATTATGCTTTTGCATTTTTCCTTTTAACAAGATACTGCCAGTAATTTTAGTAAATAAATGCTAACTCAAGTCAACACTGTTGCAGTTTTAGGGTGCAAGTTGTTCATACCAGTGGGCATCTTGGGATAGATAGCGAACAAGTTTTGCTCTAGCTTATGCTCCTGATAAAAGGGAATTAAATGTGAATTCCTTTGCATGCAGCAAGGTAAGAGATCCTCTGCAGAAACGTGGGGAGCACCACGAATGAGGGAGCTGGCAGCTACTCACGGTGACCAACATTCAGTCTGAAGTGAGAGGAGCCCACCTTTCCTTCCCAGGAGCTCAGCGAGGGGGTATGCATTTGGAACGAGGCACTGGAGGTGAACATGCAAAAACAAGTGGGAGGCTGTGAATACCTGGACTGTTACGCTTCAGGCTGACGCAGAGCCACTCTCCCAACCATCAGTAGTTCCTCTTCAATAGCAAACTTGAACCTGGCTGCCCGCCGTACCTTTGCTTCACACTTCTCGTCTCCATCAGAATCATATTTCTCTTCCAGGCATCACTCTGCTTCCTTCTACCATTTCTGACTTCAATGCTGCCCCCATTCCGGGCACTCCTGGGTGCCTCTCAAATCCCTGCAACTACAGTATCAACACTCACATGATGATTCATGTTCTGTCTTACTTTTTCTCCTCCAGTCGCCTTCATCAGGCTGGCTGATTACAGAAGCTGAGCCTTTTGAGTTTTGAACCTCTAAACGGCATGCAATTACTCCTTTCAAGCATTTCTTAGAAGAGTGTGGAAAATACGCTTTTTTTTTTTTTTTTTTAAATTAAAGCTGAGATTTCAAAATAATGACAGAACTTGAGAAGTCATTTTCAAAAAAACTTTCTACAAGACAGTCTTTATTCTTATCTCTGCTCACAGCCACTACACATTTCCTTTCCCACAACTTTTTCCTTCCTTTTTTCCATTCCCTAGGAACTTGACTCAGGGTGTTTGTAGAAACATATGTAAAGAAATTGTAAAGTCCTGCAAAAATGGCCATGAAATGTCACTGGACCACCAGGAACAATGGGCAACAAGACAGCGTAACACGACATCATGGAAACTTTAAGTTCTGTTTTTTATTTAAAAAGGAAATTAAATGCAAATCTCCGAGGAAGATCTCATACTACTCAAATCTGGCTTAAGTGCAATTAACATTTCAATTATTATCTGAAAGTGCCTTCCACAGAAACATGGAGCCAACCTAAAAGCCTACTGCCCCACCTTCTCCCTGGCCATGTGCTCTCACTGCTTACCCTCCTGGCTGGCACTAGTCCTCAACAGCAGGAAAATTCAGCTCCCTGAACAGCGCAACCCCCACCAGCACCCCAAAGTGGAAGATTTACAACTCAGACAAGCACCAGTCTCAGCGAAGGGCTGGAACTGGGACCACATGGAGCAATGGGGGGAAAATGAGACAATACGATGAGCCACAACAGAGCTGAATAGCCGAGACCACCCAGAACACCACCATTTGCTCTGTTGGATTTTTTTGGCCACATCAGCTCCTTGCTCTGATTTGTTGTTACAGAAACAAATGCTGAGAACAGGATCTACAACCAGAACTAAACACAGAGGCTGAAAAAGAGCAAACCCAAAATACGACACTTCCCTAATTTCAAGGCAAGACTCACCTCTTGCCTCACCAGGTGTGTGCCTGGTGCTGCAACATTTACTTTTTTTACCTCCTCCCATTATTCCTGTCAGTGTCAAAGTTATGGCTCCATACTCATGAACAGCTTGCAAAAGGAAAGCCAAAAGATTTGCAAATTTATTTGACTTAAATTCTGTCCATTTCAATAGCACCTATTAAATTTCCATGGCAACTGGGCTAAGGAAAAGTGTGAATTTCTGATTGGTTTCCTATGCAAGTTTTAAGAAAAAACCTTCTGCAGCACGAACACGTAGCACATGTTCAGTGCACAGTACTGAGTTTGATTACACTGTGCCAGAGGTGCACGTTTATGAATAATGCAAGGATTAAAAAAAAAAAAAAAAACAAAACCCAAAAATACACCTAAAAAGCAAGGTGTAGGACATTCTTGCCCTGTTTGTTACCTCACTAAAATTATCTCTAGTGCAATCATTTACTTTCTAGCTTAAAAAGAGGTTGTTTTAACCAAGACAGATGAAATACAGCCACAACAGTTAGGACACTCCACCAGGAGAGGAACACTGAGGGCTAGAGACTGCGGACGGAGCACATTGGGACACCTGGAGACCTGCCATGGGCACAAGGCCCTGTTCCAGCAGTCCCCTTTGCCCACACCAGTCACTCAACTCTCCCAGACTGACAGGGCTCCTATACATGGGTTGGAGTAGAAGGTCAGGTGTTTGCAATAAGGCTTTTGTCAAGACATAGCCCAAAGAAGTATTATAAGGCAGAACTTACTGTCATGGAAGTGATCGCACTAGATAATCCTTTTTAGTCTTAATACCTACAAATTACTGTTATTTCCATTATAAATTAACTATATTCTTCCAGGCATCATCAGATCCATCATGAAACTTGGATCCCAAGGCAACATGCAGATCGAGCAAAGCAGCAAGAATGCAGATGTGTAACACAGTGATTTAGCCCACCAAACCTCTACTGCAGGAGAAATGCACAAGTAACCAAAAAAAAAAAAAAAAAGGGTTTCATTTTCATCCCTGCAAACACAGCCAGGCCACCTCTACCTGCGTACCAGCTGAAAGAAAAAGGAGAGAGAGAAGTAAAGAGATACAGCCATGGATGCACACACAAGACATTTTATTTAGAAAGTTCTATTTCATTGTAAACCAACACTTTTCTTACCTGGCACTAGGACTTTAAGACCAAGTAGGAATGGCACTTCAGTCCTAGGACAGACTGCTAACATATCATTTTTCCAGTTGCTTAGTAAAATTTTACTTGCAACTTCATCTGGGCAGAGGAAGAAAGTTGAAGTAATAGGCACAGACACAAGTGAAAAGGCTTCTGACAGCTGAGGCACTCTGGCCTAAGAGACTCCTCTTCCACGGCACAGTTCGCTCACACTGACTGCGGAAATAGCATGACCCCACAGAAGAGGTTTGCTGCCTTTTTTTTCTTTCCTCCTCTCAGGGAGAACACATAATATAGAAACAAGTGTTTGTGGCTTTTAAGTGTTTCACAGATTTTAACTGAGTTGAGTAACTTAAAACACCTAAGGCATTTTATTTATTATACATCATTGTGTTTTTTAACTCATTCTACATTTAAGCTATTATTCTATGCAGATCTGAGTTTTCCTGGTAGGGCTGAAAAATCACATATAAAGTGCTTCCTCCGAGCTACTGACGGGATAATTTACATTTCCCTGTCCAACAATTTGAAACTACTTTCTTACAAAAATACTTACTCTTTAAAAGCTTTGCTCATTTCAATCGTAAAAGATTCCTGAGATAATGGGCACTTGTTTTTTTGTGAGACCGCCCTAAAATATTTGACCAAAAATAGCACAAGCATTATTAATGCAGACCGCAAGCTTGTTACAGAAGCTTTTATTACGTCCATCTGGGTAAAACCTTCGTTTCTGTTCCTGGTGGCAGTCCACCAGCACACGTCTCGGTCACACGGCAGTGCCAGCTGTGGCTGAGGGCTGCTCACTTTCCATCTCTGACAGGGCGTCGGTTGGGCTTGGCTGTCCCTGAGCCCCAGACTTCACCGCATGCACTGCATAGTTAACGCTCGTGCTCTCCATCCAGCTCCACGACCCCGAGAGGGGATTGTACAACATCCCATTCACAGTCTTGACTGAAAACCCATCTAGAAAAGAAAGAAGAAGCCATAAAGAAACAGATGTTCCTAAATATGGTGAGTCACTGCAACATCAAACCCTTTAGACCAGCAAGTCTGAAACACGCCTCTTCCCCGCAGCTGGGGAGCGGCGCTGCACAAGCTGGCCTTTGTCAGACACCACCACAAGCAGCGGCAACTGGCGACAGCGGGTGCTGCTATTGGCAGCGGCAGCAGCAGCTCTGTGCCAGGCCACGTACCCTTAGCACCCTATGTGGTGAGCCACTGAGAAGTGGCGTGCTAGAAACCCCAACTTCACACCACCACGCCTGGGTGACGTTTTCTGTAGGTGGAGACATCTTTCAGATTGACATCACACGCTTCAAAACGAAAGTGCAAGCCTATCTTTGGAAGGATTCTGCAGATTCCCCTTAGGAATGAAAAAAACGTAAGAAAGAGGCAGAAGAATGCCACGAAAGGACTCGGTGCAAGTAAAGATGATTTAGCACGCGCTGCTGAGCAGCTCTCATTCACTGCACGGCCCTGCTGTGTCCCAGCCAGATACGTGAGGGGAGGCAGAAAACAAACACAAGTCACTCCGCTGCACCGGCTTCTCCTTTTGAAGGGAGAACGGAATGAACCACCAGCATGTGAACTGGTATTAGTCATGTTCCTTACGGCATCACTGCAAGGTGCCAGGAAAAGACCCTGCCAAGAGAACAGCTCAACTCACAGGTCAGCTTCTTTACAGTGCACTAAAGCAAAGGGAAATATTTGGTGACAGCATTTTAAAACATCTGCAGGAAAAGAGGGCAATGGGCAGAACTCTTCCCAGCTCAGTGCTTTGTTTATTTTAAAAGCAATCAAACTAGGGCAATTTAATTATTTCTCCACATCAGTAACACAGAGTTGCTCGAGAACTAATGAATTTGTGGTAGGTTTCATCTTCATATTTTTGAAGACATCTTTTATTAACATAATATGAATAAAAAACCATGGAGGGCAACCAAAAATAAAAACACCTTCTCCCAAGGGGAAGATGACAAAGAATGCGGTTGGTGGCAGCGGTACAGCTCTGGGGTGCCAACACAGTTGTTATTCTCAAACCTGACCGTGAATGTATGAACCACTTCAGAGCATACATTCTGTCACCAGAACAGGATGGAAAACCTTGGAATTTTCATCTAGGCTGTAAACAGAGGGCGGCTGTAACAGTGATTTTGTTTGAGTAATCTCTCCATTCTTCGTACTCTACTTAGTTTATTTGTTTTATGCAAAATCGAGCGAGCAGTAGTGTCCTTAAACCAGAAAACGCATTCAGAATATATACGACTGGTAACTCACATGGGAGAGGCTGTGTACCGTTCCTTGCACTCACCCCACCTAGCTAACCCCCCTACCCTTTCTACAGGGACCACTTGGATTTCTCTCTGCATTCCCATCATCTGGCCTGGAACTTACTTGATTCCAGAAGGCGCTCCAGTTCTTCAGGGGGAACAAACTTCTCCCACTCATGTGTTCCTTCTGGTACAATGCCCATTATTTTTTCTGCAACCACAATTCCCAGGACATAGGACAACTGTGTTTTATTGATTGTAGTAATGAATAAAGAACCTTCAGGCTAATTGAAAGATTAAAATGTTCAATTAGAAGAATATTTATTTTTTTTAAAGACTGTAAATTTAATTGCATTAAACCACATAATTTGTCTATCTACAAGTCTACACGCTCAAGAGTAAGAACTGATTTAATCCCAGAACAGGTATTTACAAGTATACCATTTCACAACACAGAATATAACGTTCTAACAGTATGACCCAGTAGTCCTCAAAGAGTCACCATAATCAAAGTCTTAGGTGGTCTGAAAACCATTTCCTTGCCCAAAAAAACATCTAACAAAGTCACTTACAACATTGCCCAGGGAAACGGATAAATAAAAGTTACTAAGGTACATACAACATCTACTGTAAGAAGAAACACTTTTTAAAATTAAAACCAAAGTAAAACAGATGATACTGCCTAATTTCTGAGGCTGCTGAATGCCATGCTTGTTTTAATGACTCCAAGGTCAAAAAACAAAGCCAGAAATGAATCCTTAAGAGACTGTTTGGTAGAAATCAAGGATCATTTCTTTGTCCCCAGCAGGCTGAAAAAATCAGTCAAGCGTTCCATTCACATAACCTATATTCCTTCTGATGACCATAAGGGTAAATCAAGAGATTAAAAGAAAGCTGCTGCTTGTGTACTGGGCCTACCACCCTTCTTTACAACTGAAATACTATCAAGGGGAATAAAACAACGCCAGATTACCTCCAAACATAATTACAACCCCTTAAAAGCAATGCAGGAGCGCATCTGGCGTGATGCTGGAGCTGGAATGGAATCTTGGGAGTCAGAAACATCATTACAGTTTTGACACAGTCTAAGCCACAGCCATCCATCAGCAGCAGCACTACCTTGTCTCCCCTCAGCTGGGTGAAATCAGACACAACCAGATTTCTTAAGGTCTTGATGCAAAGCAACACCGCAATGCTAAGTAATGCCATTAACACTTTCCTAAGGCGGGGTTGGGGAAATAAATTTCCTCTAACTGTAGATACTGAAGTTGGGAAGATGCACTTGCATCATGGAGGAGAACGGAAGGCACCCCTAGAGCATGGTTCAGACTTCAGGGTGGAGAAATGAATGCGGACGTAGGTGTTTTCGCATTCCTTCAAATGAAAGCCTTAATAATAAAAGAGGATAAATACTCCCAATAATGAAAGCAAAACCTCTCTTACCTTTAACACCTGAGAGCAATACTTGATAAACATTTCAAGGTCAGCCACATGCTCCACTACTTCAGAAGCTACAATTACATCAAAGGTTTCCATATACTCTTCCACAATCTCCTCCAGTGAACTGGACTTGTACTGTATTCTCTTGGCCAGGACTGGATCAAATGACTTGTGCCGATCTGCTGTTCTAATGTTGTCCTCCAGAGGATCAATTCCAGTAACTGAAGCTCCCAGTCTACCTAAAGGCTAATAATACAGAGTGTAATTTATTCCCTGCATGAAAACAATTTACTTAAAGGTGTCTGCAACTTTGCAACGCACATACACGATGCAGAAAACATCCATCAGAGAACAAGACAAACAACAGTAAATGATAAGCTCTGATCTGGCAGTTTTATTTTAAACATTTATTAAAGCAAGAAAACCCTTCGATCTGGGGGAGGTGGAGTTATTTTTCTTAGAAAACGATATACTGGAATATACACATTTAAACTGTCTTTTAGAACAAATTGTTCTGAATCCATTTTGTTACGCCAAATAAAGACTTCCTCCACTATTACCCTCTGATAGAGGACAAATAAAGGGGGAAAATCAACACAGCACATAAAGGGGGGAAAACAATGCTGTATTTAATTACTGTCATTACTTTCTTCAACATCCACCTGTAACGGTAAATCCTCATACATTTTTAATGGTTACTTAATATATGCTTATCTCTGGGATTTTCTCACTACTGAGAACTAAACACTGATGTTTACTAGGATAGCATCAGGCTTGGCTGTCACTCAAGTTTCTCCAGTGTCTTCTTACTCATAGGTTAACACCTCAGCCATCACCTCTTTTGAAACTGAAACAGGCTGCAGAACATGACCACATGTATGTTATTCCAACCTGAAATGCACCGGTTGTTCATGCTGAGAAGGTGACGCAGCACATCAGTTTTGCCAGCCTTGTCAGCCAGCAGGCGCTCACAAGCCTCAGGATTTTGTTTAGAATAAAAAGGTGAAAAAAAGAACAAAAGAACAAAAAAGCCCCCCACGAAAACACGGGGAGAGGATTGGTTCCCTTTGTAACATCTCATTTCAGATGCTGAACAAGCTCCCAGAGTATGTCAGCCAGAGCTGTGATCCTACATTCGCAAACCATCCCTGCTCTATGACAGCAGACGACACTGTCCAGGGCCTGTGCAGCCAAAGGGCTCCACCACGCATAGTTACTTCTCAGGGCCAGGTGCGTGCAGACTCCTGGGGAAGCAGCTGAAACATCAGCCCGTGTACCAGGAGAATCTCTCCTGACAGAGGGGAGGTATGTCTCTGGTGTTTGACGTTATGCTGTGCTTTTCCCATGAGATGAAAGCAAAGGCGAGACTCCCCATCCCCAATATAAAAAAATGAAGACAGGCAATTCAAAGAAATGAACGTGTAAGAACAAGTTTATATAGAAAATACTTCTCTGGTAATGAGGGTTGTCATGATTATGTAGGGTTGCAAATTAAAAAACAGAAAAAAAAAAAAAAAGCTGTCACACTGTGACTGCCCAGAGGAATACTCAAAGACTTTTACATTATTCTTCCCCTCTCCTTTTTTTTTTACTGTGTTTGAAATCTTATTTTTCTGATAAACCTCAGAATTTCTCATTACCAACTCCCTCCTTTTCTGTAAACCACCACCACTATGCCAACCACATATTCTGTGGGGTTTGCAGAACGCACTGCACTCCAAAACATTCAGTAACTAACATATCATAAAACAGAAAAGCTCCTCCTTGGAGGATTAGAAATTAAGCAGTGTACCAGCAGAACAACTCAAATACCTCGTATGCTTTTTAATAAGAGAAACCAGAGCACGCCATCTCTTACCTCACTTAGCAGCCCACCGCCACAGCCAATGTCAAGAATCTTTACTCCAGAAAGTGGATTTCCCAGATGGTAATTACTACTTGTGTTCAACAGAGTATCTCTGAAAGAAAAGGGGTGTGATTAGGGGCAAACACACAAGGTGGTTTAGTAGATGCAATATGCAGTTATCTTAGTACTGGTAATTGTTTTTCTTTTACAATGTTTTCTGAGGTTATGCAGAAATAGTAGAGATCAAAAAACCAATCTGTCTTCAAAACCATACCTAATGAACGGCACTCTAATATCATTCATAGAATGAAGGGCTGAATATTCTCCTTCTTCATCCCACCACTTATGCGCGAGGAGCTGGAATTTTTTCATTTCCTTTGAATCCACTGATGAGTGTGAAGTGCTGAAAAGTCTCTTCACAGTGAGCCTAAATAACGAAAGCTGAATGTCATAAAACTAATACCGATATTTCATGTCAGCTGAAATATGGGAAAAACAAATTCTGCATCAGAAAATGAAAAAACTGATATTCCTTTAGGGACTCCAGTTATACTTGATTAATAACAAACACATTTTGTACGCTGTTTGGGTAACATATCTCCCAAAACAGATGGCTGCATACCTATAGTAAATAATAAAATAAAAGCAGGCCACATCAAACATTTAACGAGTTGTGAAGTGTAAAATGACTTCATGTGACACTGTCACAAGTAAAATAAAAATTGTTATAGAAAATGCCAGCCCTTGCCAGACAGGATTATTTTAGATACAATACTTACATGCTGCTTTTTATTTCAGTCAGAGAGACAGGCAGAGTGCTCCCGGATTTCATTTTCCAGTTGTAGCTCTGAAGGGTACCCCTCAGGCCTGTCTGAAAAGACAGATCAGCATGGTCATCTGCATAAATAAAAGAAAGGCACCTGAATAGAAAACATCAGCTTTGTGAGAGCTCACAGGCAAAGACCCTCGTTTAACAACGCTGCTCTAGAACAATACTAACCGCGCCAATCTTCGCACGTGTGCTCGCTATCATACTTAGGCTGTGGACAGGGATTAAAGAGCACACGCTGCTTCACCACTCCAGCACTTCTCAAATTAAGTACGATGGCATCTTTCAGAGCCTGAAGGAACTTTTCAAGCAGATGAAGTGAGAATTTCACCAAAACTGACCACAGCTGTGCGCGCACATACAGAGTCACCAACACTGGGCTCCGATTCCCGTTCATCTTACCGGACTAGGAAATGCAGAGCTGCACGCTCATTTTGTATCGTATGAATGGGCAGGGAAACCCCAGCAAGGAAACCACACGGGCGGAGCAGAGACGGGCCGGGGACACCGTCTCGGAAGCTGTTCCCCACGCCCGCCCCGACAAGGCGCGGATCGGCACGACTCGTCTCCCCGGGCGGACCGCACACTCCCGCACCAGGCCGCGGCCTGGTCACAGCACTGCCCGAACGCAGCCATACCCCGCTGCGCCCGGAGCAGCGGCCCCCTTGGGATGGTTTTAAGCCGCAGTGAGCGATAGGGGGGATCTGCAGACACCTCCGCGCTGCAGGCCTGCAAAGACGGCGGCCCAGGGAAGCGCCTGCCTGGGGAGAGCCCCGCGACCCCGCCGCAGCCGGCCTGCTCGTCTGGCCTGGGGGCGGCCCGGCGCTACTGGCCGGACTGCGCGGACGGACGCGGTGCCGCGGTGCCGGGGAAAGCCGCTGCGTGCGGCCGGGGCGGACGCCAGAAGCAACCGCTGTGTCGAAGCCGGTGGGGGGGTTTGCTGGGGCGCTGCTGTGAAGGGGCCGCCGCCGCGGGGGGCGCGGCGGCCCGGCCAGGCCCCGCCGCCCGCGGGCACCGCGCCGGGCCGGGGCCCTCCCACCCGCGCCCTCCTCCGCGCCCGCTCACCGCCCGCAGCCGCCGACAGCCCGCCCGCCGCCCACCGCCGCCCGAGGGCGCGGGTGAGGGTGCGGGCCGTCCCGCCGCCGCCCCACATCGTCGCGGCAGCCGCCGCTCTGCGCTCGCCCCGCCCGGCTCCGCTCCCAGCGCCGGGCGTGCGGCGGCGACACGGTGCCGGCCGCCCCTCGGGGCGGGCGCCGGGAAGGTTGGTTCCGCCCGGCGCTGGGGCCCGGCCTGCCCCTCAGCTCCCGCCAGCGGCCTGGCAGCCCGGCGGGGCTCGTCTTTGCCCGGCGCACCGGGCCGGCTCTCCCCCGGCTGGGTGCTGCGGTAGCCGGTGTGAGGCTTCAGCGACTGGTGCCGGGCCCGGGGGCCTCTGCGCCCGGGCCCAGTCCGTCCGAGGGCAACGCCGGCGCGTAGAAAGTTTTGTAAAATCTATGTGTAGATAGTTATTGTTAAAATTTTTATGAATATTTATATTATAAAACGAAGGGAAAAGAAAAAAAAAAACCGCAGGGCAGACCATTACGAGCACTTACTCAGACTTAATTTTTAAAATAAAAAAATTCCAGCTTATGAAGATGTGGCACAAGCAAGAAGAACCGCTGTATTCACCTTTCCCTTCAGAACAGTGGAGCCCTGCGGTGTCCCGGTGCACTGTGCACCGCAACGCCGCAGACGCAGCCCCTTGGCACCCTTCTGCCTGCAAGGCCCGGCCATATGAATGCCAGCCTGCATTGTCCCTGGGCTGTGTCACGGCACGCGTCACCGTGGCTTCACCTGGGAAGCTCTGCTGAAAACTAACACCGTGGTTTTATTTAAACTTACACCCCCGTACTCCTGCATGTTGTCCCGATCCTTGCGTGTCTTGGAACAAGGAAAGACTCCTTTAGCAGGGGCTCATTCAGATGACACAGGGACGAGCTATCAGCTTTCCGTCTCTTTTATTAACAGGTAACACACTGGACTTGCAGGGGAGGGCCCACAGTACAAGGCTCCCCGCTTCTGGGAGAGGGGAGGCATGGGGGAGAAGCGATACCCAACAGCCTGCACCGCAGACATGTGGCACGGAGCAGAGCTCTTGGGCCCCCAAGATGGCTGGGTTTGAGACAAGGTGCTGAGCGCTTCCTCCTGGGGTCCGACCATCCAGGCTGGTTTGCTACTGCCCGTTGCAGAGGCTGTTGTGTCACAGTTTTTAGGCAAAGTCCAGGCTGTGGCCCAGGAGGGACAAGGCTGCCCTCCTCGCTCCCTTGCCCTGGCACTGCTGCCCAGGGCCCTGACTCGAGGTTCAGCTGAGGGGTTTGAATCCACATGCCACCACGAGCAGCTCTGGCAGTTTGGAGCTGACAGAGACAGGGAGCTCCTCTTCCCCTTGGCAGGTCTCACGAGAAAGTCCCACGAAACCCAAAGCTGGCTGGAAGGGAGCGGTGTGGAGCAAGGCAGGGGGCAAGTCACGGAAGCAGTGCGCTCCCGTGCTTCCGGGCAGAGATGGCAGCGACCGGGTTCCTGCCTGTCCGTGCGGACGCTGGCACCGCAGGCGGGAGGCACAGCCTGCACAAAGGCAGGGGCAGGAGCACCCTCCAGGCAGCAGGAGGTGGTTTGGAATAGCATAACCAGTCATGGTTTGACTCACTCTGCCCTAATGCCAGCCTGTTTTGTGAACTGACCGTGCTCAGCGCTACAACCCTCACTGCTCGAAATCTGCCCATGTACAGGGCTCCTGTAAATATAGTATAATTCATTTAGTAGTTAAAAGTTTGGATTTTCTTTTTTTTTAAAAGAGCTAAATAAGGACTACTGAAAGGTCTCACAGAAGCTTGTCTCGGCAGCAGTTAAATATATGGCAAACCTGCTTAGCGTGCACGTGCAGTGCTTCTCTACTCACCTACTTTCCATCTAGCAAAGCTCATGGTGCAGTGGACTTAGGAGTCATTAATAACACCTCAGAGCTACTCAAAAAACAGAGCTCAAAGAAATCCCTTACAGCAAGACACATGGTCTCCTTAAGACACAAAACTAAGCATTCCTTCAAAGTGTGCTTCTGCATATTACTTATGCAAATAATTACTTTTCATTTATTTAGCAAAGCAAACGCAAAATCTGGAGAGGGCAAGCCAATTTTACATTGCCATTGCTTTCAGATCTGTGATTTTTAAAAATGGAGTAACAAGCAATTAAATACCTGCACGCTGGCAAGTATTTTACTTAACAGGGTAAGCTGGTTTTAAACTAGAGGTAGCTATTCCATTTTTTCTGTAATTAAACACAGACTTTAAGATAGCAGCAGTTAAAGGCAGCAGCCTAGACTCTTAACCTCTCCCACAAGACAGGGCCTTAAAGACACAGATTTTCTTTCCCAAACCAGTTATTATACTATATTTCAAAAAGTGTGTAGTTGCTCAACCTTTAAATTTACGGTATTTTACCCAACAACTCTTTTTTGGCCTATCCCCTCCCACAGCCGGTTCCTGTTCTTAGACAGCAGAATGGGTACCTTGTGGTACATACTGACATTGGTTTTGTTGTATTCATCTTCAGTTTTCACAGAAACCATTTTTCACTTGATTCCACACCATCCCTTATTTAATAAAAAAATTTTTCACGGGAGCTGCCTCCAGCTGTCATGTTGCTGCATTCAAAATTGTATTCCTTGCTCTCCTGCAGTGCACTGAAATACTCTTGCAGTGTTTACTTAAAAATGTAAAAGAATAGAGCAAGAACCCAATTCCGATTTCTCCAAAATGATACATTCCCACTTTTATATTTTTTAATTTAAGATCACTTCAGATGTACGGAATTAGAGACTGGATGTTATTTTAGCCTTTACCATTGAAAAACATTCGTAAGGGAGTTACTAAAACACAAAGAAGTCTAACGTATGTGAAGCTGACACAGTACCAATGTATTTTCAATTACTGGTGTGCTGAGTATGCTGTTTAGTAAGATTTCTGAAACGGTTAAATACAGAGATCGTATGCTCTTTTTATTGGCATACAGTCACTACCCATATAAGTGCATTTGTGTTAAAAAATAATTTTCATATTTACAGGAAGTGACAGAATTCCAGTTGTTGGCAGAGTATATAAAGCTTTTCATACACAATCTTTTTTGTTATTAGACAGAGAATATAAAATCTGAACTGAAAATCAATTTCAATGCACCATGGAAACTGTATTCCTCAATAGCTTTTCTTAAATTTAATTTTTTTCTCTCTCTCAACAGACACCCTTCTAAGACATCTGAACTGTTACGCTACCTTTCAAAAAATCCTCACTTTCACCAAGAGCCAATAGTGTACTGAGGTTGGATCCAGCTGTCGTCAGTATTTACATCCACAGCAATGCAAGTAAAAGTAGTGTGTTGCAAATTATGCCTTATTCTGCCAAAAGGTATGACTGCTTACTCTATGTAAAAGGAGCTAACTGGGGGCGTATGCTATTTATAACAGACTAATTATTTGTCTGTAACAGTGTTTTTGTAAACATGCATGTATTCACCAGCCACTAGCTTGCTTAATAAACGTAGAGTTAAACTGTGATTCTTTGCACTGAAGCAGTTTACTTCTGCATCTAATTTATTAAAAGAATTACACTGGCAAAAATGCTGCATAGCTGAATTCTAATTTTAGTTAAATGGATTAATCTGTTCATGAAGACATGCTTTGCAAGTTGCCTGTACTAGTGTATTTTTTCTTAGAAGCTACGGCCATCAAAGAGATCTTACTTTGATGTTAAGCCTTTTATCTTTTTCACAACTGGTATCATACCAGACCTTCTAGGCACAGATCTCCAATCTTTTCCTGAATTACTGGAAGTCGCTGTCCTAGGGCTGTGTCTTGTTGTTTTGCCTTTTTTTTTTAACCAGTATTATTTGACACTCTTGTCACTAACAGCAATAGCTCATCTCCTGAAGGAGGAGGTAACCAGTGACCTCTTTCACTTTATGGTGATATTACAACCACGAATTTAGTTACATTGCTGTCTAATCAATGTATTAGCTTAACAGGAATCACAATTCTCGTAACACTAACAAAAATAACCAGCTTTAATGTTTACTACACTCTTAATGCATGTGCCAAAATGTAAAGTTAACCTATTGTCAGTTTTCTAACGTGTACTGAGTGCCATTTATAAATATATTCCATAAAAACATCTAAAATACTGAGTCTTGTTCCTGTAATATCCCTGAACATCCAGAAAGTTCCCTCTGAAAACTGGGTGAGGAATATAGTTCCAGAGCTTAACACTGTCACACAAGATCGCTTGGTCACACATATTCCTAATGGGGTTCAGTCTGTTTAAGTATAGCTTGTATTACAGTGACCCACATTTTACACACACAGCATATATTACTTGCTAGTCCAAATAAAAAGGTTATTTAAAATCTATTACACATATCTAAAGAAAAAGTAAGATGTCTTGTCTTTGTTCTTCCACACCCCCCAATGGACGAATCTCATCGTGTCCATGGTTTACATATTTTGACAAGTGTTTTACGTTAAAATCTTTTTCAAGTACTTTAAAAATTTGTTATACCAAAAAAAGCTGCCTTTTTCTTTTTTTTTAAAGTACTTTCTACAATTTAACACAAAATTCAGGTGCAAGAACTTTAAACAAAAAATGAACTAAAGAGCTTTATTGACATCACAGTACATTCAATAGTAATTTTAAGAACATTACAGCTGAAAGAGAATGGCCTGGTTTATATTCTCAATAAGCACTACCGTTCTTGAAAAAAATGTAATACAAAGAAATCCTATTAGGTATTTAATTCTGAGCAGCATTTGGAAAAAATACACCTATTTACAGATAAAAAAAGGATTCTGGTTTCACCTACATAGCCACAATGTGCCTCTATAATGAGACAAGCCTTTTATAACTCATGGAATTTTTAAACGTCATAGCACTGGTGCCATAAATTCCTCAGCGTTTACGACGAAGAGGAGTTGTTGATCTGAAAAATAAAGGAAAAGGGGGGAAAAGTTAATTGGAAAAAATAAAAGGCCCCCACACCCACACACACTTTAGGCTTAGTAATTAATAGTTTTAAAATACTTTCCAAAGTTACTTTTGCCTAAGACAAAAAATTTAATAAATACCATACTTTATTAAAAAAAAGTTCATATGCCGTACACATGAAGACGAGTATCAAAAAATAATAAAAAAAAAAAAGTCAGACAAAATACTTAAAAAGTATACTACCTTGATCGTGACTTAGACTTGTGTTTGCGGCTTGCCTTCTTACCAGACCTTTGAGATTTCTCCATGGAGCATGACCGAATATGCTTCGATTTCTTAGCCTTCTTTTCTTTACTGCTTCCGGGTGATTCAGAACTACTCCTTGCACTAGATTCGGAGCCTGACCGTTTTTTGCTATCTTTGGTGGTGATTTTTTTGCTTTCTTGTCTGGAATCCTGTCTTATTATTTTCACACATATTGAATCACTGCGAGAGAAAGTTCTTTCGCTGTCTCTTTTTCTCTTTAATCTACTGTCGTCATGATTGCCAGCCTTACTTTCTTTTTCCTCTTTTTTGGGCTTATCTTTCCTTTTCTCCTGGTCTCTGTCCCTTTCTCTGTTCTTTTTCCTGTCTTTATCTACACCTCCTCCCTGCTCCTTCTTCCTTTCTTGATCTTTACCCTCGCTTTTATGTTTGTGCCTATTTCCAGTAGGGCTTCTACGCTGGTCTTCAGTTTTACGCCTATCCCTGCTTCTGCTGCGGCTCGCACGGTTAGCTCGCCTGTCTCTTGAACGGCTACTGCTTCTGCGCCTATCCCAGCTTCTCTCTCGAGAAGGACTCCGATTTCTTCGCCTCTCCCCTCTTTCAGCACTGCGATTTCTACTAGATCTTCTCCTCTCCCTTATTTTCTCCCTGCTCCTACTCCTCTCTCTCCTGTTTCGGTGGGAGTAACTCCTGCTTCTGCTGCGCCTAACCTTATGTGAGGGCGTCCTGCTGCGACTGTGTCTCTTCTTCCTCTTAGGAGAGGAAGAACGCGAAGAGCTGCGACTACTACCTGAGCTAGTGCTATAGGATGAACTAGATACGGTGCTGCTACTGCTACTGCTTCTGCTATTGCTGCTAGTGCTACCACTGCTAGAGCTTCTTGACCCGCTCCTTCCTGTCCTCTCTTTACCCTCTTTTTTGAGTTCTGTATCAGGTGCGATTGCATTTGGAGATCTTTTCTTTTCATGAACCATATCTGCTTCAATTTCTTTTGCCTCCTGTGATGCTGAGTTACTGTTTTGTTCTCTGTTGATAAATTCATTCATCTCCTTTGAAACTTTTTCATTTTGTAGCTTTTCTTCTGGGAAAAAAAAAAAAAAGTATACAAAAGAAAAATGCAATTAATTTGGAGTAGTCAGTCAACAATTTCCATGCTGTTACTTTCGGCAAAACCAAATTTCCAAGCACCTTTCGTAGGACTTATAATTAATATAATTAATATTAATAAATAATTAATAACACTGTCTGCCATCATACCAACTACCTACGAAACAACTTGTCTTTTTTTTTTTGTTTTTATAATTCTTGAAAAGTTGTCCTCCTTTAGCAAAAATGCACGACCCAGACGCTTTTAGAAGTCCTTGATGTTATTTCATGTTTCAGTGGTTTAAGATGAAGTTCTCAAACGAATATCCTGGAATTCCCAAATTCATCTATACACACATACTTTTTCCTCCTGCAACCTCCTGACACACCTGATTCCCCCCATCTCCTTCCTACAACGCTCCTTTAGCAGTACCTACGCTTCCTGCCTTCCTTCCAGCCCCGTTCATCTGGGTTTGAGTCATCACTGGCCGGTCGGAAGAAGTTCTACTTCCCACACAGCGCATGGGTGGCCTCTCAACCTCACAACAACGTTAGCCATACCTGTATGCTTTGTAGGCCTCGCCACCCAAAAAAGTCTTTGAGGAGTACCTTCTGCTGTAGTGACGCATGTTTATTTTTTGAAAGAAAATATCAGGTTGATGGCACTTTCCAGGGATAACTTAGATTGGTCCTAAATCGTACAAGCAATTTACATTTTTCCTTCTTTTTAACAGGTTTGATAGCCAATGAATTCCAAGGAAGGGAGGAATAGCATTAAAAAGGAGACTTGTAGATAATTCTTTAAGACTCAGCTCAAAAGTTAAGATGACAGCATTTAACAGCTAGATGGTGAAACTCTTACAAAGCAAGAAGTTAATGTCAGTTGAGATTATATGCAAGCTTGGTAGTCAGCAAATACTATAAACATGGTAAGAAAACAACAAAAGAATTAAAAATACGTTTCTTGACAGTAACATAATGAGTATCAGGCCAAGATTTTCATGTAGCAAAACAAAGACATTCAGATCCTCCGAGCATTTTCCAGAAGTTTCCAACTTTAAAAAGGTTTTCCTTATTCCTACTCAACCTAGGATCCTTTGCATCACTGGCCAAGTTTATCTCCCCTTCCCATTTTAAATTGAACCCAGAGAAAAAATAACTGACATACAACATTTTTTAGCCAAAAAATGGCCTTTTGATGTGGGCCATCAGTTCCTGAAATAGCTTAGGGAATAAAACTGCATCTGGAAATGCAGAGTGATCCAAACACCAACTGATGGTCAAATCTAACCCAGAAAACAATTCCAGAAAACAATTCCATCTGGTCCCTGACTTATTGGGTAATGCAGGCAGAAGCCAGCATATGATAGAAGATGCTGTATTGTACATTAGAAATCTTCTGCCTTTCCTAAACCCCACTACAAATAAGATCCTGTGTTTAGTATTCTTTGTTATTTTGGATATATAGAATCAGCTTCTTTGTATTTCTGCAAATAACCCCATGGAGATGTCCCCAAACTGGCATCTGGCTTCCTGCACTAACACAGAGGTCATAGACACCACTCTGCCACTATCCTTTTATACATAAATCTTAAAACACTCTGAGAGACACAAGAATATTAAGGAAACCAAAAGTTCAGGTAGTTCAGCCTTTTCCTAAGGGATCCGTATGTCTTATTTCCAGGCCTTTAAAATAAAAAGGAGGAAATCATCCACCTTTAAACAAGACAAAAATATGCTATCATAATAGCACTTTCTTTCTCCTCCAGCTTCGGAACTTAGGTCACGACTTCTTACCACTGTATTCATCTGTTGATCTACACTGCTCCTCAGCAGTGAAAGGTGACTGTGATACCTTTCTGACCTACATTATTGGTACAGAAGGACAAACCTTACCTTGTACGGCGAAGCATGAGTAAATCACACATTTATTTTTACCGTTTTAAAATCAAGCCTGCCACCTTCTCAGAGGCTAAGTGTGAACTGACTGGGTTCAAAAATCTTTCCCCGGTATTAGGTATAAAACCATGGTTGTGAAGATTCAGCATATGGAAACAAACATCAACTACACCTGAGAACAGCAAGTTCAAAGAAACTGCAGCCTCCCACTGCACATTCTGAAACGCGCGCTGCTCAAGGTTATGTAACAGAAAAGCAAATTTTTCAGATGACATGAAATGTGCGTCATATACTTAAGAGTATACAACTTTAAGGAATCAAGTTTATATAAACTGCAGTCTGGTGCAGAAAGGTGAAATTTATCCCCCAGTGACAACTGAGATACTAATAATTTTTTAAAAATACATTATCCATACACATGCATTTTTATATTTATATATATTTAAAATATATTAAAATATGTATTTATATTTATTATGTATATGAAGCAGCACTATTATTTATATAGTACAGTATCTACAGCATATAGATAGATATGCATGACGTCTGCTCTTTTAACACTGAAGTAGAATAGTTTGAGAGACACCAAATTGATTTTTTTCTTATTACAAAGAAAAGCAAACCCCATTTTGATCAAGTAGCTCAAACATCTTTGTGTTAAAACTTTTTAATTAAAGAACATTATTTCTAAATTTAGCTTCATACTTTTTGGCTTAAAATGCGTATTCTCTCCCACGAATTTACATACACTAAGCAGTAAACTCCATATACAGCAGCACAGTAAGACGACATTTTATGATTTACCTTCTAGCTGTTTTTCTAGTAGTAGTTGCTGTTCTCTCTCTTTTCTCCAAAATGCTTCCTGTTTTTGCCTGATTCTGTGTCGTAATTCCTCATCATCAGTATCAGATGATTCAGAGCCTCTGTCACTCCTCTCATCTTCACTGTCTCCTGATCCATAACCACCCAGTCCACCTGCGTGCATAAAGTCCAGTCTATCACGAGGAAAGATTAAGCTTTGTTCTTAATATTTCTGTGGGGCAAAGAGGAGAGTAACATTGCCCTTCCTTCACTTCCTCTTCTCTGAAGAAGTCACTTGATTCTGGCAAGTGCCAATGTTGTTTGACTGGTGTGATCAAGGCCCCCATATCTGCATTGATGCTCACTGTCTGGAACAGCTCATCTATTTTCAGCAAGCAACCACTGTGCTCATGGTACTTTCTCCATTGTATGGAAGGGCAAAAAAGCTCCCTGCGGAGATCGTAACAGTGCCTGCCTCTGTATCAGCAACCGGACAGAAGATGCCTGGGACCTCTCCCAGAAGACATCTCTGAAATGACTTCAGCCGCCTCCGCAGTCCAAGGCTACAGAAATTCTGAATGCCATATCACTTTCTCTATACTGATTTAGAAAACACTGCACTTTGACGGGTACGGAGATGGAACAGAAATGGACATTCTTCTCCCCTAGAGATATTAATAACTACTGGACTGATAAGAAAGATAAAGTCAATTTAAACATCTGACACGGAGGTATTTCACTTTCTTTTAGTCTGAGGTTCTTACTACCTTTATTGAGTTAGTTTTAAAACACGTGAATACTCGCGATGATAACATTCAACCTAATCCATCGGCATTCCACGTAACGAACACATAACTGATCACTGACACTGCTGTAGTATGTTTTAGATGATAAAAAGCATGTTGGGAAAGATCTTTTGCTGTCGTGTCTCAAGCTGGAATTTCTATCTCTTTTTCCTGTGTTGTTTCTGGTATGATATGGGAGCCTCTGTGCTTAAGTAGCTTTTCAATAAAATAATAATTCCAAACATTATAATGTTTTTATTTATAGACTTCCACATTACTCTTCTATCAACTTCCCCTTCTTGTTTGGATGGATCAAAATAGGAGAAAAATATAAAACAGTATTCCTCCTTCTGAAGACTGCAGCGCGCTTCTGAAACAATCATACTTTGGAAAGCAAATTTATCTAAAGTTTTTAGGTATTTCAAAATTAGGGCAAGATTCCCATACACTAACTCACACTGACTAGTCCTTTACTTCAAAAACCATCCCACTTATATCAGCAGAATCACCTGTGGAACAAACAAAGGTGCTGATAATGATAAAGTTATCGGAAAGTGACCCATACGCCTGGACAATTAAAATCTAGTTTCAAAATGCAATTTCTAGAAATGCAAGGCAAGAGTGAAACTCCCCCTTTAAGCCCTCTCAAAAATAAGGAACATACTTACCGAGTCCAGTGAGGGAAGCCAGTGCACTGGACTGTGCCAGCTGTTTTGCAGGAGCTTTGTATCACATCAACAACAGGAACAACATGTTAACACAAATAGCCACGATTTCATAGTCATGAGTCTATGGTATTGTTAAATCTACTACTATTGCTGTTCTTTGGAGGGAGAGAAGAAACATTAAAAACGCATCATCCATTTAAAACCACTTCTAGATTTTCTGACCACGAAGATTTAGAATTTAACTGCAAATTAACAGTGAACAGAAAAAAAAAATATATACTCATGAATCACTTTCCAAGTTACAGCATCTGCACATAAGTTTCAGTAGTTACATATTTAGATTAACTCAGTTATGTTAAAAAAAGCTATTATGTAAGTACAATACATGTTAATAGTGAAAGCAAATGAATTACTAATTGAGGACTCAAAAGCTCGTCTCTTTTCACTTCTGAACAGCTAAGAACTTGAGATAAAGATGATAGCATTAAGAAACAGCCTCAACTCAAGAGCCATTGACACACAGGTACCATTTTAACTAAAATGAACTGTATGAAAGAAATGGGTAACTGAAGTAACTCACAATACACTGCACAGGACAACAGTACATGATTACTGGATTTGATCTCTACCAAGTTGGATGCATTATACTGGAATTGTTCTTGGGGGATAACTATGGAGGTTAAATGTTCTAGAGACATGCAAATATAGAATATTCACAGAAGAAACTAACAAAATAAAAAAATCCCCAAAAAACGGCATACCTTTAGTTGCTTTACGGTGAACATCTTTGGCCACGTAATAAATTTCTTCATTTGTGACATCTAAGAGAATCTCTGTCAGCAGCATTTTTGTCAGCATCATCTGAAGAAGATTGTATATGCAATTAAAGGCCAAAACCTCTTGAATAAATGTGCACTCAAATTATATCCATAGAGCTTCACTTCTTTTGGTAGCTATGAAAGTACTCTCCTGCCCTATTTATTTAATGACTTCAACAGACATGATTTAAAACCCTAAGTCTGAAACTGTTTAAATTTGACCCAATTTCAAAACTTTCAGAACAGTTTGTATTTTGACTGTGAACTGTATCCATGTGTATTACACACAGCTATCCAGGGCACTGATTCCTAATGTCAAAGATGAAACAACAAATGAGTATGTAAATCAGAAATGTACTTAGATACGACTGATCCCATTTAATTCTTTCAAAAAAATGAAAAGGTCATTTCTGTCTGGTATGCTGTCTCACTGACCCCAATCCTGCAAAAATCATCAGAAGTTACTTACGTAGCATTCTATTATTACATATTTACTATAAAAATTGCAATGTTGGTAGCTAGTTCTCTAAGCTGCTCAGTCTGGCCATGTGCTGTGCAAAAAATACATTCATCAAACTTTTCAGAATTCAGGGCCTTCATTCACAAGGCTGCAGTTGTACCATTAGCATACAACTACGATTTCAAAGTACGAAGTTTCTGCAGACACAGTGAAATTGTTGCTGGTCTAGGACTTAGGTTTCTAGCACTTCCTTGCAAGAATACGTTTCTTAAATTCCCTTTCAGGAAGAGAGGTGGAAGGATAGATTTCAGACGGGTGCATTTAATCATTAAAAGCTTTCAGGAATGTGACAAGTTAAGCCAAACCATAGAATTAATAACGATCAATGTAGAGATTACAGTCATTATATTCTTTCACTATTGTGCTAAATATGAGTTATATAACCTATATCCTTCTCTATGTGAGAAAGACAGCATTACAGAGAGACATACAAATATAACCCTACTTTACTGTAGGATATGTACTATCCCTCTATTGACAGTATCAAGCAGAGAAAGAGTGGGTTTACTTTCTTATGCCTGAAAAATGAGCAAACTGACAGAAATACTTAGTGAGAACTACATTATTAATACCATTTGATACTCCTTTTCTTCTTCTGTCATTTCTGGTTCACTTTGCTCCTCCTGAGGAGCGGGAGATGGACTCCTGCTGATTTTCCCAACGCTTACAGCTTCTGTGTTTTCAGCATCTTCATCTTCCTCATCACTGTCCTACAACAACAGCATCGTACATTTCAGGAAAAACCTCCATTTAGAACTCATTAGTTTCTATTTATGACAGTCAACGTGATTTACTTTATCCTGAAATCTGTATTACAGTTATCATAAGCCTCTATTTCTTTTCTCCCCTCCTAATAAACATGCAGGTACCTCTCTACCCACATGAGATGAGTAAATAAAAAAAATGCTGTCATTTCACTGCCAGACAGGTACTCAAAACGGCAAACAAATAAGGTAACTGCTAAAGTGAAGGCAGCACAAGGCTTCCTAAATGGGCTCAGTTCAGCAAATACAGGTATCTGTATTTGTTCAGCTACTGATTCAGAATTCAAACCTTCAAAGACCACCTATGTTCCCAAAACACAGAAAAAGCCAAATTTCATTGTTGTTTCTTTGCTACTACAGATCAAATAATACACTTTTACCTCTCAGACATTATCAACTTCAAAACACCAAGTAAATATCAACAAAGCAGCTTAGCTTTACTTTAAGCAACAGAAACAAAGAGATAACCAGGAATAGACAGTCTCTCTTTTGAAGAGACCAAAAAATTGATACCTTTCCGGAAATACAAACCTGAGCAAAAAGCAAACCCTTCTACTTACAAATTTACTTTTCTGAGGTAACCGTGGGCCATCTCCTTCTTCAGCCTCCTCACTTTCCTTTTTTTCCTTTTTAGACATCTGTGAACGTTGCTGTTCCATCCTTTCTTTTTCCAATTTTTTCTGTTTTTCTCGTTCCATCTTTTCCAGGCCCTCACGAATCCAAGCAGGCAAAGTTCTACGCTTCACAGCATCTACGTAAGCAAGGTTTACAGTTTTGTAAGATGAAAAAACCCTTCCCCCCAAACAAGAAAAAAAAAAAACACAAACCACAAAACCAAACTAAGAACAAAGAAGCAAACCCTCCACCCCAATACAAACAAGCCATACATTTGATTGTGGGGAAAAAACCCATTTACAATAGCTTTTTCTTTCCCTTCTTTTTTACTTTATTAAAAAAAAAAAAAAAAAAGGCTTCAAATTTTGCAATTCTTTTCAAAACACAGCTTTTACGTTTTTTCATTAAGGAGTGGTTAACATGTACCAATCTGTGGAGGCTCCTGCTTCACAGGCATCGCAATAGGTGAACGCTGTCGGTCTCTGAATGAGGGTCTTTCCCTTCGATTTTGAGGAGGTGCAGGAGGTGCTGGTGGACCTGGCGGCCCTGGTGGTCCTGGCTGCCAATAAGGTGGATGAAATCCACCTTGAGGTGGACCAAAAGCAGCCCCATGCTGAAAGAGTAATGCAGTTTATTTTTCTTCACATGTAACACTAAATACAGCATGTGCGCAAGTCGGTCTACAGAAATCCATGCAAGTAGGAATCCACGATTTCTAGGCTACTGAGATCTCTCAATCTCCTTTTCTGCGGTCCCCAAGAAACAAGTTTTCCTTAAATATTTAATGAGTAAACTTAGATTTAAGCAGGGATACTAACGAAGCTGAAAGGGCTTCAACCAATCGCCTTTCATATTGTGCTAAACATTAAGCCCTATAATCACCATCTATCTCCAGCAGTTCCTTGTCAGCTTATCATCAGAGCATGCAGTTAAATGAAGAGTATACAAAATTAAGGTTTAAAACTCTAGCTACATTAGCATCTTTCCTTGTAACTACAACATGAGGACAAAAATGAAAAGTTCAAGCTTTTATTACACAAGAATTTTGCACTGTGCGCTTTCCAGTAATCATTCACGGATGTTATTAGTACAGCTGACTAAAATATTAAATATATAAATATGTAAGTTTAGTACAGACCCTGGGTTCTGAGCAAGCTGTATACAATCGAAAAGTTACAAGTCTTGAGGCATACATGAGGGGTTTTTAGTTTTAATATTTTCTGCCCAGAAATGCCTAATAAAACTATTTAAGAGGACACTGTTTAGGAAGAAAGTTACGGCATCAAATATTTTTTTATTATATTCTATTGACTATCTATTTAAGTCACTAGTGGTAGAAGCACTCTTCCACTACAATTTCAGGCCAAGCATCCTTCTGTTATTCACTATAAAACAAGTTTTCTGCTGTACTTAGAGAAATTAATTTTAAGAGTTGGTCCCACAATAGTAAACAAAGGAAATTATACTAAGCTAGTGTATTTGAAAATACTGGTTCATTTCCTAACAATTTTGCTGAACAAGAGAATTTAATAATAGAGAAAAAGTAGGCCAGAAGATAGAAACACATTTCTGCCCGTCTGCCCTTTGGTTTGTTTATGAACAGGAGGTGGGTGTTTTAACAGGTACAGTTTGTCATTTATGTCAAGAGTTTTGAAAGAAAAATACTGAAAAGAGGGGGAAGATCCCAAACTTCTTTGTGTTTAAAGATCTGCGCGATGCCCCCTGCTATTATTAGTGCTAAAACCACCTACAGATTTATTATGCTATGCAACTTACATGCCAGAATGAAGAAAAAAGTGGATGTGGATTTTTTTTTAGAAATACCATTTTTATTCAAAGAATCACAGTAGATAGATATGGAAAGGATCAATGGATCATCCAGTCTATCTCCCTGCAAATACCGGACTGTTCATTATCTAGTGTATTTAAGTATGTATTTCTCAACTTCTGTTTCCTGCTCCTTTTTTTGTTTTAAACACAAAACTGCATAATGTTATTTTATATACTGGAACACAGTGATTCATTTTAATATTGCAGACAACAACCATTTCTCATTACTAGTATAGAAAAAAACTCTTTCGCCTCACAACACAACTGAAAATTCTAAAGTCTCTTCTGTAAAGTTTGGTAAAAATGTATCTTAGCAGATAACAGATTCTGTAGATGTTTGTAGAACTGAAGAATGAAAGTCGCCGCTAGATGAATTAGAGGAACACATCCACGGAAGGGACTCTGCGCGTCTACAATATTAAAGCAACAAATATGTTTCACCTGATAGTCAAACTGGTTCACTGGCCCCATTGCAAAGTTATCGGGAGGTCCCCCAAAGTTGTGATTGTTCTGGTTAAATATATGCCTGTTGTCAGGAGCAAATTCCCCACTGTCCTGACTGTTGCTGTCTTCAGATGGAGGAACAACTTCCATTTGACCTGGGGTTGGAGCCATCCACTGCTGATCTGGAGGTGGGTGAGGGGGTTGGTGAGGCATTCCCCATTCTGTTTAGGATTTAGAATACAATTCAACACCAAGTTAGGACTATTTATACGAGTCATCAATCAATGTTCTTGTATTTATCATAAGGTTTCTCAAAGCAACGCAGGTGATAGAGTTATGAAGAATTGTCAATCCACAGACTGTACTATACTGTCTCAAAAATTTCTTCAAGTAAATGAAGGAAATACAAATAGCTGTAGCTGAGCCAAAACATGGTGGGGGGCTGAACTGGACAGACACAGACATGCATGCTGGGAATTTGGTTTTTATAAATTTCCAGTGATATTCAGTCCACCACAGCACTTACAAATTGTGTAAACTGTTAAAGAACCGCTCTTACTTCTCTACTTCAACATTCAAAGTAATGAGCTATTTTATTCCTTTGCATAATAGACTTAACAGACCTATTACGGAAAGCAAATGGGTTTGTAAGCAGCACAACCCCTGAAACCTGCTTTCCAAAGTCTTACGTCTTGATAATGGACGATTCCCCGGATTCTCCAATATCTAGCAGAGGTTCGAGCATAAGCTACAGTCATAAGCCCTCAAACATAAGCTGCAACTGGCTAACAGAGTGAAAAGGGTTTAAGGAATGAATAATAGCTCTTGTGGCCATAAGCTTTGTCTTCTTAGGAAACCAGGCTAAAAATTTGTCTACTATACAGATATTTATAGACCGTGACAGAACTGCCTTCTAACTTTCACCAGTAACAGAATTAATACCTAGCCTGTTCAGTTAATTCCTACCTTCCATCCAGTCCTTTAATAATTCTTTCAGTTTTTCTAATTTTTACTGTCCTTCCCATCTGCATCATAATTGGATCCACTACTGCAGCAACTAAAAAGGGTTAACGTAGCTTTTTTATTTTGTCGTTCTTTTTCAAATGTTCAAAGACTGTTACCACTCCTTTCACTCTCACTGTCATCCTGGTAGGTCATGTTTAGCTGATTAATCAAATCTTTTTCCAGAGTCAATACTCCTAAAACATTCTAAGGGACAGAATCCTTTATTCTTTAAGCAGAGCTTATAAGAGTTATTCTTCATAAATTTGACAGTTTACTGTCCAGTTTACTTCAAGTTGCACACAACAGATGCTGTTTTTACTTTTGGAACGTGAACGCCTTTAAAATGAATTGTCTGCTAATTACGCAGTTGGTTTTCAGATTGCCATTTTGGTTTTTTATTAGTAGTATTATTTATTGGATCCAGAAAGAAACTTGGAAGGATATGGAAAAAGATGAAACTTTGTAGAAACAGAGTAAACACATGAAGAGAACTTTGTCTAGCCATGCATGCTATGATTTCGTTTGTCTGCTCTGACTACTTTCACACATTAGGAATGACATTGCCTAAATTAAGGGAAGCTGAGTTACATCTGCATCAGCACAGTCTTTATCAGTGCTCCAAAAAATTGGGAAAACACATATTCTTTGAATGATATAACCAATGATAACAAAATGCATTGGCACATTGTTTCCAGTTAACAAAAGGTGTCAGATTATTCTCACTCCCAGATCTAAGGTGTTTCTGCACTTTCTGGGTAAGCTTGGGCACCAAGCATTCATAATTATCAGCGAAATGTCTTCCTCCCTTTTACCATTCTGCAACTATCTACAAAAACTACCACTTAAGATATTATTCTCTTTCACCTCACAGATGAAAAAGCATAGGAGGAAGAACTCACCACCGCAGGATCATATGAAAAATAAAGTTGCCAATAATGACACAGTATTTCTGTGAAAACCTCTACTTACTATACAGAAATACAGCTAGAATGCACTCTCTGTACGGCCATGTAGTAAAGTTAAAACTCTTCCACGCGGCTACAATAACTTGTAGCCCAGGACAGGCAGGTGAAACTTAAGTGAAACCAGACGGCTACCTCCATTTTGTTATGCCCATGTAAGAACCGCTCGTGACATTTTTAAGCCTACTTTTATTAAACATTGCACTTAAACAAATTCAAATAGTCACAGTGAAAATTGAAGATGTTATTCTTTCAGTCATTAATAGAACCAAGCATGAAGTGTTGCTTTCACCAAGACAACAGAAGGCATGCACGCAGGTTTACCAACTACCTTGCTCAGACCTTTCAAATTGCATTATAGTGTGGTGGCATAACAAACTTTTCAGAAAACAACTTCAGAAAAATTCTTAGCAGAAAATATCCAATCTCTACCCCATGTTTATTGTCAGCGCTATTTTATGAAGTTTTAAAAAGAAAATTAATTTTTCACCAAAACTGAAGTTTTGAGGAAGTTATAAAAACTGAAAACAATTGATACTAACAGAAGCGTTCAACCAACTTTAACTTACAATAACTGAAAAATTACACGCATGACAAATCAGATACGTAAGTCAAAAAAGGGCAAAACACTAAGTATGTGAAATGCAATAAAAACATACTTTACACACAGAATTTTGTTCATCTCGTTTTTCAAGATCTTAAGACACTTAAAGCCAGCATCTGCCAGTTATATCATGAACTCATTCTACGTGTCAAGATCATGCCAGAAGCCGGTATTACACTACAGGAGAGGGCAACAGATGCCCTTTAATTCTGAGGCATCCTATTGCCTTCAGTGCTGCTGTTCCTAGTGCAGTGGGATAAGCAAGAAAACACGTAAGACGTACGCATAATATCCAAGGAAATAAATATATAACTGCAATTCACACTTTATCTTTCTAGAACATTCGGGGATGGAACATATATATATATTATAAACCCTATTTATCTATTTTATATAGAGATTACTGAGTTGTGTTATCAGACTTCTGTGTCTGTACTGTTACCCATTCCGTGGAACACATGACTGGAAAGTAGCAGCTGTGATGATCCTCAGTTAAAGAGTTGATGCTTCTGGTAGTTTTGCATCTTGAAACCAGAGGGACAGGGCATATTCACATCCAGTAATGTCTGAGAGAAGTAAAATTTCATTGCATGAAAAAACAGGAATGAATGGGAAGGAAAACAAACCTGGCTGCCACATTCTGTTGAAGTTGGGATCCCCCTGAAAATTATTATGGTTGTTTGGACCAGACTCTATTCCTGAAATATCCTGTCCGTTTGGCATCATTCCTTGTTGTTCCACTACACTCTGTTGCCCTGAGGCTTCTCGCTGAGCAATCCATGCTTGAGCTAATGCAGCCCAGTCAATCTGGCCTAAAATAAAACAGAGGAAATTTAAAAGGTTAGCATTCCCGTGTCTGAAGTTTAACACTGTTTCTCAATTACATATCTCATTGCTCAAGAGAAACGGGCAACGTTTACCTTCAGCAAGTACCATGAGCACCATTAAAACTTATTCACAGCATACAGTAAACCAAACTGGAAGCAAATGTCAGTGTACGTACTTGCTGAAGTAAGAGTTTCTCTGCATATGTTCAAAATGCCATAAGGCACATTATTTCAGGTTCACATTAGCACTGAATGGGTGGTAGTAATACCACCACTTTTTTCTTAAATGAATTAATTTTGATATCAGAAAGAAATATCTATAGCCTTAAATTCTAAATTCATGAAGATTCAAGTGTAAGAAAGATACAGTTACAAAACTACATTTTGCAATGTATATTCTTTGTATAACCCCTGATTTCTGGAATGGTATTTTATGTTACAGTTCTCTCCCGTTTTTTTCTTTACTACCATTCCTACCAGAAAGTAAGTAAGTTGCACTCTCAGATGAAGATACCAGTATGTCTTCTGCTCATTACCAAGTCAGGAAATCTCTCTAGTGAAGTCACAGAAATTGAAGTGACAGAAAGCAATGTAAAGCCAGTGTGCCTGATCACTCTGCACGGGTGAAATACACACCTCCACTCTGTTTAACCATTTCTGTATCTTTCTTGATACTTCAAATTGCTGCCACCTCACTCTCCATTTAAGGTATATTATGTTCTATTGTTTAAAATGGAGGGGTTTTTTGTGAGGAAAAAAAAATCCAAACGAGACCATGATCATTGCTGCTGTAATCTGAAACAAGCACCATACTCATCTTCCAGTGATATTTTTCCTGTGTATTCATCTGCATTAGTACTTCTGCCATACAGACACTGAATAAAAAGGAGATATTCTCAAATAAATGATTCAGCTTGGCTAAAGAATGGTCAGGGATACAGGTTCTGTAGAAGTACATGAGGTCTAAATGTTGATCTGTATGACTCGTAAAATGTTGATAATTTGTCCAGGATGACTCGGATTGCTTGCCTGTACTTTGCATATTAAATATTAACTACATCAAAACTTTTGAAATCAATATATGTTTTCTGGTTTTCCTAGTTGTTCAGAAAAGCATCATACATGTACTATCTTGACAGCAGCTACAAAAAAGCAATTATCAGTCAAGCTTCTTAACAAAGATTCAAAAATTCAAATAACAACAGATTAAAAAAAAAAAAGTAATAATCAATCCACAAAGCTTTCTATATACTTACTTGGATCTTGCTGGTGCTGAAATGACTGCATCCACTGCTGTTGGTTCAAAGGCCATTGCTGCCAAGGTTGTCCACCTTGATCCCACATCTTTTAAGTCTTTATATAGTCTATATTTCAACTAAAAATAATAGTTGTATGTTTAAATAGATGCCCATGAAATATCACATAACTGAAAGTTACATAACTGCAGATATAGTTAAGCCTTGCAAAGCAAGCTGAAGCAATGCTGGCTTAATATTTTAAGCTGAAGGAAACGGTTCATCCTTTAGAGTAATATCTGAAAATATTACTGTAAGATTTCAGAATCCTAGTATGCTTTCTCTGTATTTTCACAAAGAAATTAATTACAAAATGACGTTCAAGGAGAGATATGACAAGTTTGTAAGACAAGAACTCATCTGGCAATAAAGGCAAATTAAAGTAAGTCAATATGAAAAAGACATTACTTAAATTATATCCTTGTTTGTTTCTTAGGGAAAAGATGTGTATTTTTTCTATACAAGTGTCATGCAAGGCTGTTAAGTGAGACAAAGGAAGGTTACCGAATGGTAAAACCCATCGTTAACAACTGCACTGGAGAACTTCACAGGTACAAGATGGTGTCCACATGCATTTTATGCATTGTACAGGCTCATTATCATTTCTAAAAACTATATGCCTTCCAATCTGAGAAGAAAAAAAATAACTGTGTAATGTGTAACTGCAAATTTACCACATGTCCCTTAAAATCACAAGAAACATTTTTTGGTGCCGTGTCGTATATCCTCACGGAGCAGGTAGCAGCAGCCCTAGGACCTGATGCCATGGGACCTCCACAACCTGTTTTAAGTGAAGCTCCAGGATCAGCTTCGCAAGAATTTGATGCGGCACAGCAGTCGACCAGGCAGGTATGCCTGTAACGGCATACTTCCAGTTCCTTCCAGTCATTTGCACCTCCTGCAAACACCTAACCTGCTACACGGGGAGGACCAGAGCGCAGCCACCTAAGCTGCTCCAAACAGCCTTACTGAAGACAAAGCCTGGACACAGTTTTGGGAACACCTCACTCCAGGAACTGCTCCCAAACACCAATATGGGTAAGACCGCATTGAGTGTGACTCCCTCGGTCCTACCCAGCCTGTTAACAACTTCTCAGCAGGCTTTCCCCTCTCAACGAATCTATCTTCATGCCATTCGACACAGAACCCTTGATTTCATGCTATAAAAACACCACCCACGTAGGCCGTTTCAAACACTCCAAACTTAAAAGACACAGAGAAAAACTCATTCCCTGAGGTCACGGGAGCAGCACACAAGACCTCGCCGTGGCTCACAGCCAAGTGCCATACAGAGCAGATGAATACAGCCTGCCCGCTTCAGAGGAAACCAGCTCAAAGCAGCCGGAGCCGCTCGGGTGGCCAGCCAGGAACACAACCCCGGCCGTTCTTACCGAGCAGGGCGCACGCAGCCCCACCGACAGAGCCAGCTTTCAGCAGACAGAAGAGGAGCAATTAGAGTGGATCCTGCTCGCAGAGGGATCTCGCGCTTAGTACTCACGCGTTCATACAAATAATTGCACGACTGCACAGGAAGAGAGCGTCACACTACAAAAATGCACAACAAAAAAGGCTGTACTTAACATCGTGGGGTGTCGGGTCATGCAGAGATGAATGCAAGCTCATACTTTGCATACTTCTGACGAATTTTTATTTTTAATCTGAAAAACTGTAGATCACCTTTGTTTTGAGACCGCTTGCATTCAAGCCAGAACAAAAATTACACATGTATGGCTCGGAAAAATTCAGTTGCAAATGCCTTTTGGGGGGGGCTTTAAACAAGACCAGATCAACTTTGGAAACGGGGGGGGGGGGTATTGGGCAAAACCTACTTTACTCTTTCACTGTCTTTTCTTGCCAAATTAAGTATGAGGTTTTTTCCATTGCAATGATATCTTTACAATATTCAAACCTCCAGTAGGTGAAGACAGTCTCTTTTTAATTTAGGGTTTTTTTACATTGTGATCTGTACCTAGGAAATTAACTTTCTTACACCAGTTCAGTGTAAGAGCGGCTAATAATGCACTTAATGCAACATTTAAACTGGCCCTGCCAGACCCAGCTCTCAAAATATTCATATATATGTATTTCATACACTAAGTATGAAGAAGTAACCTCACATACTATTTTCATCCTAAATTAAGAAAAAAACTGTTTCTTCCACCCCTCAGTTCATCTTTCCATCCAGAATCCAAACTCTTTCAATTGCCAAAATAAGCTTGTTTACATCTTAAACCAAAGTTGAAACCATTGTAGTTCAAGATAACCATTAGCCTTCAAAGCAGAGCACACAGTGCCACTCCCTTTGTTTCCAGCTGTTAAATCACACTAGCAATAATAAAAATGTATTTCAGTGATTTTGGTAGCACTTTTTAATCTAAATACATAATACCTTGGTAAAAGTTTGTGAAATTTCATTAAAATAAATCCAGTAAAGATTTAGCTGTTTCACTAATAATGTAAGAGGCAGGTTTGCATATAATTTAATGCCAAAAAAAAACCAACCAAATTTTCAAACCGTTAAAGAAAGAAATACAAATTTCTTTTATGGAAGTGTAACAATATTAAGAGCACTTCTACAAATTCAGCTGAATTGGAACTCCTACACACAGTTTTTACTTGATTGGATCACAGGAGATTTATTTTTTACCGGACTGGCTATATCTCTACCCTAAAAATCTTCGACATTATGTATTTTTTTTTACATGGTCCAGTTAACACAATTAACTTCCAATAAACTTTTGTACCTGCTAAAATGCTTATCAGTTATCTGTTTCTCATGCATTCTGCACTGAAAAGAACGTTTAGTATTCCAGCTTTTTTTTCTTTATTCTCAGGCCTTGATCCTCAACTATGCACAAAGCGAAGCACTGGTTTGGAGCGTAAGAAGGTCTAAGGTAACAAATGCCTCCAGATCTCCTCTGTTTAACCTGCCCCTGAGACAACAACTACCTTACTATTTCACAAGGTGTTCAAAGAAATTAATTCAACTTGGGGGGGGGATAAAAATCATTCTGCAGCTGTATCAACCAGCATCTGAAAAGGTGACCAAGAGACACAGCAGTCAGGAAGTGACTTTAAGGCAGCACCAGCGGCATTCGTCCCCCTCCTGGCTTCCTTCTCAGCAGGTTATCATGTCCTAGGACACTGAGGCCAAGTCCACACTCCTACGGGAAGTGGCGCTGAAGGACTCCACCACCTCCCCATCAAAGAGCAGCACTGACCCAGGCCACCTAGCACTCCTCCAGGCTGCTCCAAGCATGTTTCAGGTGTCAGCACAGACCTGGGACCCAGCGGGCAGTGGGGACGTGTCCATTCTGGTTTGGAAGGTCAGACTTTCATTTGGTGCCAGCTGGCTTCGGGGCCAGAGTAAAAAGCCAGTCGGGTTTTAGTTGTTAGCATATGTAGCTGCTTCTCCTCCATCACGCTGCAATATAATATGGCCTAGAGTCTTCGACTTTCCCCAGAGAGATTATTTCACCTTATTATTGCTATTTTGGGGAGAGAAATCGGGCAGTGAAGTGCAAAGCAAGAGGTCAAGACATGGAGTTGATTCCTATTTTCATGCATAACAGTATGACAAGACAGCAACAACTGTGTAAAACCTTGAGGAACTTCAACATTTGGTTAATTCAATTTATGCCATCCAGATATAAAATCACTGCCATTTGAAACTGCTAATTTTAGTTTGTGCACTCTATTTGAAAGCTTTTAATCCTGTATTGCATTTGTACTTTCACTGGCTTCCTGATAAAATGTTGGTTTTCATAGGCCGGCAACTATAAAACATGCTGGCTTTCAAGTACACAGATTCATTACCAAATTCAGTGTAAAAACTTTCTTTACTAATCAGAAATACGTACTACACAAATACTTAAGCAATTACCTCACTTCCTTTATGCAACTGTATATGCAAGAGCCTTTTTTCAAATATCATGTGAAAATTGGCCAAAACTATTTCTAATTTTCTATTTATTTCAACACATCTTCGTCGTGCTATTTTTTTTTTGACAGAAACAGGAACTGGATATGGAAGGAGCAAAATAAGCATCTTCAAATATTTATAAAAATAACCTTAAAATATACTGGCTAAAAGAAAAGACCACATGTATTCAAATTCATTTAGTATTGAACACTAAACGATGTATTTTAATATGCACTATTCAGAGCCAGTGAACAGAAGAGGTTTTTTCTAAGGCCTCCATCTATATGGTGACCTGAAATAGCAGGACACCATCACTTTCTGAGAAACAGACTTCCCTGCTTTTTTTGCTCCCCACTTCGTTTCCTGCACTTTTTCTAAGTTTTCACTAACTGGTATAAGGTAAACATGAAAAGGGTACTTGATGTAAAATTTTCTCACTTATACAGGAAGGCTACAGGCATTTAAAGGTGGTTTATTGTCTTCACAAATTGTTTTGCTAAGCATTGCAGTGTTTAATGTTTTCATCTGCTTTTAAGTTTCAGAGGCAAACAAACTGGCTTTAGCTCTTCCTTTTAAGTTACCACATTCTAAAGATAACTAAATAAATCTTATACACAGAAACATCTATTAAATCACATGCACATAGACTATTTGATGTTACTCTTTTTTACATAAAAGTAATGTAACTTTGTATACTGCTTGTGAAACTTTACTGAGAAAAGTATGTAAGAACTTTTCAACGGAATCTCAATATTGTCCCCTCAGACATCACTGACATTTTCCTTTGCTAGTGACGCTATTTTAAAGACGTCCAAACCAAAAACAGACCGAGGCAAGTCTTAGGACAATGAACAAACCAAATGTGAGAGGTACCCAAACAACACTTGTGAACCTCAGTGCCATAAACTGGGAAGGGCACAAACTACTTCTGAAAGAACTCACAAAACACAGAGAAGAAAATGAAGCCTGTTCTCAGTAATTTTAAGTTTACTGCAAGGGATTCACCCGCAATACTGAGTGAGGAAAAAAATCCCAAACCAAAACCCAACAAACAATGCCTCTCCCCCACCAAATCAGTAACTTAAAGGCTTGAAACAGCTGAAACCTCTTGTGCTAATGTATGTGACAAGAAGCAAACATTATTTTCCTGAGACACATCAAGTATTAATAATGGAGAAAAGAGAATCAAAGTCCTCTCCCACCTAATCAAAGTCTGCATTGCCAAAAGTAACTTAGGATAACACTGTCACATGAATTATAAATGAGTTTTAATTTCTTATAAAGTTCCCAAAGCAGCATTATCTGAAAGCCAGAGACTTTACCTTACACCATAGACAGCTCTAAGCCTACTTCCCACTAGTGACACAATGCCATATACACAGCAGAGCATCCAAATCGTAGCGAAACAAGCTTTATTTTCCACTGAAGGGGGGGGGGAGGGGAAGGTGAATATTGGCTAGAATCTACTAAATTCAAACACTAGCAAGACACTAACAGCAGGGTATATCAACTGGTAAGTCATTAAAACACTCTGGTTCTGATGTCACCAGTGCGTACAACAGGTTTTGAAAAGCAAACAGGTTTAAAGAGTGGATCCATGTCACAGGTACCTACTTGCAAAGGAAAATGCAGATACTACCCTCCCTTATGATGATGGGTCACAGTTCTTTTACTTAGCTGTTCTACCCTCCAACTCAATCGGATGCAGCCTTCCTGCTTTCTCTCTAGCAAACATGAATAAACAAAAGAACACTTATTGGTGCTTCAAGAGCTGTTCCCTGATGTCAGATCACAGAACAGGAACACGAATCTATTAAAAATCTGTTTACCAATGAAGAAACAGAAGCCAATTCAGGATTCTTTGTTTTATATAGAAACACGATCACATGGGAAAAGCACCCTGTCAATTCACATTTAATTTCAGTTACACGTACTTAACAGACTACGAAAAGTTAATGCGGTATCTCAAAATTTTGCTAGAGCTTGTAAGAGCAGACATGTTCTGAAATACGTTCTGTTGTACATTTGAAAAAAAAAAAAAAAAAATCCTATCCAAAGGCTGGACCTACTGGAACTTCATTCAAAGGCAGGATCTGCTGAAGTTTTATTATAGCAAATTACTGGTACCAAAATGCGCCACCTTTGAGAGGACTGCTGGTGAAAACTTCCCTGCTGGCAATAAAAGCTGACATAGTGACATAGATAGGACTTACCTTGATTCCCAGCAGATAGCAAACTCTAAGAGTCAAGAGCACCCAGAAAAATTGAAAACTGGTGTCAAACTCTCTGCTATACTTCAGTATTTTACCCAACAGAGCTAGGTTAAGACAGAGAAAGAACACATATTTTAAAAGGCACCTTTCCACTCCTCTCCTCAATTGCGATGTGCATCTCAGCTACAGATCACGCCTCAGTGTTAACCTGTTCTTTTAGGAAAAAGGGCACCTCCTTCAACCCACTTACTTGTCTGCAAAATAAGATAATTTTCCGATTCGGTAGTACGATATGTCCAGACACACCACAAACACTGAAAAGTATCAATTAGAAGCTACTTACCAGTAACCAGAGTTCTGAGTGTTAATTCATATGCTCACCTTTAACACTGGGAGACTCCCCCTGACACTCCTCAAAAAACAGTTACCTTGAAACAAATTACAGACTTTCACACTGATGGGAATGCCACCCTGTCAAGTACAGCATAGTTTCCTGACAATTTCCCAACGGCACAGTGCTTGGTGAAGGCCCCTGTAGTTAGTTTCCTGCTGATGTCAAAGATGAGCCCCTTTTTTAAACAAAGTTATCGACAGAACTTGAGCTCTAACGAATTTGCTCAGATTCCTTAGACAGCTCTACCTAGGCAGTTTCACAGTGTAAGCTCATAAAAATCCATTACTCATTTCAACAGTGCTTGTGCAGAGGTATCTAAGCTCAGACCTCTCAACAATGGAGAGGAGCAGTCTTAGGGAGTGAGGCTCAGTCCTGCGGATGTCAAAAGACAAAGCCCACTTGTCATCCTGGAGATGCAATCTTCCTTACATGCCTTATGACACTGGCTGCAGCAGAATTGAAAAATATCAAGATATTTCCCCTGGAAAGATAAGCAAGTCCTGCCCTTAAATAAAATTTAATAGAGCTAATGGATAATCTGCATTGCTCCAATTCATGCAGATAGCCCACGACAAGAAGTACAGAGACTTACAAAGTTAGTTCAGCTCCAGAAGAGCATCAGGAAGGTAACTAACCGTACCGAGTTGGCCAGATGACTACCTCTAACAGACTCTTTCTGCTCCTTCTAAGAATCTCCCGTCACTGTGACAATATGCTTCTCCCCAATACGAATGTTACACAGCATCTGAATTACACAGAACACCTTACGCGTCAACAGCTTCTGCAGAAGAAGAGATCTGGAGATTCTGAACGGCTGGTCCCAGGAAATTCGTGGAAGTGAAACATCTTGGCAATGAAAAACAAGTATTCTTTGGAAGATGAAATTTAAATAGGGTATTAGTTAAAAGCAGGATTACCTCAACTCCAAGAAATCAGGAGACAGCCTAGGACTCAGGCTGTCCCTAGGAGGAAAGTAGCAGGCATCTTCTGCTGTGTCATGAGCGGAAGACATCAAGGTTAGGAATGCCTACGTCAGTCATCAACATAATTTGACCAGATCTCCAGGACACAATCTGGTTTATTCAACCCTGCAGACAGGTAGACTAATGACAGATGATTCTGGAGCCTACAGAACCACAGCCAATAATCAAGTGCTTTCCGATGAGAAGAGAGGCTGCTGCACCACCTTTCTGATAATGTTACTCATCCCTGAATGGCAGGCCCATGTGATGAGACAGCCTGACAAGTTTTACTTGCAATCTGAGCTCTAATACGTAGCTGCAGAAGTTCTCCTGGTGACTGAAGATCTTGTCTTGCAGGCCTTCCAAATAGGCATTGCATTTTAGCAAAGAAGTACCCATTACCTAAATAAACAAAGCAGCCAAAACCACAGGCCATCATGCATACTTTGCAAACCCTACACAGCAAGTCTTTGGATCGCAGGGTTTAAAGACAAGTCTTTTTGACATCCCATTCATCAGTCAGATATCTAGGTAAAAAAACCCAGATGTTCCATCTCTTCTAAGATAGCCTGCCATTGCAGCAATGACTTCTTGACTATCTTTAGGTCTACAGAGCACCTGAAGGGAAGGACCCCAAAAGGTAGCTGTCCTGGTTTGTAATAAACTGCAAGTACTCCTTTTGAAACAAATTAATATTAAATAATTGGTATCATTAGCTAGGTAATCTTTTGGCATGAGCTCAAGACCATACAAGCAGCAAAGGTACGTCAGCCTCTGATGCTCTTTGTGAAATTCCTGGGCTGCGGGGAGTCATCCACGTCACACCTTAAAAAAAGATCTCAAAAGCACCACATACTGTGGGCAGAGCTTCTCTGTCCCATACAGGCTTAGGCTCTGGAGATGGACCTAAAGGAAAACGGAGATGTCTCAGAAGCAGAGGTCCTCGAAATCAACAGCCTGATCTCTCGATCTTTTGTGCAAGCTCCTTGTTCTAACGTAAGGTCTTTTCCTTTCAATCAAGGCAGCTGATATTGACTCTGTGGAGTTTTAGCACAGCAACTGAAGGTTTATGGTGAATTTCCATGATCAATTTTGTGGAATCGTTCAGTTACAGACAAGATAAATCTAACCATACATCCACACAGCCTGGAGGAAAGCAGTTCGTAGAAAGACAGGAATCAGATCACTGCCACCATGAGTTCAAGCCAAAGTGCTGCTGGAGACCTGTTCCCCTCACCCTTTCTTCCACTTCATCAGGGTCATATAGGGATACAACCTCAGCAGTTCACATGTCTCTCGCAAGGAATCACATAGAGCAGCTCATCCATGATGTACTATCAACATCCAACCAAGCTGGAGTCCAAAGTCAATAAAGGACACAGACTACATAAAGTCACAAAAATATCTATCTTGATGCACTCCAAACTGGAAGGAAACATAAACTGAGCACTTCTTCCATGACTATGTCACTGGAATAAAGAACACTGTACACAACAGGTGTGGCTGAAAAGAGAGATGCAAAAGAAAAATGGCCTCCACACCTGGAGGAGCCCCTCTACCATAAGAAAAAGTTAATGCAGAAAGGGTACCACAAGAATCATCAGCTCATGGTCTTAATGCAGGAGACCCAGGTAAGTCAGAACACTTCTGCAGCTGAAAAGATCTGGGAGTATGAAAAAGCACTGCACCCTACGGACCCGCGTAGGAGCGAACTCTAGGAGTTACTCCAGAAGGGCTGCAGACACACATTCACCCAGAGTCAGAACAAACGCATACCATCACTCACACAAAAACATACCAGCTCCCATTTTATTTGGGAAAACTACTATTTACTACTACATTATACTCAGCTGCTGATCAGAAAATGAAACATGTATGGGGTGAGTTAAGTTTGCAGTAAGTCAGAAAAAAAAAGTCAGAATAACTATCTTGACGGCTACTCTGTTTCACCCATCCCACTTCTAGCTGGCCAAAGACTCCTATACACCCCCTAGGGCACCACCCTAACTTGTTGCAGGTATTTAATGCCCAGATAGCACACATCTTTTCTCTTCCTGAGAACCAGATGCTACACCAACATGCCTGCTGGGATCTGTTAGCACGATGTCCAGTCAAAAAATATGTAAAATTTTTCCAGCCCATGTACAGTTGTGTATCATTAGGATACTGGAAGTCTGCTTCAGTTGACCCACTGCATTTTTTAACATCAGAACTATTCTTTCCCACATTGAAGAACTGAGGCTTTCCAAACGTGTACCCAAGATCCAAAATATGAAACTGGGAAAAGAACTTAAGAAAACAGCTTGTTCAGTATCTAAAAAGTTTTCCAGAACCTGGTTCACACGCCAGCATGCCTAACCAATATTTGCGGTGCTACCAAGATGAAGTTGACTGAAAAAAGGCCAAAAAAATAAAAAAAAGTACTATGAAAACTTCTTCAGTGAGTCATTCAAGCAGCGTAGCTTCCAAGTTCTGTTATTTTAAACTTAAATCCACATATCCACTGAGCTGAAGCCAACCCTTTTAAAAGAACAAAAGGATCAGAAATCGGCAACTCAGGTATCATTTACTTATTTTTTGTATTTCAAAGACCGGAGGACAAACACATGCTTTGATTATCATAAAGCACCAAAACCACTGCTAAAACATGTACTGTCACAGGAACATCACAGTAACTTAAGTAGCTTGAGTGAAAACTCTATTTGGTTCGGGGGGGGGGGGGGGGGGGGGCTGATCTGATTACTTTTTGCACTTATCATTCCAGTAGAAGACCTAATGCTAGATTTTCAATTAGCCATGTAACACAGCATTATTTTTTTTCTGAAGTGAACTGTCCATCTGCAACTTCCATCTCGATGAACACGCTCTGCACAAAAAAAATGAACAGTACCAATAACTAAACAGACAAACAACTACTGCTCGCAAGTCACAAGCAGGTATCACCCTCTAAGATAAACACAATTATCACTTAAGGAAGAGAGATCATCTAGTGATCAAAGTAAGAATGTTTCATAAAACCTACCCACAGCATCACTTGTTGCCAAAGGCAGACTTACGACCATGAAAAGAAGGGAGACTGGACGCTCCTGTCTCCGCAACATGTTTGCATAACCCTGCACCTAACTGAACACCAAACATGGTTAGGACTGGACTCCACTCTAACACTTCAGGTTATATGGCGAGTTGTCCACTAAAATATGTGGAACTGTGCTACATCTGTGGACCCCCCAGCCCTACAATACCTCTGAGCCTAGAAGTGGAGAAACCACTCTTTCGGAAGCAGGAGTTTGCATGCCACATGTGACAAAGCCAATACAGGAAGTCCTATAATGGCATAATAGCAGATGACACGAGGTTTGCTGCTGCCCCAGACGAATTAAAAATCAGTAGCTTGTCTTCTGATCTGTCACTGAATTGTCAGTAACGCTAGCGACTTGTTCCTGGGCAAACCTGAGGCTCCCAATTCCCCCTGTATTCTACAGTCAGGGGGAGCCACAGCACCCGCCACCTCCATGAGAGGCACCATCTCTTGGCGTGGCCTAACTTTAGAATTCAAAAGGGGCTTCTTACTCCTACACCTGATACAGCTGTTCAGCTGGACTGGACTGTTATTTGGAACCCTGCCTTTGTAAAATGATGTTTGAATATTGTTTGCTGGTAGACATGCCTTACGCTTTGAAGACTACCATTCCTCACCATTAAAAGGTGGCTGACCCTTTGCCCTTTAGAGCATCCCTTGCTCCAGGTATCCCACACCTTTCCATAAAGATTGTTTGCATATAAACATTTACAGGTATGACTGGAAGAGAAGACATGAGCAACCACCAAGGTGGCTGAATACTCTGTACAGTAATCTGTTTCAGAAACTTGTTAAGTTTCAGCTGAGGCAGCACATCATGGAATCATTGAATGATTTGGGTTTGAAGGGACCTTAAAGATCATCCAGTTCCAAGCCCCCTGCCATGGGAAGGGACACCTTCCACTAGACCAGGTTGCTCAAAGCTCCATCCAGCCTGGCGTTGAACACTGCCAGGGAGGGGGGCAGCCACAGCTTCTCTGGGCAACCCGTCCCAGTGCCTCACCACCCTTATAATAAAAAAATTTCTTCCTTATGTCCAGTCTAAAGCTATGCTCTTTCAGTTTAGAAGCGTTGCCCCTTGTCCCATCACTATGGGCCCCAATAACAAGTCTTTCTCCACCTTTCCTGTAGGCCCCCTTCAGGTACTGGAAGGTAGCCATAAGGTCTCCCTGGAGCCTTCTCTCCAGGCTGAACAACCCCAACTCTCCCAGCCTGCCCCCACAGGGGAGGTGCTCCAGCCCCCTGATCATTGTCATGGCCTCGCCCTTAACTGGAAAGCCTAGCACATCCCACTCAAGTTTAGTTCAACACTGAACTTTGTGGGATCGTATAAAAAAGTACTGAGAACCTGTGCGGGTAAGTGCCTAACGCAGAAAGGCTTGCAAACCTGTGGTCTGTTTAAGGCTCCATGTAGAAACACCCTACACTTGTCAAGCCGCTGAACCAGGCTCAGGTACCTCGCGGACATTGCTGCGTGTGATGATACCGTTAAATTTTAGTTCTCTGGAGCCCTCCAGTGGAACGAACTCACAAGAATAGACACGAAACCCGTGAAACAGCCCCAATATTCCACAGAGGCGTTTCATCTGCAGGAGCCAGCCTGTTGACACAGCCAACTACCCCATCCTGGCTCACGTGCTGCTCCCTAACTGGGTTACTGCTACCGGCGTTGACGGTCCCCCCTGCGCACCCGGTGGCGTCGCTTTGCCAGCAACGAGCCGCCTTCCTTCGGGGCCCGCTGCCCGCTCCCCCGGCCGGCCTGCTAACGTGCGCTCCTCACGGGCCTCTCCCGCAGGGCCCGCAGCGGCTTAACCCCCGCCACGGGCGGCGCCGGGCCCCCCGCGCGGCCCTGGGGCATGCGCACTGGCAGGTAACGGGACCCGCCGGCGGCGGCCACCGGGGACCCCCCAGCGGGGCGGCGGCGCATGCGCGCTGGGCGAGACGGGGTCTCGAGGGCTCCCCGGCGCCGGCCGCCCCTCGTCCCCCTGCGCCCCCGCCGCGCATGCGCAGCGGGCCACCCGGGCGGCGGGGGAGGGAGGGAGAGCGAGGAGCTCGAGTCGTCCCTTCTCGTCCGGGCCGGCGGTTCCCGCTGGCAGCGGCGAGGAGCTGCCGCCGCGGCGCCCTCCATCGCCTCCCGGCTCGGCTCGGCTGGGGGAGGAGGAGGAGGAGGAGGAGCGCAGGGGAAGATTGGGTCAGCTCGACACCCGCCGGCCCCCCGGGAGCGCTGGCGAGCGCAGCCTGCCCCGCTACTTACACTCTCCCCCGCCTCCCGCCGCAGGCGTTGCCGCTACTACCGCTCCGCGGCCGCTTTCTCCCCTCTTTCGCTCCTCGTCTTCACGAACAAGACAATATGGCGCCCACTGGCGCTCACCCGGAAGTAAAATGCGTCACGGTGTTGACCCTTGCTTGGGACACGAGAACGCCTCTCGCCACCATCTTTGCTAAGGGCCTGGCGGCGGGCGGGCCGTGCCGCCCTTCCCCCCCCTCCTTCGGCGGGAAGCGGGCAACGCCACGCCGCCGCCATCTTTACTGTGGGCAGCCACCCAGGTTCCTGCCTCTCGCCACTCTCCATGGCAGCCGCGGCGGGGGAGGAAGGCGGGGCCGCGCTCCTGCCAGCCTCCCCCTGCGCGGGGAGAGAGACCCGGCCCGGCCCGGCGCGGCCCAGCAGCCGTGTGCGGCCGGTGAGGCCCCGCCGGTAGGGAGGGAGGGCGGGACGTCCCCTCCCCCGGCCCACATCACCTTGTCAGCGCAGGGCGCCCCCCGAGGCCGGGCTGCGGGACGCCGCGGGGTTGGGGCGCAGCTGGGAGCGGTGGGAAGCAACCGGGGTTCACCGTCCCGCCTGCCCGCGTTCGTGTGAGGAGACCGACGGGAGCCTTATCAGCTCCTCGGCCTCCGCGGTAAGTGCTAGTCCGAGAGTACGTTCCGTAGTTCCAGCGCGGAGGGTGGAGTCTGCGTGAAGAAGCGTGTGAAGTTACTTCGTGAAGTGGATGTAACTCTGTGCAATGATACTGCATTGAAACATGCAAGTAACTTACGTGTTGCATAGCTGCGGGGGGCCGGCATTCTAAACCAGGCAGGTCAGCGCGTGCCTATCTAGAGCATTCGTGGAGCAGGACAATTCTTTAAGTAGTTTATTCAGAATATCCAAATTAACTTTTAAGTTATCGTCACATTTACCTTGAAATTGGCATTGTATTTCAGTGTACGAAGATAAACCAGAATCATCCTTGGTAAATAGCTCTTCTTGTATCGACATTGGGGTTGATCCTGTAGGCAAGGACTTAGTGGCTGGACTGCTTTTTGTGGAACAGAGATTTTCATTAGCTAGCACATTACTTACCTCTGTGATCACTGCCTTTCCTTCCTTTAGCGTCATCCGATATAAATGCCTTAAACACCCAAAATCTCTTTGATCATTGGATAAAGTAACATTAATATGCACGTGGAGTAATAGAATAAATTAACTTTTATAAATCTATAGAAAATTGAAAGCTTCCAGAAACTTGTGCTTTATTTCATGCAATGGTTTCATTGTAAGATTTGTTGGTGCCACTTATGCTGCGTGTTACCATTAACTGAAATGTTCTAGACTTCCCCTTTTTGTGTCACAAGGAATGGCTGGACTGAGAATGCTTTCCAGGGACAGAGTGTTCTGGAAGTTTGAAGTCTGTCCAGGTCGAGTGTCGCACAGCTGGAACCCTGGAGTGGTACTTCTGGATGGGCAAGCTTCGAGCTGCTACTGATTGGGCGTATGAGGGGGACTCCCTCTTGGTCCTGGTCTTATCACAGAATTACAGAACTCAGTTCTTGTAAAGGGAACAAACTGTCTCTTAGTCAATGACTGTGGCACAGATGGTAAAGCAGGGGGAAACGAGTGGTGTAGCTCAAGTGTTCAAGGATATGGACTAGCTCTTCCAAGTGCGGTGAAGTTGTGACACAAGATGAAAGGAAAAAGTATTGGTTTATTTATACATTTGTCAAATAACGTATAACAGAGGAATAGACAAAATGAGTGGAAGACAAATGGCAGCTTTATTCTGAGGAACTTGTTAAAGCACCTAGGATAGATTGCAAAACCGATCAGACTTTTTTTTTAAATACAGTTTGTGTTTTAAGGCCCTGTGTACTTAGTAATATTTGGAATTAGAAGTCTACAAATGAAGTGTACAATGTATCAGTACTGCAGTAAAATTCTAAAAGTATTATTTGTTATTTAAATACCTGCAGAGTAGAGTTAGACTATTAGTTCAAACACGTGAAAAAAGTAAATTAATGAAAAGAAGATGAAACTTTTAACGTGCCAAAGCAATGAGGTAAGTGTGAAGAAGTCATAAACCTACTCAAAATAAATGCTTTTCTGTTTTCTTTTAAAAGCAGTACTGCACCTTTATATTTTGTACTAGAAAAATATTGGAAGGTGCAACAGATGTAAGAAACATTCTTGACGATTAAAAATAGTCTTTCTACTAATATCAGTGAAGACAGAAGTATTTGTAACTTTATGTAAACGGAATATTTACCAAGTAGTCTTAAAGTAGTTACAATGCATTGCAGTTGTTTTATTATAACAAATAAATTCACTTAAGACTTTTCATTCATATAATGTTGTGCAAGGGACTGTTTTGACTTGCACTAGCAGACTTCTGTGCAAAAATATATTGTATAGTCTCAGTTTACAAAAAAAATTTTGAAACATTTTGAATAATCACTTTCTCACTGTTGCTGCAGTTTATTTATACACCGATGGAAGAGGTACAAACAGCTAAATCAGCTGGCAAAATGACATCCTAAGACACAGTAAATAGATACAGAAGCAAAAAGAATCCATTCTAAATTAATTAGACTGAAATGGTTCTACTGTGGCATCTCTGTCACGTAGGTATATAAATCTTTGTACAAATGCATAAATGTGTACAAGGCACAGCAAAAAAGTCCAGCAAATGAAAACTGAGGAATACAACATTTTTGTTTAATCAGGATGGCTGTGAAGCTGCTTTGTGAAGTATGCTATCCTATCACTTTTTAAATTAAAATTTGATTTGCTAATTTTTGCTAACCTGAGTTGTATTCAAGTGCTGTCTTTGTTCTAATTTTAATACATCTTAAAGTTTCTGCTCAAGAAATTACTCCTTTCCAAATCTTAATTTGTTATTAGTACGTGTTCAAATTTTTATAATGGGTTGAGAGCGTAGATGCATTAATTTCACGTCCCTTTATGATTCAGATTGTGTTAGCATAAAAAAAAGAAGCAAATGGTGAAGTTAAGACATTTCAGCCTTTTAATGAATTTATAAACCACTCTCACCTGCTACCACTTGAAATCCATAAGCAAGAGCACTTCAAGGATACACAGAGGGGGTGCAGATGGGAACAGGGGAGGACGGTTTGGCAGACTGCATGGATTTCATTTTCTAAACACAGAGGACTACAGTGCGTACATTTCAGGCAGAGAAGTTTAGGGTTTGTTTGTTTTTCCTTCACCACTAAATATTTGTAGCCCTCTTTTAGGAGAACAGACTTATGCAAGCACGATGTCTGTATGTGTGTTGGTGTAGATAGGTTAGCATAACAAATATTCTCCCCATCCCTGTTTTCCGTATTTGGCATAAATGATATGTAAATCCAAAGATAGCAAAGTTCCTTCTGAGGAGAAAGACACTATAATCTGGACTAACACCTTAGCCAATACAGGTGTCTTTGTTGATGCCTCTGCTGTGGGGGGACCTGTAGGGGGTTCCAGTTGTCCATGTGCAAACCAAGTCCTTCTCATAAATTAGGTTTACTTGCTGAAGAGTGAGGAACTATTTGCTTTTTGCTTTCTTTCTCATCGTTTGACAGGCGCTGTCTTGTGGCTGGTCAGCAGAGGGCTCCTCAGGAGTCACAGCTTTTCTCAGATACCTGTGCTGCAGGCTGTAGGCAGAGCCAGTGTGGTGGCAGGGAGAGGCAAGACTATAGCTACAGTAGCTCTTCCAGTAACCAGTTTTCCTCGTTCATGGAACGCAACTGATGGGACTGGAAAATATTATGTTATGGTTAAGGATCAATGATTGACGCAGAGGGTTATGGAGACCCCGAAAACATGAAGAACAGATGAGGCAGATGAAGAAAACAGTGGTTCCCTTGTGAGAAGAGAAGGGTGGGACGAGGAGAAAGCCATTTCTAAGCTGTTCCACATGAAGAAGCAGGCTACTGTGCTTTTGGCGGTGGGGGGTGTGGTTTGGTCTGGTAACAGAAGACATTTTAAGGAGAGTCTTAAACTTCAGAGCCCTTTGGTTAAATTCTGAAAACACATAGCTTTTCAATAGCACACACGCATCTGGCAGCTGCAGGGAACCTGTGAGTTCCTAGACTGTGTGAATAGCCTCACGTTTAACATTTTAGCAAATACAGGATGTACACCCATTTTCCTGGAATGCTCTGACCTTCCCTTGCAGTTCCTGCTAAGTCTTCAGTAGGCACGTTGATGTACAATCACTTGCTTTGGAGCCAAATTTTGCCACAAAAAATGCCCCCATGTCTTCACACACTAGGTGTGACCTGCATCTAAAATTGTGTATGAATGACATCGGACGTTAGTCATCATTTCTTCATCCTAAAGCCATAACTTCACCTGTTGCCCTCATTTTTTGAGAATATTTCCTGCTGTAATGTTTTCATACCCGTTCCTGACTGAACTTACTGGAGTTGCTGCTAACACGGCTTTTTGTTTCAGCTCAGGAAGCCTCACCCAGGAGCAACAGTGACGGCTATCTCGGATGAAGGCGTTGGCTTTTTTTCATGCCATTTTCTCTCCATGTTCTCTAAAATACCTTAATAGCAAGGAAATGTTCCCTGGCTGTTAATGAGGAAATAATCCTGCCAGCATCTTTCACGGCATCCTAGTCAGGATGTCCACTTGGGGAGAATCCAGCGGTCCATACAGTGCGTGAACTCCAGTTAAAGAGAAGCCAAGACCACCTCAAGAGTTTCCTGAAAACAACATTAAAAGCAACAGGTGAAGAACAGTGTTCTGTTTCTCTCCTAGTTTTGTACTCTAGGGACATAGTTCTAGGCTAAAAAGTAGGAGATTGATACAGATACTGAAGTTCAGTAGTTTTACAGAAGTCGGCAAAACTAGGAACTTCAGGCCTCATCCAGTCAGCCTTTCTGCTGTAAGGTGGGCGAGGTACGCTCCACCTGCGGTTTCCTAGCAAGGCTGTGTCACAGAAGTGAAACTTAGTTGGTATTTGCTGCAGCTCTTGCCCGGAACTAATTCTGAGTTTAGATCAGCTACGTCCAAAGAGGGGGAAGGTGTGTGTAGGTGGATGAAGAGTATGGGAAGATAAGGAGGTAAAAGGGAATTAACGTATTTTTTAACCAACTCTAGCCTAAATGTGATTTTTTTTTTTTTTTCTTTCTTTCTTAGTGTAGACTCAGGTTAAGATGTGTTTAGTTGGCATACAGATGGCTAAAGCTGATTGCTTGGTTTCTTCGAGTTTTACGACTTTTGGGTTGAACGAGACAATTTTAATCTGTGATGGGAAAAAATTACTGCGTTGGCCAAAATGCATAGCCTAATTTTGACCTGAACAGAAGAGTTTTCCTTTGGAAAATAAACTCCTGTGCGACCAGGGCCTCACTCTGTTATGACAATTGGTTGTATGGCCTAACAGTCCGTACTGTCTGCATGAGGATGTACAAGTAACACGGTTACGAAATACACCTTGGCAGTGTGAGCAACTGCACCTACGGCAGCTTTTTCTGTTTTCTTATGCAAAAGAGCGAATGCAGGTGGGATGGAGGTCTGAAACAGAGCTAGAGAATAGGGAAGTCGTGCAAGTAGGTATGACAACACGTGGTAGAGACGGCAATAGGGACAGTATGTTTTTTTTTCACCAAAACCCACTTCCATAAATGAAAATAGTAAGCAGAAAACATAGTCTTTTCTCTACCAAAGAGCAAGTTGGACAGGATGGAACTGTTACTGTAACTGGTATTTAAGTAACTAACTGCTTATTAAATAAATGAATTGCCACACTGCTTAAAGTAGTTATCAGATTTTGACCTTAAAATGTATCTGCTACTCTCCAGGATGGAAAGGAAAAACTACCAGAAGTAGTAACAACTCAGTTACTGAGGGCAGTCAAACAGGATACAGAACTGAGTTCTGCCAGGAGGACACCTGCTGTCCTCCACTGGTGACAAAGGGAAGGCCAGACATTTATCAGAGGGCACAAGTCATCACTTCACGTCCAACTCACACACATGGTGCAAAAATAACTTACAGTTTATTACTCCTGTGAGAAAAATATTCAGGAACAGATAAACAAATTCATATTTAGAACCAAAAGTAACAGAATTACCCAGTTACGCTTAAACCCCATACATATTCATACACAAGCTTATAGGCTGTACATTGTCATCATTACGAAGTTGAAAATTTACTAGATACAGAAGTGTTTGCAATTCTCTTTCCTAGTAGGTAAAATGACAATATATATTGATGGATTTATGGTGTGCACATATATACACACACACGCGTGTGTGTATATATATATCTCAGAGGATATAAACATGCACACCAAGTATGTATTTATATTAAAACAGGAGCACATTGCTATACCAGTGCCAGCTGGAGACAGCTGAAGGGTACTAGGTATCTGAGGATTCACTGTCACTTTGGAGAAGCCAGGTTTTCCCAATCTATTCGCAGCTCTATCAGGAAAGTGCACAGCAGCGTCACCCGGAGACAGCTGTTGTGACTCCATTCTGGAAGCGCTGTGCTTTCCAAGTACTACAGGTGGAAGCAACACGATTTGACAGGTTCTTGTTTGCAGAAATCTTAACAGCTGACATCCAACCCAGTGATGGGGAGGATCTGGACTAGATCACAAAAGCTTGAAATACTTTACATTGTCACTGTACACCAGCAAATCCAGGCACTTAACGCTATCGTATTTTTATTCTCAACTGTTCTAGAACTATGAGTGAAAGCTTATCTTTATTATAAAGATCAGAAACAAACTTTCCACAGACCTCAGTAGGATAGGACATCATCTTACATTCTAACGGTACTGTACTTTAATGAATCCAGGAATTTTAAATGTTTGGCAAAGTGCGTACTTTAAGAGAACCTTTCAGATATTTATAATAGCTTGACTGAACTTCAGAGTCAACATATGATAAATCCTCTACAAGATAAAGGCACAATATTTACAGGTACTCTTACTGCTGCAGCTTTAAATAAGATAAACTAAATAACCACGACCGTCTCTTAAATTAAACTATTGAGAATTATAGTAATAATCTTTCATAAAAAAGTAGATATGCTTGTGCATTTAGTACTCTTGATTCTGGAACCATCTGAACATGGGCATCACTAACATACACCCACTGTCCTCCCGATGCTCCCACGGCTTCTTTTAAACCTGAAATGCAAAAGCAAAAGAAGTTGTTTCTTGTCTTTCACGTCATCATCGAACAAATACAGTGGATATTTCAAAAAGCAAGAGAAGCTTCTGACCCACAAGAATAACTCATGACTTAGACGCAGGCCAGTATTTGTAGTTTGAAATTCACATGTCAAGGAGTACTGTAAGAGAAACTGGCGGAAGACAAAGCTTACAAGTGTACCCTGCTTTCGCTTTTTTTCCTGTTTTTTGAAAAACCCTACGACATTTCAAGTACAGCTTGCTGAGTCTAACAGTAAGTTATAGTAGCGCACAACCAGTCCTGACATAGAAAAAAGTCGTATTTCAAAAGCTGACTAGTGTGAAATTAAGAATACAAAAAGATCTAATCTGTTCTAATAATCACTGCAAGGGAATCATACGACTGAGGGAGACTTCTGTTTCAAAAATTAAAATATTAAAAGTTGTCCTTCTGGGAAATGAGCTTCAAATGCCAAGTGATACTACACAGGACAGACAGGAAGGTGCTTGGTTCTCACTCCTCCCGTGAAGGGAAACAATAAATATATTTACCTTACTCTGACAGCTGAACGTTCTTGCCTCCACAAGTCATTCACTAACAGATTCTATCCTAGAATCTCACTTCATTCTGCATACCCAAATCACATTAATAAGAACTAGTGTGCTGTTCTCAAAATATCAACAGAAATCCTACAGCAAACCTCATATCCTCCATGAAAAAGTTTCTTGCTTTTCACATTAAACCAGAGTATTCCAGATTTTTAAGCATAAAAAATTTCCAGTCCTAAGATACGTAAAATGCTCAAATATATGGAAAATTTAATTCAAATTGACATGGATTTGGCTCTTGTACTACAACGTTTTAAAATACCAAATATGCCAAATAATTACATTTTACCAGGCACCACTGTTCATCTGAACATATTATTTTGACTAGGAAAGAGAGGAGAGTTTTCCACCAATTCTCAGTTTAATAACTGAACCAAAATTCCCCACATAGAACTGAGTGGGGTTAATGCAGAAGTAGGTCATATACTGGGTATAACAGGAAAAAAAGGAATTGATTTATGTGGTCCTAAAAATAACAGAATATTCTGACCAAAACAATTACTTGCTATAAATCCCCTTAAGGATTCCTTAAGGAGCTGTAGCCAGTGGTTGCTTCTGGTTTTACTCACAGAGAAAGGAGGCTCTCTTTGTACGTACCCAGGACATTTTTAGTGGTAGAAATATGCTCCAGTAATTTCTTGGAGGGTGTCCTGACTTTCACATACGCCGCATAATGACCACCTCTCATTGACCCACTGTGCTCCACTATTCCATAAAGACTATACAGCACTCTTGCACCATCTGTAACATTCTGCATCCCCAGAAACACAGAAAACAAAGATAAATTATTTCACCGTGAATTTTACGGATATTTTAACTAGCTATCAACAGTATTACTTTAAAAGAAGCAAACAGACACCTACAAAATTAAATATATCTATTAAAACTACTCAATAGTCTATTAACTTATTTTAGTTACCATGGAAGCAGCAAAACTTGTCCTTAATGCTGTTAGATACACTAATGCCATCAAGGCACCACAGCTTAACTAATTGTCCTGGTTTGGCCGGGGCAGACTCACAGCCCAGCCACGCCAGGCAGGCCACCAGCAGTTTTGAGTCGGCCAGGGCAGCTGCCCTGAGTTAGCTACAGGTCATGGTCATTGTAAAGGGGAGAGGTTTGCTGAGGAAGGGGAGCTCCTGTTTGTGTTCCTGCTGGGGTTCCTCCCGCTCTTCCTCTGGCTTCTCCCTGCTCCTGAGGACTGCTCTCCTGTTGACTGTGACTGCTGCATGTTCATTGGGCTGAGTATAACTCTGGATATCTCTGGTATTGGTGTTATCTCATTAAAATCTCTTCTCATTTACACCCATGGATCTGCTCTCCTTTTTCCTGATTCCCCTTCCTGGCTCGTGAGGGGCTGTCAGGTGACAGAGCAACGGTTACAGTTTAGCCCCAGGTACAGGCTGAATGTAGACAATAATAGTTGTTAACACCTGTGACGTTCTTGATATGAAGGGCTTTTCAATTAGTTATCATTCTGATCTCTGGATACTATTTGAAAACATTCCTCTATAATTTCTCTAGGAAAGGAAGGAATAATAAACATCATCATCAATCCAGTTTAACTTGTGCTGAGGACAACGACTGTTGAAGTACAATAAAAATACAGGTTTGAAAGGGGTACCTTGCAAGATGCAGCACAAAATGGTGCCAAGTCTAAAATCAGTGGGAAATCCACATGCCTATTTACTTTCCGTAGACTCAAACCAGCCTTCAAAAGAAAAGAACAAAAAAGACAGTAAATATTTTTACTAGGAAGCTTTTCAAAGCTAAGGTGCATTACTATGCTATTAAAATAAACCACAACCAAGAATAAGACTGTAACTGATTTAAACATTCTCTGTTATGTTTTCAATACGGTGCCTGCTACACGTAGGCGTGATCGACACATAAGTGGTTTCCCTGGATACATCTGAATGGCCAAATGCACTCTGAAGGTATTAGACAGTCAAAAACCAGTTTCAAATACTGGTTCCACCAGTTGTCCATATAAAGAGCAAATATATATAAAGAGGAATGTACAAAAGGGTTTTGTCCTTTTACCTGGTGGAATCTTTTCAGATGGAGAATAAGAATGGCAGGAACCGAAGAAATCAGCAGCTGTTTCCGAGCATTTGTGTAGACACCTTCCATTTTCTTTTCTGTGTTCGTGAATATCAAAACAATTTGAAAAGTGAAGGCAGTCACATAGAATTTAACTATTTTTTAAACATCTGACAGGATAGATCTACGTTGCGACGACTTTGTACATGTTATATAAAATGCAAGAGAAATTTTGTGGAGTAACAGAAAAATATTTTCTCTTTTTTTTCTAGTTTTTAATAAACATAATCTGCTGAACATGAGCATTATTTTAGCCAGTCCTGTGTAAACTGGATCAAAAGTTGGAAGCACGTACACTATCCAGGTCAGCTTGCACACTGAGCTACCTACACTGTCTGTTACTATGGCACCCAACTGTCCTGTTAAAACTGTTTCACCTTAAATAAACAGAGGATCACTGGAACCAGAAATGCAAGGCACAGGTCTCTATTTATGTTAATGTCCTAACCACAGAGATAAGAGATTAATTTTCCATTCTTCAGTTCTTTCTGCATGACTACGTACTTTGTGCTTATTTAAGAGAAAGGTCTGAGAAGGGCTGTCTACTTCAGGATGCCTCATAACCTGCTGGCTTAAGCACACAGGATTGGGATATATGGACTCCAGTCCCCCTGTGGTCCAGAGGGAACTGAACCCGGGGCTCTCACCAAAAGTAGCTCAGTAAGAGGGAACATACCATCAGCATTTTTTTCACTGAAAAAATTAATTACTTTACTGGCTTTACATGTGTCCAAAGGGAAATAGTTCATGTGAGGTAGAATGGAGCATTTCATGTAATAGGAGTGACTTCATAAATCTTTTGTTTTAGAAGAGAAAAAAAATTAGTAATGACTAGTTGTGAACGGGTTTTCCTTTTCCATTTTTCCCTGTGCCCATGGAACCAAAATATAGCACTTACTCTCAGTCCAATAATGACTGATTATAAAATACTATTTTTAGATTAAGTTTTCTGAATTTTCTCATGCTTGACTTGTATCTCTCCATATATTTATAAATGCACAGCAATCAGGCAATTTTTTGTTACTGTAAGACCTCCCTTTATATTTTATTTACAAATAATCAGAAGAGCTTAAATTTTTTATCCTTCTGAATTACTATACATCAATTACTATACATCCTGCTCCTGAGGACTGCTCTGCTGTTGATTGTGACTGCTGCATATTCATGTTGCTGAGTATAACTCTGTACACCTTTGTTGGTATTGGTGGTGTTTCATTAAATCTGTTTTCACTTCAACCCCTGGGTCTCCTCCTCTCCTTTTCCCAATTCCCCTCCCTGGCTGGTGAAGGGTTGTTGGGTAATAAAGCAACTGTTATAGTTTACCCCTGGATACAGGCTAAATGTAGACAATATGTAAGTTGCGAGAGCTGAATATTACAGCATTTATTTCAAAGCTTCTAGGATTGTAAAGAACAGAAACAGCAGCAAAGATCAATATCAAACGATGCACCTGTTCAGTTTACGGTCATCTTTAAATTACTTGGATAAAATAAATAGAAGATGCAAAATAAATTCTAAGTAACATCTGCGATTATGTTCCAATATAAAATTTAGTCTTGCTGCCTTCGCAGGATGAAGTTTTGAGCTGTTACAAGCAAGTTCTGCCTGGGGAGACAGTTCCTATGTAGCCACGAGGGGGAGGCCCATGCTGGAGCAATGAAACGCCAGCGAGCGCACAGGTTTTGAGAGGCCATTCTGTAAAGTGTCCAGACAGATACAAGCACTTTACCTGTAGAGTTGGTTTTCTTCTGATACTTCTGTTTTCTTTCTGTGCAGCTCTCGCATAAAAGCTTGTTGTTCCCCATTAGGAGCTCTACAGAGGTGAACTGGTAAAGGCAGGACTGAACAGAACATTCCTTTGAGCTAGTTATGTAGCTTTGGGAAAGCGTCTGGAAAGCATTTTGCGGGTTTTGGCATAGCGGGGATTTGTCTACTGAGAACACCGAATTATTTGATAAAGCTAATGCTGGATCTCCACGGCTTGATTTTTTGTCTTCATTCACGGTATCACAGAAGCTGAGTTTGGATATGGCACTGGAAATCACCTCTTCATTATTATCACTCGGCTTGTTGTGCGGCATTTTAACATTTATGTGGCTGACGTGCAAACCAGACACGTTGCTGGATGGGCTGAAAGCTGTTTGCTTAGAAGCACTTTCGCTTTCTGAGGCTTCACTGTCTGCATCAAAGCTGCTTTCGGAGCGGCTGGCTTCCTTCTCGCTGCCGTCCGTCTGACTTCCATTTACAGCCGAGTCAGCAGTCGTGTCTTTAGAGTACAGGATGCCAGAGCTACCTTCCAGCTCAAGCTTTTTGTTTTTTTCCTGTATGATAACAGGACTTCTTTCTTCTTCATTCGAGGAAGCTTTTCTGGCAAGCCGTCTCTCCTGGTTCAATTGATTCTGTAAATTATGGCGTTATTATTTCAGTATTATAGGGGAGAAACAGAAAACGGGTATGTGATCTAAAACAGCTTTTTGAAACATGACAAATTCAAAGCACATTATTTTGTATTCCCCCACCTCTCACATGTTTAAGCTAGTTGATTTCCTTAAGATCTTTCTAAACCAATTTAGGATTAGAAACCTACACCCCAGTCAGCTAAGAGCATTATACTTACTGTGAGATCAATACTTCCCACAACTAATTACATTCACATTGTGACAGCTGTGGATAAGTGTGGTATTCACTTAATCTAACTTAAGCTTCTAAAAGGTTCTCAGGTTTAAGCTAGTCCCCTAGCCTCCCATCAGAGGCCTTAGCTGAGGAGCAGCTCCAGAAGAAAATTCAACGAACCTTGTACGCACTTGTCTTAGAATTAAACAAAGCATCGCTTGTAGTATGTTTGCTAATTTGTGTATTATCTGATTTTTTCTTTTGTCAAGCTTGCAAGAAGAAAAAAACCTTTGCTGCCACAGAAAACAACTACTATAGATTTAAAAAAACCCCCAAAGCTACCATAATTTTAGGCAATTTATACATGTTCATGATTCTCTTCTTTCCTTCTTTTGTTTGGCTGCTTTTCAAAAGAAATGAGCAACTTTCCTTCCCCTTTGGTTTTTTCCTTTATCTGAGTTGAATCAAAACTCCAGTGATGCCAGTGGGAATCCTTCCATTCACCTCAACAGTTTGAGTTTTCTCCTATAACAGTGTCTGCACCTTCTTCTTTCCATCCTTCCCTTTGTTTCTACCCTATGTCCTTTTTCTGCTTCTGTCTCACTCTTTTCTCCTGTCAGTCTTTACATGGTTATTCTGTTACATTTGTTCTTCACATGTATTTAGTGTGTTAGGACCTGACTCAGGGGAGTTTTTATGGCCCAACAAGGCACAGACCCTTTCAGTAGGACTTGCTCAGATACCAGGTACAAGAATCTAGAATTGCCATGACCTCATAACCTGCAGCCCAGGCACATTCCTAAAATAAGGCTCTAAAATAACTCCCTCTGAGCATCAGGAACCTGCACCTCCATCTTCCACTTCCTGGCGTGAATAAAGTACTTTTATACGAAGTGGCACACAGCATGAGTTGAACTCATATCGGTGCTTTCACAGAACAAAACTACAGAAACTAACTTTGATGGGTTGCTTCCGTAACAGGGAACCTAGGTGAGGGAAACACCCTTCTGCACACCTAATCGTGTGCCTAAGCTGCAGTGAGGGTGTAACTTTAGACATGACTTTGGGTTCAGTATTTCCTGTCTTTGGGTAGCTTCTCATTTGGTAGAGAGGGTTTCTGGACTGGTTTTTTTTTTTGATCCCACTCCAGCTCACGGGTACCAAAATGTGAGGCACTACAGGTAACTGCCTAACTTGCAGGCACTGAACGTCGTTCAGTCTATCCCTTAAATATACACAGTAGAGTCAATTAATGAAGAATCCTCAAGTGCATACTCAGTTTTTAAACTTCAAGCAAGAACTTAAGTCCAAATGAAGTCCATGTGAAAGACAAAAAATATTCCTGAATGTTTTCCTGAACTGGGTTTAAACTTTCACTAAATGTACAGTAGTTTGGTACAGTAAGTTTAAATTTACACCAAATAATTCAAGTCCTGAAACTTACAAACAAGTAAACAGTTTAGCAAAAAAACCCAAAATCTCAATAAAAATCATTAGAATCCCCAAACACTATTTTCCATTAGGACCATTTCTTGTCTTACTTAAGCTTGTTTGCCTTACAAAAATTTGCCTGACATTACTGCTAGTGTTCAGGGCTATTACGCAAAGAGCAGTCAAAAAATTCTTACAATCATGAGGCTCCCCATTTCAGGAGAAAAGCCTAACAAGGACTGTTCAGGTACTCTGTTACCTACAAAACCACCCACGGGACTCCCCCCATTTTCACAAGCAAACTTACGAACTGATGAACTGAAGTCACAGAACAAATGCTGACTGCATTCACAACTCTTTGCTTTTGGATTAGAAGTTTTACTGCAGATCAGATATATTACACTGAAAATAATTTTCTAAAAAGACTAAAATCATGATAAATACATTGTCTGAAAAGTCGGAGGAGGAACAGAGAATCACAAAGCCTCAACAGTCAGGCAGGCATACTTCATAGGTCACTTTATTCATTCTTATTGAAAGCAGAGTTGTTGCTTCCTTTCTATTAGACCATCTAGTCTAGGTTATTGAATCCATACTGTATCTTATTTTCTAAATTTTGAAAACATTTCAGTAATTGTGGTTGCATGTGTCAGTATTAACACCGTTATTCACACTATTTTGGATTTTTCCATGCCTCGTCTAGTATAGATTCCAACTGGCCACATAATCCTATATGGACGATAAGGCTTGTTAAAAAAAACCAACGTTAATAATGACAGTAAGAGCCTTTGTCACGTTTCATTAACAATAACGTCTGTGCACTTTTTTTTTTTAAACCTGTAAACACTCATACATACAAATCATCAATTCTGTTAGCCTGGCATATCTGCAGAACCGTTTTGCTGCCATCACAAAGAACTGTGTTAGGAGGCTGCACTGCAGCCAGGCTGAACCGAGCTCCCCAGCCCTCGGGCTGCTGAAGGCTGAGTGGATCACGGACACCAAGCTCTCAGTCTCCAAGAGCCTCTGCTGGCTGTACTATTTCTGTTGTACCCACTGCCAGCTAATCCCTCGGATGGCACTAACGCAGACTTCCCTGCTCTCTTAGCCAGCGTTACAGCTCTTGTGACTGCAACCAGAAACAAACTAGCAGGACACCAAAAGACAAGCAGTCAACAAAACCAAAAGCAACACGAATTGAAACTAACTTGCAGGTTATTTCTTCACAAACAAAACCCTGGAACTGAAAACTAAATGGTTCCCAATGACTGTCATTTCTCACACTTCTAATAATGACCTAAATATTTTAAAACAAGTTTATGTCAGCTGTATGTATACAAAACCCCCACTGATAGGTGTCAAAATTCCCACCCCTGTAGCCCTAGAAACTTCAGAATAAACTCAAGAATATTGTTAGTGTGAGTATTTTAGGTTCTTACCTTATCTTTTGTTAAAGCATGTTTCTTGACAATTTTGGGTTGATTATTCAATGTAGTGATAGAAGAACAGTTATACTGACCAAGATCTGCCTCTTGTACGCTTTTACCTTTACCTGTTCTTCCCAAAGGCACAGGTTTTGCAACCTAAGAAATTAGAGAGGAAATTAGGAATGGAAATATGCCAATTTTGTATTCCTTTGCAACCTACAGAAAAGATGAACGTAGGTGTCTTTTTTCCCTTTACTTCAGCACATAGTAACCTACATAAATCCAATAAACGGGCCCCTGAATTGTGGTTTAAGGCTACTTTCTAATTTTATTTATCATAAACACACTGTCAACATCTTTGAAGGATCAACTGAGAGCCACAAGAAATAGGAACGATACAAAATTCCTGTACAGAATACATACCAAATAACCTATTCTGGCATTGTATAAGCACATGTGTGGCTGTATGAGATGTGAATTTATCAAAGGGGACATAGCTCCCCTTAAGTCAGTCTCTGGTGCAGCCTGCCACCTTATGATGTGATGAAGCAACTGCTGCACATCCCCATCACGTTAACGGCAGCAGCACATCTAGACTATAAAGGAAAGAGATGACCACAAAGTAATGCATGTCCTCAAGGAAGAGCAGCGATTGCTAAAAGCCACCAGTTTTCTCTCTCAAACAGAAGCCATGAAGTTCCCATGTTAAACATGTGAGCCAGGACGCACAAGGGCCCAGATACTCAAAATGCTCTTAAAGCCTTAAGTCCCACAGAGATCTGTGCTTTATGCAGCCACAAAGATGAAGAATTTATTTTGAGCAAAACTGGTGTTTGGACAGCAGTACGTTTTATACAGGATCAAATATTACATTAAATACTTTCCCTTAAATAGACATGAATATATGCAGGATGGGGGAAGAGCCACTCCCAACCCACCTCCATACTCTCAAATGAAAACCCCAAGTCCTGCAAAACCAGAGTATATGCCTTCAAAGGAACACAGCTCCTCTGCAGCTAATGGAGGCATTCTGTGAAATGCAAAACCACAGAACAAATATATTCAAAGTCTACCCATTTTCACACTGTCTCATCCCGTAGGTACACTTCAGCCCAAGGGACTCGGGTTCTCCTAGATGCAAACCAACAGGCTACAATCTAACTTTCTGGACCTTAAAAAAAAAGTTTATAATAATTTTATTCATATAAGTATATACTAGAAATACTACTAAGTTAAGCTAATCTCAGACCTACATATACTGTAAATTACAACTGTCATTTGTTCCAAGTTTGGACTAATTAAAAAATATATGCACTTATGACATTAGTCATGTCTATAGATATGTAAATGTCTATAGATATATAAATGAAATCCTAATGAACAGACATATGACAGTACATGTATTTATGGACAAGCATATATTTTTACGCTTGAAATCAAAACTGTGTGTATATCCATAAATGTCTTCATAAAGATATGTAAAAACAATCCAGTGGAAGCAATAGTTATTACATGTTCTATTTCTTACCCTCTCCTCTATTATAGGAAGTGAAAGATCAATGAAAGGTTCTTTTACTGTTGAAATCTTGAAGAAAAAGAGAAAATGCATATTAAATGCAAAGAACAATATACGGGCTTAACACATAGCTCCCTTTATTAAAATAAATTATCAGAAACTATACAAAATGCTAATTAGTTACAAGATGCATCAAACTACAATGAAGAACTTCCCACAAACTTTTTTTAATTTTTATTTTAAGTTAGCTCTGATTTTCTTTCTATCACTGCACAAAATTTCAGCATACGGACACAAAGGGCAAGGCCATTCATCTGGGCACAAACTGGACCTAGCAGCAGTGTGGTGCTCAGTTTCTCTGAGCTCCAGACAGATTTTCAGGTCATACGAGCCTTCTAGATGGTACAATTCTGCAGAAGGCTAACTTTTAGAGTTTCCTGATCCTGGACACTTCTGTGCAGGCGTTTGATCTCGTACACTTAAGCAGCAAGGACTGGTTAATGACAGTTAGAAGACAGGTTCTAACTGACGCTCTCAGAAAAGATCATCAGGCTTACTGGTTACAGCCAAAAGCTTTAATAGAAATTTTCGCACCATAACACATACTAGTAATTGTTAAAATAAATCCAATTACTGGGGAAAAGAGGATTGAAGAAAAAACAACCTTCTTTTCTGTACTGAAGTTTTGTTTTGCCATCTATAAGCCACATAAAATCTAAGCTGAAACAGGAAATATCTGACAAATCCTAGCTAAAGACACTCACTCTCAGCACTTTCCATCTGCCATTATGGCTAGAGCATCCTGTCCAAGCCTGTTCCTTAAGCTCTCTCCCTTGCCGTTCTCAAATTCCTTCCAAAACTGACTTATCCTACCTCTGGAAAGACTGTGAAAAAGGCCTTAAAAAAAAAAAAAATCACCTTGTACATGTCAGTTACTGAACGCAGTCATGCCCTCAATTACTGTCATTGTTGTCCCTTTCTTGTATTGCTGATCCTGTCTTCCACCTGAAATATTTGATACAGCCTGTAGGCTTCTTTTTGCCTGCTGTGCAAGGGACTCAGCATGGTTTAGGTTCCAGTAAAGCAGTAAATGAGATCAAAACTATTGTAACTACGATGACTGCCTGCCTGATGAGCGGTGTTCAACCAGGGGTTCCTCTAAAGAGTGAGTTTGGATGAACAAACATTAGTCAAAAATATCACTGCCAATGCAGGCGAAGCAAAGTGAATGCTAAACTCTTCCTCAAAGGGCTACAGCTCGCAAATTCCCAGGTCCTGTGCAGGCAGAATATAAAAATCCAGCAAAAGTAAATGAGACATGCAAAATACATACAACCTCTATTTTGTACATAGTCAAAGTTCTTCATTGATACTAGTAGCACATTGAAGTGTAATCTACACATCATACACAGGGAAGTTTACCTGGCACTGCAGGACTGTGCTTAATTATTCACACTGATTGATTTACTTAATCTCTATAATATGAAATATAATGTTTTAAACCAAACACAAACGTAACATTCAGTCAGAAAAGTCATGCAAATAAGATTTTTCTCTTCCAAAGTTAAAGAAAATTATAAGGATCATGGAAAGCATTTATGATGAAATGTCAGTAATATTAATTATGAAAGGAATATGCTGTTCATTAGAGTTATTACGTTAATTATTAAAAATACTTCAAGGAAAAAAAAGTAATTTTAGCATTTCCCCACTCATACTAATTCAAAGTAAGTAATTCCCAATTTTCATGTATATCCCAGAAGAGCAGGCAGGAGGATTTATGTTTTAAGATAGGTAGGTGTTTTAAAAATATCAAATAAAACAGGGGCGTAACATGGATGATTATAAAATTTGGAACCTCCAGCCTTAAGTTGTAAAATCAAGCCCAGTACTTGAAACCTTTTTGAATTCAAAGGACCCCTCTTCTTAGGTTTGGGAGGATAATGCTTTAAAGAAGGAATAAATAATTTTAAATGAGAAACTTTTAATAAAGTCTTGTTTTTACAAACAAACAAACAAGTATAAAATTGGCAATACAATTTTATACTTTCAAGACAATGTAATCAAACCAGTATGTGATCTATTCCACATCAAACCAAATTCCAGAATACCTACATTTTCACATTCCTCACACATGACAGTGCTAGTCAATTCACCAACAAAGATCCTATCTATGAAGTTCATCTTCACACCCTCTCTTCCATATGCTGAAAAAACATTGCCTTTTTTAAATGTGAAAAATAACAGATCCAATGCCACACTATAAGTACAACAAAATTCTTTCTAAGATACATTATGAAAGCACAGTTTTTAAACATATTCAAAACGTTTTGAACACAATACAAGAACTAATACATCATATACTGTATTATCTCAACATTTAAAAATATTTTAGTGATGCAGTTCCCTTTTATCCTTCCCTTCCCCATCTACTATAACAGAACAATAATATTGTATCTCTCCAGAAGAAGACTTTTAAATAAAATCGCAGTTTTCTTTTGAATACATAGAGATATATATATATGTCTATGTATGCCTTGATATAGACACTAGGATAGCAGACAGGTTGTCACCCTTTCTAAATGTTTTTTGAAACTATAAAACTCTAAAAAATGAGACAAAAGCCTGTTCTAATGCACCTCAACGCCTTAACTGTTGCAGATTTAGGAAGCGTGGCTTTCAAAACAGCTTAATCATTAAGACTTTAATTAAAACAAAATCCCCCAAATTAGAATTTTTGCATAAACACACACACACATACAAAACAATTAAAAACCTCTCATTTTGAAAAAACATGCCTTCCTTTGAAGCAGCTTCCTATTTTGGCTTTGTAGCCAGTGTTTGCAGCATCAGTCAACTGACAGAAATCAGTTTTATTTATGCAAAGTGGCCTTTCTGAACGATACAATAATTGTGGCTACTTTAGAAAACAAAATTAAAATTTGTCTATCATTAAAAGAAGCATTATCAATACAGTGGAAGCGTTTAGCCTGGATACAAACATGCATGGCAGCACATACTAAGCTCCCTCTACCACACTAAGCTCTCTATACTTTAGATACACACTAGGTGGCACTAGAATAATACATAAGAAGAGTCTTAAAACTACAGCACTTGGGGACTGCTGCTGGCAATAGTCAGTGTTAAAGAAAATGGTATTTAAAAACTTGAGCATTTTTAGAAGTTTTCAATAAAGAGTTGCATACCTTTGACTTTTCTTCTAGTTTCTTCATCTGCTGTCTTAGTAGTTGGATTATTAAATGCTTTTAATATACCAGTTTGTATACGCTGTAATTAAAAAAAAAAAAACAAAAAAACCATTTGGCAAGTATTTTAAGTGTAAACATTCTAAAGACTATTATGTATGACGAGATTTTTGTCTACTCTTATTTCCGTAAAATAAACATAATTTAATATTTTAAAACTCCTGTTGTTATACACTAACAGAGTCAAAAATACATGGGCTTAACTTTAGTAGGTAACCATCCAAAAATTTCCTCCTCTTAAAAAGGGAGCCGTTGCAGAGTACTCCAAAGGCTATCAAGAAACGATGAGATTTTCAGTGAACAAATACTATCCAGTTCTTCCACTGACTAGGACACACAATACTTGAAGGCAGCGAAGTATCTTTTAATAGCCAGACTTTAATGACCGTGTTTGGGCGGTATTTTTACCACTTCTGTTTATTTTCTAACACTGCACATTTCAGAGTTATGTTAGAAAACCTTAGGGAAGTACAAATCTTTTCATGAATCCATATAAACGTCATCAACATTTGCTCAAAAAATCCTAAAAACTACATTTTTGAAAGACGAATCAGAAAGAAGCAAATTCATATGGGTGAGCTGTAGCTGCACCTCAAGACAGGGGGTGCTTCCCCCCAGTCTCTCAGTTGCCCTGGGATAAGGAGAGGCTGTACCCCCGTGAGGCGTACCCTGGCAGCAGAATTGCACAGGCTGGTACACACGGCGGCTCAGCCCAACCTCCGACACACTGCTGAGGGGGGAGCAGGAGGGCGAAGCAGGTCCCCTGACAAGGAACACATGCAGCGTGCATGACCCGTGCTTCCCTTTCTCCTGGCAAATGCACTGGCTCTCTCATCTACGAAGTAACATGTACGAGTCTCCCGCGTCGGGTGTGCAAATGACATTTATAATTAAATGTGTCACTGAAGTCACACTTGGAGCAAAGTACCATTCTAGAGGCAAATGGCGATACCAAACCTTCTGCAAGTAACTCAAAACCCTGTGTCCTAAAGGGGAAAAGAATAATAAATAGCTCCCGTTTGCAGGCAGCAAAGTATGCTTTTAAGCCGTGGAAGTGTTAGGATGACAGCATCGGAGGTTTGGTTTCCAGTTCAGGCACCCATCAGACCAAGTCACACTCCTACCTTATGAGTATGTGACCTGGCTTGTGAATTAACTCCCGCTGCCCCGAGCTCAGCTTTGTTCATCTTAAAGCCAACAATATACTAAAAGGACTAATCAATAGGTAATTCATGAAGTTGAGCACCATAAATGGGTTTAGGGCCATAAGCAACCCTTTTGTTGGGATTAGCGCGTTGAACCATTTATTTAGGTCAAAGAAAGACATAGTCTTTGAATGGGCAGGGTGCTGCGGACAATGGCAGCAGACATTAATCAATTAGCAGCAGGGTTCAGCCACTTCAGGCCCCGGTGTGAAACCATCTCCAGCCCACATTGCTGGAAACGGCAGACGCTATGTCATCTTTATTGTAGTATCGACAAGCTTTTATCTCAAAAATCCACTTGTGTACATACACACTAACTTTTTTTTAACAGGGATAGGAAAAAGTTTAACGCTGGTGTCAGATACAAGACACAAAACCACAGAGAAGAGGGAAAAGTGTAACATGATTTTTTGTTCATTCCTATAAGAAGTGCCATGTCATGTATTATCTCTATTTCTCATCAAAACTGTCAGGACTTAAAAACAATTAATCCCAGCAGGGACAGGGAAGCAGGGGTGGCCGTGGTCAGCTCACTCGCAGGTGGATGGCAAAGCAGCCGGCTGCCCTTTCAGCAGGGCTTCCCTCTTCCCAGAGTAAAGTTTAAAAGCGGCGTGAAAGGTTAGCGGCTGTAACCCCTGCTACAGGGTTCTGGTGGCAGGCACGTCGCTGCAGGCTGTCCCCAGCCGGAGGCTGGGTGGTGGGGAGGCTACAGGGGCAGCTGCCAGGCTCCCGCGGCAGGTCGGGCCGGCGTGGTGGCCGGCACTCATCATGGGCCTGACGTTTGCCGTTTGTCACACCGTCTGCAGACCCGAAACATGGGATATTAAAAAAAAAAAAAAAAACAAACAAGAAAGAGCTTTTACCAATACTGTTGGTGGCGGAGCAGCCCAAGGTGACAAGATGTGTTTGCAGTAATTAGGGCAGCAGAGGGGTGTCATTGCAGGGTGAGGTGGGACCAACCCCTCCCTGCCTGGTGATGGGGCGGTGGAAACACTCTACTGCCCGAAAGGTCACTTCAATCCCCACCATCTTCCATTACTCTTTTGTGGTAGCTAATGTAGCTGTCACCGCTCTCTAATAGTAAGTGATTCAAAAGGCAAATACAAACAAGGGTTATCACAACGACAGCACGTTCACTGGTGAAACAGGAGACTGACTTGAGGGGAAAGTGCAATCACCCACTGGAGAAGCTGCTTAGTTCTTGTAATAATCCTGCTTTTTGTGAATCCTCATTTGAGAAGCAAACAGTTTCCACGTTTTATTACATGAAAACTGACAAACAACAAAATAAAGTTTCCCTCTACTGCAAAAACATGACAACTCTTTTTTAACTAAGGTCACTGCTTCTGTTGCTGTGCCCTGTTCAACACCTTATTTGTAAGTGTGACAAAGTCAAGGTTTATCTGTTTCTCCCTGCAGTTAGTTCTGCTTATTATTTCTCCCTGTAGTTCAGTTCAATATACTGCTGACAAAACCAATATATATTAATACTCCGGTAGGATGGGGGTTCGTTCAGCACTACTCCAGTGCCAGCAACTGGGCTCAGACACAGCGTTATATCTCATCTCCAAGACAATTCAGCTCAGGATCATGACATTCATCACATTACTAAACGAGAGGGAGGAGGAAGTACACTGGTCAGTATGAGATTTAAGGACCTCCTTTTGAGGAGACTTAGAAAAGGCTATTTACCAAAATATCACCTGAAAAGATGGTTCCAAGACTAAGTCAGGAAGATGAAATCAGATATGGTCAAAATAGTTTGAGCAAGCAAACACACGCTTTCTTGTATTCAACAATGTAGGAATCAGAAATAACAAAGGAAAAGAAACATGCAAAATCACACAGGGACATTCCTAATATAATATAAATGGTTATATGCTTAGCACATTTAGATAGAGATTATAAATAATGAAACGCAGCACCTTATTTATAAAACAAGCAGTTCTTCACACTTTCAAAAGCTACAAGAAACTTTGCAAGATCTTATTTTTGTCCTTTTTTTTTTCATTGAACTAGATTTCAATGAAAATTATGGGCAGCACCACAGCTAGGACCTGCTAATTTCTGTCCCAAAGCTTTAAAATGCAGTTTCCCAGCTAGATCAGCTTCTACTTCTACTTTCTTGACCCCTCTGAAGTCCTTTTTTTGTCCTTTTGTTTTTTTTAAACATAAATCATACTCTTTCTACTGCTGGCTGAAACTTTTATTCCAATCAGCAATTTAAGATATCAACATGAATATAATTAAACCCTCTTTCAAAAAGTTATTATTTTTCTCAAGATAAAGAAAAAAAAACAGCAACTGCTACTCCATTAAGTACGTCTTTAAAACATCAGGAACATGAAGAACATTGAAGCAATGACTAGTAGGTTATCATATAAACAAAGAAGTTCGTTAAAACCACGCGCACAGACACTACCTTTGTTTCTTCAATCCTCATCGCATCCAACAGATAGTGCAGAAGCTCCTGGCTGTCCTGCTGCTGGAACCCCTTAAATCGAGGAGCCCTAGGAAAGAAGCGGTGAGGAACTTAAATTTACATTGGGAGGTTCTTAATGAGGCACGGTCTACATCAGATTCTTGTTGGATGCCAGGGGTACAAATAGGTGAAATCCCTACTGGACCTAACGGGGCTTCAAGAAGCTTCTGGTGTGGTTGTAATTACAGCAACAAGGCTGCACTTTCACTTGGGCAGCATTTTGACCCTATTGGGGATGGCTTGACTAAAATACAGCTTTGCCAGTAGAGTTTCATGCATGCTAGCAGCACTTTCCTGACAGACGACACCAGTACTTCTGTATCACCAAACATTCCCAATGTCATGGAGAGACAGAAGATGTGCTTAACCTCTCTTGCTATCTCATTCTTCTGTCTATCAAGGAGAAATCTCAAATGTGCATAGAACGGTCCGTACATAGTAAACCAGAAACAGCACTATAATCTGAACTGGAAAAAGATGATCTTGAAATGGAAAGGAAGTCACAAGGTTATGCATCAAACAAACAAAAACTGTGGGTCAGAATCCAAATGAGAATTTCTTAACTTCTTAAACAGAAATATGTAAACCATCTCTTTCAAATGGCTCCACAGTCAACCAAGCCAGTAATTTGCACCTTACTAAACTGAGGGAACAGTCAATGAGTAAGATGGTAAACATGACATATAGCATATGAATTTCAAATGCTATTAAGAAAACTTAAGAGAAAATTATAATGGTATGATATCCTGATATATGTAATTTACACTATATTCAATTACTCTTCTATTTATACTAAATTTCTTCAACTAATATTATATATATTAGTGATAAATGTTCTAAACGTAGAATCTCCATCCTAACAGCATTCCTAATCAGAAAAGCCAGGGTTTGGGGTTGGGTTTTTTTGGGTAGGAAGAGTTAATCACTCTTACATTATCAGATAAGAGTTACTCTTGTACTTGCTTCATAGAAGTTTTAAAAGGACCTTTTAACATCATGAATTATCAACTCATACAATACCCACATCCAAACTCCTGTTCTACAGTCTAACAAACTGCAATACTTCACACATCTGAAATTCATGTTAATACACGCAGTATTACCAGAAGCAAACAAAACGCAGCTTCACTTCTAAAACTGAGACAATCTCTTGACAGTTATTTTGATTGAGACAATACATTTGAATCCAGAGTCCAAAACCGATCAAAACCTGAGGCAGGTAATAAACTGGATACACATTGTCTGATTCCCCCCCCGCCCAAAGCTTCTTATGGGAATTGTGTACTCAACTGGTTTTGACAGCAAAAAAAATCTGAGCTGCAAACTTCACCCGTCTTCTGCATGAATTCAAAGGAACTCTCCTTACTCACCTATCAAGACAACCAAGTATATCAAGTATTTTGCTCTCACTGCATATCGAATACAAAGACACTACAAGTTCCAGCTTTTTTGCAATTCCTGAGGGCACCAAAACCAAGTTATCTGGACAAACAATGGAAGATCATAAACTATCCACACTGTTACTGTGATTTAATACTGCTACATTTCCTATCACCATTCACTTACTTTACTAATCTGAATGGACAGCATTAAAAAGAAAACCCTGATACGACACTCTTTTCTCACACTCATCAGGTTTAGAAGATGGGAGATAGTGTGGTCCGCTCCATCCAAACTTCATAACGCCTGGAAAAATATTTTAAAGTCTCATTCCCGTGCTGTATCTGTAGGCACGGGTGGCAGATATGCCAGCCCCAAGCCTACCAGAATTGGTTCCTGCACAGCTGCCCCCTACAGGGATTTCCCTGGCCACCCCCAAAACAGGAGCAAGCAGCATCTCAGGCTGAGCACATGAAGTGGCCTGCAGGAGAAAAACACAAGGCTGCAGCTCTCCAGCTGTGATTTTGTCTGTGAGGTGAGTGATAAGTACTTCTTGTATAACCGTGTGACACAGCCCTCCTTTTTACAGTAAAGTTGTATGAAGGAGTGCTTTTTTGCTTTGTTTTTGAGATCCAGACAAGCTAAAAAGCATTAGAGCTTCAACTGAAAAAGAGACTGCTTCTGCATAAATAACGTCATTACATTTTGGATCTGTGATACTGAATAACTCAGATTCCCAGACTACGAGCCCACCTTCTAGAATAATATATACTGGCTACTCAGGTTAAACAGAGATCTAAATCACCAAAGACTGCAACAGCTTCTTTAAAAAAAAATTCAGTGCACTTCCAAACTTTTAATCTCTAGAAATTAAGTCTCTAAGGAAAGGGTCTATGCACCTTAGAAAACACACATCTGGTGTCACCCTTGTCCTCCCAGGCTACATCGTCCTTTGAGCTGTTCTCCTCCGTGGTGCCTGGCCACAGCACCAGCAGAGACAAGTCAGCTCGTGAGTCAGCCCAAGGACACAGAGGGGACACTGGCGCTGGCTGAGTTTGTACACTGGGCAAACAAAAAACGAAGGCTCCACAGGAAAGGCGATTCTTTTTTAGTCTTTTTAGACCACCACCAGCAGCATCTGCATATGACCCTCCTAAACCAGAAGAGGAAAAACATCTGTTTTGGAGTACGCTACCATTTACACCAGTGATGTTTTAGGCAACTGCACAGGGGTAACGTTGCATCTGTTCATAAGACAGCCATTCAGTAGTCTCAATCACTGCTATTCAAAACCTGGAGGTTCCTTTTTTCACTACTCACAGCATCTAAATATACTATAAATACCATATTTTGCAGGCATAGATTACACAGAAATTACAAAATACACTTATGAATGCATGGATAGAACCTGAAGGTGTTACTGAGATAACCATAGCTGGACGGCTTCTCATAAACAATTTGGATGTCCAGCTGCTTGCAGCCCCAAATCAGACTGTATCAATATTCACTACTAACGTATCTCTATTCGTATTGACTATAACTTACTGGGAAACCATAACTGTCTTTCCAGGCAAGTTATCCTTTAGATCTTTAATTATGGTCTTGGACCGATTCATCTAAAATGGGATTTGAAATGGTAGGGTTTTTTGCATTTCCAGTAACACCACCAAACGGCAACTGTGACCTGCTGCATACTGAGAAGAGCACGTAACCACGTGCACTCCTTCCAAAATCTAGCACAGGAGACAACCGGCTGAGCAGAGCTCAAACAAGAATTTTATCAAGCTGGCAGAGCAGCCAGAAAAACCAACCACTTAGTTACTCAATTTTATTAAACACATGTTGAGCCAGTTTTCATTTTCAGCCTCAGATCGCACGCTCTGGCTAACCAGTACCTCGAGCTGTGAATACACATCAGTGTTTTCTCCAGGCACAACGATCTGACTTGCCCGGCCATGCTCTTCAGCTGTTCTAGGGTTCCTGACGGTGAGGTTTCTTTCCCACTCAGGCACTAAACCTGCTCAGGTTTGCCTTGGAAGTTTGTGCTCATGGATAGGAGAAATTAAAGGTGATCACAAAATGCATCAGATGTGCAACGTGCCTGCAACAGTAAAACTTAAAGCTGGGCAAGATGTCGAGATGCCAAGTTAGGGCACAGCAGCCCTGGGCTACAGGCAGGACAGTGATGCAAGGGTCTCAGTTCTGAACTGCTCGCTGGAGGCACTTTGGGATGTAACTGGAGAAGGATCTACAGTGACGAGGCATCTAAGGTCAGTGCCTAAAATTAAGTGGAATAAATCTCGACCTGCATATGCAAACCAACATGTTGACATTTACAAATATACTTTCACATTTGTACTTCATAGCTATTTTTTAACACAAAGTTGACAATATCCCTAGTTAAAAATTATTTAATCATGCTGCTCTACTATGAGGCTTACCATAAAATCTAGAATCAGCAGAGTGGGTGATATTTTTAAGCATTCATTTTAAAGTCAACATTTCTTTGCATGTGCAGGTCAACCTAAAAAGTTAATTTCAAATTAAAAAAAAAATCCATTAATTCAAACTTGAAAGAGTCCTCTTAAAAATAAAATATTTTGGTTTAATGTTATTCAAATGCAACTTTTTGCTTCTATTAAAATCAAATGTTTCATTTCCAATTAATTTGATTATAAAAACCAAATACATTTTGAAAAGTACTGAACCTTTATTTTGAATCCAATAAACCACTCAATATACATTATCAACAAAAAAGAACCTATGTACCTGCATGCATATGTTTACCTGCATGCACAGTTTCACTTTTCAATTTTCTAAAACAGTTTTCTCATTGTTTCTTTCACTGAATGGCAAGGAATCTGAAAGAATCTTTTTTTTTTTTTTTTTTAACTCAGATGCCGAAATCAGTTAAATTCTGAGAAACCTAGTTTTTTAGCCACAGTATTATCATTAGTTTTCTTTATGAGAAATTTCTTGCTTTCCTGAGACAGTGAGACTCAATGAGTATATTCAGCCTATCTCCTCCAATACATGCACATTAATAGCTCCGGTGTATAGTGAGAAAACAAAATCTTGCATTTGCTCAACCTGGATCCTGGTACTAATAGGGATTTTTATTTTTTTTGGCCACAGAAGTAGGGCCACTGCAAGAGACATTACAGTAAAAAGGAAGAAAAAACTAATAATTACTTGATGAAGAAGCAAGCAAAAACTCCATCGCTGTCACAGGCGGTTGTTTTCATTGTAGGCACACCTCACAGAGCTACATCTTCAACGCAGATCAGAAAAAAGCCCCACACATACCTTTCATTACTGTTTATGGTTTGCAGTTTCCCACTGACGAACATACGATAGTAATTTCAGATTAAAATTAATTTCCTAAATGATATTTCACAGGAAACTTGTTTACCCATACGTTCCACACGGTTTTACTAGCTTAAATGAATGGGTGAAAAAATTAACTCTGCCATGGCAGTTTTTCATTTCTCTTAAGTCTTTCACTTCAGTAGCACATAGTGCATCTACGAGGACACCATTATTTAGGCTTTTGTGTGCTTGTATTAAATCCTCTTCCAACCTGTCATAAATCTACATGCTTGGATTTTAATGGCAACAAGGATGATGGGAACGTCACCGCTACCACTTTTAAAAGTGAAAAGGCAGGGAAAGTGACTTGTAAAGATGCTACATAAGGTCTGAGTCATTAACTTGGACTGACAAATGACGTAACAGTTAACACTGCTTAACATGTAGTTGATCTGTCATTCATGTACACAGCATGCTATGTAATGTTGTATACGATTCTGAATATCTGATGTTCTGTGGAAAAACATTTGAGATTAGGGCATCTGGTTTTGGGAGGAAGCCACAAAAGAAAACAAAAACAAAACAACAATGAAAAAAAGATAATGCAGTGCATTTACTGGAACTTCCTACACTTATAAACCAGTATTAGGGGGAAAAAAAAAGGAATTAATCCATGCTGATACACAGAAATCTGACAACTAAAAGATGTGTGCTCTCATCTCCTTGAAAATATGCTTCAAGCAAGATCCTTGGCAAAAGTGGGGGACTTGAAGATGGTTGGTTGAGTTGACCGCTCACAGATGTGCTGACATATGGAAGCCAGTGCCAATGCGATACAACCTGTTGTACAGTGTCAGCAGGATAATGACAGAACAGGTTGAACTCCTGCTAATGGCCATAAGTGGTGAAGGACAACTGTGACATCTACACGCATACGACTTATCTAGCCTCTCATTACTCATCTGGAGACCAGTTACGACTGCGCGACTGTCAGTTAAAGAAATACTTTTCATGATGATCGACTTCCTAGAATGTTTTAATAATAAAACCTACATAATAACAATTTTTTTAAGAAAAAACCCAAACAGTTCTCTACGCATTAATATTTTTAATTCCTATCTTATAGGAATTATATAATAACCAAATAAACCAAGCTATGCTTCAAAAGCAAAACTGGGATACAATTACCGTCATTCAATCACACTGCACAGAACTGCCACACCTTTAGTGTCTCTAATAAAAATCCCCTCCAAAATCACCCTTTCAATATTTATTGTCTTTGAGCAGAAGATAGCCTAATACCTTGAAAAACTTTAGAAACAATAGTATGTGCTTGAAAACAGAAAACAGAACGTACTATTTGATTTTTTACACTAGTGCAATATGCAGAGGAACCCTTTCAATAGGGAAGCAAAGTAGAATGTTTACTTAATGTTAGACTGGGAGAAGAAATTTTGCTTATCTGCAGATGAAGATGTTCACCTCTCAGGATTGACCAGTTACCAATGAAAGTTACCAAAAAAAGCACGCAAAGGGCTAGTTTTTTTAAGTTACCACAGTTCACAGGACTTACCTTTCTCAGTGACGCTATCAAATACCTATTAGCTGTCATTAGAGAATAGCTAGAATGAAAAGTTTTATTCTTCCTAAAACAATCGTTCTCATTAGTGATCCCAAATTATATGCAGCACTATGACAGAAAAGAGAGCAAAATCCTACAGCATGATTAATCCCCATGATTAATCTTATCTCACATCTGCCCCACAGACATACGAGTTCTGCTACCATGAGGTCCTTGGTATGAAAAAACCCAACCAAACATGGGCTTGTCCCCAGATGTAATTAACAAGTAACACCAGACATGCCTGTCCTATCTTGACGGCATGGACAGGCAGCACTTAGCTCTCATTTGGACATGCTGGCTGATTTCTTTCATCTTTTTCTATCTCACCTTCCCCCGAAAGAGAAAACGAGGCACCATCACTTTCTTACAATGCATCAGACCTCTGGTACCTGAGCAAAAAGCACTTGTTAGAAGTAGCTCTGAATGGACGTAATAGCTGACATGCTACAACAAAGCCATTTCCCACTTGACCATCAGAGGGAAAATACATCTCTCTCTACCAAGTAATAGAAATACCTGTCTGCGGAAATTTCTTCCTACCAGCTGGTAGCCAAGTGAAGGCCTTTAGGCATGAGGTCCTGCCTCCCTATAAAAAAGTTTTCTCTTTATATGGATGTCTAATCCTTCTTTCTTCCTTTAAGTCCTGCTAAGATTTTCAACAGCACTCTGTGACAGCAAGTTCCACAGGTTAACTCTATAAAATGTTAAAAACCACCACTGTTTCTTCCCCTGGCTCTAAATCTGTTGCCTTCCACAGACAGCTCCTTGAACTCTTACGAGGGCAGTTAAGTGAGCACAGCTAATTTATCTTCTATCATTTATCATCTTCTCTTGCTGTCATCCCTCCTTTTCACATCCTCTTCTGCCTAAACTCCCAATATCCAAGTCCCTCTTGATGTGAAGCCTTCCTGGTTTTGTTACCTCTCCCTAAATCTCCAAACTGGCTTTATCTTATGTGGCTCTATTCTGGTTATCATGAGCATTGCTACTGAGGATACACCTCCAATGTACCTAATGAAATTACAGGTTTTCTCCTTCATTGTATCTACAAGCATTGCTTACGTAGCTCACCGATACCTCACACACTGCAAATACTTGCCCAAAATGCTGCACAGGTCTTCCTCCTGACTGGAAGAAGTGAACAGAAAACTCAGGAACAAGCGCAAATGACTCCTGCCAATGCACACTACTTATATACGCAATTAATCTCCTTTGCATTCATAAACCTTCTCCATCCAGCTTTGTTAACTTGTTCCAAAAATTAAGGAAACTCTGACAAAGTTAACTGAAATAAAGACGTGCAAGTTCGCAACTGCTGCTGCATGGAGAAGATACAATCTCCTCTGTCAGAGACCTCCTGAACATGATGCAGGACCGTCTGCAAGGCATGTGGACGCACAACAGGGACTCAAAATCATTTGTCACAATTGGTCAAGGAAACATCAACTATGTGTTCTGCTGCTATTACCTTTAAATGGTAAAAGTCAAACGTGAAAAATAAGCAAGTTGGAAATCTTTTCTAAAAAGAGATCTTCTGCTACAGCAATATTATTTTAAAAGAAAAGGCTCAAAAAGACTCCTAATTAATGAGAAAAATCCTGATCTCGTACAACATTACCTCAGTTTCCCTCAGCACTTCCTCTTAGAAGTGATAACTGCAGAATGCTCTAAGCATTGCTCAGGATTCCCTCCAAAACTAATCAATAGTCCTAACCGGACATGACCTCCATTCTATCAGTCCCACCGTTGCCTTGAGTTCTACTTTCTGCACCTGAGAAGGAAGGATGAATACTCCTCGGGAAGGGAAGACCTATGTATGTTTCATGACCACCGATAAAATCTTTGTCAGGCAAGTATTTTCTCCTGCACGTTAATGTAGCAATATAATACCCCTATAAATAATTATTTGGTGGAGGTTTGAAGCAGCTAAATTCTGTAACTACTTTCTGGACTCATCACTTACATGCTGCAACATTTAGCTGCTACACAAATCTAAGCTTTCTTCCACCAATAAAATTATTCAATCATAACAAATAAAAGAAATAAAATTTATGTCCTCTTAATATATCAGTGTTGCATTAGTCACTAAGTCTCCAGATAAGTCAGAAGTCTGCAGTCCTGATATTCAGCATAGTGGAAAACCAACAGAAGGGCCCCGTAGCTATGCTCACAATCTGTCCTCACAAAACATCTGACAGCTGCAACACTAACAAAATTAACAGTGGATGAATTAGTACCAGACGCTAAACAGTTGCTATAGAAAGACTCATCCATTTCTTTTCTTCTTCTCCCCTTCTTCAACCTGGCTACCCCACCACTTGATAAAATTAATGCTCAGTATCATTTTTTTCTTTTGTTATTTAATTTAAAAAAGCACCACAAATACCCTTTCATACACAAGACGATGAACTTCACACCATGATCTCCCTAGACTCTTAAAGAAGCAGTTCACAGTTGAAAGGACTGTGTCCCAGTTCTCTTACTGCTTTTGAGCAGCAAACACGCATCCACTTGCAGCGTTTCTCACTTGCAGGTTTTGGGATCCCAGCCGGTGCCATGACAGAGCTGCACCCGAACAAGGCAGCACCACGCTCTCTGCCCACACCTAACCGCATTCCTACGTGCCTTCACTCGCTCCTTTTTATCTCTTCCTTCCTTCCCGGCCTTCCTAGGTCTTCTTTCACTGAGCATGTTTCAATTTTTGAGTAAGGATGCCCAGTTCAAATGTGAACATTCAAACTCTTGCGTAACGCAACATCTGAAGCAGGTGGAGTCCTGAAGTCCTACAAGGACATCAAAAAAAGCAACTCTGGACATCAAATTCAGAAGTGTTATTCCAGTGTTGAACTGGAAATGACGAAAAGTGCCAGGTCTTAAATTATTCAGCTAACTTTGCTATATCTTGCATCAACTGATCTAACAGGAAAATACATCACCATTCAGCTAGGAGATTAAAACCCAAAAAACCACCCAAACTCATCAATACCAATTCAATAGAAATTTATATACATTTTTATATATATAATCCAATTGTGTCATCAGGAAAAAGTAACCATTTTTAAAGGATCAGCCTTCTGCTACACATGAGAAAAATAGTATTAGGAAATTGCTGTGTTACTTTTGGGCTAGATACCACACTGTAACAGTCCTGACAAGCAGGTAGATCTAAGTATATAAAGAACAGCAGCAGACCATCACCTGCCAACAGCTTCAGCATTTCAACCATTCCCGTCTGTAAGAAGCCTAACAGGATTTGGAAGTGACTATACCAAGTAAAACGTCTATATTCTGCATGACGACTCAGTGTGCATGTCCCTGTTTTTCAAGCTACAATCGACTATTCAAAATAATGTTATGGTAAACAGTGGGACTGGGAAGACAATTTCTGGGTCACAGTCCAACTCCTGACATCACAGACAAGTACATCCTATACTATCTGCACAACCTGCTTTATAAATTCTTTACTGAAGAAAGGTATGGCCATATCCTGTAGACTGGGACTGAGACAGCAAGATCTGCGATGGGGAAAGAATAAATTTTAAAAAAACCCAAGGTTGCAACTGAGTCAGCAAAGTTTTATATAAAATATATAAAACCAAAACATTATTATTAGAAGTCCTTCCCCATGCCCTTCTCCCCAGTATTTAACTGACTTGTCTTTGTCTGACATATCTCTCTGAAATACAAACTTTTTTTCAGTATAGTGCTTCCTTTCACATATTCATCCTGTCATGTCTTTAGGAAAGATGCTGTTCAAACTTTACTTGATAAGTAAAAAGAGTTTGTGCTAATGCATGTGAAGACCACAAGTAGTGCATGCCTTTAAGATTACTTTATTAACACGACTTCTTGGCAGGATTCAAAAAGCACTTTACAGAGAATGCAGCAGCAACACAGACTTCTTCCTAGCTGGGACTCCTGCAATCTTGCCAGGGTCCCTCTCTCACTTCAGCTTTGCTAAAGAGTAGGAAACCAATTTGAAAAGATGAAAAAAGACTTTGTAAAAATGGCATGACAGAACACTGCAATCACACTGTTTAAGTTAATATATAGTAAATGTATTCAGTTTGCAAAGATAAAGATTTCCCGTCCTACTTTCACCTCTGCAGACTGCTGAATTTGCTGAAATTCTCCCTTCTTTCTTGCTTACATCACCATCAGCAAGAAAATAATCAAAAGACCAAAACCTTCTGTCATACCTATGCAGTCACTTACTGCCCCGAGTATCAATTTCTTGCTATCAGGATGTGGCTGACACTTTTGTTACTGATATTAGAGCTAGGAAAGAATTTAAATCTGAGTTGTGTTCTGCAAGGCTAACAAAAGTAACAAGTAGGTACGAAGGCAAAAGATGGTAGAAGCTGATAGATACATGTCTAAACAGCAAAAGTCTGCTGCCCACGTTAAAACATATGTTAAAGTGTATGCCCACGTTAACATGCGTGCCCATCTTAAAGATCAAAAAACAACAACAAAAAAAGAACAACTAGATATCTGAGATTTAACACCGATAATAATTGGGTAGGCATCACTTGATTACAAAAACACACACACACACACAGAGCAGATACAAAATAGGTATCACTTCAAAAACACAATGCCATCCAAAGTGCGCTGCATCGTGATTATTTTACAATAAGTTTGCTAAAGTGGGCTGCAAAACATGCTTTACATCACCTTTTCCTGTCTATCCTTGATACTTATAGAGAAAAAACTACTGTCTTATTTCACAGAATCACAGAATGTTAGGGGTTGGAAGGGACCTCGAAAGATCATCTAGTCCAACCCCCCTGCCAGAGCAGGACCACCTAGAGCAGGTCACACAGGAAGGCGTCCAGGCAGGTTTTGAATGTCTCCAGAGAAGGAGACTCCACAACCCCTCTGGGCAGCCTGTTCCAGTGCTCTGTCACCCTCACAGTGAAAAAGTTGTTCCTTATGTTAATGTGGAACCTCCTGTGCTCCAGCTTGCACCCGTTGCCCCTTGTCCTGTCATTGGCCATCACTGAGAAGAGCCCAGCTCCATCCTCCTGACAGTCGCCCTTTACATATTTATAAACATTAATGAGGTCACCCCTCAGTCTCCTCCAAGCTAAAGAGACCCAGCTCCCTCAGCCTTTCTTCATAAGAGAGATGTTCTACCCCCTTAATCATCTTTGTATAATCAAACTTTTGAGTCAGCCCCAAAATAGGAGGAGGAGGGAGGAAACAACATATTTTTCTTCCCCATGTATTTTTCTTCCAGGTAGATAATGCTAAACAGAGCACTGCTGTTGGACTCAAAAATCACATTTTATACATATTTACTTTTACAGCTCAAAAGAAACAAAGGGAAATAAAGTACAATAGAAAAAATATAATACTAAATTTCTGAAGTTAAATTTTGAGGATAAAGTAATAACTGGTTTCTTCACCAGAATTAAATTGTCCCTGCTCTAGTCTAAAAGCTTTTGTTTCTTTGTACCATATTTTCAGCCCATGCTTGCACAGTGAGCTTGTCCTGGAACATCATGGTAGAAGGCTGCAACTTTCCTCCTAACTCTCTTGCTGCAGAACACTTAAAATTCCACACAATAATACAGCAGCAAATAAATTAACATGCATTATTCATCTTTTTAAATGTGAGATTGAGCTATATCAGTTACTCTGCTTCTACAGCTTCTTTTACTTGTAAAGTCAGTATTTAAGTTTTTGTATCAACTTTTAAATAGGTCTTCTACAGGTGTTTTAAAAACCAAGATTGTTTGCATCATAATTGAAGGCACCTACAAAGCACCACTGTAAACATTTTCCACACCAAGAAACAGGAGTTTCTTTAGGGCCTGTAAGCTCTTTGCAATCTGGAGCCATATGCCATTTCAGTACTGCTTCAAGTCCTTACTTGTTAGACCCTTTTCAATTTTGAATCGATGCCAAGGTCAGACATCATAGCAGAGGTTTCCCATTTAAAAGCTTACCCTTTTTTTTCCAAAATACCTACATATGCTTTGCAATACTAGGACAGCTTTATGCTAATATACAACAAAACTTGAAAGGTAATTCTATTTTCTTCAGTTTTACCATGCCCTCTTCTGCCCCCTCACACTCAGTTCAAAGCCCACTGAAGTTAGCGGTTATGGACTGGGCCACACAGTTCATGAAGAGCAGGTACAACCCTGGAGCACAACAAGGAACCCTGGAACTTTAAAACCTGAAGACGACATTTTCTGGACTGCACAGTAAAAATCTAATGGCACCTTAGAAAGGACAACAGACATGGCACACTCAGAAACATATCCTTGGAAATTAAAAACAAACAAATAAATAAATATAAAAGATACTGACAATACGTACTTTTGACAAAGCTGGCTGAACAGCACTTTGGGAGAAAGAGGACCTTTTCCAGCCTCCCTCATGCTGTGAAGGAACAAGAACATTGCTGAAGTCAAAGGTCCTGGGCTGGAGAGGTTTACCACCAAAGGATCCTTCAAAGCAAAGGTAAATTGCACATCAGATTTCAAAGTTAATCACACTCAAGATCTCAAGTTAGTACATTTATGACAAAGAACAATGTAACTTTCAGACTTCGGGCTATTTTTTTCTTTAAATGTTGATGTCACCTATATGATTGAAATAGTCGAAGAGAAATTTATTATTTTAGCAGTAGTAGCTGCAAAATTAAACAATTCTTGTCAAGCAAATTGGCTGGTAACACAATAGTTTTGGAAACAGGCATGTCACTGAGCCAGCCTGATTCTCACAAAAACAGACTACCTCCCGTATTACCTGCTTTACTCTTACATTCGCACGCACTGAAATTCAGTTGGTAGAGACAAGGCGGGTGCTGTCCTCCATGGGCCAGTGTAAGACAGAGCTCAGTGGCATCCCATCTGCTCAACTTTAAGAAAGGGGTGGCCAGCCTCTCTGACCTGTGAGCCACACACCGAAATTTCCACACATCCAACAGCCACAGAAACAAACCCTGTTCCTCCAGCAACCAGGCGCTGGGAAGGCACCAGCAGTGGTTCGCAGCGGGAGCCGACAGCAGACCCCATAGGTCTGCCGTGGCAGCGGGGGGACAGGCACAGGGCGCAGCCCACACAGCCCCTCCTGGTGTGAGATTTGCCCCAGCCAGCAGGTCCTGGGGCTGGAAGGAGCCGGCCAGCAGCGACCCGAGCCAGTCTCAGAGCAGGAGATGCTCCTGCACTGCTTACGTGCCACGTCTGACTCAATGCCCACAGGCCACCAGCTTTCCTTAACGCACTCCCAGGTTCATACGTGACCACAGTGGTCCCTACTAGCTGGCCTGACCTCTCACAAAAAAAGATTACACCTGCCAGACAAACAATTAGAGAGCCTCGTCCAGAAAGCAGGTCTACACAAAACGTAAGCGCTATGAATACGCACAAATACAAAGTATTTGCATTATATACACTATCAAAAGGTGGAAAAATGTGGGTTACCAAGCAGTAAGCTGGGAGCATCTACATTAGTATTAGACTACTGTAGCCCTCTAATTCTGTGTTGACATACAAAGATCAGAAAACACAGTTTTTGCTTTAACGATCTTATTTACATTGTAAGCATTGTCATTAAACAACAACAAAAAAATCTTTCAACCTTATGGCTGTGCAAGTTTCTCATCAAGCATAAGCCAACGTACCACTGGCTTTCTAAGCCTCTGGGCACAAACAAGCTCCAGACCTCTGTGGTGGCTCAGGATAACTTAGTGAAACATGTTGGTGCTCAGAACTGCCACTGGAGGAAATACAGACAGCAACGTAGTGAATTTCACACTGTTCTTGCCTGGAGAAGCTATGAACATCACCAACAGCAACATACAGAAATCTTCATCATTTCAGAGGTATCTGAAACACAATCCCATCCCTCAACCCTCACTGCCACCAGAAAGCTCCCAGCAAACAGCAGAAAAAGAAAAAAAGAAAAAAAAAAGAATAAAAAATCCTCTGTAAACTGCTTTCTTTAGCTAGCAGGGGGGAAAGGGCTATTATCTTTACTGCCAACGATGTATTATGGAAACCCAAGTCTGTAAGACATGACCAGGAGCAGCAGCATGTTCTTCTCATAATTACCACAGGAGTCTCTTTCCCATATGCCCGCAATGAGCTTGAGGACAAAAAATTTGGTCCTTACTGAAATTTTGTTTCTCTCAGTTTAATCCTCCAGCCTATGAAGCACCTGATGAACGTTACAAGCCTTATCAACTAAGGGCTGGAACAGACTGGAATAAAATATTTCATTAATGCTTTCTAGAGCCAAATATACTATTTCCTGTATCATACGTTCATATTGAAGAAATTACACGGGAAACAAAAATAAGCCAGTCACTCTTTCTTAAGGTCAGGCATTATTCGCTACTTCAATGCCATAAAATGTGAAAGGAAGTTATTACTCCTCCTCCTCCTCCAGGGCCGAATAATCAGTTTTGTAAAACGAGTGAGTTCAAACATATCATAAACCAGCTAAACAATTAAAAGGCAAAAGAAATGGGAGAGTAAGAGTGTGCCTTTAATAGAGACGCGATTTCCCACATTTCCTCAAATTTGTATTTCTCACTGCATACTTACCAACTGGGAGTCTGAAGTATGACAGATTTTTAACTTTGTTCCTTTCTCCTTCATCTCATACATCAGTTCATTTAGTACGTGAGTCTGTGCCAAGTTCTTAAAGAAAAAAAAAAATAAACCAAAGAAACACATGCTGATCTTTCAGCTATACATTTTCCTTTAGTTATAAATTCTAGGTTCAGGGTAGACAAAACCAGATATATTTCATAATGTACAACTGAGGTTTAAATCAGACCACTAGAAAAAGTAAGTATCACCCTTGTAAGAGCCACGATCATTGATCTTAAACTGTTTCTAAAATTGTATCTGTTTGTGTAATTCCAAAATAGTTTCCTAGTAATAACTTTGTAGTTTTTGTTGAACTACAGGATTTGTTAATTTTTTGTTTTTATGGTGAGCATGTTAGTATCAGAAAACATTTGTTTCTTTTAAACTCTGCAGTCCCCCGTCCCCCCCCCCAAGATGCACAAAGGCTTTGGCACACTGAAAAACATTGTCTCTCTGAATTTAAGAGAGAAACCAACTCAACAGACCTCAGCTTTGCTTCTTTATTTTTGGTTAACTTTGACTGCTGATGACTTAGGTTTCGACAATGCCCCAACTATGGAAAGAGAACAACTTGCAGTAATTCTACTCCTTACAAATTTACTATTTATTTGCTGAGTTTTGTAATCACCACCATAATCACAAGGTAAAGAGTGCCAGTTCATAACACCTTTGTTGCAGTTTTCTCTCATTCGTTCACCCCTGTCTGCACACATACAGATGTCTCTGCTCAACTGACAAGCAATAGAATGGTCCAATATAAAACCTGCTAAGGCTGCTGCTTTTTTTGAGGATGATGGACTAGCTGTACACTCAACATCAATAAAAGTGTATTAATATAGCTCATTCCTCTGATTCTGGTCAGAAAAAAAAACATAATCAATTAAAAGTACTTCTATAACTGCATCCACTGTAGGGGCCTAAAATCATCACAATGCACCGTGCAGACATTTACATTATGCATAAAGTACCACTTTTCACACCCACCAGTATGGTAAATACTGCGCATTACTCATGACTGCCTAATGCTGAACTACAAATAAAACCATATGCTAGAGTACAACCCACGCACACACGCAGTGTGTAAAACACTTGACATTTTCATTTGTCTCATTACTGTGAAAAATGCTACTGATCCAGGAATTCTTCTTTGTTATAACAGGAAATATTGCTTGGATAGCAAGGAGTAAAAAGAATTTGAGAAGGACCTTCGGAAAGCAGAATGAAGACTGGTCACAGTCACAACCTTTTCTGAAGCCCACGGTTTATACAGATCAAGTATTTCTGACATCTGTTAAAAGAAAGCTGTATGATCTTTCCACCTTACCTGCATGACAGCATTAAAAAAGCACGTATTTCCTAAATTATTTATTCCTTTAACTGGAACTGATGTGCCACTACCAGAACTTTTTCCTTTCAGTATTTCACTTGTTTCACTGTTTTCTTCACGGAGTCGTATGATTTTTGATGAACCTATAATTAAACTATAGATTAATGTTACTATATAATCGCATAGTTTAATCAATTCATTCCTTCCATGGATTATGTTTATCATTTGTAACATATGTGGAAAGATACCCTGACGGTACTCTAAGCTGTTTTACATAATCTTTAAAAAGAGACATCAGCAGTTATATCCCTGGGAAAAAAAAATCCCCCCAACCACTACATATATCCAACAAAACCGTCCACAATAATCATACTGTCCCGTAAGACTTCTTCAATTACCCAAGCAATAAATACAGTCAAACAGGCTCCGTTAGTTTATTAACAACAGGCAGTTGAGATGTAACGTTCATTAGACACACTAGAAACACCACACAAAGGCTGCTTTTTGGAGCATTTGAAGAGAGGTAATCAGAAGTTACCACCTGAATGCTGCAAGTCTTTATCAATTATTGCGTCATTTGAATTGCCTCGTACAAATTGGTTAACGGCTGAATTGGAGTTATCAGTTTCTCCAAATGCTACATTTGCTCCCCAACCCACCTCCCTTTGTCACAGCCTGAGGAATGGCTAACACAACCCAAACACATACAATGCCAGTGTTTTATCTTCGAACCACAAAAATTTGATAAAACTGCAATGGAATACGCTACCAGTATAACATCCACATATTTCCCTATTTCCCTTATTATTTAAATAGATGAGGGGCAGCAAAGTTAGACAATCATTAACTTGTAGCCTAGAGGTAATGGAAAGACTTCAGATAGCAACATTTAGCCTCAAATTCTACTAGCAACTTTCATATTGTCATGGTTGCAGGACTAAATATGAACATTACTGACATCTGCAGTGTCTTAAATATTGATTAACAATGCATGTCAATGTAAACGAGTTATGGACTTAATAGATGCCAAGAACTGTGATGCTGCAATCTCTGTCTTGACATATGAATTCATATATTTGTTCTAATGAGTTTCACATTGAAGTCTCATTAAAGTGTTCTTGAGAAATAACTAACAGACCTATTTATGTTAATGAAATGCTCATGCCAAAAGGTTCCTTTATGTACACTCCTAGGTAGCTTCTTGCTTAGGAGATTAAAAAATATAATTAAATAAAAAAGAAGTCATTTAAATATCTATTGTATCTGGTAACAAGGTTCTGACGCAGTCTGTCTGCACCCTATAGTGCCATCAAGGCATAATCATTTTTCCAAATTGTATTCAAGATTGTCAAAACGCAGTTAGAGGTGCTTTGCTGTTTAAAAACATTTTTAAATGTTCTTGGTAATACTGCTTACACAGCTTTAAAATACTCTCCTTTCCACTCGTGTGGAAAATCAAGACAGTACAAGGGCAAAGTAAGAGATTAAGTTCTCCTTGAAAAAGCAAAGTGGTCTTGAATGCAACGAATGACAGCCAGCTTGGGAGCTGCTCACACCCTGAAACGGTCAGTTTTATGGGCTACAAGCAGCAACACCTTTTAATGGACATGCTCATAAGGGGCGCGTGCCGGTGTCTGAGACTCATCCACCCACGCAGAGCTCCAGAAGAATCATAGCAGGAGAACGGAGCTCCAAGTGTCCACGACTCGAAGGCACTGCTCACTCTCAGAAATTTAATAATACAAGTGGACACTTTTTCCCCCTCAGAAAACTGTGCCATACAGAGTAGTGCTGGGGAGAAGAGATGGTTAAAAAGAAGAAAAAAAGAGGAAAAAAAAAAAAAAAGCCAAAATTGTGTAAATAATTTGTGTATTAGTATACCACAGTTGTTGCATTTATCCATCGGCATTCAAAAACATCTGGGACAGCATCTTAAAGTAAACAATGTTCACAAGGCCATCTGGACAAAACTGCAGGCAAAAATTAAAGCATAAGCATATGGAAAAGCAGATTTTTCTCTTCCCTTTAGCAGTACAGGATGACAAATGTCAAACCTAGATCTGTCCACGCTTCACTGTGCTATGCTTTGCAGCACCACCTGGCTCTCCTTGCACAGCCACCAAATATGGACAGCACTGCCACAGCGGACCATATCTGCAGGGCAAACTCAATAAAAGCATTTCACTTCATGGTTAAATGGCAGCTTCACACAAGTAGCAAGGTTCCATTTGCTGAACCTTAACATATAAATTATTTAAGGGAGGGAAAACAAAGCCGAAGCATCCAGCTTTCTGATAAGAGCTGGATGAATATGCAATTATAAAACACAATAAACGAGAACCAGACATCCGATTGCCACAAAGGTGCATAATTAGTATAGGGATAAGGAGAAGTAGTAGTAAATTAAGAAGAGGCCTGTATGTTGTTAGTAAAGTCTTAGGAACCTCCTTTCATTCAGAAGGTTTTAATTACAGCCTTTTGATATTTTTATAATTTTACAAACACAATCCACATGTTTGTATCTGTGAAAAAGTCTTGACAGGAAAGTGTTGCTTTGCCATTATAAATGTTATCTGCTGCCTCGGTTACTCCACACAGATATTTTTAAGGACATATACAGAGCCAGAGGATGGAGATCAGTTTTTAATTTAGCTCTGCTCAGTGTCCCCAGCTCAGTGATAAATGACAGACAGGCCCGAAGCTGAATGTTTAGTTGACATGTGAAGGGTTGGTCAGTCATAATAGAAGATGCTGGTAATGACTGTGATAGCTAATACTTCTACAGATTGGGGCTGGAGGGTCCTTCTGCAAGATTAACCCAAGGCTACAAGCATGTTATTAATCAAAAGGCTAATATGTAATTTTTTAAAGTGAATTTGCACTGAACTGTTTCATGTACCCTTGCCGGCTCAATCTTGCAACCCTGTAATGTTTTAACAGACGTGCTTTCAGATATGAAAAGTGATTTTTAAGCCAGCATAGACACAACAAGGACCCCAGTAGAGGGAATCCATCAAAATGGCTGTCAGCTGCTGCTGCCCACAAGGGCCTTCAGCTCCTGGCTAAACAGGAGAAAAGAAGTAGTCCAAGCCCTCCATCGGCATGCAGTAATACCTGTTACGAAGGACCTTGTTAATGTTATTGAGAACAAGGTGGGTGAGAAGCACAAAAATAATTAAATTCATAGATTGATTTCTGTCTGTAGTTAACTGTTACATCTTTTAGAGAGCTGACATGGTGACCCTCAAGTTCTCTGCCCTTCTCAGGCACTGTGGACACCAGCCTCAGGCCTGTGCCTCTGCAGTGGGGACAGTATGTCCAACTGACAGTTTTGGGCTCACACATTCAGACTATGCCGCTCTGTCAGACTCCTTCTGCAGTTTTGTTGTTGAGGCAGCTTTCTAATCCAGTCACACAGGGAAAACTCTCACCTAAGTTGCGCCTTGATCACCATAACCTCCTTTTCCCTTGACAAAGCATACTGGGCTGCAGAGACACCCTACCAGCGCACTCTGCCAAGATCAACTGGCCAGCTCTCCATCCAACTTGTCACACCCTACTGACCACCTCTTCCTAGGCACCAGGTCAGTGCCTGCCTCTGGTCCCACCATGACATCCACCTCCAGCGCTCACTCCGTCCGTTCTCAGACAGCTGTGTTTCTGCATAGGCACAGCCTTCGTGCTCAGCAAACCTTCCCAAAGTCACCCTGCTCTCCCCCATGCTAGCAAATTCCCACCAGACCTGCAGGAAAGAGGACGGCAGTCACTGCTCCCCTGCTACAGCTCTTGCCTGCAATGCCCCCTGTTCTTGCCACTCTTTTCTTCTTTTTTTTTTTTTTACCTACTTCTGCTCACCTGTAGTCTTGTCTCGTAAGCTCTCCGGAGGCAGGGAGAGCTTTTGTCCCACAGCTGCACAGCATCGGCCTCATGGGTACCTGACTGAGATTCCTAAGCCCAACGTTAACACAGACAATGATTCAGTTCATGAATCAGAGCAAGTCACTGGACCGGGTGTGCAAACACACACGGTGCTGACACATCCACTTGAAAAAGATGTTCAGAAAACTTACCGCAGGTTCCCTATCAATTGTTTTGCCAGTATTTCAAACACTTGCAGCGCACACGGACTTCTTTACCACCCTTGCTGAAACCGAGCTGTGCCTGGGGGTGCAGATGGTATGCAAGCAAAAAGATAAATGACATCCAATTTTTCTTTCAGCCAGGGGAGTAAGGGTTTTGCTCATCTTTTCATGCAACTTTTTTTTTTTAATTAAAAATGAGGGTTCCAGGTACACGCAGTTTTATTCCAAGGTCAAGCCTTTTCTACTGAATACAACTCTGGTACTTCAGCTGAAGGTCTTTACAGTAAAAGCAAGGTTAATCGACTGCCTTTCTTTTACCAAGTTCTCATCACGCTGTATTATGAAATGCTACTAAATTGTCTGGCACTCCTTTTTTATTTAAAAAATTCAAATTTTTTTTTCAAGCTTGTATAACAATGAGAATCTAACCCTTCGAAAAGCAGCAGGGTTCTCTTCTTAAACAGTCACTAGCTTTATGTTTTAAAAGCCCATCTTCTCTTGCAGTGTTACAATCCTATCAAATTAAAGATTACAAACTGCCATTTTATTTCTCTGATTCTGCCAGAATGTTATAAACTAAAAAAACACCTGTGAAAGAGCAAGCTATTCAAGCACCAGTTTTGACCCCCACGTTCAGCTGACTTGTACTACACTTCACAACTAAGTCGGTAGGTGGACAGGAAAGGGAAGAATCCATGAATAAAAATCACAGAATGTCTAAAAAAATTTTTGCTAATGATCAGGTTTAATTTCTTTGCAACGCATATAATTAACAGTAGCCCCTAACAAATAAGTAAACTTGAAAGAAAATCTATGACTGACAACATAAATGTCTTTTTGCTGAATTGTATCTCAGATTTGGAGAATCAACATGTTCTGCTTTATTTTGCTAGTTCATTTTCTTTTTAAGTAGACAGAATAGACTTACATGACTTCAAGGTCCAAATTACACACAGTAAAAATCAATTATGAAAGAACACAATTTTTTTTTTAGCACAATCCTTTGTCAACTGCTAGTATCTGCAGATGAATGCAAATCTGTTTAACACCTATTACCTGTACTGTAAAATTATATATTTTTTAATCTTTGTTTTACATCAGTTTCATCCATTAAAACAGAAATCAAGTTTCTAACTTTCATCTATTGGCAAATCTGGGCAGTTGAACTTATTAGCAAAATCTCATTCCTCTGCTTGACCTTCCCAACAACAAATTTAACTACAAAATTTGGGAATAAATATTCTTCCTTTTCATTCTATTGCCACACAAACCAATTTCATTAACTGCTCTACAAAAAAATTGAGTATGCAATCTTGTGTCTCCACCGACGTCTAATTTGGCTTTTGTAAAGGAAAATATGCGTAATATTCACTTTTAAGCCTGCAAACCAATTTATTTTCTCCAGTAAATGAGCAGACATGCAGATCGCAATGTCTCAGCATGGTTTCTGTGTACTACATGTGCATTATGTCCATGTGAAGCTCACAAGTGTGCCACACAGACAATACTGCACCTGCCTTTCTGTGAAAATCATCATGGCCCGCTAACCTTTTCCACAAAACAAATTTCTGGGTGGTACACCCTAGAAAGCAATCTTCCTTTATTCTTCCATCTTGTGCCCAACATGACCCCTTAACCAAACAGACTCCTCTAAAAAAAAAAAAAGGAAAAAAAAAAAAAGGCAGGCATTGCTGGGTACAACAAACCATAGGATCAGATGCGAAAATCACACAGCTGCAAGCATTCTTTTGGGAACCCAGCACTGGGATTTATCTCAATCGCTTAATGTAATTACAAAAGTCAGTCATGTAGTAGTAATGTAATTTGCACATTTTTACAGCTGAAGTGAAGTTGAATCTTTATGAGAGGCCGAGTGAAAAGCAGGGATCCTGCTGCCACACTATTCCACCACATTAGTACCAAATGACAAGCATTTTGCTTTTGTTTATTTTCCAAGATGCATTAATTAGGAAATCTATATACATGTTTAAGCTGATTATTTTATCTTTAAATGACTCCTGCACTTTCGAGAACCGAAAAAAAAACCTAGCAGCCCTCATCTGCTACTTATACCCATGTTCATACGGCATTTCTGCAGAAATTTCTACACAATGCTATTTGAATTTTAACGATGCACCATGCCAACCAGTTGTTACAACAGAAACAAACCCAGACATAAGATGAATTGTTGTTACAGTCTCACATTCTGACATGAAAATTAAGTGTCTTGACTTTGGGTGCTTTTTTAGGAAGAAACGGAAAAGTAATGGGAAAAAAAACACAAGACTGATTTTTAAGTGAGAAATATGAATTCTTAATTGTCACTTTTACACTACTTGCTTCTCACCAGTTATTCTTCATTTTTTTTAAATTAGTTTATGGTTTTAATGGCCGAATATACAAAATAAATTTAAAACAATCTAAGCTTACTAATAATTTAAAGGATGACAGTTATACTGAAAATGTCACTGTAACATGAAATAAAATGCTACACTTAAAAATCACAAAAGATAAATTATCAATCATAGAGTTAATTTTCACTGTTATACTTTGTGTCCTTTGTGTTCTGGTCAGCAGCACGAATTGTATTTCGATTTGAGATTTTATTTTTAGAAAGTTCTTAAAGGCAGCCTAATTTAAAGAAAATAAAAAAATCTCACTTAAGTTACATTTCTTTAGGGGATGTACCAAGTGTGTCAGCCCAAGTACTTGACATAAAACAGAAAAGACAGTGGTGTTGCATTTATCAAAGTGAGAACAAGAATGCAAAGTCTGGTTGGGAATTCCCTCTCACACAAACCCCTTATTTATCAATACACAGCTGTTTCCCAGCCTCTTCCAGCAAGGAGTCTGGCCCAAAGTAACAGACCATGCCAGGCAAACAGCTTTTTCCTCTTGTCCTTGCCACTTAAGGAAACCCAACATGTCATCTTTGGGCCAACGTTCCCAGAGCTCTCAAGAACGGGATCCAAACTGCTCAGCACAGCTGCACTCTGCCACATGGGGAGGGCTGCAGACTTCCACCGTTAGAACATTACTGGAAGCACACACGCATGCTTTTTGCGCGAATGCAAGCTTGCACTCCAGGCTCAGCCCCTTCCCGGCGTGGCACAGGAGACACGACTGCCCTGCACGAGCAACCTTCTCACACTGAGACCTCTTGCTGCCGAGGCGGCCACCCTGCCAGGCTTGTGTGTGGCTTCCTTGGCTTTGAAGGATGCCAGCGTGACTGTTCACACGCTCAAAACCAGGCGTGCGCGTGGCTCTGAAGGAGGAAGCGTAACCGTGCAGACCAGTAACAGACGGTCCGAGACGCTGGGAAAGCAGACTCCTCAGCCCGTCGCCTCTTTAAAACGGTCCTGCACCTCCCAGCACCTTGCAGGAGGACCCTCACGCTGCCCAAAACACCGCTTGCCTGATGTCACCACTGGCACCCGACTCTACCTTTTACATCACTGCCGTGAACCTCCTTTTCCAAGGCACCAAAGCCAGCAGGGGCAAATCAAAGCACTGCTACCACAAAATGCACGACCGCAAACTGAAGCTGGACAATAGCTAGTTTTTCATTTCAATGCTTGGTTCCAGAAACTGAAGGGAAAATTGGTTTAAATAAAACAGGGGAGGGAAGAAAAAAATGTTTATGCCTTAAACAAAAACAATTCAATTTTGTTTCCAGTTACAGAAAAGTTTCCAGTTGTATCAGGCAAATACTTAAATGAAATAGAGACATTTTCAAAGCGGAGTACCAAAATGAAACATAAGTACATATACAGCAGAAATATATTCTGCCCTGCTCTGCTATAAACACATTATTTTTAAGAAATCCTGGGCCTAATTTAAGCTTACTTTTCCTGCATTAGTTTGGAATTTCAGTTGCTTAATTTAAGACATTTCACAGAAAACTTAAGTTTCACAAATTAAGAATCTAAACCCCGAAGCATGGAGTCGTATCACTCAAAAAGTCTTATCTAGCAGTGCAAAAATGGAACAAAATTGTTTCCACTAAATTAACTGAAACAAACACTATAGCATTTCCATCTGCAAGCAAGGTGCAAAACCCATATATTACACAAAAACTTGAAACTGAAGCTGTGAACAAAAGTGAAATCACATACCGTATTTTCATTGCTCCAGGCAAAAAGATGCAAAAAGTAGCAATGTATCAATTTATTACAATAGAATAATTTAACATACAACTTGTGACTAGATCAAAATATAAAATACCTATTTCTGAGTGCCTTTTCATTTTTTCCCCCTCAAAAAAATACATAACACCTATTAAAATCAGTAGGATTTATGCACATGAAGCTACAGGAATACCTAGTCTAATTCAGTAATGCAATCCTTTTCCATTCTTACTTCTAACCAGTTGACTATCTCCACTAAAAACTGCAACCAATTGTTTTAAAAGTTTACTTAAGCTGGTTTTTGTGAAGAAAATCTGGAGTCGGACGCGCTCCCTAAGTCATAAGCCAGAAATCCTGCCAAGCGTGTTACAGCAGGGATGAATAACATCAGCATTATCAAGAATAGACAGTTGAGGGCCACACATACGAAGTTCTGGCTCCTAACATTAAGAAAATAATTGAATACTATTTTCTATTAATAGAAATAAGCATTCTATCAATTAAAACCCAAAACCATAAATTAACAGAAAGTATTACATCCAACAACAGAGTGCTAGAAAATTTGCTTAAACAAATTCAATTAACTGTGGAAAACAAATTTTAAAAAGAAAAAAATTAAGATGTGACACATCCACACTAGGAAAAAATCAATTCCTTTACACTTCTATATAGTTTTTGTGCATTAATTCACAAGGCAACTTATTTAAGGCAACATCTTCTCTACAATGAACTTTCTTCATTAAAGTCCAAATTTGGAAAAATTGCCCTACATTGCCCAAAATATTTTTAAAATGTAATCACACTGTAAAAAAAAATTACATTATGTTTTGGCAGGCATTACTTGCTCAAGTAATTCTGCAGTTACAAATTGCATTATACTCGCATCATACATAGTTTTTCAATTGTATGTTTAACATGACTCAAGATCCAAAATGCTCATTTTTAGAGACCGTATGTTGCAGATGTCTCCAGATAAAACTATTTGTGTAAACTTACTTGGTTCAGCCCTGGAACCATGTTTTTGAAGAAAGTCAACAATCTGAGCCAAAACCTTTTTGTTGCAATGTGTTGACAGCTCTTCATCACATTCATAACACCTAAACAAAAGAAGAAACAAACTGGAATTCAGGGTATCTGGACGCACCTCCCAGCTCTAACAACCTCTCAAACAACCTTCCTCAAATTACTTAAGCGCTAGGTTTCAATTTTTCATACTAAAAAGAGGAATAAAATTGAATTCTCTCATCTCATATATGCTCTTCTATAGATCAGTCCACTGTGATACTTACAGATTTAAATAATCTCAGTTTATAGCCCTGCAAATAATCATATAGAAACAAGCAGGAAGGATGAACTGCTATAACCAGCCAACTCTCTACAGAACACAATGGACTCAAACTTCTCAGTACTGATTTGTGATCCATCTGAGAGTCCTAAGGACAAACTAATCCTCCCCCCAGAAAGCCTGCCTTTCCTCTGTGTACTCATTTTACCTTCAGAATCATTCTTTATCATGAGAGGACACTGCTTTAAGTTACGAGCAGTCCTTATGTACAAGCATACACAAACACCTGCATACTCATTCTTACCATATGATCCATGTGCTGAGGTTGATAACAATGCAATGAGGTTCTGTGCGTGCTGTTTGAAAGTGCTTCAGAGAATGTTGGCCTTCTGAGTTCTTACTACATCCCTAAAAATGGAAACATCAACATAGTAAGGGGGAAAAAGGAAAGCAGGAAAAGACTATATTATTACTAAATAAACTACAAAAAAGTCACTTTTCAAAATTAAGACAGAAAGCTACAGTGCCCTAAATACTCCTTTAGCATTGTCAAGGATTGAGAGGGTTTAACGTTCTTTATAATCCAGTATTACGATATCAATTAACCTTTTTTTTTTTAAATGAACGCATTTTCTTTTTACTAATAAAAGAAAATCAATGACAACATAAAACCAAAATCTCATCTTTTCTGCTTGGAAAAATCAGTTAAAAGTATAGTAAAAGTTTGTTTTAACTTAATAGAAATAATTCCTAGCTTTTGAATAAGTAACAATACATAGAAAATTAAGTCATTCACAAAAGTAAGAATTGTCTAAAAAAATGTGAATGAAACAACTAGGTAGCATATAAGCTCCACAGAATATCAAGGAAGGGACAGCGTAGGTAACCCTCACTGCTCAAGCATGCCAAATGCATTCCAGACAGCAAATGTAAAGGGTACATAAATTGTTTTGTACTAAAAAGCTATTCAGAACACACCATTTATGTACAGCAACTTCAACAGAAAGCATTTGCCATTTTTCAAGTATCTACAGAGTGGGACTTAAAAGATTCAGGACTGGTCTCTGAAGGAGGCATGAGTTTTGGAGGCTATTAACAGCATAAACATGAAAAAACACACAGAGTTAACCTCTTTTAAAAGCCCTCCTTAACAACAAATTTTCAGAGGCGAGATAGACGAGTTCTCCTCAAATCTAGTTAACTGTCTTTTCTGAAGCCTGCAATAGCATGTTTCTTTGCAAAATTAAATATGTCCAGGTAATACTGGCAGGAGCTGGCTTACTACAGTAAGATCTGCTGAAAGCATAAGAAAATTGTGAAACACTTTGTTCACGCAACTATTAGCTGAACAAGCATGACATTGCCTGTAAACTGAATTCTTCTGTATTAGGCTTTACTTCACTCACAAAGCAGAACCCCGTGCAAGACCTTGGGGTCAGGACCTGCCATTTTAAACTCTGAGGCCACAATTTGACATTATAACTGATCCAGTCTAATGGCTAGCTGCCACAAAAAGCAGAAGTCTCACTCTGGCCCAGTCCTTTCTCCCTGGTTTCAATCAAATCTAGCAACCAAGTGTTCACAGTATAAGCTGATTCAGCAATATGCATATTTGTTTCTTCATTCGTGTTTGTGGGATCTTCTGCCAGATGAGCCAGCCAAACTGATGCATTTTGCAAGCACACAGCTCCTGGATGCAATTCTCTGGAAGTGGCAAGAGCATGCAGATGAAGAACAGAGAAAAGGCAGGACCATCACTCACTGCCTGTGATGCCAAACCGTACCACAGCACATGGAGCTAACGCAAAATACTGTCAAAAACGAGACAAGAAGAACATCAGGCCACATTCCACTCCACTGAGGAAGCTGAAGCACGGATTCTCACAACTAAGCACTTATGTTAGTGCTTAGTTTCACTGAAGGTAATGAGATGCCAAACAGGCAAGGATCCACACCAATCGTATCCTTTAGAAAATCAGGGCTGATCCACCTCTGTAAATTCAGAGCATATGCTTACCTGAGAGCCACATTTGAGACACAGCCATATGTCTGAAGGTGCCACGGGCTCACCATCACTCATCCGCCTCTCCTTCAGACATTCTGCACATATTGACCAGACACTCTGAGCTACCGCTCTCTTCACATGATGCACATCCACTGCTTGGCTCACATGCTGGCAGGTTAAGCCTAGAGAAAACAACACATACTCGCTTTCATCCATTAAAAATAATATTTATGAAAAGGAGCACATGTACACTAAAAGAGCAGTCTTCAATGAATTCAGCATTAGCAAAAAAAATAGCTAAGAACTACATTAGAAAAAATTAGCCAGCTGCTCCCCATATAATGAATTTTATGAAGGATCTATTTCAGTCTTTCTATAATGAAAATCCTTTTCAAGTCAATAAATGCCACCTATTAAAAACAGATAAACTACTTCATACAAAAGTAAACAGATTACTTTGTACAAAATTCATTTTCCTGGTTTTTGGGGTTTTTTTTGTCAATGGTATAATACTACATAAAGCTGTTTTTGCATATAACAACACAGGAAGTTGACCTCCTTTTCAACCCATAAAGAAAGATTTTAAATACCCATGCAACCCTACTACAACTGTACATTCCGAACATGAATATCAACCACCATTTTCTCTGTCATATTTTTTGCACAAATTCCACTATATCACAGAATAATTTAGGTTTGAAGGAACCTCTGAAGGACATCTTGTCCAAACCCTCATTCAAAGCAGGGCCAAATATAAATTTAGAGCTGGTTGCTGATGGCTTTGTTCAGCTGAGTGTTGAATATCTTCAAGGACAGATGTTTCACCAACTCACTACAAAATCAGCTTTCTCTCTGACCAGCCTCAGAGTGAAAATAAAACAAATTTCCTCATACCTAGCCAAATTTTCCTTGCCCTAACTCTTCTCTGTTGTCTTTAGTCCTTTCATCGTGGACCTCCTAAAAGAGACTGGCTCTGCCTTCTCTATAACCACCTATCAGCCTGTCAGAGAAACTAAACTTTCATTCCTTTGGCTAAACAAACCCATTCCCTTCAGTCCTTCTTCACACATCATATTCTCAATCTCCCTAACCGTGTGGACGGGGTGACCTATGGCTGGACTCACTCTGACAAGTCCAGGCCTGTCTTGTAACAGGGAGCCCACGACTGCACACAGTATTCCAGATGAAGTCTCTTAAGTGCCAAAAAGATGCGACGAATCATGTACCTCGCCCTGCGCTCTAGTTAATACAGCCCAGCATACAGCAGGCACAAGCCACATCGCTTGCTTTTATTCAGCATGTGCACTAGAACCCCAGGACCTTTTCTGCAAAGCTATTTTCAAGCCATTGATTCCCACCCTGTAACTCCATGTGGTTATTTTGGCCCAGGTGCCGAACTCTCCACTGGCCTTTGTTGAACTCTGAAGTTTCTGCCAGCCCATTTCTCCAGCTGGTCTAGGTGACAGTGAATGGCAGATCTGCCCTCCAGTGTATCAACAGCTCTCCTCAGTTTGTTGTCAGAAGATGACAGAGCATAGCCTCGCAATGACATCACCCAGCTCTCTCAGCACATTCAGATGCATCCCATCTGATCCCACAGACTTGTGCATGTCCAGTTTGCTTAACAGCTCTCAATCTTCTTATACTCTGAACAACGCTTAAATCCCGGAGTCTACCACTAGGCCCAGGGACCAGGGAGGACTAAGTGCAGAGCTTACATGTGAAGACAGAAGCCAAGGGGGGATTGAGTTCCTCAGCCTTTTCCATGTCCTGTGTCTCTAGGTCCCCTGCCCCCTCAAGTAGCACATTTGCACTTGCCCTACCCTTTGCTTTACTGGCACAGTATCCATACAAGCCTACCTTACCCTTTACATCCCACATCATATCCAACTCTAACTGAGGCTGGTTTACCTAACCCCACCCCTGCACACTCGGGGCACCTCCAAGGGCAGACCAAACCTGCCTCCACCCTCTCTGCCCTTCCTTTTGCCTCTGAGCTCACCTGGAAGCTCCCCGTTCAGCCCAGCAGCCTCCTGCCGCATGTACTTGACCTCCCACACACTGGAAAGAATCGTTCTCCTGCTTTGAAAATGTTGTCATCAAAGATCAACCAACCCTCCGGCCCTTCAGGGCCGATCATGTCATAAACACCTAACTGGGGATATTTCTGTTATAAATTCAAACACAAGAAGTATTTCATGGTACCACTGATTTGCGGTTTTCACCAGCCAACACGGAAGTTATTAGCCATCAACCTCAGGGCCAAACATCACCTAATGTATTTACCTGAAATATCATCTGAAGAGTCCTCATCCTGCGGCCTGTTAGGCCTTTTGCTTCGCTTTGGTTTCTCAGGGTTGGCTCTTGATGGATCTTTCACCCGCATCTGTTACTTACTAGGAAAGAGAAACAGAGGTTGTTTAATGTCTAAATGCTTCATCAAATGGAGTGAGTTTGAACTCTAAAAGCATGAGATCAAATCACACATTCAAACCTCACAAACACTCTTTTAGGCTTTGACTGATGTCAGCTATTGTGTAATGACAGTATCAATGTCTTGGGAATGATCTCTTAGGAATGCTGCAAGATCAGTTAGTTGCACAACATGACACCATGAATTGTATCTGTAGCTACAGGGGACACACGCTTCCAGGTAACTGTGTTAAATATTTGAGATATCAATATTTTCTTTATTTTTGTTACTGTAAAGTAAACTACTACAGAGCTCCAGCCACACCTTACCAGAAAAACTTCATCAAAATAAAAGCTTCTCTCCCTTAACATATCTCCCTCGGAAAGGTTTCAGTCACCATTTACCCTTGCACATTCCCTAAAAGCAATTTCAAACACTTTAACAAAATACAAAAGCCTTCCAAATCTCATGAAAGTGTCCTCTCCTGTGAGCGAGGAGAAACTGGAGTACAAGCTGACCCCTCTATTAAACATCAGAGAATCATACAGATGAAGTTCTCTCATAGGAAATTTGGGTCATTACTCAAGGAGTCCTATGAGGAACAGAATTAAAGGATAAATATTTGCCACTAAACTTTAAAAAAAAAAATTCTCGCAGATTTCAACACACCAGTCATTTAATCAAAATCCAAATGTGAATTCACTGAAGAAGTGCAGCTGTACATCACAAAAACAGCTTCTGAGGCTCAGTTTACAGGTTGTCTTTTAACAATGTGCTTCATAAAAATAAATTTCTGTTTTCATCTACAAAGCATATGAATGTAAGACAGTCAATATTCAAAAACTGCAAACCTGTGAGCAATTCTGTTTAGAAAAAAAATTATGTCATCCTGTGTACCACAAACAGGTTAATAGTGTCACGTGAGCCACCAGTACCAAACATTTTCAACTGTGCTAACCCTTTTATGTATAGGAAACCTTTAAAAAGCCCTACATTTGGGAACAGCAAAAGATACATTCTTGCTATAAATCAAGTAGATAAGTTTGCCAAAGTTTAAAAAGTTTGTCTACCCAAGTTTTTAAATCTTGTCTGTATATGCATTCAGACCTTTGTACTACTGAAGCTCCGAGAGACATGGGAATCGACCTGTATAGCAAACTCAATATTCCTCTTCCTTCTTACCCATTAAGCCACTCAGCAGAACAGTCATCAAAATCAATACTAGAGCACCACCATCCCTGGCATCTGAACAGCCTTCGCTGAAGTGAAGCACGCAATCTGTATCTCAGAGCTCCTCTTCCAGGTTCCTACAGATCTGGACAGATGTCTCTGCCTCTTGCAGGCATACTGTTACTGCCAAAGGCTTTCTGCGTGAACGTATCAATTACAGATTTACTTTGGACAAGTCAAATTTCTGTAGAGTATTAAAGAAACCTTTACTCTCTGCTTCCTTGCAGCAACAGCTTCATGTCTCCTCAACCTTTCAAAATGCACTTCATTTTCTGCAGAATGCTACATTTACACAGCAATCTGTTTACTCTATATTAAATACCACAATGTTCTTAAATTGTAGATTTCAAAAATTCCTGTACTTAAGGGTATAAAGCTTCAAATGCTTAGACATGCAAGCAAACAATGCCACTGAATTCAGCTTTGCTGATTTTGTAGGTTTGCAATTCATGCTCATACAGTAAGAAAGATCTGAATATTCCAGCTCTAGACTATTTATATTCAACAAACGTTGGCACAACTAATGTACATCGACAACCATGCATCACGGCATCCCTAGAACATGAAAAGGTGCTTCAGACCCAAACAGTTTCAACTGTGTGTTTCTGCCTTTGCATCTTATCATATATATCCAAGTTTCTTGTGGAACTACCCACCGCTGCTTGTTGCACTGCCACGTAACTGAGCATGAGATTCATCAAGACATTCATCGAGCAGTAAGGCTGATACGGCCGCTGTTAGAAAACCCATGATTTTACACTAAATTATGTAAAGAGTCAATAGCAAAGACAGCAAAAGTGTCCTCCCTAAAGGAATGTAGTTGTGTTTACGTTATTCAACATTGACATAAATGATCTATGAGTTCATTTCAGCACAACAATATTTATCTCTTTGGACAGATTATGTAAGGCTGTCCAAACCACAGATTTCACCCAAATGGAAGTCATGCTCATATCAGTACATTTTGAGAGCTCGGATAACTTCACGAAAGAACAATTATGGGCCCGACCAGCTGCAACACAAGCAAGTCTTTACCACCTGTGAAATCCTGTGGCAATAGGCCAGGTGATATGACCTGGATCAGGGCACACACAGCCCACTGCTGAACCCGCTCTCCAGCGTCCTTCAGGACACATGGAAAAGACACTGTGTCAGCTGGTACCCACAACAACTGAAAACATGGCATTTTCAGTCCAACATAATCAATATGGCACTAGAAATGAACACTGGCATAAGAAGCCAGTGTTCACACTGTAGGTTTGGGAACCCACTGAGCAATCCGGGAACTCTTCAGTCTTCTTTCAGTGAGAGCAGGCAGAACAAAAGATAAACACAGACCATTAGATTAATCAGTCTTCATGAACACACATAGAGACAGGCATCCATCAGACAATGTTTACTGACCTGTGAGCTCTTGGAAAAGCCACAGCATATCAAGGACCTAGCCAGCCAGGGTTTGTGCCCAATTTTGAAAAGCATGTAAGTGGGACGAAAGGGTAAGAGCAACGAGCTACTCAGCATGCATCTATGATGCAAGTAGCATGGTATATATGCAGTACTATTGGCCCTTTTCCAGTATATTTGGGGACAGAAAATGTTACAAGTAAAAGTTCTCATTTAAAAATTAAAAACACGATCAACGTTTCAAAATCAAAATGGTTACACAAGGAATTTGATTATTATATCTAATTGAGATAAATGAGGAAGAAATGAAAGGTACTTCAGAAAATACTTCTCTGAAATATTTCACTTTATGGGAAATACAAGACTGAGATTTTACTGGACTGAAAACTCTCAACAAACATAGACTCAAGAAAGCACAAAATACAGCTAAGAAAAAAGAAAGAGAGAAATTCTGTAGGTTTCTGCTGACCATAGGACAAGCAGGCAGAGGAGAAATGAAAAATTTATACAAAACAAACTTGATAGACTGAAGATTAAAAACCATGGCAATATTCCCATGATTTGCCTCTTTGCAACCCATTCTCCTACTTTTTGATTATGTTCAATGAGTAATTTGTGGCCACAGTCATCAACTGTGGAGCATCCTAAAGGAGACAGACTCTCCCTCTTTCCCTATGCAGCAAGCAGTCTCCATGAATCCTTGCTTGGAAGTTTCTTTTTGTGATGGAAGAACAAATATGGTAAGTTTTCCATTTTGTATACACAACATCAAGTCACAGTGCAAATGATATTTGACAAATGAATCTGACAAATAAAAAACCCCTGATTTTTGTGGTAGAAAAGGCTGAGTTCAGCAGGTATGTTAGCTCTACCCTGATGTCTGCTTGACACAGTAAAAATCTTAAGTAGAAATGCCATTCCATGGCAAAAAAAAAACCCTAAAAATAGAAAGAGGTAAATCTCTTCCTTTTAAACAATCATTTCACATAGAACTAAGAACTAGTCCTTGCCAAATGCATTCAGATTCTGTGAGCTCAGCATACAAGAGTTTGAAGTATAATCACCATCACTTGCTATTCTCAGTTTACTTTTTACTTCTTAAAAGACTCCTAACGCCAGTCTGCCTACAGAAAGCTGATCGAGATCAAAATCTCCTCACTACAACTGCTCGTTTCCACCCTTCCAGAAAGAACAAATCACTTCAAAAGCAGCAGAATGATCCGCCTACCTAATTTTAAAAGCTTCAAGTTTGACGGAGTGCCAAAAATCAATGTGCTGAATTTGTGAAGTTAAATCTAAGGTATGCCTAGACTATTTTAAATGTAAGGTATGCCTGAAATAGTCTATATTTAACAGCATTAACATTTCTCTATTTAGAAATGCACCCTCTTCATAAAGTATGTATTTAGAAACTAAAAAGAGCTGGCTGTAGTTCTTAAAATAAATAATTTGGGCTTTTTTTTTAAATTTTATATTTTACTGGAAGTCAGTAGAGCTAGGGCCAATCAAAGATACAAGGCTAGTGTGAACTAGAATTCACTTTTCTTTTGGGGAAAAAAAACCAAACCAAACCAAAACCAAACAGGTCATTCCTCTTCACAGCACCTTTATGCAAGAGATATCGAGAAGCAAACTATGTCTTCACTGTCCAGACTCCCCAAAACCTACTCCTGTCTCATCATCTTGCACTCCTTACTCAGAAGCTGAGTCCCTCCTCCTACAATGTCCACAGCTCACTTGCTAAATTTTGAAATGTGCCACCTTAGTGAGTTTTCCCATGCTGCACCTTCACTATGATGCTTACAAGACACCCAAACCAGATCATCAGCATGTTAGAGAAACAACCTGCCATGCTGACTACGACCATATCACCGCTTCCATCTGCCAAGACCGACTTTTTCCCTCCTCTTATAATTAGGGTGCTAGCTCTTCCAGGCAAGTGCCACACTTTTGTTCTTATCTGTGTAACACCTATCACAAGATTTTTCCTGATTCCTGATTAACTAGATTACTAGAATGCAAACAGGATAAAAATGGTGTAATAACTACCAGCTCATCTAAGCTATCATTACCCTATGAAATACAGCCACGTGAGTCTACAGATAGTCTCCAGGTACTGTTTTGGATATGGGCAAGAGCCTCCCAGTAGGACTGGCCATTAACTGTAAAACCTGTATTATTAATCATTTCATCAGTGAGCACCTGAATTCAAAGAAGCTGGGGCAAATACATTTACCTCAATCCCTCAATTCATCTGAGGCATCCTAAATTCCAGCTGGCTCACCACTTTTAGTCACTTTCAAGTTAAAATGATACCATTTTATGTTGCTAATGCAAAAAAACCCTCTGCATCAGGCTGAAAAGGCACAGCATGCACTGAATACAGTGAAAAAATAGCACTTTCATGTAACTTTACAGAACTCTCCAGCTGCCAACAGCAGCCTAGCATCAAAGCAAGCGGCTGAGGAACACCGCAGATGTGCAGATTAAGTCCAAAGGCCAAGATGCTCCATAGCACATCTGTGAAAGGTCTTTATAAGCTTCCATGTAACTGTCAGAGTACAGAAAGAGGAGCCTTGTACGGGTCAGTAGTGCCCAATCCTCTGCAGAATTGCTACATGTTTTGATGTAAGCTGCTAGTTGATATATTTTGGACATCTGTTCTGAGCGTTACCTGTGGCATTTTGGCTTGCTTGCCGCTAGATCAAATGTCACCCAATCAGAGCAAGAACCGCATCCATCACAGTTAGCAACCGGGCAGTGTCACCCATCAGCAGGCCAGGAAGCTCAGCGCTCTGACAGCCACCGAAACCTTTGCGGCAAACAAGCCCCCGCTGCCTGCTAGAGCAGTAAAAGGACCAGAACTGCTGACTGGTAGTGGCAGCAACACTTCTTCCCCTGGAAAATGTCATCTGAAATTCTGGAAGTGTCATCTCCAAGATTTCCTAGCCCAAAGGCACATCACACATCCTACACCATCACTAGAGCTCAAACACCAATCCTGACATTATATTACAGCCCTAAAAGGGTGAGACACTGATGTACTTTTTGCGCAAAGAGTCAGACAAAGCCTTCGGACCACTAGACACAACTTCCCAAGTGACAGCAGAAAACCCATAGCATTTCTCACTTGTATTAATCCTTTTTATCCAGCCACCCATGCTAAACATGGTCTGTCAATGTTCATGCTTGCATCCTGCACAATCCCCCTCAGACTTCCTACTGAAACCCACTTACTGCAGAAAAATTACTTTTAAGGATGAACAGGAACCAGATGTGTCCAGAAACAAGAAAGAAAAGACCCTGTAACTGGTTTTATGACTAAAGCAAAATAAAGGATTAAGTGGGTAAAAGGAGTAATATTTTGATGACATATTTTTGCTAGTATCTTACAGAAAAGGTCTTACGGAAAATTTCAGGGATACCTGCCAACATCCAACCTTATGAAGCAACTTCCAACTTTTGCTTATGTTCTCTATCCCATCATAAGTGTATTTAAAAAAAAATATGAACACAGCAAGAGGGAAAAACACCAGGGTAGACGCATTTGTGGTCTAACACGGATTTTCCTACAAATTCATGCTTTAAAAAGCAAAACACAGAAGTACCATAAAAATAGCCACGGCTTATAACTAATGATGCTGGTCCACAAGTGAAAACTTGGCAGGTGAAAAGGCAGTCAGAGCTGAGAGACTATGCATTCACGTGATATGAACACTGATGTAACGATGCCATCACCACGGAAAATCCGAGAGCGCAACAACTGAAACAGATAGAGAATAACCAGTGAATTCACAGTATCTTGGCAGGATAACCACCTGGAGAAAAACTGGGGGAAAAATGGTCCAAGATGTCATAAGAGAACATGAAGGGTAGTATGAGCAAAGGATGAACTTCAGAGAAATGCTAATTCTGTGAAGTGTGTGAGATAGCAGGCTGAAGAATACGTTAAGCTGAGACTCACACTGTACCCCTGCCTAAAGGGCTGAGTTGGAGCAGAGGAAGGAAGACCATGGCTGCGCATAACTTCCCGTCTACTCTGGAAGGGTGTTGTGGGAGTTAGCTAATTAATGGGGGTAAAACAAATAAAACCGTAAAGGAATACAGAAAACTAGTTTGAGCTCTTTGAAAGTCAAAGTCTTGCCACTGAGAGCAAAAAATTTCATTCCATTTTCTTCCTCCACACAAACTGCCCCAGTTTGTTTTGATGACACATCTAAAGTGGAACAACTTGTCCTTGATCTACGATTGAGGCTCACAGCAGAACCCGTGAGACGCTAGCTGCATTCCTGTGAATCTCACAGAAACAAAACTACAGAGCACCAGTTCTTCAATATTTCATTAAGAAATCTGACAAAATATTTACAACCGTAGTAAACTGCAGAGCAATTTCACAAAGGCATATTCTGCTATCAATCTGGCAGATGCTGGTGCTGCTACTACGCTTCCATTTAAAAAGCTAGAAAATGAGAGCAGAAAGAATCCTCCAAACACAACTCTGCTTTATATGCTTGTATGAGAGGATTATTTAATGGCATTGGGAAATACTTGCAGCAAAAGACAACAGACAGCAAGAATATAGTGCTACACCTGGAGTTATTGCCATCTGCTTCTATTCTTGACACCTTACTTTATTCTTCTGCATCTGTGTTTAATATACCCTCGTGCATATCCTGTTTCACCATGAGAGTAACAACAGATCTACAGCAAGAGCAAGATGAAGCCCAAAAGGAAAGGACATCAACTGCAAAAGGCTGAAGGAAGTTCTAAAAAAAAAATCCAGGAATCAGAGAATCAAAACACTAACTCAAATGCAACGTGCAGAGTTGCAGTTACGGGTCTACAATACCACGTCCCCGATTAATGCAGAGGGCCGTCACCAGGCTGTCATCGACTCACCAGGCACGTACCGGCCTGTGTGTGCTGAAAACCAAACTCCAGGCAGCGGAGGGCCGTCGCGGTGGCCACACGCGCCGCCTGCTAGAACACTTGGCGTGGGGAGCCCGCAGCCTGCGTTCACGCGCCCACGCAGCAGTGGCAGCAGGCCGGCGGTGGCATCACCAGGCCGGCATATGCTACGCTGTCAGAGCGGGGCAGAAATAATCACGCCAGCCTCATGACACACAACCGCAAGAGCATTTTGTAACTGCATTCGCTTGCTAACTTCCCTAATGCAAAATGAACCGAGCTTATGTTTAAACCCGACCAAAGGCGATGCTACCGACTCCCTCTAATTTAACAGACCGAGAAACTTACTGCAGGTCACGAAGACGGCCCGGTGCTGCTGTCCGCATGTCACAGTAGGGTTAACCTATTTTAAACCAACAGCGGACGGTCGGCACCAGCAGCTCATCGCCGGCTACCCAAAACGAGCCCACGCGAGCCGCGCTTGGCCACCAGCCCGGAACACCGCGGAGAAGCGCCGGGCAGCGGGGAAGGCGTCCCGCCCGGCCCGGGGCCACGGCGGGGCAGTACCCCCCGCCCCGGGCCAGCTCCCAGCCCGGCACAAGCGTCGCGCCCCCTCCCCGCGCCCCGCCCGGCCGCACCTGCGCGGCGCCCCCCGAGACGCAGCTCCGCAGGCCGCGGGCCCGGCAGCCGCCATGGCGTGGCTGGTCGGCCCGGCCCGGCACAGCCTGGCCCTCCAGCCGCGGCCGCCGCGCGTCAGCTCCGCGGCCCCCCCCCCGGCTCCGCAGGAGAAGCCCGCCGTGGCCACGGCGCTCCCCCCTCCCCGAGCTGGGCCAGCGGCCTCCCCCCCTCCCCGCCCCGAGCGCCCCGCACTCACGGAGCGGCGGCGGGCGGCAGGCGGGCAAGCGCGGCGGCAGGAAGCGGCGGAGGAAGCTGGGCCGCAGCCAGGGCCGCGCCGCTCCGCTCCGCTCCGCCCGGCGCGGCCCGCCCCCGGCTTCGCCGCGCCGCTCCCCGCCTCGGCCCCGGCCCCAGCCCCAGCCCCGGCCCGGCCGGCGCCCCGCGGGCCCAGCGGTGGCGGCAAGGGGGGTTGCGGCCGGGGACAGGTAGCGCGGAGGGCGAGTGCTGCGGGTTCGAGGGCAGGATGCGACCCCCGGGCAGGAAGGGCGGTGGGGAAGGGGGGCTGGGCCGCCCCTGCCCGCCGGCTGGGCGGGAGCGTACCGGGACCCGCCGAGAGGCAACAGGTAGCGGCAGGTCTGGCCGCGGGGCACCTTAGAAAGTCAAGGCAAAGACAGGAGGGGGGTGCAAAGGAAGGGAGACGTGACAGGGCTACGTTCACATCCGAATTTGGCAGGGTGGTGTTGAAAGACCTGGAGATACTGCACTGGATGTGTGCGTGCGGGGAGCAAGCTAGCAGGTTTGCCTGTGCACAAGGGTGCGGGTGGGCATACCCAGAGGTTACGCAGAAGGGTCTGGGCCCTGCATAGGTTTTCAAGGTAGCCACCGTGGGAGGGACTGGAGGGAGGTGAGACGCAAAGGTGCATAGCCCAGGTGAGGGACAGGCAGAGTAAAGAGTGTCCAGCACACGAGGAAGGGTCTAGTAGAAACTGGGATTGAGATTAAACTCAGCATGTGGCTAGACAGCAAGGGGGCTTTATTTGGACAGAAGGCAAATCTGAATTAAGGACTGAGAGATAGTAGTTTTATTGGAATAAGATTATCCAATGATAAAGCATAGTGAAAAAAAGGGGAAAATGGTGAAGCTGGTGTGGCATCCCTCAAAAACTAAGGGTGGAGAACCTGTAGTAGATCTCCTGACAACAGGCCAAAAGAATGGTTAGAGAAGCATGCAGAAGTTATTGGAACAAGCAAAGACAAGATGTCAAGAAGAGTATTGTTGAAAGAAGTTGACAGACTAAGCGGGATCTGATTTAGGTAAGAGGAATTCAATGACAGTGGTGACAACTGAGCACAAAGATCTGCAAGCAGACTGCAGGCCGTGTAACAGAGGAGCCCCAGACAAGGGTTGTGAACACCATGCTTGTGGAGTCTATACATGAAAGGGAGAAAGAATATGGGACAATAATCTGAAACAAATTGGATCGAGAAGTGGGTCCTTCCTTCTCTGCATAGGAGAGATTACAGAATTACTGTGCTGCAAGAGCAATGACTAGATCAAAAGGTTAAAGAGAAGGAAGGAAAAGTGAACATGTGTGAAAGGGGGATAGAATGATATGGAGGGAAATATGTTCATTTATCACAGGAGAGAACAGAAATACCCAGAAGAGGTAGAACGTCAGGGCACTGACAGAGGAGGAAGGCAAGCAAAGGCAGTGGAAAAGATGAGGTGTGGTCAGTATCTTGAGAGAGGTTCTCCTCCCCCTCTACTCTGCCCTGGGGAGACTGGGTCTGGAGCATTGTGTCCAGTTCTGGGCCCCTCAGTTCAGGAAGGACAGGGAACTGCTTGAAAGAGTCCAGCGCAGAGCCACAGAGATGATGAAGGGGGTGGAACATCTCCCTTATGATGAAAGGCCTGAGGGAGCTGGGTGTCTTTAGCTTGGAGGAGACTGAGGGGTGACCTCATCAATGTTTATAAATACGTAAAGGGCGACTGTCAGGAGGATGGAGCTGGGCTCTTCTCAGTGATGGCCAATGACAGGACAAGGGGCAACGGGTGCAAGCTGGAGCATAGGATGTTCCACATTAACATAAGGAACAACTTTTTCACTGTGAGGGTGACAGAGCACTGGAACAGGCTGCCCAGAGCGGTTGTGGAGTCTCCTTCTCTGGAGACATTCAAAACCTGCCTGGACGTGTTCCTGTGTGACCTGCTCTAGGTGGTCCTGCTCTGGCAGGGGGGTTGGACTAGATGATCTTTCGAGGTCCCTTCCAACCCCTACCATTCCGTGATTCTGTGAAAATGTTTCCAAAGGAAATGGTTTGAATTCTGTGCAGAGATTGAGGACAGCAGACCTTATGCATAAGTTCCCATTCTGTGGGGGAAAATGAGATATAAGTTAGAGTTGCACGTTAGGAGAACAGATTTGTCACAGAAATCAGCCAGGTCTCCAGCTTTTCTCCAGAAGCACTCAACAACACAAAAGCAGAGCAAAAGAAAGCCAGTGTCAAGACTGAATCATGTCTGGTGTTTGGTAATGAGAGAAAATGAAGGGTCAAGGGCAAAGAAGAAAGAAACATGAAGAGCATCAGCAGTCAGAGGCATGAAAGAAAGGAAAAACAGTGAAGGCCAAAAGCAAAGAGTAAAGCATGGTAAAGAATACTATGGGAAGGTTGAAAAGTTTGTGGGGAATAAAGAAACAGATGATAGAAAAAGAAGATGCAGTAAAAAAAAAAATCAGGCAGTAAGACTGATGAAAGCCTATGTCTGTGGACCATTTCTTCAATCAACAAAGGCTTCAGTCAAGGGAGAAGATTCAAATAATGTGCAAGGGTAAATGCAACTGGGGAGTCAGCTGGGAAATGGTGCCACCCTTTCACGGACCAGGGGATTCTGCCTAGCTTGGTCTCTGACTTCAACCTCTCGGTCTTTCACAAGATGGCTGGTGGATCACTCCTATTTCTGCAAGCGAGCTAGTGTGTTCTCTCTTTGTGTCTATGTATGTATGATCTAGCGTCAAATTAAAGCCATAATTTGTAAAAATGCAACTTCATGTGAGTATGCATTTCATACAGCAAGTATCCTGCTACTCCACAGCACGTGCTTCATGGTTCTTATAGCAGTATGTGTAATAAATGGAGAGTAACTGCTGTTATTCTACCACAGATAAAATATACAGTAAATTATACTTCAAAAGAGTGTTTATGGAAGTAATATATTCTACCCGTACCTTGTTGAAAATGGAAAATGCATAAAACTTCAACTCATGTATAGATACATTGCTTCAAAGAGACAATTTGCAAATGCCTGTCAAGGAGGCCATATGGAGAGGCTGGCAGAAGGGCAGCTAGTGAACCAGTTATATGTGCCAAGTTCAATTTGTCACACTTTACAGTACCAAAAATATTTTGTTCTTGTTTTGGGAAGGAAAACTCTCATTAGTAAAGATTCAACAACATACTCCTCAAAATGCATCTTTTACAAAGAGAAAAGATCCAGTATGCCTGCCTTGAAAGACTGGAACCGCTGGTACGTAATATATCTACAAAGGTATGTAGTAAATACGGAGTACTGATTTAAAATGCGTTGAACAGAGGGACCCTCGTTTCTCTGCTTAGAACATGTCTTGGCCATCAGTCCTTCGGGCTGGAAGACTTGACGGCTTTCAAAACCAAAGCATATCAAAACTAGGGATGCGGTTATTACCCTTGGACCACAGCTCCTATGGCTGTAAGGGGACAGTGGCAAGAGTGAAAGCGATGCAGGCCAGTGCTAAAGTTGCCTTTTCTCCTCAGGTGTTAACAATGAGGGGATTTTTGGAATTCCTTTGAGTAGATTTGGCATCACAATTCCTCATCCCTGTTCAATCTCCCAGCCTTTGGTACTTTGAGGCTTCTCAACAGCTTGGCTCCATTATGGAAATTACCCTGCCCAGGCAGAGCAGCAGTTGCTGGACGTACCGAAACCAAAGGCAGCGGTTGCCTGACCCACCGGCAGCTGGTGCCAGCCGGTGCCGTACATGATGGTGGGCAGCTCCCTATGGCTTATCCGCCCAGGCCGCTTGGCTTTTTATTGCTCTGGCAAAATCCAAATCCGGGCCTTCCCTGAGCCAGGGAGGTGCCCTCACTGGCCGCATTGAGATGTCAGTTCATGGAATACGAGTATGCAAATATGTTATTGATGTCGAGTCATAAATTGTCAGAAATCAGAAGGATTCACAACAGAAAAAAAAAAATATCCCAACGGATTGTGTTTAACCCAGTCTGGCTATCCCGGCTGTGCTTCCCCGGCCCGCGCCGCCTCAAGGCCTCCGGGTCTCCGCCTCCGAGGAGAAGACGGTGCCGCCCCAGGAGCCGTCTCCTCCCCCGCCGGCGGGGGCGGGCGGCTGGCGGCGGCGGCGGCAGCGGCAGGGAGGGTCCGGGCGGCCGCCATCTTCGGAGGCGGGCTGATGGGGGCCGGGGGCTGGGGCTGGTGGCGGGCGGCGCGGGCCCTGCGGGCGGCGAGCGGCGGCTGGTGGCGGGCGGCAGCGCCCGGTGAGGCGGGGACGGGCGGGAAGGGGGGGCGGCTGCGCCTCTCCGAAGGCGGGCGGCGGGGTGAGGTTTGCCGGCGTCCGGGGGGGAGTCCCGTGTGACTGCTAAACGTTACTAGGGGCGATGGCCTTCCCCGAGGGGCCGGGAGAGCGGGGGCGGCTCTGGGCTCACGGGCTGCGCCTCTCTGCCAGGTCCCGGGGCGGCGGGTGCCACCGGCCGCAGCCTCTGCGCCGGCGGGGAGCCGAGCCTTTCCTACCGAGAGCTCAAAGACTTGAAGAAGACCAACGTCCTCCACATAGACGTGCGGGAGAGGTGGGAGATCGATAGATTTGGAAAGATCCCGGCGTCCATCAACATACCGTGTAAGTTACGAACACGGCAAGGTGGAGGCCTTGGGTGTTCCCATTTGCTCGTTGGTCAAGTCTGTGGACAAGTGGCGGTGACTGAGCAAAGAGGAGCTGTGCTAGACAGCTGCTAGTGTGTTGTGAGGCTAAACTTTTCCTCCAGAGGAACTGGAAGCCTTACTGTGTCAGCCTGTCTGTGGATGGAGAATAAATGAGGCTTTTTTTTTGGTTCTGTATTTCCCAGTGGGTGAATTAGTGGAAGCTCTACAAATGGACCCAATGGAGTTCAAGGAGCAGTACAATCAGAAGATGCCATCCAAGTCGGACCCTGTGGTTTTCTCTTGTTTGGCAGGAACGAGAAGTAAACAAGCACTTGGTTTTGCCATGTCCTTGGGTTTCAGCAGGTATGACTTGTGTGTGTAAGGATGGGATTCGTGTGGCGTCCCTCCCATGAAGCAGAAATTGTACTCAGCTTCTTGTGGGCAAGGGTAAAAATGTAAATGTGAAATATGAACAAAATGACTGGTACTTGAGTTAGACACCTCTTCTTGTCTCCACTGAACCTCGAAAGACACCGTTGGGTATTCCAGCAAAGTGAAGTGTATCTCCCTGCGCCGCAGGTGACGCAATCTGCTGCAAGACCATGCTGCCACTGAAGGGCCTTTCTGGCTTTTAGGCCTCCCTCACTGAGACGTTACTTCCTTATACAGCTTCATAAGCACTAGTCGTGAGACACAGGATGAATGGAAAGGGGTAGAACTGCTCGCTTTAGTAGAAGTACAATCTTATATTAAATAGTTTATGAAACCACACCCTTTGTTAAATTGCAGTTCTACCTGTACAGTTCACTGTTGACAAAGTACGCCATCACTTTCAGTAAAGCATTGGATTGTTTTCCGGGAGTAAAGCAGTGAAGGCAGGAGCTAGAAAGACAATGAGATTGACAGAATGAACGCAAAAGCAGCATTTGCTTGGCAGAATTGTTACACCTGTGCCAGAAGGTGCCTTGCTGGCTTGAAGACTGCAGATAGAATTTTAAAAACTGTTTGCTCATGTTTTTGCTGAGCTGTAATTCACGAACTGGAATATCCCTGCTAACTCTAGTCAAAAGTATGGAACCACATTCTTGTTTTATATCTTTTAATAAGTGGAAAAAACCCTCCATTACCTGTTTTTCATGCTGCCTAATTGATGCAGTCAGTATAGATTTGCCTAGTGAGTCTTGTTTGTTTTTTTCCAGAGTTTAGTTTTGTGCAGGCTTATGTCAGATCTATAGAGCATGTAGGTTTACAAAGAAGTAAAGATCAGCATGCTGCATTTATTTGATGACATCTGAAGTATTAGACATAATAACATGTAACTCTCCCACCACAGTGAGTCTGTTCCCTGCTTTTTAAAAAAGAAGTGGCAAACTGTTTCATTGATCCAGCTGCTACTTGCTTGCTTGTCTGATCTCCAGCATTGAGTCATTTGGAAGAAAAGAGTTACAGAACACCCTGAATGGAAGCAGGCAGTATTAGAGTACAAGGAATGTCAATCTGGCTCATTGAAGCCAGGTACAAGTGTATTTGATTGCAGAGAATTTTTGTGGGGTTTTTCTCTGATTTTTTTTATTTTGTTGTGGTTTGGAGGGTTGTGGGTTTTTTTTGTCATGTCCTCTTAGATGCCTTTTTCAAGAAGAGTCCTTCTTAACGTTGTATCTTCTGCATATTTTCAGAGTTCAGCAATATGCTGGTGGCTTTGAGGACTGGGTAAAACATGAACCTCCAGAGAAAAAATGAAGGTGACTACCCCAACCCTTGCCCCATCAGGCTTCAGGATGGTTTGTAGGTTTTAGCATTCAAACTACGTGCATTCCACTTCCAGAACACAGCCCACTCCTGTTTTCTTTTGTAAATGGACGTTGACCTTCAAATAGCCATGCGAATTAACTGCTTGGTTTAAATTATATCTAAAGACTATGGCATGAACAGAGGATGTTAAGTTTGTTCAGCTTCTACTTTGGGCTATGATTTTTGGTGAAATTATATGGAAAGAACCTAAGTGGTTATTATGTTTACAAAGATTTTTGTATGATGAGTTTATGACTGTTTAAACTAATGATGATAGGACAAATAAAATTATCCTTTCCCAAATAACTGTGTTGGGTAGTTTGTTTAGAATAGTTAAACTGGAGATATTCTAATGGAATTGGAGTAACTGCCTTAAGCACGGATTTATTATACTTCATGTGTAGCTGGAGTTTTGAAACAATTGCTGTGTTATCAAAAAGTACAAGTAAAGCACAAATTTTAAGGTTTGTACTATAGAATCATTAGGTTGGAATAGACCTCAAAGATCACCAAGTCCAACCATTGACCTAACACCCCCATGCCCACTAAACCATGTCTATGAATGCCACATCTACACGTTTTTCGAACACCTCCAGGGACGGTGACTCCACCACTTCCCTGGGCAGCCTGTTCCAATGCTTGACCACTCTTTCAGTAAAGAAATTTTTCCTAATGTCCAATCTAAGCCTCCCCTGGCATGACTTGAGGCCATTTCCTTTTGTCCTATCACTTGTTACTTAGGAGAAGAGACCGACCCCCACCTCACTACAGCCTCCTTTCAGGTAGTTGCAGACAACGATAAGGTCTCCCCTCAGCCTTCTCTTCTTCACAGTAAACAACCCCAGTTCCCTCAGCTGCTCCTCACAAGACCTGTTCTCCAGACCCTTCACCAGCTTCCTGGCCCTTCTCTGGAAACACTCCAGCACCTCAATGTCCTTCTTGTAGAGAAAGGCCCAAAACCGCACACAGTATTTGAGGTGCGGCCTCACCAGTGCTAAGTACAGGGGCACGATCACCTCCCTGCTCCTGCTGGCCACACTATTGCTGATACAGGCCAGGATGCTCTTGGCCTTCTTGGCCACCTGGGCACACTGCTGGCTCATATTCACCCAGCTGTCGACCAGCACCCCCAGGTCCTTTTCTGCCGGGCAGCTTTCCAGCCACTCCTCCCCAAGCCTGTAGCTCTGCATGGGGTTGTTGTGACCCAAGCGCAGGACCCGGCACTTGGCCTTGTTGAACCTCATACAATTGGCCTTGGCCCATTGATCCAGCCTGTCCAGGTTGCTGTGCAGACCCTTCCTACCCTTGAGCAGATCAACACTCCTGCCCAACTTGGTGTCATCTGCAAACTTACTGAGGGAGCACTCAATCGCCTCATCCAGATCATTGATAAAGATGTCACACAAGACCGGTCCCAACACTGGGCCCTGGGGGGCACCACTTGTGACTGCCCACCAGCTGGATTTAACTCCATTCACCACAACTCTCTGAGCTCGGCCATCCATGTGATTGTAAGGCCAAATCTTCACTACTGGTCAGAAAATACAAAGGGAAGCAGACCTGATGCTAGCATACTCACTGTTCAAACGTTGTGTGGTTCTTTATTTTAAAAGAACAGCCATTTTTATACACAGACCTGCTTCCAAGCACAAAAAGCTCTAGCAGTCAGTCAACAACTTCTGTTCCCTCAGCAGCGCAGTATCAAGTGAGAACTTGCCTATATTTGAAGTTATTATTACAGAGAGGTGATCATTTTAGGCTGGAAAATTTGAGGTGTCCAAGGAAGTTACTAAACACCCTTCCTCCTTTTATGTACGTTAATTTGCATATCTTAAACTTTAAAGAAAACCCCAACCCATCCCATCCCCACCTATAAATTTGCATAGTCATAATTTTAAGGATTTGTTTGTTTCAGTTTGTTTTTGTTTTGTTTTTAATGCTGTTAGCAGTTCAGGGGAACTAGCAAAGGTGAATTGCTTCTGTCTTTAGAAAATTTACATCCTAGCATAGAAGTTCAGGACTGCAGAATGTCTGGAAAAAGGAATTAAAATGTCTGGTTCTGCTCTGATCAGTACTGCAGGCAGTGTGCACCTACCCTACAGCTCTTCCGTTCTGACAGCACAGTCCACGTGGTGAGAAAAGGGCCTAAAAGTTATACCCTCTCAAGTTTAAAGAACAGAGAAGAAAAAGTAACTAATCTTCTAGAATTTTCTTTCTACTAAGTCCCACAGTCTCTCTGCAGTCATTTGTTTCTAGAGGAGAACTCCTGTAGCTGGCACGGCCAGCTGTGTTAGCTGTGCTGCCCTGACAGTGTATCTTACAGGGGCTTCTGTTCTCTCTTCTTTGCTTTGCTAATAATTAGAGACCCTGTGATGTAGCTGTCATAATAGCAAGCAATCAGTGCATTTTTCTTCCAAGTATCATTGACTTTTTAGCGGTCTTATTGCTGTACTTTATTTCCAATCCATAAAAAAATTTCCAAAATACTGGCTTAGTTTAACTGATGAATTAATGGAAGTAAGATGAAATTAAAATGCCAGGATGAGTATGGGTGATAGGTTGTGGTCAATTACTCTGCAGTTCTCACTACCTTACTCTTGAACAGTCCTTTTCAGACTGGATCAGGAGGAGTGACAGATGCCGACAGTTTTGTTGGATTTAGCCAAATCATATGATCTATTAATTTTCCCTGTTTAACATGACCTAGACTGTCAGTTTCATGATGCTGTGGGCACGGAGTCAAAGGGGCAATGGAAGCCCACTGTTGGCTGCATTGTGCCAGGCCTCACCAGGACCAATGATGCCTTTTGATCTCGATCATTAAGGTCAGACTGTACAGAAAATTTGAGACACTGACAATATTTAGCTAAATGCATTAATCATGCCTAGCAGTATTGACCAAGCCACCAAACAAAGCAAGGAGAGGTAATCAACTAAACTCAAGTCACAATTTAGTTGTAGGTGGCCAATGCTTCCTTTGGTAGCTACATGCAAGTTTTTTGGCAACACCTAAAACTACATAGCCACAAAAAGCGAACAACGAACAGTTATATTGGGTCACACCAAGATTTGTCTAGCCCATTACTTTCTGTTTGGCAGCAACCGATAATAAACACCTGAGGAAGAGCATAAAACAGGCCAAGTATGGAGTGATACAACCCCCAGATTATTCTCATTTACAGCTCAGAGTGCTTTGATACTTCATTCAGGCATTCCATGTCTCAGTAGATTTGGGTATTTGTAAATTTTCAGCACAAACTCCCAGCAGCCACAGCAGGCTGCACTGGGCTTAACAACAGTTGTGAGAAGTCATCTTCCCCTTTGTTGCTTCTCAACTTGTAATGTGTTGTTTTCCTCAGATGCTCCTGCTTCTTCTGTCACAAGTGATGAACAGTTGTGACCTCATCAGTCTTCACACCACTCCTGCTTTTTCTAGATCTCCGCTATCTTTTCTGAGCTGAAGAACTGTGGATTTTATTTTTTTTTTTTTTAATACAAAAGCCACTGTATACTTCTCTTTTTATTTTCATTAGTTTTTATTAGTCCTGGTAGTTTTTGCAAGGTGTTTCTCAAACTATGTGTAGCTTGTCAAAGTTGATGATCCTTTCTTCCTCTGTGTCTTCCTTCTGTGGATATACCTTGCTTTTCAAATGATGCTTTTTGAGTTAAGTAACTTGTCTGATCCAGTTCAGTTTGCTTCCTTTTAGATTTTTCCTTAAGTCTTTTTAGCATAGTTGGCCTGTGTTTGCTTTGACACTCCGCTGTCACCTGTAACCATGTAATCCGTAAAGACTTTCCGCTACCTCTCTTTTAATGACATAGACCATTTTTATGCATTTCTCTCCTTTGAAAGGAAGCACAGTAAAAGTGATTTTTTTCTGTGTGGTTGGTAGCAAAGCTGTTGAATTCACACTATGTTCCATTTCCTGTTGCTCCAATTTATGTCTTTCTTTTTATAACTGTCATCACTGAATCCAGTTCCTTTGACCACACTTTATTGCCTTTCCCTGTTCACACTGGAATCAGAGCTGGCAGAACTGTCCTCACCACCGCAGTAGAGAAATGACTTAAGATACTTTTAATTTACCATTCAAGAAGTGCCTGATATTTTAGCTCTGAGATTTGGGTCACACAGATAATTTAGGTGTGAACTAAAGTCTGCAAAGGCTCTTGAGCAGCAAGAAAACTTTTAGCCACACCAGCCAGAATTCTTCACTAATAGTGTGAACTCATTTCAAAACATTAGCTTTCTTAGCAGATTATGTGGTATACATGAGAAGGCTGGTGTTTCCCTAAAGAACAGCTGCTGTTTAAGAACTCCACACAGTGGTCAAGTTGCATTGATTTATTTCTATTCCCCAAGTCCACATTACAAATAGCACATTTTAGACTTCAAGAAAAAAGGCAAATAGCCAAATTCCACTTCAGCAATCAAGTATCTATAAAAGGTATGGATCAAATGGCAACAAAAGTAGCAAAGACCAAAATGTATATATTTCTTATCTCGCCAAAGTGGTTTGGGCTTGTTTACCTAATGTTTTACGAAAATAACCTGAACAGAAATAAATGCTAGTAGCCTAATGGGCTACATACAAACACACCTCCATTATATTTCACTGAGTGACCAGCCAATTACAAAGACAGGCATTTGCAAAACCAGGGGGTTTTAAAGTTTTTTGAACCAAGACGCATCACAGAGCAAGGGTTTTCAAGAATTTCCCTCCAATATTTCAAACCAGTGAAATGTGTTGCTTCAGGAAAAAAAATGGAGAACAATGTTACTGCACTTTATTTTATCATTCAATTTTTATACTTGGGCAAGTTGGTGTTATCATTTAAAATGAAGTTGTACAGAACTTAATCAGAAACAAAGTTATCTAAAAATCAAGAAACTCAATTTAGGCCAATTCCTGACTTCAGCGGGGTATTTGCCTGAGTAAGGAATACAGGATATGGCCTTCTGTTTGAAGGAATCTCATTTTCTCCAGCACATGCTTAACCAAGGAATCCCATTTCAGTTATTTTGAAGAGTTGCTCCTAACACCACAATTAAAATTAGCCAGTATGAAGCTCACCAACAGCTTGATCCTCTTAAATAAACTCTCTAATGAATCACACAAATTCACGCTAACAGTGAAGGCAGACTAACAGTTTGTATCTTTTTACAAAAAAAACCCACCATAAAAAATAGCAATCATATCCAGATTTGTACTTGACTGTGAAATATTCTGATTGTACTATACAGTACATTTACTTGCAAAAAAAAAAATATAGTATGTTGGGGTTTTTTAATTCCTAACACTTGAAATGTTTAAGAAAACTGCAGAATCACTATACATATTGCACTTCTCTGGTAAGCTGGGCTTCATAGCAAAAACATCCAAGTACATCTACTAAGTAAAACAGCGTTTTTCTAATCCAAAAAAGGAACTGATTTTTTTTTCTGGCAGCTTTCATTAAAACTGTAATGATATTTGTAGGCTCTTCTAGGCTTTGTTTCTGAAGGATTGCTGTGTTACAGAATCCAGATTTATCTTTTAAAAATCAACAAAACTCAAGGTAATTAATAGATTTAACATACAGTGCACTATCTTCCTTCAGTCACAAACAAAATGAAGACAACACAAGTCATTAATACAGTTATACTTAGGCTTCAGGTTACTGTTGCTTTAAAAATAGTTCACTTCAATGGCAAGTTACAATTCTCTCAAAGCAAACAAACCCAAAAATGAACTATTTGAGTGGATAGTGTTAATCTGTTGCAGCTTGGTTTAACGTTTGATTCCTTACACTGAAAAACCTTAGCACGTTTGCTCCAGCGTCAGAGAAAATGATGCAGTTTTAGAGAAAAAGCTTTCAAAATGCTTGACACAAACAAGCTATTTATTCTTCAAGTTCTTCGTCAAAGATGTTACTAAAACCTTCTGTCCATTTCATGAACACAGGAAAGATCCCAGGATGTCTTGAGTCAAAGTGGTCCATAAAGAAGTTCTTTGGAATGTCTTAAGATTGGCTATAACTAGAGTTCTGGCTACCATTTGGACCCTGTTCTCCTTCACTGTTTGGAAGAAAGAAAACAAAAACCACGTCTTCAAAAAGAAGCATCATATTACATTTTGACTTACTTTTTTTTTTTTAATTAAAAAATACAGTATTCTGAAAGTAGTAAAAACCTTTTGAAGGAAAATACTTCAACATATACATAAATAGGTTAAGATATTCTTCTCGGTTTCATAAAGAATGCAAAGGTTATTCTCAGCATGCATAACTAACTTCAGTGTATTTGAATAACAATTTCAATAGATCCCCATGCAGCTGCCTGCTGAATGTACTTCTGAAGTCAACATTTCAAAGTTCACATTACATAAGCATGTGCACAGGAATTTGCATGTGCAGATTCCCAACAGTGATATTTAATCACAGTAATTAAATACGACATCAAGCAGGCCCAGTTCCAACGGATCTGGCCCAGCCACGGAGCCTCACACGGCGGTTCCTTACAGTGCTAAGCTGCGCTGATCAAATTCTAATCACAAGTAAACGTTCTCCATAAAACAATGACTGTTCTGCTTCTCACTAGCTCCTGAACGATCAGACTGGCTGTTTGTAACAAAAAGGTCTGCCCTGTAAAAACATACACTATACCTCGAATGAAACATTTACTCATTCTTAAGACAGTAGTCCGGTTTTTCCATATGAAAGGTGTATTAAGGAAGAACAGTACCTGTTTGGAGGTGGTTTTGGTTTAGGCATTTTACTTAGAATAGTAGCCATCTCTTTCCTCTCATCAAAGTTCTTCCACTGCTCATACAGCTTCAGAATAACCCTGATTATTTCTAAAATCTGATGAGAAAGAAAAGGGATCCTAAGGTCAGACACAACAGTGATTTTATCTTTGTCACAGTCAGTTTAAGTGCGTAATTAATTAAACATGCCCTGAACTGAAATTAAGCAGCACAATTTTCATATTATAAACAGAGCTCTCTCACATTTAATCTGGTCTCACAATCTACCATTTCTATAATTAGTTTTTTGATTTAATTGTGAATGGAAGGCTGAACAGAACACTTTCCCTCCCATTCAACTTCTCCTCCCCTGCAAGCCAAAAAGCTTTTTATTTATTTGCAGCTACTGCCACAGCTTATAACTATGCTACTGGGAAAATATGGACATGTGGAAGCATGATGATTGCAGCTACATGACCATGGATTATCAATACAGGAACTGATGATTATCAATGTTCTATACACATCAGAGGCACCGTGTAGGGAAAAAAAAAAAAAACAAACCACAAAATATTGGTCTGAATTCATTCCTTCCAAGAAATAAAGAGCCAAGGAATGTCTATATTATTATTATTATTATTTTCTTACAAACATGTAAGAATTGTTGAACTTTCATATTCCACTTCTGGAAGCGTAAGCATTCTCTCACAATTTTGGACATTCGCTATCTACTGCACCTCAACTACCTTAATGTCCTATTACATTTCTAGCACAATATTCTATATAAAAGGTGGATAATGTTTGGTTCATAATTTGTTTCATCATTCTCTAAATTAATAAAGTAACTTTTTTTTTCTTTTTAATACATGGACTTTCATTGAGTGCTACAACAATATATATCCTCAAAACAAAAGTCATAATTGGCTAAGGGGTCCATGGTGTTAATGTGAAAAAATCGAGCTTAGATTGTATCACTGGCATGAGAACCAAGACATGTAAACATTCCAACATGTTGAGTACCACGCTTATGGTAACCTTATCTGTCAAATACAGGTTGGTTCTCCTCTGCTGCCAATTTATTATCACCCTGCTTTTATATACATGATGGTATAATCCACAGAGCTCTTGATGGAGCATAGTATGCACACTGTGCTTAAATTTGAAGAGGAATCCTGGAATACAAATACAATGCCAGGATATCATCAGTGAGATAAAGGGCAATATCGAGGGCACAGAGGGCAAAGGTATGTCTCATCCATAATATGCTATTTAATCCAGACATTCAGTTTCAAAAAAGATAAGACTGAAAAATATATGCAGGGTGAAACGGTGTGATAAGGAGTAGGAGTACTAGTTTGGCTTGCTTGCTGGAGCTAAACAAAGGTTAAAGAAGTCAACCTGAAAAGTAAAAGGAACTCACGAAGATGAAGAACAATACTGGTATGATAAGAACTCCACCCTGGAACCTGATAAATTTATGAAGGGGATTATTTGACATAGAATATGCAATAGCAGGGAACTCAACTGAATGATCTTGGTATCCCTGTGTTTGACATAGACTGAAGTCAGGGTCCTGGTCATCCTGAAAGTGTCAAGAATGTTTTACACTCTGCTATACTACGTATATTTACAGGGAGAAAATCAGAACAGTATGTAGCCACAAAGCTGAAAGGCAAATCAGAAAATTACATGCACTAGAATTTAAAAGTCAAACCCGTGCTGGCAGTCTTGAATGACGAAAAACATTGGGAATTCTTTTTCCGTCAAAAAATGCAAAGGATATTGGGTTTATATTTCCATCTGAAAAACGGCAATGCCAGCAACACTTTGCTGTTACACAATGGTTCTGTCTCGACTTTCAGAGCAGGGTGATAACCAAATGACCTGACATTGTCTCCCTCCCCAAGAGATCTACTTAATTTCAACAGCACCTTACATCTGATCACTGAATAAAGTTAAAATCAGTACTGCAGACATGTAACACAGTAGTTCATGACCACCCTTCTGGTCAGTCCACAACAGGTGTCAGGAAGTAAAACCAGAGTACCTTTTCCATATCAACAGATAGCTCAGCAAACCATTGCCTTGCATCCTTCTGCTGGACAACACAGGCCACGTGTAGGCAAGCTGCAAAGATCAGGTGACACGGATATTGAACAAAGATCCACATTTCATACAGTTAGAAACATTCTGGTTTTTTATAACCCCTATACAGTTCAACAGAGCAAACTCAGGATTAATTATCTGATTTTTCTTCAAGACTTTACGTTGCAAGGCTACGCTGTCAGTATTGTATGACATGCAAACTGAAGCACCTTATGGGGGCACTCTAAGGAACGCTTGTTGATTGGACAGTGCAGAGAATACATCCATTTAAACATGACGAGACATTACTTGTGTTACTTACCTAGAGCTATCATGAAAGGAGGGTACAGCAGACAAAGATCAGTTCTATATGTGTCATTCACTATCCTCCTGTGCAAAAAAAGAACTTGTAAGTATCGTCCCATTCACCTTCAGACTATATGACTTCAAAATCTGCTGTCAGTTTATAAAGATTTCGCCAGCTTCCCAGATGGTAGAAGCAGTGAGGCCACAGGGCAAAACAGCAAGAGAAGAGATCTCTTCCCCTGTAAAAATCTCTTAAAGCCTTTCCTTTTTTCGCTTGTACTCACAGCAGAAGTTTATTTGAAAGCGCTACTGTAGTACTGTAATTGTCTTTCTGCAGAGGGTGTTGACATATACCATAAAATAATTATCACTGTTTCACAAGTAAGTAAGGGCAACCATAAAAGTAGTATTTTTACTGCCTTTCTGTATTTGAGAAACAGTTCAAGAGTAAGAGTTCTAACATAGCTAAAAATCCCTGTACACTGTCTACCTCCTATGACAAGATACAACAGAAAGCCAATGTTGATAGAAAAAGATTACCTCTACTCATAGTCATCATTCAGTAGTGTAAAAAACTGTGCTATTAGAACTAGTCTAAAAATAAAAAATAGACCACTGCAAAGTAAAATCATTACAGGGTTAAAGACAGAATAAGTTAAGTCAGGAAACATATACCTGCACAGTTTAACTAGGGCAGCCTTTGTATTCAAATACAGCTAAGCCTGCTTTCGCTTAGCCACCTTTGAAGCATAACTGTTAAACGCTTGCTTTCTTGCTGAAAGGAGGCACTATTGTTAATCATTGTATTCATTACCATGCAAGAGGTAGCAGCATGTCTTCTTGGCCCATATCTTGCACATATTGGAGCAAAGGTCTATAAGGATGATATACTATCAAACAGCAGTCCTAGGAAAAATGTCAATGGGATAAAAGTTAGATTACAATGCAGAACGTGTTGTCAGTTCCTATTAAAAACATTTGGTTTACAAGTCAATTACTGATCTTATTTTTTTTTTAAGTCACATTCTGACACCTAACCCTGCTCTAATGAGGGCAGCGCTCTCTCTAGAATACCATTACATAGCATGGTTGCCAGCCTGTCAATGTCCTTCCCCCAAGAGACAGAGAAAGCCACATCTGCAGCACACTGAAACCTCATTTGCTTACAAACCCGTAATTCCCACTTGGAAATACAAAACACTGCCAGAAAACAGTCTGTCACTAAATACCATACACGGAAAGCATGCCAAAATAATTGACACTGGTTTGGAAAGAAAGAAAAGGGAAAAAAAATCCACTGCTCTCAAATACCCTCTTTTCAGGCCCATATTGGTGTAACCAAGAAGAAATAACCCTCTTGCTGAAAACAGCCAACTGATGGATACTATAGGTGAAAGCCACATGAAGTTACATGTGCAGAACACTGAAGTGAGGCACAGTTGTTATACATAATATAAATTGCATAGCGTACTGGAAAAATAAGTTAATCCCCAAAATGTACCTTCTAAAGTTTACCACTTTGTGATAAAACTCCTGTATACAAAACTCAACAAGTTATTGCCACGTATAGCGGACGTATCAAGGACTAAATCTAAACGGGATATCTAGAAAGTGGTTATAACAACTGTAGGCACAAGCAAAAACTTGGATCCGACCTCTTCTGTGTCCTGTTCCCAAAACATACCCTTTCTCAGTTGCTGCCTAACTCACTAGGCTCCTCCACAGTTTCTCCCTCCTTTTCTCTGCACCTGAGCAGAACTACTCTAGTATAGCGAGCTTGGTGCCCAACCCATCCAAGTCCAACCAACATGCAGAAATTAGGCACCCCTTTACCTAAGCCCCCTAAGAAGCCTGGGCTGCATCCTTTCAGCTGCCCTAGAAAACACAGCAATGGGACAGCAACCCTTACAACAACCAGGGACACCTCCTTTCTTTGAAAGTGCCTGAAAGAAAACATCATGTTGCGCTCCTTTCATCCAACTGCCTGACAGTTACAGCACCATCTCAGGAAACGGGAGGCCCTGAATTCACTTTCTTCCTTACAGGATTCAAACTCACATCTCACTTCCTAGGAGATTACTCTAATTACCAGGTTACAGACTAGCCTGAGCAGGATACTACCCACACCTTCTGCTGAAGCTGGAACACATATGTATAGCTCCAGTTCCTTCCAGGTACGAAGAACAGGGCACAGAAAGAATACAACTCTTCATGCTTGTGACTGGCCATTCATCTGGGGAAATGAGGACACTAACATCCTGGTCTCTGCATCAGGACTTACATTCAGTTACCTTTCTTTTAAAACCAGAAGCAGTTCTGGAAGCTGAACTTACGCTTTACCCATCCCAACAGTACTCTAAACACCAGGATGCAGAGCCATACATACTCCTTCTGTCCCTACCGCTCCTGCAATCTGCCCTTTTTCTGTTCAGAAGTCCAGCTTCAACACAAGGAGGTGAGAATGCCCTCGCTCAGCCTAGATGCCAGCACAGTCATTATGGCATTCTGCTGAAAACGTAAATGTTAGACCTGCATGGACACCACTCTAAAATTGGATGGGGGGCAAAAAAGACAGTAGAATGCACATTTCATAGCACAAAATTAAAAGCATTCTTCATCAGTAAAAAGTAAACTGAAGGAACAGTAAAAAAAAAAAAAGCAAACCACCAAAAAACCCCCCACCTACCATTAACTCTAAGAGATAGAATTCACATTCTAGTATCTGCAAAGAAGTAAAATCACAGTTAAACAGCAGCATGTTTCAGAGAAGAATTAACTGAATCTTAACAGTTTAACATTATGAATGCACAGAAATTCTCAACATGTATTTCCAACAGTCCTAAATGCATTTAATCTGAAACTACAAAACCAAACAAAAATCAAACTACCATTAGCCACTGCCTTACCACCATCATAACTTCACTCCAGTCATAACAACAATGCATTTAAACATTTTGGATCCAGTTTACTATGAAAGACTACTTCATTGGCAGTACTTGTCTGATTTGTTTCAACACCTGGCAGCAGCAAATTGTTCCCAGTGTATAAACACTTAATACCAATAGAGAAGTCCTTTTGTAGAGTTAGAGCCTCTTCATCAGGCCACCAACATGCCAAATGGCATTTTAAAGTATTTTCAGATTTAATTTCATATGAAATATTCTGTCCAATTGTAGCAATTAAATCGGCTCTCATTTTCCATAGAGATAGTGACGCATTAGTGATACCAAGGAAAAGACTGGACTGCTTTGGCTACAGGAAAGCAGCACTCCAAGATATATTTCCATTTGCCTTTATTTGTAAAATAGCAGTGAAGTTTTATTGTGAGATCTTAGATATTTTATATTCTGATATATCATTTGGCTTTCTAGACTGGGTGAAAATCAAACCAACAAAAAAATAATATTTGTCACAGTTGATCTGAAAATAATGACATCTGTTTAACTTTCACAATACTACAGCACAGGTCAAAGCTGGTTTCCAGAAAAACTACAAAATCTCTCAGCATCGTGAGAATGCCTTGGAAACCACTGGTAAATCTGATTTTTAAACCATAAATAAAAATTATTTTTCAAAATACTTTACATTTTATAGGCAAAAATAAAACTGTTTTCTGTAAGCCAACTGTTCTGCCTGCAAGCTTGGAAGCATCCCAGGTGCAAGGGCTATTTACCTTCCCTGAAGCAATGTATTTTTAAACAAGAACATTCAAAAAAAGCTAAATCTCTTTTATCATCATACTGTATAAAAACTACTATTTCAGTCACCCAGTCACATCACTTCTCTTTATAGCGTTTCTGTCAACAGTTTAAGGAAAGGTTATATAAGATTTATCACTTTTAAAAGTAACTTTCCCAATAATCTATCCAAAACTAATTACGAGCGACTTGACATACGAGTATGAAAATACTTATTTCTTAGAATTTAAAAGACAGGCTTTCCTGCTAATAATTATTTGTCTTTTGATTTATTTGATCAAGTGGTATTTTGAACAGCATACTTACATGGTTCATCCTATAAGGAAACTCCTTCGGAAAGGCATACGAAAACCTAGTTTTCACTACAGTAAAGAGAAATCAGTAGGTTAAAAATGATGTAATTAATACTTTTACTTCTTTCCCTTTCTATTAATTCATCCGTATAATAGCCCTTCAAATCCATTTGGCAGCACAACCGCTTGCAGTACAAAAGGTCTGTATTTGAATGAGAAAAGTTAGAAGATTTAAGATCCTGAAAGGGAAAGAAATACACCTGAAACCCAGATTTACACAGGTACTCAGTCAGACACTTGCCTGCTGCTTTGGGCACTATTAAATCTTCTGGTTAATCATCAACTAGCTTATGGGCACCTAATTTTCCACAAGTTACCATTCACAGAGCTATCTACCTATTGATGACACTCCAAACCTGGTTATCTCTTCAGGATCTCAGTTCCAACACTGAATCCAAATGGAATTTTCACATGGGATTTTTTACATAGGCTTGACCCTTCAATCAAGACACAAGATTTTAAATCACGTAATGAAGTGTTAGAAAAGCAAGACTGACAGCAGGGTGAGGGACCTCAGACAAGAGATCTTATTATGTCCATGATGCAAAGATTTTGGATATGCAAAAAAAAGGCTCAAATTCAAAGAAGTCATTTCACCACACTGCAGATCAATGTCCTAGGCACATGGATTATCAGACATTTCAAGGGTGTTTCTCTCCTTGAGAGAGACACGTAAGCATCTGCTTAGACATATGATACGATTCAAGACACTCACCTCCAAGAGAATGTTCAAATATATCCTCAGTTTTCTAGCTTATGATGATCCCCAATTTAGATACCTAATTATCCTTGTGCATTTTACAAGGAGAACGGGTACAAATAGCGCACTGTTAATAATTATGTTGCAAAACCAGAGTGATCTCATCTTAGAATGCTGAGCAAAGAAAAACTGAAGTACGCTTGAGGACGTTGATTTGAGGTTTGTACAAGTGAAGCATTTAAAAATCTATTTTAAGTCCCTGTCCTCCAAGGAAAACGGGTAACATTTAACATCCTGGAAGTGGACAATATTCCTTACATTAATGACAGACAGTATATTATGAATTGATACTATTTCCAGAAAATCAGTACGCTGTTCACTTTGATGAAAAGACAGTGTCAGTCTTCTGGACTAAAGACTTCAACATTTAGACCTATGGTGGACTAGAAAATTTGCTGTAGGACAAAGAGACGAGGCTACTGGTTGGAAATTTCAATTACTTAATTATTTCAAGAACGAGAAGAATGAATAAAACAGGTTTCTCAAGAAGCTCACAGGCTGAAGAGATACATACTAAAAAAAAAAAAGAAACACTTTGAGGGGGAAGATAAGGAAACAAAACATTTTTCCCACAAAAAAAGCTGCAGACACAACCATATGGAGCTGCCCTTTCAGTGAGCCGTGGAAACGGAGTGAAAAGCTTTTGAAGAGGTTGCCAGAAATCAGTCTCAGACTATCTTCCTTACAAAGGAAGCATGTATCACTAACTTCATGTTTCTACCTCACTAAAAGCAAACAAACCTTTTCAAGCAACCAGTATGACACGAGTCACTCCTTTTAAAGTTAGCTTTCTTTTACTTGTCTCGCCTCATCGTTTTTCGCCTTTTGTATGAAGACCTCCAAAAAAATTGCTGTGTGCTACTGAAGCAACGCTGGCAAAGAAAGACCAGGTAGAATAAAAAGACATAAATGCTAGGAGAAAGCCTGTTGCTTTTGTCCCTACTTCCATGAAATGCAAAGTACTTATCAGGGCAGGCAGGGCTTCTAGGTCTGAAGGAAGAACCATGGGGGAAATCTTCTGCGGGACTCTTGACACTTGGGATTTTCAGAAACAGCATAGCTCAGGACTAGAAGTCCAAGTAAAATCAGCTGCTGCGTATTTACCAAAATCCATCTAACTTTCTCACTGATGCATCAACACTGCCACATAGATCTGTGCTTTGAGATGCTACTGATGTAAAAATAGCAACTCTTACTGCTAAATCCAGTACTGGTCTTGGTCACGCTGGCACTGAAGATGCGTTTCAGTTCCTGGTGGTAGAACTGTCATACGGCCAGCCCCACGGACCGATACACTTACTGGATGTGGAGGCTACAGATGCAGCCAGTCACCTGTCCCCTCCACAGCTAAGAGGGATTTTGAAAGCGCTGACCTACATTTTGAAGAGCGCAGCCAGGAATTGTCTATTGAGAGCAGCTGGACCTTCTGGGTCACATTACAGCATTCAGTTAAGGAAGCTTTAAAGTGATGACTTTAAGACCTTGATGGATGAGATGCAAGTTACAGAAACTGGGAAATATAAGGCAAGTGGGAAAGATAGAGAATTAAGGAACTACATGGTGATTTTATTACATTTATTTGTGAACAATATATGGGTTATAAAATGTATTTTTATAAATAAATGTAATGTGCAAAGACTAATTTTATGATGGGTAAAAAAAGGATTACAAAAAATTAGAAGGTATACAGCCTACCAAAAATTCTGAAAAAAGGTAGTTCCATGGAGCCATACCTCTAATAAAAAAGACAAATAAAGCCCTAAGTTTCCAACTCTATGAGTAGTTCAGAAGCCAATTTACGACTCAAGACTATTTATAAAACTCAATACTTAATTTTACCATTTTGGTTTTATTTATGCTTGGCATAATTTCCAACCAGAACCAAAACTAATACAGAAAGGACCCTTCTGTTTCCCTGTACAGAAACAGGTTATTTATTCCAAATGGCTTTAACTGGCTCCTAACAGTCAACATCAACATGCAAGCCCCTCATGACTTCATAAAATGTACCTTTTAAAAACAGGTAACGAAACCCACAAAGACAATGTCTGATCTCCCTATACAGATACCCAACCACAGTATAATGAAAATCATCGATACTTACATACAGAAGTAGCAGCAGAAATCAATCTTGTATTTGAAACAACACCAAATTCCTGAAGAAAAAAAATGGTAAATGAAGTGAATCACCTGAAATACCATATACTCACACTATTATTAAATTAAAATAAAGCTTCTTACTAAAGTGGGCTTCTTTATTCAGTATTTCTTTTTTTTCCCCACCCCCACCCCCTTTTTTTCCCCCCCTTAAGGTGAACAGGGTAAACTCTTAGGTAAAGAGTTTTTTCATTGATTAGTTATTTTGTTGTTTGAGTTGTGAGGAACAGTAAACATTCATGAAAGGTACTAAAGGCACAAAAGCTCAGTTGGCTAACACTACATACAAAATAGATAAGCGGGCTTCAAGAAGGTATGTTGTTTTTCCTTAACCCACTTGGAGAGAAAACTGCCTTTAGAAACCTGTCACGAACTACCTTTTTTTTACTGTGTTCCCATGAAGCCTTAGCTCCTCTGCTGAGACAGTCAGCAAGCTGGAAATTTTCTGTATACAGTGCTCTTTCAGAGAAGTGCATAGCTGAATCGTTACTGCTATAGCTGCTCTCTAAAGTTGCAGAAGCTTTAGCGTAAGGAAGGCTGCACAGACTTCTAGTATTTGTTCTAAAACATAAGGTACATCTGAGCATACATACTCTATGTCTGTACTTTCTTAAAGGCTTAACTAACAGGCTGATAAGAAAATACTCTCTCCAATGTTCTGCATTTTTCTCCTTTCCCCTTTCCTTCATCTCTTTCAAACACTGAAAGGTATCACAGTATTTGTACAAACAACAGCATCACATGTAGACACTGGTTTAGTAGGACTTCTACCATCCACTACATATTTGAGTTCCTCCTGTAAAATGCATCAGTGCTGACATATCACAAATGGGCCAATTTGATTTTTTTTTTTTCATTATGCAGACAATTCTCAAACAGCTGAAAAACTTCTTGCATTACAGAGGACTAAGAGCAGCGCCCAACTGATGCCAGCTCTTGGCCATGTTCAAAGTGAACTTCTAATGGTGGAGGCATGGAGCCTTCTCACCACTATCCCTAATGGGTACCGGTTCCTTATAAATTCCTTATAATTCCTTATAAATATATGAGCTACAACATACTTTTAATTCAAGTATGAAAGTGTGGTAAACTCTGAGGATCCCTCACTACATGAAAGGGAAAAGGATAATTAGGAAAAAGTTTCAAATTACGTTTTAAAGTTTGAGTAAACATAGATAAGGAAAAACACACCAGAAAGGAGACACTGCACAATTTAAAATATAATGTATGTAAATACGTAAGCAGTGTATTGCAGTGAAACAGCCATTTAAAATACTCTCCAACGTTCAGAGGCCCTTCAGGGTTAGTAATTCAGACAAAATTGTGAAAGATCAAATACTAAATAACATGTTTGAAGGCCTTCTCTGTCTCCTTTTCTTAAATGCTATGGAAATCTATACAAAAAAGAGAAGCCTTCAACCCCCAAAGCATCAAGAATGACAAAAAATTTAAAAGTCCTAAACGTTTTCTCTCTCTCATACATCACATAATTTTACATTAAAAAATTGTAATACTTCATACCTCTACTTTGGATGCCAAAAACACACACGTAGGAGCCATTAATACTGGATCTATACTTTTTAGGGAATATCTGAAATGTTACAACAAAATTATAATATGTTGTTTCATACACGTAGAACGATTCATCTATTAAGAGCACCACACTTCCTTTTGAAAAAGCAAAGCTTAAGTTAATTTTATTAGCATAAAAGCTTTACACCATCCAGAAAACAAAAGTGGCACTGTTTTTAATACAGAACTGCATTTTAAAAGGGCTACCAAAATGTGCCTAGCAAATGTTTTATTCTTGTACCATCATAGTAAACAATCCTACCTGGCATAGAATCTCTTGAAGTAGACTGTAGCAGTGGCAATAACTTGTTGTCTTAATTTAAGATGTTCACCTAAAGCCTGGATAACTTAAAAAAAAAAATGAACAAAAGCTTGAATTGAGTTTTTACAACAATTTGACACCAAATAGCAAAGGATTTCAAAACATGACTACTGCTGGGGATTCTAAGGAGCAGCAGCAGAGTCTTCTCCCTCAGTTCAGGTACGTTGTTCTGTTGTGACAACATGTTGCTGTAAACCTACAGACCTGCAGGTGAAGAAGCAGCATGGCATCCTGAAGCTTGTGGACACCTTCAAAAAGGGAAAGGTAACTTGACTTCATTGTGTACAAAGCGAATATGACCTTAAAGAAGATGACAACACAAATCTCAGAAGGGTAAAGCTTGGGTATTCCATTTGAGAGCAAAACAAATTCAAGCACTTAAAATGTAAGCCTGGCTTTTCAGTGCCATGCAAAATGGATGGGGTTTTTTCAAACAACTAAAGCTGCCAACACAAACATGGTCATTAAATTTGGCAGAGGCAGCAGGTGTTAAAAAAATGACATATTTAGTCTAGGGAGAGGGGGTGGGAGACCAGAGGATGCAGTCAGCTGCTCCATCATGGTGGTCCTCTGCCAGTTGGCCAAGAAACAACCCTGGTGTCATCTGTGCAGGTAGCTCTTGTTTGGCCTCCCAGGCAAAGGAAAGGTGCCAAGCAAATTAGATGCATCAAGCTGGGAATAAGAGCAGGGGTTGGATATAGAGAATGGCACAGCGAAACATAAGGTCACTACTTGTTATTTTTCCCATACTTCTTCACAGCCATTATTCTGAGCAAGGGCTTGGCTGTGTTAAGACTCTCTCTTCTTTTTTTAATCCCTCACCAGAAACGTTTGAAACAGCAATTTAAAATACACTTAAGTATATATTTAGGATATATACAGCAAGATCAAGACAACAACCACTGATGAGAAAAGCAAACCATTCTGTGATCAGTCATTGCTAAATTCTTAGTAACCACTTAACCGTGCAAGTCCAGATTTTTTTCCCCATGCTCTTATCCCATATGCCTTGTGAACAGTCAGGGTACACCCTACTCTCACTTGTAATGAACGTCACAGCGTTTTAAAACACACAAATATAAGGACATTGTTGGCTAGAAAAGGGCTGAATGTAGGAGAAAAGGAGAAAAACACACTGAACAGCACTGATGACTGGCAACATTTTATTCTCCCTCACAGGAAAAGGCAACTGATTTGTCACCCGCTACGATTACCCAAAGCAACATTAAGTCCCTATCCGTGTCATGTCACTCTTTTCCTAAAAAGAAGAATGCCAAATTGAGACTAGCTTGCCAGTGACAGTAGGACAAGCAATATTGCCAGAAAGGAGGTTAAGCCCAGTGTGCAATGTCTGTACAAATATTAAAACATTTATCGGTGTATCTTGGGAGGTTTGAAAGGATTTTTCCTTTTGATTTCACCATGGGGCTACAAAGCTGTCCTACTACCAGGGCATCAGAAAAATTCAAATATTAAGCTAAACAGAATTCTCCAAATATGTTTCTCACTCCCCTGGGATTTTCAGGAACAGTTAGGCCATCTGCTGCCAGAGAAAAATCAAGTGTGGTTTAGGGGGAAAAAAATGGACAAGAGCCTAGAGAGACTTAACGAAATGGAAGCTTGTATATGCTGGGAAAAGATCCAATACTTGTAATTATTTTTTTTATATATATATTTTAAAAGAAACTATTGGAATATTTATTCCTTTTATGTTTACAAAATACTTGGCTTCAGTGAGGTTTTTTTAAATAAAAATTATTTTACATCTCAGTGCCCTGAGCAGCCTCTAACACAAACATTACACCTTCTGCCCTAAACCAGAAAGGGAAATCAATTAATGCATTTTCAAACAAAAACAAAAACTCTATTAAGATGAGGTGATCCGAAGAGAAATCAACATCAATATCCCTTTTGAACTATTTTTGAAGATGATCGTTTTCCTTCTCTACAGTATTAAGGTCCTGAGTAGTTGCGCACGGCCGTACAATCAGCTGGTGATCTACCACGCTTGTTTTCCAATGAGGAGGCAGCAGGAAACTGCCCCTCTCCAGGCAATCTTTTGGTTGCTTTCAGGGGCAACCATCTCCTGGGCAGACACATGCTGAATGTGACAAGCCATGGCCGAGGCTCACATCCCTGCCCGGATAATGCAGGAGGTGAGAGAGGCTCTATAAACCCAAAGCAGGGTCCTTACTTAGAGGCAGGTGATCGTACAAAACGTATCAAGGGCTTGACCACGGCAAGCTCTGCCGGAGCTCCCACCAGTACAGAGCAGCCCCTGACTGTCCTTCCCATGAAGGTGCCTCTCTTTGCTACAGAAGGGGTGGAAGCCCAGCCCCGCTGTCTCCTCCAGGGCAGGCTGTGTTCATAGGCACATACGGGAGATGCTGGCAGAGCTGCCCTCCAGCTGCCGCAGGTCACACGCTGTACCTTTGGGGAGTGCCAAGGGAAAGGAGCCTGAGAACCACAAACTGAAACCATCTCATCTACTTTGTAAATCTTTGTTTACTCAAGAAAAGTACTGAAGTGAAACATTTAAAAAAGCATATTTCGTAATTCAAATTAATAGTGAAAATTAGCATGGAAACACCGTTTTAGAAATATCAGTACCCTGTATTCTCTTGTTGCATTATGAAGCTACGAGACTTTATTTTAACCTGAAGGAATTTCAGGAACTGATCGAATAGGTAAATCATTGCTTGCTTGATTTCCCAGTGCCGTATAACCGAGAACACAGATGTATCCACAACAATCAGATTTGCAGCATATGCAATTATAATAAAAATAGCCAAGCTAAGAGAGAAGCTGGGACAAATATCTTTCACAGATATCATTCCAGCACTGACCTAAGATCTTCCAGTGGCCTTGGGAAAGTCACTTAACTTCTCTGTCTCAAGTCTAGCCAGATAGATGAAAAAAATAAGCATTCTGTACTTTAAAGGACTGCTGTAAAGGACTCTGTACTTTAAAGAGCTGTCTGCAAACAAATTACTTCTTAGCAATATCCTTCGCTTAGGGGAATTTTTTTAAAAATGCTGAACAATTGCACAGAAAAGAGTTTAAGTGCCAGTGTAATCTGATCCACACCAGTGCAGCCATTCATATGGTTAAATGCTTTGCAGGATCAATTAAGTCTTAGATAACTTCACAGACAAGCCCCGAACGCTTTGGGAGAACAGGCTGCCTGCCAACAGCTCTGAGAAACTTGAAGACAATTTGAGAGCCACCCGGTGCTGGGGAATCGGTCACAAGGCAAGACACAGGCTGTGGCCCAAGTTTCAAAGAATGTTAACTGAACACAAATAACAAGTTTCCAAGCTTTGCTGTTTAATAGGACTGCACAGATCAGCTAAAATACTTACCACAGCCTAAGAGCCCACCAAAAGCCCAGCTTGAGTATTAATGCTTGACAGCGAGCCTTTAATACGCTAGCTTAGCTGTTTCTGCTTGCTTCTCTTCCTTTCTGGTAAGAACCTCTCAAAAATATGAAAACGTACCCTGCTTTGTCCCATCACAGGTTAAAACGTTACATATGCAGCTAATTTGCCTGCGAGCTCTCCTAAAATTGCGTTAATACAACTAACAAATGACAACGTTCTTGATATGGCAGTTTCTTGTTAAAACAGGTTATGAAAGTATATGTAACATTACATTCTGTAAGCAACTCAAACTTGCATTTAGACATGGCAGATACTGTACAGATTTTATGGCGGAAATAAAAATAAAACAGTTTTACCATTAGTAAAAAATATCTGTAGTTTCCAATATTCTTCTTCAGTTAGAAATTTCAAGTCTTTCTGGCGTTCCTTCAACAGATCTTGTTTATCCAAAATCCATTGTAAACTAAAGGAAGGGAAAATAATTTCAGCAACTTTTTGTCAACATTATGCCGAGCGTCTCCTGGACAAACCGACTACAGGTTAAGGCTCGGGGCTAAAGGGCTAGTGACCTTTAACCAGGACACACACAACCTTCTCAAGCAAACGTTCACCAGGGTTTTCAAAGCTAGACTTCTGAAACAACACTAACCCGCAGGGGCTAAGACCAGCCTTTACCTACGGTAAACCGAACCGGCTGCGGAGCGGTTTCGCGCTGCCAGGGCCTGGCAAGGTTTACCTTGTACCTAGTCCATCCCGGCACCCCTTCAGACCCGACGCGCTCCGCAGAGGGCATTTTAAGGCAGCTCAGCCCCGGCTGCCCTCACGCTGGGGACCGCTGCCCCGGGACCGCAACCGCCCACACTCCGCCGCCGGGGAGCAAGGCAGCGAGGGCACGGACATCGGGACGCGACCCCCCTCCCGGAGAGCCCACACACTCGCACAGGCACGGCGGGGAGAGGCGAGGCCGGGCGGTGGGGCGAGAGGGAGGGAGGGAGCCTCGGAGCGGCCCCGGCTGCTCCCTCACCCCGGCTCGGCTCTCGCCAGGGCTCTGCGGCGAGCAGGCCCCGCCGCCGCTGGGAGACGCCGCGGCGCTCCCCTGGCCCCCGCCGGGCCTCCCGCCGGCGCCGTGCCCCGCGCCCCGGCCCCGGCCCGGCCCGGCAATGAATGGACAAAGCGCGGCGGTGGCCCGCAGCCCCCTCGCCCCCCACCCCGCGGCCGCGGCACCCACTAGTGCGAGCTCTGCCAGAAGTTGCCGGCCATGGGGAGGAGAGAAGAGGGGAGGAGGCGCCCGGGCCCGCGATGCCCCGGCCCCGCCGCGCCAGCGCCGCCGCCCCCGCGCCGGCAGCAGGAAGGAGGCGCCCGCCGCCACCGCCCCCACGCCCGCCGCCACCGCCGCCGGCCGGCAACACGCGGCACTGGGAACCGTTCCCCTGCGCGGGGGTTCCGGCAGGCCCCGGCAGGCCAGGCTGGCGGCCGCCACCAGCGGCCCGGTGGCGTGGCGCTGCTGCTGCCGCCTCCTGCCAGCCCTCCCGCTGCCCGCCAGGCTCCCGGGCGCGGCCAGCCACTGTGGCGGTGAGGGGCGAAGGCACCGGGCGGGGGGGCAGGCGCCGTTGGAGATCCCGCCGGCTTTGCAGGGCTTCCCTGTGCGGTGCTGGCTCCGTAGGGACGCGGAGCGGTTTGGGCTGGAAGGGACCTTCACAGACCATCTCGTTCCAGCCCCCCTGCTGTGGGCAGGGACCCGCTAGACGAGGTTGCTCAAAGCCCCATCCAACACACTTCCAATGATGGGGCATCCACAACTTCTCTGGGCAGCTCATCCCTGTGTCTCACCACCCTGATCGTAAAAAATTTCCTCCTTGTGTCCAATCTAAAGGTGCCTTCTTTCGGTGTAGAACCACTGTTGTCCAAATTCGGTACCAGTCTACTCCCAATAAGGTCCCAATTGGCACCACAGACTACTGGTCCCAATAAGACCACTTGTCTTGCACTGTCTCTACCTCACCTAAATTTCCCTTTACCTTATCTGTTCCCAAGGTTTCAGGGCTCAGCTTGCTCCGTGCTGGAATTTTCCTCACTGGAGAGAGCCTCTGGAGGTAATTTTTTTTAACTGGAAGAACCTGAGCCTGAATTCTTTGCAGCTTTCTTCTATGCTCTTTCCTGTGGTGGCATATGAAACACTCACAGCTCTCAACTTCTGAGTGGGATCTGAGATGCATTAATCCATGTACTGCTGGGAAGGGTGCATGTGCCTTTTTCTCCAAGCAGGACTGTCACTAGGGGAAGTACACCTGAGCTTTGAAGTAAGATCAGTAAAAAAGGGCTTTATTTAAAAGTATTTTAAATAAATAATATAAATAAATCAATGAAATAAATAATTTTTTTTAAGGGCAGTATTTAAAAAAGCTAAAGGAGTCTGGATGAATACAAGCTGTCACCTCCCAGCTGAGCAAGCCTGCCTGGCATTTGGCAGGGCTGAGAGTGCACAGTGACCGACGAGAGACCCTGAGCAAGGCCACTGGGACTGATGCAGTTAGAGGCCAAGTATCCACACTCCTATCACACACTGGCTAAAACCCCACTTCAGCTTTGGGGAGGGGGCTCATTAACTCCCTTTGGCAGCATGTAGCAGTGCCTGACAGCCCCAGGGGGCTGAGATGGGGTCCTGGGCCATGAGCTGGGTGGGGGGAACCCCGGGGGATGGGCAGGGACAGTGAGGGCTGTGGGTGCCCTCAGGGCCCTGGCACGTAGAGCTGGTGTGTAGTGTGCCAGCCCAGATGCAGTAAAAGGGACCTCTTCGTTTAATGAGATTTACTATTTCACCCAAGCATGTTTGCATGAAAGCTGCTATCTAAACCATTAGATTTTTCACTTTGTTGCCTCAGTTTTTTCAGAATAGCTTTCTAATTTGCTAATTGACCAAGAATGTTAAAAAAGGTGAAACTCTCAGGGTGTTAGAGGCAAGCTCTCCCCATGTTCGCTGGTGCCAGAAATTACATTAATCTCTTCCTCTCCCTGTCCTCCACATGCACCATATGCAAAATTAATGGATTGTATAAGTCAGTCCTGGGTGCATTGCCCATTTCCACATCTTCTACTGCAAAATCACCAGCCTGACTTGGTTACCTCTAATGGGGACCCTACTGTGGCAGAACCTAGATGGGGGGCTTATTTCCTTCCCCACGCCATGTAGAGACATACATGTGTGGTCTTATACCTGGATGAGTGTGTGCGCTCACCCCTCCTGCAAGCCCAGTTGTCAGGGCTGAATGTGGGCAGGAAGGGGAAGGCTGCATGGACACAAGTCAGATAGACAGGCAGCAGCTGGCAGTAGCTGTGGGAAAGCTGCAGCCCTCGTGGCCTCCCCATTCCACCATGAACCCAGGCTGGGGTTCAGACCCATCCCTCTGCCCATAAGGTCATCGGAGTTTCTCTCAGCGATCATGGTGGCAGCAAGAAGTACTTCCACAGGGCAGGTCCTCAACAAGACGAAGTAACTCCTGATTTATCCTGCTGGGAAGGTTGTGCTTGCTGCTAATGGTTGGCAAGACCTGTGAGCACAAGGACTATTTTTTGCATGGTCTGACAAAACCTATTTGTTCTGAAATTTAACTACGCCTTGTTGGTCTGCATGCAGCGTACTGTGCGAAAAACAGCCTGCTTGCTCCCTAGGGGTTCTCCTCACAGTGGGCAAACTCTCTCCATCTCTTCAAATGTCTCCCTCAGCTTCATCAGCCTGAACTGAGAGTAAATATCCTGCAAGGCAGCCACCATTACCAATAAGCAAGGAAATGGGTCCATTCAGCAAAACTTAACATAGGAACTTTATACATATTCAATGAGCAAATAATTGAGAATATAATTACTGTAGTTCTGGATATCTTTTGGGATATTTGTACATCCATATATATATATGAATATATTTGGCATTGTGTTAGGCAAAGATGAGCCTATATGTGTACAGGTGTGTGTACATATACATATACATACATGTGTTTGAGTAGAGGAACCTGAATGCTATATTGAATTTTGTCCTGACTGAGATAGTCTGTGAATGTCCCTCCCTGTCCCTGCAGCATAAAAGGTGTGCTTTATTTGAGATTTGCCTTGAAACTGGCAGGGGCTGGGGACTGGAAGCCGTAAACCAAGAATCTCTGAGTGGCAGGAGCAGTGAGAAGCACTCAATGATTGTCCTTAGACTGACCAAGCACCCCTGAAAGGCATTTCAGACCCAGTCCCACAGGACTCTGCAGTGACCTGTTGCTGGCGGTGTAGCTAAGGTGCTGGAGATGCATGAGGAACTGTGAAGCAAACAGGGAACAGGCACGGGGTGAGGTGGAGACAGTGGTGTTTCGAAGTGGCTTTGCTGGCAAAATGAGACACCTTTCTTGACGTGTCAGGTTGAGCCTAGCTTTGAGACTCTGTTTATAAGTAGGAATGTAAGGGTGAGGGGTGAGGTAGGGAAGAAAGCATTTACATACCCTGGCTGTGTTCCTTTACTTCTCCTTTCTAGTGCAAGGAGACATGATGGAGACCACAGATTGAGTTCTGTGTGATTTCTATGGAGGCTCTCTGACCTGACACCGTTCTCCAAAAAGCCATCCAGACCTTGCAGAACTTGCTAAGCATGTGAAAGCTCAAGGGAGAAAGTCCTTATTCCACTGTTTCAATGTCACAGCTACAAAGAGGGGAACCAGATTGCCAGCACATGCCTTTGGATCACAGCCACCCACAGCTGCATCACAGCACCCAGGAGCCAGCAGAGAGAGAAGCTGCTGTACAACAGAGAAGCCTGTCATTGCCTCACTGAACACACTAGAGCAACCAAAATAGCAGCAGACCTCATGCTGCTGCTTATCGCATCAGGCAGGTATCTCTTCATTTCACCGTCCTGCTCTGCCTGCGCCCTTGCCTTTTCCTTGCTTTGCTCTGGTACATTTGTTTTGTTGGCGATTTGGGCTTCTGCATGCTGCAGTGTGGCAGGAAATAATTAGTAGGGACAGGGCGGGAGATTTAGCATAGCTATGATAAATACCATTGCTCTGCTGCACACTGGGCACAGGGGACAGCTCTGTTTGCCCTGCACCTGGCACGGCAAGGGCTGTCTAACGCTGCTGGAACGGGAGCGCCTGGCACTGCAGGGTCTTGCCAGCCCCACTCACAGACTGTGTTTTTCTCAGCAGCAGAGGCCTCGTACTGCATGACCCCATTTCACAGCGCTGCAGCAGACCACACCGGTACCAGAGCTGTGGAGGAGTAAACCCTCTTGATGCCCTACAAAGGGACATCCTGCCGCACTGGAGATCCTCCCTGTGGCGGGTCACCCAGGGGGCTCCCAGTACTTGTGGGGGTCCTTCCCAGCCCTGCAGCATCCCTTGAGCAAAGGGCAAGGGGTCCTCTCGACTGTAGTGTGCTGAGGATGCCCATTGCCAGGCCAGGAGCCCCATGGCTGGCGTGGAGCCCTGTTACACGGCACAGTGGGGATTGATGGCCATGTGTGATTTCCCATGTTTCTTGGAGGACATGGATGCTGTTGCATCCCCAGAGGCCCAGCTGAGAGGTGCTTTCCTGGTCAGCGACATGGCAGGGGACAGACAGGGCAGAGCTTTTTCCCCTTGACATTGCTTTGCAGCCTTTCTTTTCCAGGAGCTGTGTGGGGGATCGCTTTATTTACCATGTCCTCTCTGTGTGTTTCTGTCAAAACAGGGAAACGAAGATTTCATGAAACAGATGTGCAGGGCTGCTGTGTGTGTCGATGTCTACTGCTCAGCCTCGAACCTGGCTGCTGCTCTGAGGGACATCCAGATATAGGATGAAAAAATCGCAGCCAAGAACCTGCAGGTAAAATTATACTTTGTCGTATTTGTGAGATGAAATTATCTGTCAGCTCTCGCTGATCTCTTCCCCTTCTGCCCCCCTAATAAAAGCCATCACAAACATATTGAATATACTTAGTAGTCCATCACTAGATATAAATATACATAGGATAGTTGGATAGATTTTTTTTTTGCAAAATAAATGCTTCTAATGCACATGTTATAAATAGCATTTAAAATGATGGAAGGATGATGCACATTCAGTTTTACGTTCATGGGTCCTCCTCCACAATTCCAAATATAGTATTTCGTTTAGCCCTTTCCCTTAGTTGCACACAAAAAAATAGTCTCTACTAATACTCTCAGATTTTTACATGTTTACGTATTTGTCTAATAACTGAAAACAGTATGTATCTTCTCACGGATCTGACAATAAGCATTCCTGTTTGCCCTCTTCTGTTTAATATCCCCTCAGGAAATGAATGAGTGGTACAAAACCAGATTTCCTGACTTTAATCAAGCTCCTACAAAACATGCCAAGAATGTGAGACATTTCAAGGAAAGAATGAGGAAAAGAAGTGTAAGTGGAATTGAAAACCCCTTCCAGCTTATATTATGTCACTTCTAATGGAAGCCTTTGTTATGATTTCGCTAAGTTAGGTAATGTGACAGTTGTCTGATATTTTTTCCCAATAATGGTGGTCTTTTAGGCTATATTTTGCAACGAGGGAGGTGGATTGGAAGAGTGGTGACTCTGGATGTGACCCCATGTCAAACCAGTAGGAAGCATCCACAAATAATGTTTATATATATGAAATAAAAATTTAGCTGCTCAGTAATGCATGTATCTGAACATCAGGATCCCGTTGTTCTTGATTGAGAATTTCAGGGGCAAAGGATTTATATTGGAGAAATTTTTATTTGAAGCACCCCCACCCCCCCAAAGCACCCCCACCCCCCCCAATGCGCGCACACACACACGCACAAAGGCTCTTGCAAAGCCAACCATTAAATATTTTATGTAGAAGGCATTCAGGACAATTTCATTAGTTGAGAGAAAGACTTTAGAATAATGGGGGTCCAGTTTACAACATGAGGATAAATAACAAGAGACGGAGGTGTTATTAAAACCATCAGCTCTGTTGTGAGAAGTCCTTGGTGAGGGTAGCTGGTTCAGAAAGATGCTGTCAGCCACCTCTTAGAACCTGTGCTTAAAATAATTTTTAAAAATTGTCAGCATTCCCACACAGTAGCCTGTTATTTCAAAGGGTTTTGCTTTCTGGGTCACAGGCGCTCTGGCGTTTAACCCCACCTCCTCTCAGTAAAACGTACACAGCAGGAACATATGCAGGATGGAGTATCAAATCAGCGTTACGTTGGTTTGAGTTGCTGGGGGTTTTTTTGCTCTGGTCAGCTGGAAATGCAGCCTCCACCCCTATGGCTTGGGGTTTCTGTGCAGGGAGTGTCCCTGGTCCCGGGGGGGGGGGGGGGGGCGGATCCTGAACATACACCCGGTCCAGGCTGAGACAGGGGCTAAACTGTCCTACGAGCCCTGGGAGCCACGTAGGTCACCTGTGGTCCAGACACCTGGTGGCCCCTCACTCACATGGGGCACGTGTCCCATCAGGGAGGGCTTTCCCTCCTGGAAAGACCAAGTTCCCAGGGCGAAACGCAGCCCTCGTGAAAGGGTATTTTGCGGATTGTTTCCTCCCCACCCCAATCCCAGCGCTGAGCATAGTCACGGCTTCTCCTTTCCCTGTGTTGGTGCTGCAAGGGGAGAGTGGCTCTGCTGGAGACGAGGAAGGGACTGGAGGTATCTGAGGTAGCCTGTACCTCGCAGGGGAGAGTTTGCTTCTCTCTTACCTTTTCACAAACGTGCAGTTAAGCAAACATTAAGCCGTTGTGGGAGATGAAAGGCATCCTGAGAAGTCAGGAGCTGCCCAAGGCTGCCGCCCAGCCCAGGGCAGGAGCCTTCTCTACTTGTCCCCGCACCCCTGGGTGCTTCAGGGGACCTCTCCGCACCCTAAACACCTTCTGGAGAAAGCGAGTCTGCCCCGAAGGTGTAGCTTTGTGCTCTGAGCTCTTGGCCTCTCCGGAGGAAAGGGTGTTGCCGTAAAATGGAAACGGCCCGCCGTAAAATGGAAACGGCCCGCGACCCCCGCCCCGCCCCCCCCCCCCCCCCCCCGCAGGACACCGGGGATGCTCCGGTGCCACTCGAGGCTTGCACAGGGTCTGTCCCCACCTCCCCAGGACTTCTGCTTCCTTTCTCGCTATTCCTCCAAGTTTTCACTCAAAAAAAATCTGCGTATCTCCCCCCGAGAGCAGCTCCTCCGCCTTCAGCCCGAGCCGCCCACTCTTGCAAACCTGTTGTGTCGCGTTTATTAACTCGAATAAAATGAGGAGCACGGATTTTCCTGCTTGACTCGGTCCCGTGGGACCCCGGTTTTTCCGCACGACTTCACGAAGGTATCGGGTAACCTTGAAGCAACCCGGCAGGCGGGAGGGGGCTGCGGCTCCCCGGTGCGCACGGCGGAGCCTGGCCCGAGGAGAACACACACACACATCCCCTTCCCCGACAAAGCCCCTGACGTTACCGGAGAGAAATGACCGGAAAACAGAGAAGCGAGTTAATGAGTTGCATCTTCGCCGGATCACGCTTGAGAGACGCTTTTCCGAGGGGAGGCTTCGCTGCCTTGCTCTATCTGGTAGCAAACGGTTTCTCTCCAACCCAGAAGCTCAGAGGGGGTTTCTGAAACTGTGTAAGTGAGGAAAAACTATGCAACGGAGGAGAGAAAATATATCACCACCGCGTTGTATGTGTCCGTGTGTTTATTCCCCCGGACAGGTTTCATATACGTGCACGTGTGTACGCACATTCTTTTCCACCCAGATTTGCGGGCTCCCAAAGGGAGTGTGAGAAACTGCCGTCTTCTCGCCCGGTGGTTTCAACCACCTCCAACACAACCCGCCTCTGGGGCCGGCTCGGCGGGACGGGAGCCCCGAGGCTCTGGGCCGGCTTCTCCAGCGGGGGGAGCGCCGGTAAGGTCGGTATTTATAGGAATTGAGGAGCTCGCTGTGACCGCTGTCACAATGAAGCGGGGAGACAGCTTCAGGTGTGCCGTGATGAAAATCCAGGTATTTCCCCTCCTGGGAACTCATCCCAGGGGACAGGCGTATTTTTGCTCTCTTGGAATTTAAAAAAAAAAAAAAAAAAAGCTTGGGTTTTTTTTTGGTTTTGTGGGTTTTTTTTTTTTTTCAGGGTAAAGCACTAGTGGAAAATCTCAGCACACCGGCTACGGGACGCCCAGGCTGTAGAACGGGGCCGCCCTTTCCCAAACAAAGTCTGTCCAGGGTTGCGGGGTGTTCCTGCGGGGCGGGCAGGGCGGCGGCGCTCAGCCTGGGGGCAGCGGGTGCGGACAGCTTACGGCAGCGTTGGGAGCCCGGTACCGGGGGACTGGTCTGGGTCTCAAATTCCCGAGGAAAAACTGCCTGGAAGGCTCGTAAGGGATGTCTCAATTCAAGTATTCCCTCCATGTGGGGTTACCTTTGTAGAGGGTCCAATGCCACACCCATCCGAGGGCAATTTCTGTACCTGGCGGTGAGCCCTAAAGCCCGGGGGACTGCTCTGGCTAACACGGGCTGCTGAAAATCTCTGCTCAGCAGTAGCTGAATGTGCTCATTCGATTTTTTCTTCAAATACCTCGGGACACGGGTTAAAACACAACGGTGATAGGTCACCTTTCTTAGGCAGACACACCTATATGGTGGGCATCGAAATTTAGCTTTAAAACCAGTGACTCAAAAGCAGGAGTTAGTTTGATTCTGATAGTTTGGGCGCAGCTTAATTCGAACCCGATTTTAGGAAGAGTTCATTCCACAAATAATTCAAGGAGGTCATCTTATTAAAAAGACGTCCCCACAAAATACCAAGCCATGCTGGAAATATTCAAAGATAAATAGGATTTTTCCTCCTAGTTTTGGAAGAACTAACCCTTCTGTGTATGTGTGCCAGAAGCGTGCTCTTATTTTTCTGTGTGAGATACATAAAGTGAGACAGAAACTTTGAGGTTAATCTGTCTTCTTCTTCTAAATGCATTTGAATATTTAGACTGAAAGATGATGACACCGGGGAAGCTGAGGGCAGCGGTCCACAGGCGATCGGGCAAAAATACTGAATAATTTTATTTAGATTTTATTTTAATAGCAGAAACAAGGAATAGAAAGAACAACATTAAATCTACAGGCTGTAACGAAAAATTATTTCTGACAGATGACACCTACAAGTTTCTTTGGTTTCATAACTCCGAAGCTGTCAAAAATGATGCATATTTCAGCATCACAATATGCAATGCCGAAATAAAGAGAAGGAAAAGGGCTGGACTTCGTGGTGTACTTTAAGATGAGTCCTAGATAACGTGGGTTTAACCTCCATTATTCTGCATATCTAAATCAAACACTTTCTTGTTTCGAATATCCTTACTGGGTTAAAAAAAAAAAAAAAAAAAAAGAAAGAAAAAAAAGAAAAAAAAAAAAGAAAAAAGAAAAAAGAGGTCAAGTCACAGGAACCAGAGGAAGACCTTTCAGTTTGTCAAATTCATTAATTAGAGAGATGCATACTAGAAGAAGATGCGTTTTCTTGCCCTGCCTTCCGCTACCACCAACAATTTCACCATGAGGGGATGTTTACCAGAGTGTAACGAACAGTTTCTGATGGCTGCATTTTTGCTAAAGTTCTATTTTTTTTTTCTTCTTGCTGATAGTCGCATCTTGAAATGCATAAAACGCTGAAACCCTTTACAACATTATCTGCGCTCATTAGGAAGTCAGCTCTCTTACAGCCCTTTCTCCTTGCTGGCAAAACCTATCTCTTTCTCCATTTACACTATTACCAGCCAGCCAGAAAGCTCTGCCCTGCTCTCTGGTGCCGTTGCAGAGAGAGATCTTCCTTCCAGCAGCTACCATTTTTTTTCATCTCTTTCCCTCTTCCGTGCCAATGTTTTATTTCCCTGCTTCTCCTCAGATCAAGTGCTGGATTCGGCGGGAGCCCAACGGGCGAAATCACCCCCGTTTCCACCCCCGACTGCTCAACCGAGGGCATCAGCAGCGGGAGCGGATCGGCGCCTTCCCTCCGCCGTGCCCCCGGCTCCCCGCTCCCATCCCGGCACTGATGGCACTTGCTTCTCCCGGGGTCCTTGGCATCAGCCTAGGAACCACCCCTCCATAGCTCCAGCTATGTCGTTGCTGTGACTGTACTGTAACGCTGCCCCTCGGGGAGAAAGTTTACAGAAATTAAGTGCCTCGTTTTACAGCTGCAACTCTTCTGTAAACACAGGGCTGATTTTAAAAGAGACTAGCCCCCCTGTAAGCTCTTGAGGAAAACTCAAGAAATTTGCTGTGTGTATAAAGAGTTTTTTTCGCCTTAAGCCGAGCTGAGCGCGGCAGAGGGGTCTGAGGAGGAGGAGGAGGAGGGGAGCTCTGCGGGACGTGCGCTCTGCCTGCCTGCTTTGGCTTCCTCTGTCGCTGCACGATTGCATCCCTGGAAGAGATTCAGGGTCGGGTTCGGATCTATCAAGCTGTCAGGACGAAGAGAGACAGTCTGTGGAAATGCTCAGAGAAGGGGACTCCCACTGTATTAAAAAAAAAAAAAAAAAAAAAAAAAAAAAAAAGTCCAAGCTGAATTGAAAAGTCAACGCTAGCTTGCCTGCCTAGAGGTGGTGATTTAAGCGGTACAACCACCGTCTTTACAAAGCCCGACTCAGAGGGAGCTTAGATCAGAATATAGCTCTATGAATTGGGTTCCCGTGGATATTTTTGGTGCCAGAGGACGGGGAGGGAAGGAAGCACCCTGTGCTTTTTCACCCGGCTGCTCGCCGAAGCACAGGGGCAACTCGGTTCCTCAGCCCCATGCAGACCTTTGCGGTTGCTTCCTAGCGCATTGGTCCAGTATATGTTCGGTCACCTCTGGCTCTGCACGTACAGTATTCCATACAGTTTCCTATAAGTCACAGCCCTGTCTGTCAGGGACAGCCAGGAAGGAGACGAAGGGCCTTCCTCCCTGCCCTCCTGTCACGAAGCCCATGGAAAAAAAAAAAAAAAAAAAAAAAAAAAAAAAAAAATCGCAGTGACTCCAGCACACCGCCTTACAAATAGACCTCTGTGTGTGTGTGTGCACAAAAATGTACCCGGGTGCACACGTACGGACACAGAGGCAAGCCCGCATCCCCCCTGCCTCTGAGATGCCTGTGGATACACGCGTGATACGTACGGCTGCTGTAGCTGCAGGCAGCTGCCCGCAGCCCTGCCTTTAACTCGAGGAGCAGCTCTCGGGCAGCGGGGCCTCCCGGGCATCCCTTCCGCGGGCCCCCCGGGAGCGACTGGCAGCCGGGGGCCGGGCGCCTGTCCCCTCGCCCTGACCCGCGGCCGCGCTTCTCTCCTCGGGCTGGGGCGAGGGCAGAGGTTTGGCTCCCGAAAGGGCAAACACGGGTCGCCCTGGCTGGGCTCGGGCTGCGCTGGCAAACGCGCCGCGTCCCCCCCGGGAAAGCTGGGGCAGCGCTGCCGGCTGGAGCGGGGACGCTTTTTCCCTTTTTTATTTAAATACCGCAGCCGTCTGGGGGCGGAGGCGTGTCGGGGCTACGCGTTTTCCCCGGCCCGTAGCCAGCGCGGTTGCGGCGAAATTATGCCAGGGGTTTCTCCCGGGCTCGGTGGCGGCGGCCACCCGGCGGTGCGGGAGGAGACGCGGAGGGCTCCGCTGCACCCCGCCTGCCCGGGCTGTGCAGTCGCGTCCCGCTCGTGCTCTCCCAGTCTCCCTTAAACCAGAGTTTCCACTTGCTGGAGACGGGTTGCAGGGGAATCCCCCTGTTGCGAAGACGGGGAAATCAATCGGTCTTGTGTGGCTGGCACCGAATATAGGACAGACGCAAATCGGGAGACAAACAGTAATCGTTTATTTACAGCAACATTTACAGCTTGCTTTGGATTGCCAGTGACAAATTAAAAGCTACAGGTATGACTAAAGATTTATCACTAATATAACAACAACACACACTATATGCACACGCACACACACACACCCACACACTAACAACAATAACAACTTGCCCACTGTAGGCCCGGCCACTTGGCAAATAGACAAGCCCGTCGAACAAGGATACAGTGCAACAAGAGACAGTAAAGTCGCGACAAACAAGAACCAAGGATGCACTCAGGGAAGCACAGAAATGCACCTGAGGAGAAAATGTGAAAAATACCCGGGGAGGAAAAGTATGTCTCTCAGAGTTAGCTGAGGTAAATAATCTTAGCCACACAGCATCCCAAGTGTGCGGGAGTGGGGTGGAGAAGGAGCGAATTCGTCAATCCATCCAGTCATCGACATGGTTCCGAGTTGATCCTGTCCCAGTTTTTGGGCCGAAATTGGGGTGATATTTATACTCGAATTTTTACGTTACATCACCAGGGTGTACGTCCGGGTGGGGATGACTATAGACAATATTAATCCCTTATGTTAATGCCACCAAGTCCGTTCATGGGTGGAGGTAGTGGCTGCTTTTGTTTAGGGCAAAGAGAACGGGGGACTGGGACCACAAGGCCTCTGCCCCGTCTCACGCTCCTTCGGGCATCCACATAACACCCGATATCAATCTAGTGACGGTTGCCACCTGCCCAGTGCTTGCCATTTCCCCCAATGGTGAGTTTCATGCTTCCAGGCGTGCAGCTACATGGTGTATGTGACTTCGACATTGTGATTAACTTTGCGCTCTCTCTACACCCCCCCCCACACACCCACCCCCCAAGAATAGACTTCAGTCCTTGATCTGAGACTTCAGCAACATTTGCTGTTAAGAGCCACGTTGTTTCTTCCCAGGCCGGCTGGACTTCGCGTGTCACACCCCGAGCCCATTTCAGCGCTAGGAATAGGGCAGCATGCCCGGGACACTTGGGTCAGCCCCATGTCCCCTCCCCGCCCGGCCAGAGCCAGGGGGCGTGGGAAGATGCCCACACAAGCGAGCGGCGTTGTCTCCTGGTGATGGGGCGCGGGCAGGACCCTTCCCACCGCTAGCTGCAGGCAGTGCCAGGGGATTTCCCGTGCGGAGGGGACACTCGGCTCTGTATCGCCGAGGAAAGTTGTGTCTGTATCGCCCCGGGGTTGCTGAGCCCTCCCGGGAACACCGTCACGGAACGGCCCCGTCGGGGCGATGGGTGCTTTGCAGAGGAGCATAGAGGACGAAGAGCAGCAGGCGGTTACCAGCTCTTGGTCACCTTGCCGGGACAAAGTAGCCTCGGCAACCAAAAGCCTCGATAGCGGTACAGGCTCTTCTCCGTCTGATGATGATGGGGTTAAATACGGTCTTTCTGATAACCGACGGCAGAGTCTAAAAATCACTAACCTAAATAATTTTTTTCTCACCACGTTTTGGATTGCTGCATCCAGACGACCTCGCACCCAGGTTAGTCACAGTGCGAGAGCCAGGCCTGAACCGTGAATGCTCCAGGCAGGGCAGAGCCAGCAGCGGCAGGATGCTTCCCCTGCCAGGGCCGCTTGGGCAGAGCTGGCAGGTGGGGAGACGGGCAGGCGGGGCGATGGGTGGATACGGATGTGGAGCAGCTTTGGGTTAAAAACACAGACTCACGGAATGATTTGGGTTGGGAGGGACCTTCAAAGA